>NW_023425584.1:25896845-26496845 GCF_014108245.1 Pipistrellus kuhlii | reverse complement strand
ATTCTGGCATGTTTATTTTTTAAAGCCCATCCTGTCACTTTCCAGTTTCACTTAGTTTCTTGGAGCCAATGAAACACATCAGAATTCAAAGTTGGCCTCTACAGAGAAGTAATAGCTGGCCTTCAAAGACAGCAGAAAGAGGGTGGGGTGTCGGTAGGGGAGCAGAATTCAGACTACAAGGCAACTTTTCATTGCTGGGTTATCTCATCATCCCTATTGCCACCATCTGTAAAATGAGGCCAATCTTTTCTGTAGCCAATTTTATCAGAACAACACGTGTTAGGAGATTAAACTCATTATACAACCAGATGAAAGGTTAAAATAAATCTGATGTGGTAACACCTAAAGGCCATGTTCTCAACTGAAATCACAGACCAAGTCCTGATCCATGCTATACAAACATCAATCCTGATATCCTCATGCCCTAAAGATCCCAGCAAAATCCTATTCAATCCCCAAATCTGACTATATTTTTATTTAAAAAAAAAAAAAAAAGTGGGGTGAGAACTAAAAAGACACAGATATAAAACATCTTTTGCACTGTCAAAACAAACAGTATTAATGTGTATAAACACATCAGTTTCTTCTGTTAGCAGACAATGGAAGATTCAGTCTCCTACTGCCCACCTAGTCTGGGTTAATAGAATACCCCAAACCCCAAAGAAGTTTGTAGTTTTGTTTAATTGAGATCGGAAAGCCAGCTGGACTTGACTGAAGGCAGGCACTGAAAAATATTTATTAAAAAACTGTATGCGTCCTTAATATATATATATGTTTAAAAGTATCAACCCGCCCTCCAGCTCTACAGTACAAAGGAACCGCCCCCACCCCCCGCCCCCCAGCCTCTTTCCCACCTGAAGCCACATTACAGGGGCTCATATATCAACGGGATTCTATCTTCTGAACCAAAGAATCTCAAAGCCAGGATTTCGGGACCACCTGAATCAGAACCACCTGGGGAGGGCTTTGCAGGTGTTCTAGCTCCACTTTATGCAAAATACCTAAATTGAGACAAGGGATAGGCACAATCTCCAAGGTGATTTGAGACACACCAAAGTCTGTAACCCCTACTTTAAAGGCATATCTTCCTCTACCGGAATGAAGAGAAACATAAAACGGGAGTAGAAATACCACGGGGGGGGGGGGGGGGGGGGGGGAGGCTGGCGGTGTAATTCCATATGGTGAAGTGATGACAGCGGTCTCGACCGAGAACCAGTGTCCACACTGGAGCGGTTAGAGACAGGTGCACAAATTGAGGCCAGGAGACGAGAACAGAGAGGGAGACTAAAACAGATGCGGAGCCAAAAAGCCAGTCTGCCCTAGCTCCTGACATTTAAGAAGGGTTACTAGAGGCATTCTGAGTGGGGAAGGTAGGGAAAGCGGCCGTTGGGCTGAGAGAACAGGTCTGCGGACATTAATGAGGAGCGCAGGTCCCACTTGGGACGTCCCGCTTCGAAGACACCAGGGAAGGTGTGTGGGGGCCCCAGCACAGTGCTGGGAAGGCGCGGGGGCCATTGGCGGGGGGAGGCCGGGCAGCGCTCCGAGCCCCCCGCCCATCTGCGGGGCCAGCCGGCCCTCACCGCCCCTACCTTCGGCTTCCTGCCGGGCAGCCGAGGGGCAGACACAACCCCCACAATTCCAGGCGGCCGCAGCGGCAACCAGCTTCGGATGCGCAGACGCCACGGCGACAGTCTGAACCCGTGAGCGCCCAGCGGTTACGTGGCTCGTCGCCTCACCCAATTGCCGCCTTCCAGAGCAGCAGACGGTCCCCGCACGGAAGCTGGCGGCACTGGAATGATTAGCCCCGCCTGCTTCCGATTTTCTATTAAGTTCCGCCCCCCTAGCGTCTCCCTACGCAAATTTGCTGGAACTTTTTTCTCCTGTATCCCTCCGCCGAAAGAGAGCGGACTAGAAAAGAATCCCCTGGGCTTGGTTTTCCAGTGGAACTTCGAAGTTTCTTCTGTGATTGCCCGACAGCCTAATTTCTTTCTAGGGGAAGGATCCTCATAAAGGAGGGTGTGGGGAGTAAAAATAAATCAAGCTGGTGTGTCTTCGTTTGGGATAAAGCCTAGAGATTCAAACAATAAATAGTCCTTTGGAAAATTCATGCAGATTAGGCCACCTGCAAGTCACCTACTTTATGTATCTGTGTACTGTGTGGATTTTAGACACCGACCAAATATTTTAAAAATAAAAGTTACTTGCACCTCTAATCTGCTCTGCACTGTTATTTTATAGGTGCCAACTGCTTGCATATACATTATACTTATTTCTGTACATTTCTAATATCATAATTGTCATCCCCTTTTCATAGGTAGGGAAGCAAAGGTGTAAAGCAGTTAAATGATTTATACAAGGTCTGACAGAAGTGGTAGAACTAGAAATTCAAGCCAGGTTTGACTGCCTCCAAAAGCCCTGTTCTCTTTTCATGATACTACTCTGTGAGGCCTTCCCCGTGCCTCCCTTGACCAATAAAATGGGATGCTCCATCAGGCCTGCAGAGTGCAGAGAATGATTCTATTCATGAGTGGAGAAAAGTAGCGTCCAAACAAGCAGTGACCTCCCAAACAGCAGGTATTCCCCAAGAGCAACCAAACAACCTGTCTCTGGAGTTCCTTTCCCTTTCCTATGTATTATGTGAGATTCTAGCAGTTCATTTGTTTTCTTTATTATGTTTACTTCAACCAGCTGGGAAACTGACTTTGCAGCCACTGAACAAACCTTAATTAGTAGCTTGAGGAGGGAGAAGAACAAGCCCCTGGGCAATGAGTAGTGCCAGTTTATTAGAAAGGTCAGATAGGACATGCCCCTGAGACTGGGTGGGAAAGGACGGAGGACAGCTCACTTTTCCTATGGAACATTCAGGATACCAGAAAGCAGAACCAGAGGACAGATAATAAAAGTTCAACAAATATCTATTGCATCAGTGATAAATTACAGAATGAACATGTAAATTATAATCAAGCCTGATAAAAGTTATAAAGTGCTGCAAGATGCTTAAAAATAGAATAAGCTCAAATCTTGGGATGAATAAATAAATGTATGAGCCAAGAAAAGAGTCCAGCTTGACACAAAGCTGCCAGCACTCATAAGCCTGGCTTCCTTCTTGGGATAGATCTAACCAGCTCCAGTGTGTGGGGAAGAGAAATTTTGTGTCCCCCAGGCACAGACCTTGGGAAGCCCTGATTGAGAACCTTCCCAGGGAAACTAGCTCTAAACTCATTTCCTGAGCTGCTGAAACCTCCCAAACAAGGAGGACCACTGTAAAGGTGGGAAGTTTGAACTCTAGAGACCATAGTGGGTGAGTGGGTAGAGTCACAATAGTCTCTTCTCTTTATTTCCCTGTATTACTCTTGGAATTGAGCAGAAATAAGTTTATATTTTCCTTTTAAATAAGGAAACAAACAACCATTTCTACCTTGCAGTTCTGTTAGAGATCTTCCACATTTCTTCTTCCCCTCCCCAGGAAAGCAAAAGCTTGGAGGACAAAAGAGCTTAAGGAATCACCTACAACCTGACCACAATCGATCAAAGGAAATCACATCACCTGGCTAGGCGGAGCTTTATATCAGTGTTTCCCAACCTTCTCTCATGATGAGAATCACCTGGTGGAGTTGTTAAAACACAGATTCCTGAATCCCAACTAAGAAGTGCTAAACTAGAATTTTTGGGAACATATAGGTAAAATTGTATACTTAACTAGTGCTCTAAGACAGATTTTATATACAGAGCACTAAGTTAGGTATGCAATTTTACCTATATGTTCTCAAAAATTCTAGTTTAGCATTTCTTAGTTGGGATTCAGGAATCTGTGGTTTAACAACTCCACCAGGTGATTCTCATCATGAGAGAAGGTTGGGAAACACTGCATATGATAAAGCTGGCCTTCCTCAGCAAGCAAAATGTTTTGAGTAGATCATTTCTCCTATGATCAGCCTTTCTCAATTAACCTCCCACCAGCCTGATATCCCAGCCTCACAAATTGGCTCCCTGCTCTCTCCAGATGGGCCTTGAATGTAGTGTGGAGAGTAGGATCCCTAGCTTTCTGTCTCACCACTGTATTGTTTTGCCTTCTCTCTGCTCCTACTCCTCTATTCCCCACTAGCTTTCACCACATAAATCCTGCTGCCAGGAATCCCTTCTGGACTCCAAACATTTTGTGCACTCAAGCATAACTACCAAGTCATGGGCCTGCCAGTGTCTGAGAGAATTCAGGTGTGAAACAGTCCCACCAGGTTCTTACCCTCAAAGAGTTCAGGGTCTGACAAGGACACAGAAATGTAAACAAACCAAATCAAAACAGCCCGGCAAGGGCCGTAAAACAGAAATATTAGCAAAGAACTGTAAGAATAAGCCCTCTAGTTCACATTGCTGTCTCCCTTATGTGAATAAAACTCTTTCACATTAATCCTCTTGTTTGCTCCAGACAGCCCAGGTAGATGATTGTATCCCTGTTTACAGATAAAACAAAAACTCCTCTCTGAATTCTTCAGAACTGTACTATTCAATACAGTAGTCAATAACCACATGTAGTGTTTTTATTTAAGTTAATTAAAATTAAATAAAATTTAAAACTCAGTTTTTTAGTCACAATACCCACAGGTAAAGTGCTCAATAGCCACATATGACTAATGTCTACCATACTGGATGGTTCGTATTATAGAACATTTCCATCATTCATCATAGAAAGTTCTGTTACAGGGGTCCTCAAACTTTTTAAAGTGGGGGCCAGATTACGGTCCCTCAGAGAGCTGGAGGGCCGGACTATATGAACTACTAATTCCTACTGTAACACCTCAGCTGCGCTCACTGCCCAAAAAACCTGGCGGGCCAGATCAGACTCCTCTGCGGGCCGCATGTGGCCCGCGGGCCGTAGTTTGAAGACGCCTGATAGAGGGCTTGGCTGGGAAGAATTGACTCTGCTCCATGTGCTGTCAGCTGGGGTGACTCCACTAAATTAAGATGCTCAGTAGCATGGCTGGCAATTGGTGCTGGCAGTTGATAGGGATCTCAGCTGGTGCAGCCAGGACACTGACAATTAGCCTCTTCCAGTAGCTGCTTGGTCTCATCACAACCTGATAGCTGTTCATCGCAAGAGACAATATGTAAAAATGCATGGTATTTTTATGGCCTAATCTCAGAAGTTACATAGCATCATTCTGTCATATTCTATTGGTTGATGGAGTCACAAAAGTTTGTTCATATTTAGGGAGAACAAAACAGAACCCACCTTGCGATAAAATATTAGGATCATTGTACAAAGAACATGTGAGATAGGATGTATCTTGGAAACCACTTCTGGAAAATACAGTGGGCCACAAGCCCCACACCCTGGAACGAGCATCCACACTCATGCACACAACTTACACATCCAGACTCATATGCACAATATGCAGACATGTTTACACATCTAGATAAATTAAAACATCTTGCATTCACGTACATGAATACTGCCATACAGTGATATGTGCATTGCCATAGACATATGACTTACATAATTGTGCAATTAGACATGTCTACTGAAATAAACAAACATACACATATAGAGTAGTCTTGAAAACCAATCAGAGATCCTAAGAAAACTTGATTGGGGACAGATGGAATATAACCTACCGTAGATGTCAGCTGTCCCCTCAGCCTGCTCCATTTCCCCATTAAGAGCCCATACCTTGCCAAAACCGGTTTGGCTCAGTGGTAGAGCATCGGCCTGTGGACTGAAGGGTCCCGGGTTCAATTCCTGTCAAGGGCATGTCCATTGGTTGTGAGCACATCCTTGGTAGGGGGTGTGCAAGAGGCAGCTGGTCGATGTTTCTCTCTCATCGATGTTTCTAGCTCTCTATCACTCTCTCCTACTCTCTGTAAAAAAAATCAATAAAATATATATATATATATATTTTTTTTTTAAAGAGCCCATACCTAAAAAAAATCAATGTGGACACTGAATTTACTAATGGTATTGTGATGGTGATGAATGAGAATGCTAAATCTGCACATCCCATCACCCTGGCAAGGTTATTCAGTTGGTTGGAGCATCATCCCATACACCAAAAGGTTGCAGGTTCAATTCCAAGTCAGAGCACATACCTAGGTTGTGGGTTTGATCCCTAGTTTGGGCATGTGTGGGAGGTAACAGATTGATGTTTCTCTCTCACACTGGTGTTTCTATCGCTTCCTCTCTCAAAAAAAAAAAAATCAATAATAAAAAATAGCCATAGTCAGTTTGGCTCAGTGGATAGAGTGACAGCCTGTGAACTGAAGAGTCCTGGGTTTGATTATGATCAAGGACACATGTCCAGGCTGAGGGCTCGATCCCCAATATGGGATATGAAAGAGGCAGCCAATCAATGAGTTGATGTTTCTATCTCCCTCTTCCTTTCTCTCTGAAGTCAACAAAAACATATTTTTTTTTAAAACACAAATGTTGGATAATGATAAAACAAATAAACCACACAATCCCACAGCAACTTGAAAGCCTACTTAAGCAGTTCTTTCCTCCCTAGTCCTTGTCTCACCCATGTCACCATCGCAGATCATTTTTTTGTCATTTCTTTCCTTTGCACAGCACCTAGCTGGCTAGTTCACATCTCCTTTTCCTAGCTTTTCTCCTAAAGCTTCCAAACTCCTCACCTCTTCATCATACAGAGCAGTTCAGGTTTGCCCAGATCTGATGTAAAGACAAGCAGGAACTGGAGCTGGAACCCAGGTGACCAGTTTGAAGACAGACTACTCTCTCATCTCTCCTTCTCCCACACCACTTGTTCTCTCACTCTTGTTGCTTGCATCACACTAGTATGTCTGACTGGATGAGACAGTTTAACTCTACATACCAAACTTGGAGTGAGCCAGGTTGACTTGAATAGTTCATTGCAATCTCCACCCCCACATATACACCTGGAAGAACTCTAAGAACCAGGCCTCTGCAGGGCTGTCTATGGCCTTCTCCCTGGTCCACTCTGTGTCCACCCCAACACAAGGGTCAGGGCACAGTGGGCCCAGTGCCCAACCATGCCAGCAGAGTCCTGAGTCAGCAGGCCAATAAAGGGAGAACTCTCCTCTCCTCTGACACTGTTCTTAATAAAGGTTCCCAAGCACAAAAGCTTTGGGAAATCAAGGGTGGAGAATAAGGCTTGCCATGTGGCATGTCTCAGAACATTAGTTCTTTGAATCCAGTGTCATTGCCGGCAGAGATCCTGGATTGTGGATTGTGGAACAGTTTAAGAACAGGCTTTAGAATTGTATCCACCTAGATTCAAGTACTGACTGCCCCTCACTATTAAGCAAATTGCTTAACCTTAATTAACCTTTCAGGGGTGTTTCCTTATCTATAAAATACAGTGGTGCCTCGCATAAAGAACGCCTCGCACAGCGAACGCTGCACACAACGAACTTCCTTTCATGATTCATACAACGAACTTCGTTTCACACAACGAAGTCGCCCGAGCTTCCACGACCGCTTTGCCCGAGCTTCCACGACTGCTTCGCCTGAGCTTCCACGATCGCTGCCGATGTATTGCATCCTTCCGCGCAGGCACTGCAGGCAGTCGTTAGTCACTGCGCTTAACTTAAGCACGTATCGCGGCAATCGTTCTTCATTACGAATTAAATCACGCACGTATCACGGCAGTCGTCCTTTTAAGTTAAACTCAATATTTTTTTTATATCATGGCTTCTAAAAAAAGCAGGAAGGTGATTTCTGTTGAAATGAAACAGGAAATAATTAGAAGGAGTGAATGTGGGGTAAAACAGTGTGACCTCGTCAAAGAGTTTGGCCTCAGCAAGACCACCATTTTCACCATTTTGACAAATAAGGATGCAATCAAATCAGCCAAAGTAGCCAAAGGAGTATCAAAACTATTTCATGAAAAACATAGGTCTTCAATCCACGAGGAAATGGAGAGGCTATTAGCGATTTGGATTAAGGACAGGCAGGTGAAAGGTGACGTAACAACCCAAGATATTATCTGTCACAAAGCCAAGAGAATTTATGACGATCTAAAGAAAAACGTCCCTGGAAGTAGCAGCAATCAAGATAATGAAGAAGAATTCAAAGCCAGCAGGGGGTGGTTTTTTAGATTTAAGAAAAGGTGTGGAATCCAACAATCAAACAATCAACCAATCCCAACTGCTGACATCAAGAACATCCTGGTCAAATGGAAAGCAGTTCAGGAGTTTACCAATGCCCACTATCCGGATTCAGCTGAAGCAAACAGGATCAACGATCTTTACTCCGATACTCTTGTCCGTTATTTCCGGCAGATGTTGGAGAAAAGAGAAAAACAAACGACTTTGGACAGGTTTTTCATGAAACCATCGGCCAAAAAGCAGAAAATGGATGAAGATGTGCAAGATTCGGTAGACTCTACTTAGTTTTTTAAAATTAAAAAAATGTGTGGTTTTTTTTTAAATTATGTTTTAGATGTATCTAAATAAAAATAATAACAAAAAATTTATCTTTTTTTATGTCATCTTAGCATATTTTATGCTACAGAACGAATTATTTTTTTTAACATGTATTGTTATGGGAAAACGCGTTTCACATAACGAACTTTTCGCATAACAGACTTGCTCCTGGAACGAATTAAGTTCGTTGTGTGAGGCACCACTGTATATATTAAATGGGATGATATGTATAAAGCCTGACACAGTAAGTGCTGAATAGTTCTTGGCTACTGGCACTATTCTTTTCCATGATAGTACATATACATTGTGCTAGATGCTGAGCAAAATTAAATCACACAGAAATGCACATACTCACAAACTCACACAGGAGATCCTGCTTTATGTCCCTAAGTCTAAGTAATTATCCCACTCCTTGACCTATACATGACACATCGCATTACACATCATGCCAGGCTGTATAGAAGCTTTGGTGGAAAAAGAGGTATTACTCAGGCAGACAAACCCTCCTTCCAGGCAAAAATGAGATGCACAGGAAATGAACAGTATGAAGTTTCCCTGGGACAGAAGGGCTCAGCAAGGCTCTTCTGGGGAAAGGAAAATTGCATTCTCTGAGCAGGGTGAGGATGACAAATTCAATGTAGTTTTTCTCGGCAGCGTCTTTATTGCTCCATATGTTGGAGCACACAATAGGCTGGCTCATGCGACAAGAGGCTAGTCACATGCAACTAATCATTCTTATTTGTTTAGCTAGTGTGCCTAAGCATTTCCCCACTGCCTCTGCAGAGATGCCCAGGGTGGGAGGCACTGGCACCAAGATCATTATGGAATTATGAGACCCATCCAACCATCATTAGAACTGCTGTGGGGAAATAAATCTTCCCTAGCTGAAACTGGGTTGCATAGCCTTAGGGACACTGCTTCATTCTCATAATGTCTATTCCTCAGGAACTGGCAGAGGTAAGAGCTGGAGAATGGAGTGGACCTGAGGGGTTTTTCCTCGAGGGCAGGGATCGAGCCTTTGGCCTTGTCCACACCTGACTCAGGGGATCGGTGACAATAATAACAACCTAACATTAAATAGAACTTTACAGTTTGTAACACTTCCTTACACTCGTCGTACCATCTAATTCTCACAAAAATCCTGTGGGATGCAGGGTTTATTGCCCCTCATTAACCAAAATAGAAACTGAAGTTCAAATACTCCTAGAGATGCATGACGGTGCTGGTCCCATGGTAGCCCCAAAATGGAACATGTAGAACAAAGTGCTCCTAAGGGTCCAAGTAGACCTTTTGCTCCAAATCTAATATTTTCATATTACAAATAGGTCAGACTCTACCTACCGGCATGTGTCCATTATTTAACAATTTATTGCATTCTTATGCCAGGTGCTGTGCTAAGAGCTGGGGATGTAATGATGAGTGAGTGACTTCAGTCTTCCAGTATATTAAAGTTAGCCTCAAACTCTTTGCACTCCTATTATTAAGAGGTGGGGCATATTCCCCCTTCCCTTGAATCTAGGCTGGCCTGTGATTTTTTTGACCAATTAAGTATAGAAGAAGTTAGGCTATCTTTGAGAATTTTCATTTGGTCTTTTAGATCATTGATCCACTCTTTAGTAAGTCCACAATCCAGAAGGAGAGACAGCATAGAAAGGAAGAGAGGCCCAGGTGGACCCAGCCTTTCAGCCATCTTGCCAAGGTACCAGACATAAATGAAGCCATTCTGAACTGTCCAGACCAGACCAGCCTCCAGCTGAGTGTCACTTAAAGGTTCCAGTCAATATCACATAGAGCAGGAGGGTCATTCAGCGAAACCCTTCCTAAATACCTGCCACACAATGAGATGTAACAAAATAGCTGTTGTGTGTGTGTGTGTGTGTGTGTGTCTATATATATATGCCTAATAAGCAAATTGTCCCCTTGGGAGTTCAACTGGGAGACCAGGAGTTCGATCACTTGCTCTGATGTGCGCTGACCACCATGGGGGCAGTGTGGAACATGGCAGACATCAGCAATGCAGTGCTGGCAGCAGATGGCAGTGGAGGCACTGCCAGCCCTGATAGGCCCTGACAAGAGTAGGATGGTGGAGCAGATGAGCAGGCAGTACCAGGAAAAGGAAGGGTGCCAGGCGGGGCTGTGGGGCTGCGAGGCTGGGGACATGAGCTGGGGCTGCTGGGGTGACAGGGCTGGACATGCTCTGAAGCCCTCCTGCGGTCCCTTCCAGGCAGGCCAATCTCACGTGGTCCTTTCCCGGCCAGCCAAGCCCCAATTGTACTTCTGTAGCCAAAAGTAGCCAGCGTCATCAACAGAATATATCTGAAGACCAACTATTGGCACAACATACCTCTGTGGCCGAAAGAAAGCAGCAGCATCAACAGACTATGTCTAAAAAACTGTTATTGACAAGTATACCAATACTGGTAGGAACTGCCTTCACAGCAAAAATGGAGTAAATGAGGATGCAATTATCGAACACAGTTGTGGTGAAATGACTGTTATATGTCAATTTTGCCTATCACTAAATTTCTCTGATAAAAACCATATGATGGAAAATTTACTCAATGTTGCAGCAAAGGTAAAAGTTTGTCCAAATGATATAAATTTTCCAGAATACCTGGCATATTTTTAAAAATCAATGATAAATAAAGATTCAAACAATAAAAATTTCATGGCAAATATTTGTTGTTATATTATGTTGTTATTATTTATTTATTGATCAATTTATATATTATTCTCATGTACATTTTACTAATTTTCTTTCATCTCTGACACTTCTATTATAGCGAAAAGGCAAATAGCAATATTAAAATATTTCTTCTAATTAATTTCTTTTCAATGTGCACAAACTCATGCACTGGGCCACTAAAATATATAATATAATATAATATTATATATATATATATATATATATATATATATATATATATTTCAGAGAAGGAGGGAGAGATAGATAAAAACATCCATGATGAGAGAGAATCATCAATTTGCTGCCTACTGCATGCCCCCACTGGGGATTGAGCCTGCAATTCAGGCATGTGCCCTGATCTCCAATAAGTTGACATTCAGGATTTTTCTATAAAGGATCAGATGGTAAATGTTGTAGGTTTTGTTGGCCATGTCACATATGTTTCATGTTTGTTTGTTTGTTTGTTTGTTTATAATCAAATAAAAATGTTTTTTAAAATTAGTTTTTCAGTTATAGAAAAACAGGCTGTGGGCTGGATCTACACATGGCCCAAATTTTGCCAAGCTCTGTTTTAAGCCACTAAGACTTGGGTAGTTTATTACCTACAGCTAACCAGAATAGTCTCTTCATTCAAGTAACAAATGGACTGCAGTAAGACAGACATAAAAATAATAATAATAATTAATCAAATTGCAACATACACCCCAGGTGCCTGGCACTTAACGTCACTGAGGGCTTCAGGAAATGATTCCTCAAAAAGGAAACATTTGGCCCTGACCAAGTAACTCAGTGGGTTAGTGTTGTCCCAATGTGCCAAGATTTCAGGTTTAATCCCCAGTCAGGGCACATACAAGAAGCAATGAATGAATGCATAAATAAATGGGACAATAAATAGATGATTCTGTCTCTCTCTCGCTAGCTCTCTCTAAAATCATTCTTTTAAAAGAAAATATTTAGATTGAGACTAGAATTTGCTGGTGAAAAGAAGCAGGAAAGAGTATTATGGCCCAGCCATTTAGACTCAATATTGCACTTTCTAAAGGACAATGCTAATTCCATAACTCTCTGTTGGATTGGCCAAGGTCCTACATCACATTTTGACTTCTTCCTCTGCCTAATATTCTGCTTCTGTCTTTTTCATTTTATAGGTGTTATTCCTTTATAAACATCTTAAACCCTAAACTCTGTCTCAGTCCCAGCCTTTGAGAAACCCAACCCATGACACTTGCTAAAACAAAGAATTCATTGACTTGTGTAATTGGATAGTCCTTTGGTAGAGTTCTGAGTTTCAAGCACAAGTAGATTTAGAGCTCTAACTAGGGTGACCAAAATGGGACACAGGACTTTCAGTGCTAAAATCAGGAAAGTAGCAGGCAAATTGAGATGATTCTTGATACATTCTTGCTACAATGTATAACCAGGTCTTGATATTGATTCATTCATTTCTTGGCTCTGCTGTCAGCTGAGTTGGAGGAGTCAATCTCAGGTTCTACATACAACAAAATAGGTCAGCAATTTAAGGCTATATTCTCTCAAGTTGGAGTCCTGCAAGAAGGGAAATAGTTTGCTCCCTTCATGGCTCCAAGGAATTGGGTTGAGTCTTACTCTCATTCTCCTGTGTGAGTCATGTGACCTCTTTTTTAAAATTTAGTTTAGTTTTAATTAACATACTATAAAATTCATCTTTTTAAAAAAATGCAATTCAATAGTTTTAGTATATTCACAATGCTTTACAATGATCAACACTATCTAATTCCAAAACATTTTCATCACTTCAAAGAGAAACTCCATACCCATTAGCAGTTAATCCCCATTCTCTCTACCTCTAATTCCTATCAATCACTAATGTACATTTCTCTAGATTTGCTTATCTGGATATTTCATATAAATGGAATCATATAACATATGGCCTTTTGTGTTTGTCTTACTTCACTTAGCATAATGTTTTCAGTTGAAGCATGAATCAGTACTTCCTTTTTATGGTGACTAATATTATTATTGTATGTATATACCAACACTTTGTTTATCCACTCATCAGATGATGGACATTTGGGTTGTTTCTGTTTTTTTAAATAATTTTATAAAAGTATATTTGAGCCAAACTGATGACATATGCTAAGGAACAAGATCTCACATACTACTCTCCATCTTTTTTTTACTGTCACAAATAATGCTTCTATGAACATTCATGTACACATTTTTATTTGAACATCTGTTTTCAATTCCCTTGACTATATATCTAGCAGTGGAATTGTTGGGTCATATGGTAACTCTATTTATGTCCCCATTTTTAATTAATCAATATGGCCTAGACTCGAGGATGGAATGGTCTGATTGATTTAAACCTAAGTCATATTTTCTACTTCAGTTTCATTAGAACCTCATGGACTGAGGAGAGAATGATGGTTCAGCAGAATAAAATGGAACATGGTTATCAGATGAAGAGTGAATGGATTCTAGGCAGCAAATTCACAGATGACCATTGCAAGTGGCTACATTTATTGAATGCTTACTAAGAGCCATCACTGTGCTAAGTATATGCATTATTTCATTTAACCCTTACAGCAACCTCATGAGGATTCTACTATTATCCCTATTTTACAGATGAGGAAACTGAGCCTCAGGAAAGTTGAGTAAGTTGCCCATATTTGTATACATAAGAGGTAAGAATTTAAATCCACATCTGATTACAAAGCAAAGTGTCAGAGAGAGAAAAAAATAGATTTAGAGTTATGTTAAAATATGTCTGATAGAGGTTCTTTTATTTCATTTGCCCAATAGTTTATAATGATTGGTGGAAAATCTGTGTGGCCAAAATTTTTCTTTCACATGAAAGACAAGGAAGAACAGATTTTTATAATGAAAATTATCATAGTTGGCTTTTTTTTTTCCTTTCTATTTCCAAGCAAGCTTCCAATTTTGTCAGGTACTGCATTACTGGCATTGAAATGAAGCAGCTTTATTTCTCAGAAAGTCCCCAGGCTTCTTGTAACCAACCATCTTTTCCAATAGGTCTAAGCAGAATGTCAGCTAAATTCTTGTCATGAGGTTAGGAAATGCAGAACTCCACATCATCTTCTTACACTCCTTCAGCTATGATTTACAAGAATTTTTATCACAGTCTCCTTTGTGGTCCTCATGATGAAAGCCTGGGACCAGGGATTTCTGACTACCTCTTCTCTACTCTGGTAAACCAGAGTTTGGATGTTGGGAGATGGGTGGGACAGAAAATGTGAGGTAGCCAAAAAGTTGAAAGGGTATAAGGAGTTGAATTTTGTTGCCCCCACCTTCCCCCAATTCTAAAAGGCCAGCCTTTGGAATGTCACAATAGGTACAACTTCATATTAAGCTGCATACTGTATTAGGTTTCATACTAAGCTGCAGACTTACAGCACCACACTGTCTCCTCTGAGAGAAACAAACTTTCCCACTACCCCACCTCCTCAATGCACACACATTCCCACTAAAGAAGCTAAGCCCTCAAAAGATTTATTGCCTGTTCTACAGACAAATTAGTGAATATCCCTGCAGTTGATTCCAAAGACAGGATGCTCATTTGCATGAGGACTTGTGTCATTTGCATTATATTTGCAAGTCATTTGTATATCACGTCTGCCCTGTCTAAACATACATAAATCCTTTGTACTTTCATTGTTTTTATTTTCTAAAAAGGACTATGCTTCCATATCCTGCCCAGACTGTCTTGTAAAATTACTAGTTGGGTATTCTGGGCTTGATTGTGAAGAGCCTCACATGCCATGCTTAGTTTCCCCCCACTGGGGATGGAGCACACAACCCAAGCATGTGCCCTTGACAGGAATCGAACCCTGGACCCTTCAGTCTGTAGGCTGACCACCACCACATTTACTGAGCATCTGTTAGGCACCATTGTGCTAGGGCAGTGGTCGGCAAACTGCAGTTCTCGATCCACATGCGGCTCTTTGGCCCCTTGAGTTTTTAGCAAAGACCAGCTTAGGAGTACCCTAATTAAGTTAATAATAATGTATATAGATTAAGTTTTAAAACTTTGGCTCTCAAAAGAAATTTCAATCGTTGTACTGTTGATATTTGTCTCTGTTGACTAATGAGTTTGCCAACCACTGTGCTAGGGATTGTAGGAATAAAAGAGAAAATTCTTGCTCTCAGGTAGCTCCCAGTCCAGAAGATACTAGAACAAGGATTAGGGTACTAAGTCTAGTGAGGTACCTAAGGCACAAAATTTAAAGATGCATTCACTCTCACTTGTACAACTCTCCTTAAATTTTGCATGCTAGTCCTGGCCCTGCTAATAAGCATCATCACAGAATTCTGAGCTGTGGATGTGAGGAAAGGGCATTCCAGGCAGGGGAACTAGTATGAGCAAAGGACAGAACAGGGGAGCAGCATGATCCCTGGTGAGAACTACAAGCAGTTTGGTATTTCTGAGGCATACAAATCAGTTCACAGTAGAGAATGACAGTAGAGAGGCTAGAGAGATGACTAAGATCCAGGTCATCACAGGTGCTTTATGTCATGCTAAAAAGTTTGGATTTCACACTAAAGGTTTAAGCAGAGGAGTGACACAGACATAGTTGTATTTTAGAATGATCCCTCTATCAGGCATGTGGATGGTGGTGGGGGTGGGAACAAGGCTAAAAGCACAGAGATGAGTTAGGAAGCTGTCACAGCATCCAGGCAGGAGATGAAGGGAGCCAGCACTAGGGCAATAGCAGTTGAAATGAAGAACAGGAAATGGATTTAAGAAATATTTGAGATGTAAAATTGGCAGGACTTAGCGGTTGATTGAATATGGGAAAAGAAAGTGTGGAAGGCATCAACACTGAGGCCCCTTACCACACAGTTTCTGTCATGAATAACTGGAGTACACAATGGTAATACCAACTTCTTCTTCTTCTTTTTTTTTTTAGAGATCAATATACCACCTTTATTAATAAGATGAGAATGTAACTTATCCAAAATGGACATTTTTTAGAGTGAAAAAGACACTTGCATAATCAGATACTATTCCAACATGTATGAACTACAATACATTAAGAATAAAATCAGATTAATTAAAAATGGTGGTTAAGAGTTTATGGTACATAAAAGAACAATCAGTGAACCAGGAATCTTAAAGCCAACAATGGAATGAAGCTCAGAGGTGTGTTTACATAGAAAATTTGTTACACCATTTTGGAAAACAGTTTAAGTTTCATTTATGGTTTCTTAAGGCATTAAAAGAATAATCTAAGTTAAATTTTGCTTACATTCCAGGATAAGCTAGATTAGGTTTTGCTTATGTACCTTATTTGGTTTTGTCTACATAAAGAATTTTCAGGTTTGATCTCTATTTCATTTATTTTAACAGACATATGGTCACACTATTTTTTACTGAAGAAGAGAAGAAGCTATTGGGGAATGTGGCCTATCTGAACCTAGAATTAGGTAGATTGACCCACCCATGAATGACAACAATGGAAATCTACAGGCTGCCTTGGGAGATCAGGCACCAGTCCCAAAATGACAGAGAGAATGCACAACACCACTGTTTGCCAGCAGGCCAGCTCCCAAGAGGAAGAGGAAAGAGTTGTCCTAATTTCAAGTCACCTCATCTGCTCTAGAGAGGAATGAATGAGGGGCATAGTGACATCAGGATAGCAGACCTTTTTTCAACATGGGAGCAAACACAAGAAGTAACACCAAATTCTTTCCATTTCTCAATTGATTCATATATCCAATAATTCAATCCATTTGTTTATAGTCATTCATTTATTCATTTTTATTCATACGTTCATATGTCCATCCATCTATACATCTGTCCTTTGATCAAATCCTTATGAGTGTCAAAGTACCATGAAGAATGCATGTATATAAAAGGTGTAGTACTTGGCCTTACTCATTTATTCATGCATTCACTTTTATTGGTATCCTCCTGTGTGCGAGATACTATTCTAGATAATAGAGATTATAATATTATTAATTCCATGTAGTAAAACTTTTTTTAATAAAAGAAACCAGAGCTACTTGGAAAAATGCCTGATTCTAGGGCTGCAGCATAAAATACATAATACTAGAGGCCCAGTACACAAAATTTGTGCATGGAGGGATAGGGGGTTCCTCAGACTAGCCTGCACTCTGTCATATAATAATTCGGAACCACTTGCCCCTAATCGCTTGCCTGCCTACTCACCTGCCTGCCTGCCTACTCGCCCCTAACTGCTTGCCTGCCTGCCTTGTACAGTGTGTGTCAGAGCAACCATTTGTTCCAATCGTTCTGCTATAATGATTGCTTAGGCTTTTATATACTGTATGTAAATGAGCCTAAAGCATCTTGCAATTCCAGAAAGAAAGCAAGGGTTCAAACAAAAACCCAATGATGGAGGTATATCAAAGGGACATAAAAGCCAAATGAAAGATCTCTCAGTAATCAAAATTGGAACAATTTGAGCAACAAAATAAAAAGATATCTGAGTCTGGAGCTCAGAGGAGAGGTCCAAATTAGAGATATAAATCAGGAGTCTTTAGTATAGAAGGTACTTAAAGCTTGATACTATGTAATGAACAATATAAACTGATGAACAAAAACAGATCCAGAGTCAGAGAAGCATCTATCAGACTATCAAACCTTAGAGGGAAGGTAGGGAAAGATGGGGGGAAAGAGGAGAGATCAACCAAAGGACTGTATGGATGCATATAAGCCTAACCAATGGACACAGACACCAGGGGGGGGGGGGGGGAGGGCATGAGTGGAAGGTGGGAGGCAATGTGGGGATAGGACACATATATAATCCCTGAATCAATATAGAAAAAAATTAAAATTGATTAATTAATTAAGAGAGTTAGGACATAGGAGAAAAAAAAAAGCTTGATGCTACAGAAGATCACTAGAAATGAGTGTGGACAAAAGACGGATTCTTGGGGCATTGAACAGGTAAAGGGCATAAAGATAGGGGAAGGAGCTACTGGGAAAGCAGAAAGAAAACCATAAGAATGTTAGTGTCCAGGAAGCCAAGCAAAGAAAGTATTTTCAAAGGAAGGGTGTGATCAACTAGCTGGATTAAATGCTGCTAAGACACAGAATAATTGACAACTTAAAATTGACAAATAAATTTAGCAAGTGCCTTCAAGTTGCTTCTTATCAAAGGGAGAGGAGCTAAGAAAAGTAAGAAAGAAAAGGAACCATCTCTGTTGCTCTGGGAAAATGCCAGGATATAATCCTTAACCAGACTGTCAGTGTCAGGTGAGGAGGAGGGGGGTTTTAGAGAGAAAGATGAAACCCTCCAAACTGTCAATATTGAATACTATGCCTGATATTACAAAGCCAACTGGGACAAAATTACTAAATCTTCAGGCTAGAAAGATCATCACTAAACACAAAAATCTCTTTGTCTTCAGGGAACTACACCTAAACTTGCAAAGAGATGGGCTTGCTGGCTGAAGGGACCATCCCAGTATTCTATTCCTTCATTCAAGTATTTATGGAACCCTTACTAGGTGCCAAACAGTCTATGGAAATAGCAGAGAACAAAACAGACAAAAGTCCCTCTCCTCAGAAGCTAATAATCTCCTCTGTCCCTGCCCTTTCCTCTGGACTCCCCCTCCTTCTTCCATGCCCAGAATCCATGAGGCTACAGGGCAGAACTGGGCAGTTCTACTCATCACCCCCTGAACCTGGTAGGACATATAAAACTCCATTTCAGAACAAAGTATAGAGATCAGCCCCCTTGACAGAGGATAAATTTTCCTCAGGGGTTTGAAAACCCAGGCTGGGAGTAGAGGCCCCACACCTGGAGTGCCATTAGTTTGGATGTCACTGCAATTATCACATCGGCTCTAGACAAAGCTGAGTCACAATTAAGGACAGAATTTTAAATCATGATTTTCCAGAGTCTCATTAGGTAATTGATACTGATCACATTGCTTAATGAGGGCCCATTAAAATGCTTGCTATTTATATTACAATGAGCAGAGAAAAAGCTCAACTAACCAGATAATTGACTGATGACATGAAGGAGGGTAAATGGTTGGGAAAAGCAGGGAAACCTGGTGAAGTTTTCCTGCCTGTGGCTTTAGCTTCCTATTGGTGATAATTGTTTGACTGGGTTCAGAAGAGACTGCACTGGCCTTCACAAAGCCCAGTGCTGCTTTTCTCAGGGACTGCAATAAGAATTGTCATTTAATAGGATTTCCTACAGCAGGTTAAATTACTTGCTAAATGAACAATTTCAATCATCCTTTCCCATTTAGTAGGAGGGAATTAAGTTCACTTCTCCAGCCTATATCCCCAACTCCCCTATTCCTACTCTCTCACCAGCTCTTAGCAAGGAAGATGGTCTGAGTGAGGTACAGAAAGTATGATTGTAGTAACACTTTGGACCTAACTGAGTTTGCCAGATCATTAAGCTATAAAAAGTATCACACCATTCCTCACCCCATTGCATACCTCAGAGCACCTTTGGAGACCCATGCACACCCTCCATATGCGAGAAGCCCCAAGGCCGGTCAACTTCCCTGCTATTCACCAAAAAGGGGCTATAACACTTCTTACTGCAGAAAGGGATGTGTGGATGAGATTCATTTATTGTGCTAATCCTCACTTTTGAGACACAGGGCTTTTCAACAGGAACCTTTCTTTTTTTTAATTTTTTAAATATATTTTTATTGATTTTGTACAGAGAGGAAGGGAGAAAGATAGAGAGTTAGAAACAATGATGAGAGAGAGAATCATCGATCAGCTGCCTCTTGCACACCCCCTACCGGGGATATGCCCGCAACCAAGGTACATGCCCTTGACTGGAATCGAACCCGGGACCTTTCAGTCCCCAAGCCGAGGCTCTATCCATTGAGCCAAACCAGTTTCAGCTCAACAGGGACCTTTCATTAAATTCCACAAATCAAGGCATATAAGACATTCAATAATCTCCAGGCATTTGGAAGAAATCCTAGGGGAAAGGAAGGAATGATCTTGAGAAGAAAGAAGCTATACGATTTACTGACATAGGGATTGAAATTGGTTAATGGAAGGTGTATCTGATAAGGGAGAATTTAGTGTTCCCAAGATTTGGCTTCTTGATTGGCCTGGGACTTCCCTACATCTAGATTCATTCCCACTTGCTCCAAGACTACTCCTCTTCTTTTATTCTCCTTTCTTTCTTTCTCCTCCTCCTTTTGCTAACCCTCTCCCTTTCTCTCTCCTCTGTATGCTCCTCCTATCTCCTCTTGCATTGGGTTTAATAGCTAGTACAATGTCCTGGTTAAGAGCAAGTGCTTTCTCCTCCAAATTGATCTTCAGACTTAAAACAATTCCTAACAAAATTCCATTTGGCTTCTTTCCAGAAATTGACAAGACAATCCTAAAAAAAAAACCCGTACAGAAATGCAAGAGAACTAGAATAGCACAACAATCTTAAAAAAGAAGAATAAAGTTGGAATACTCACACTTTCTGATTTTAAAACTTACTACAAATCTATAATAATCAAGACCGGGTGTTACTGCCATAAGGCTAGACATGTAAGTCAATGCAATAGACTTGAGACTCCAGAGTAAACCCTCAAATTGATAGTTGATTTTCAACAAAGATGTCAAGATAATTCAATTTTGAAAAAAAGAGTCTTTTCAACAAAGAATGTTAGGAAAATTGGATACCCATATGCAAAAGAATGAACTTGGACCTCTTCCTCATACCATACATAATAATGAACTCAAAATAAATCATAGACTTGCATGTAAGAGTTAAAACTATAAAACTTTCAGAAGTAAATATGAGAGTAAATCTTCATGGCTTTGGGTTAGGCAAAGTCTTCTTAGATATGATAACTAAAGCACAAGCTACCAAAAAAAGCTACATTGGACTTCATTAATATTAAATATTTTTGTACTTCAAAGGATACCATCAAGAAAGTGAAAAGACAACCCACAAAATGGGAGAGAATATTTGTAAATCATATATCTGGTAAGGGACTTGAATGTAGGCTATCTAAGGAACTCTTGCAACTCAATAATAAAAAGAAAACCCAATAGACATTTCACTAAGGAAGATATGAAAATGGACAATAAGCACATAAAAAAATGTTCAACATTAGTCATCAGAGAAATGAAAAATAAAACCACAATGAGTCACTACTTCATACCACTAGGATGGCTATAATAATAATAATAATTAAAAAAGATAACGGAGGGTGGGGGATTGGAATGGGGGGTTGAGGACAAATATGTTATACCTTAATCAATAAAGAAAAATTTTTAAAAAGATAACAATAAGTGTTAGACAGAATGTGAAGAAATTGAAACCTTATACATTGCTGGTAGGATTGAAAACTGTGCAGCTGTTTCGAAAAATGGTCTGGCATTTCCTCAAAAGGTTGAACATAGAGTTACCATATGGCCCAGCAATTCCAATCCTAGATATATACCCAAGGGAACTTAAAACAGATGTTCATACAAAAATTTTTACATGAATGTTCACAGTAACATTTTTTATAACAGTCATAAAGTGAAAGCAATCCAAATTCTTATCAACTGATAAATGAATAAATATAGCATGATATTATATGGTGTATTTAAACAATATTCATACAATGTAATATTATTACTCAATTTCTTTAATATTAATGAAATATTATTTGGCAATGAAAAGAAATGAAGTACTGATAAATGCTGCAACATAAATGAACCTTGAGAACGTTATGCTAAATGAAAGAAGCCAGTCCAAAAAAACCACATATGTATGATTCTATTTATAGAAAATGTCCAGAATAGGCAAATCTATAGAAACAGAAAGTAGATTACTAGAAAGATTTCCTGACTGTAGCTTTTAGCTTCCTATAGCTTCCTAAGAGCTGGTGAAAGAGTAAGAATATAGGAGCTGGGGATATAAGCTGGAGAAGTGAACTTAACTCCCTCATTCTAAATGGGAAATTATGACTGAAATTGTTCAATAAGGCTGAGGGTAGAATGGGAACTGACTCTAAAAAGGTATGGGGTTGCTTTCTGGGTTGATAAAAATGTTCTAGAATTGATTGGTGATGGTTGCACAATGCTGAAATACACTAAAAAACAATGAATTGTGCATTTTAAATGTATAGTATGTATATTATCTAGATATATAAAAGCCTAAGTGATTCAACGACCGAACAACTGGTCAACCACTTTCTATGACATGCACTGACCAACAGGGGGCAGACACTCAATGCAGGAGCTGCCCCTGGTGGTCAGTGGGAGTGCTGCTCAGCTGACGGATCCATCCTGGAGGCCCACCAGCTACTCACTCCCTCAGTAGTTCTGAAGGTCCAATCTCTGGAGAATGGGCCAGGCACTGACTAACCAGTGCTGCTGGCATGATCCTAACAGTGCCTCTGGCCTCCTATTGTAAAATTTGGCCTCAAGCACCATGCCGCTTCCCCTCCCTAGACACCCTGTAAGGAAAAAACAATATAAAAGTGGCTGCCAGGTGGCTCCACACAACCAGCGTGAACGTCAATGGACAGATCTGGATCTCTCGCCTTCAAGGTCATCCCACCACCCACCTGGAGGGCCTATTGCATCCTGGGGCCCCCCTCCCCACCTCAGGTGGGCGCCAGATGCAAAGCTCACAGTTGGCGGGCAAGCACCGCTGCAGCAGTGTGAGCCTCTCCCAATCAGGACTGACTGGGCGCAAGCCCCTAGCAGGCAAAACAGGGCCAGGGTGAGCAGGAGGGGCAGGCAGAAGTGGCAGGCCGCATCGGACTGCGAGTTTCGCCCAATCCCCACAGGCCACGCTAAGGGATCCCACCCATGCATGAATTCGTGCACCAGGCCTCTAGTATTTTAATAAAGATGAATAATTATATTTTATATATATTAAAAGCAATGGGCAATTCAAAAATTTACTAAAAGTTCTGCATGTAATTGTTACAACCAAAAAGTCTGATCATTGTATTTTAAAAGAATAATATGATTCTAGCCCTAGCTAGTTTGGCTAGGTAGAGAGTGCATTGACTCACGGACTGAAGGGTCCCAAGTTTGATTCCAGTGAAAGGTATGTACCTCAGTGGCAGGCTAGATCCCTGGCCCCAGTCAGGGCTCCTGTGGAAGGCACCTAATCGATCTGCCTCTCTAACATCGGTGTTTCTCTCTCTCTGCCTCTTCCCCTTCCTTCTACTCTCTCTAAAGTTCAATGGGAAATTATTCTCAGGTGAGGATTAACAAAAAAAAAAAAAAAAAAATAGCCGAAACTGGATTGGCTCAGTGGATAGAGCTTCAGCCTTCGGACTGAAAGGTCCCAGGTTCAATTCCAGTCAAGGGCATGTACCTTGGTTGCAGGCACATCCCCAGTAGGGGGTATGTAGGAGGTAGCTGATCTATGATTCTCTCTCTTGGAGTTTCTAACTCTCTATTCCTCTCTCTTCCTCTCTGTAAATAATCAATAAAATTAAAAAAATAATAATATGATTCTTAAAACAAGATCTGAGGGCTTTGCTGACAAATCACAGTTCTAGCACCTGCTGACTGTGATTTTGGACAAGTTGATTAATCTCACTGAGTTCATTTTTCTCATCTGCAAAAATGTGTATTAGGTTATCATGAGGATTAAATAAATTATCTTGTAAAGACAACTGACACATAGTTGGTTCTTACTAATTGAAAATCATAAGAAAGAGTCAGGGAACAGGGGTAACTAGAAAAGGAAGAAGAAAAAACAGTATTTGTGGGCCAAAGCCACATCCATACATGTATGCCTAACTTGTGGTTGAGTTCCAAGGACATGGAGGAAGAAATCCCTGACTTTAAGGAGGGAGAAGGTTAAGGGATTGGGCATTTTTTAAAAGACAGAAAGAGAGAGAGTGAAAGAGAGATAGGAGAAAGGAAAAGGAAGGAAGGAAGGAAGGAAGGAAGGAAGGAAGGAAGGAAGGAAGGAAGGAAGGAAGGCAGGCAATAGAATCACAGAAAAGTTGCTCAGGGGCTTTAAGAGTTGAGGGCCAGCGGAAACCGGTTTTGCTCAGTGGGTAGAGCATTGGTCTGCAGACTGAAGGGTCCCAGGTTCGATTCCGGTCAAGAGCATGTACCTTGGTTGCGGACACATCCCGGGGAGGGGTAGGGGGGGGCGGGTGCAAGAGGCAGCTGGTTGATGTTTCTCTCTCATTGATGTTTCTAACTCTCTATCTTTCTCCCTGTAAAAAAAAAAAAAAAAAAAAAAAAAAAAAATCAATAAAACATTAAAAAAAAAAAAAAAAAAAGAGTTGAGGGCCAGGTGAAACAGGACTAGTGGACCCTTGTCCCCTCCCCCATTGTGTGTGACCAAAGGAATGTGAAGCACTCCCTTGTGGAGAAAACTGAACAGAGCCAACCCAGCACAGACAGAGGCAGAAGTCAAGAGCAATTGTGGATTGATTACTCTTGGCCAGGATGGGCAGTGACGCTGGCAAGAGAGGTAGGAGATGGGGCCTGCCTCCATGGTCTCTCAATAGGTGGGCAGAGCCTTAGGAGTGCCTCCTCTCTCCCCTTGTTCTTAGCTCTTCTCAGCCCCTAAGCCACTGCATCTCTTCCTCCCACCCACCAGACCTCTTTTTGGGAAAAGCCTGGTTTCTGTAGGCAGAGCATGACACCTCCATCATTCCTCCCTCTAGTGACTCATCCCCAAGACTGGAGGTGGCAGGAAGTGCCAGGACTCTAGAGCTGTAGTCCCATCCAGATTCTGGCAGTTTAGAGACATCCTATCTTTTTCCCTCCTCCCCCCACCCCCGCCACCTCCTCTACTTTCAGCTCTGACTCTTGCAATTGCTACATAAGAGACACCCACCTTCCCAAGATTCTTCTTGCCTTTCCATCGCCTCCTCCAGTCTCTTAATTCTAGTCTCTTGGAGCAGCAAGGTTGAAACAGTCTAAGCCCAAGGGAAACAGGCACAACGCAGATTAAAGGCCCTTTCCTGGGGGAGGTGGCTAGGCAAGATCTGTATCCCCTCCATGGCCAGGCCTTTGAGGGTCAGGGTTCATGATGTAGAAAGCCTTCTGAGCAACGCTTCAAACAACAAGCCCTAGCTGGTTTGGCTCAGTGGATGGAGCATCAGCCTGTGGACCAAGGGATCCTGAGTTTGATTCTGGTTGGGGGCATGTGCCCGAGTTACAGGGTTTATCCCTGGTGGGCGGCATGTGGGAGGCAACCAATTGGTGATTCTCTCATCATTGATGTTTCTGTCTCTCTCTCCCTCTCCCTTCCTCTCTAAAATCAATAAAGATATTTTTTTAAAAAACAGTAATAATACCATAATAAATAAAAATTTAAAAAAATTAAAAAAACAGTAACAACAAAATTATATTACTACATGTTAAGTGCCTCACAAACTTTGCTTTATTTATTACTTCAACAACTTTATGAGGCAGATAGTATTATTACTGCCATTTTTCAATGAGGGGAAATAATTTGAAAGTAGCAGACTGGGGCTCAAACCCAGGACCCAGATATTGGACTCTTAACCACCAGACTCCTCTGCATTTTGGGAATGAGGGGCAGTGCAGCACAGCTCTGAAGTATCTAGGACAGCACAAGCAATCGTGAGGCCCTCAGTACAGCTGCCCTGAAGTCTAGCTTTGACCCTAACCTCCTTCCTATTATCCACGGCTCTTGTAAACCTGCCCCACTTCACTCCTGAGGGTGAGAATGTAGAGAGCTACTCAGGGGATTCTTGTCCCCCTCAAAATTCTACTTCCTATTAAACTCCTAGGACAAACAAATATCAATGTGATTTTGGGGTGCCCAGAAGCTCCCTAGAAGGAGGGGGAAAGAGCATTGTTTATAGTCACAAGCTGGCAGAAGGAGTGCAGACGCCCAAGCATGGGGTTAGCCCAGGCTCGCAGACAGAGTAGACATCTGTCACACCAAAGAGGCACAGAGATGACCCACATGACAATAGAAATAATAACATCCTTGAATTATGTCGCACTTTATAGTTCCTCAGGCACTTTACAACCATTTGATCCTCCAGCTGACCTCTAAGGACCCAAGGAGGCAGAAAGTATCTTTCATAAGCTGTCACCACCTGTCCAGTTTTCCCCTAGAGGGAGAAAAATAGGAGGCAGACAAGGCAGTGAGCGAGTTAACCAAACCCAAACCCAAACCCCAGTGCAAAATTGATAGTTTTTATGGTGACTTTATCCTCAGACTCCTCAGAGATCATATTTTCACTGAATTACCACATTTACATAACAGTACAGGGTGAGGGACCCTGATAAATCTTCTCTGCATGGGAATGAATACAGTAGAAATGTACTCTGTTGACAGACAGCAATTTGTTTTACTACATTACCGCCCTTCAATTTAGGGAGGAAAGAATAAGTACTGCCTTATGAAGATAGAGAGAAAAGAAGGGGAAGGGGAAGCAGCAAGATATGCAATCTAGAAAGAGAGGAATTAATCACAGGGGAAGAGACAGGAAGAAAAGGAGAGCTTTAGGGAAATGGAAGGAAGGAAGGAAGGAAGGAAGGAAGGAAGGAAGGAAGGAAGGAAGGAAGGAAGGAAGGAAGGAAGGAAAAAATTTAGTGGTGAAAGGAATGGAATGATTCTGCACAAGATATAGCTGACTGTTGGGGGCAGCCCATAGTAGTGGGGTGAGAAAGATTCAGAGGTCATTTGAGTGAGTGCCAGGCTCTCGTCTTTGTAGCTGGTCAGGAGAACGAGGAGAGTGAGGAGAGTCACAGGCACAGAGCTCCTTTTGAATCCACTTAATGGCCTGTCTGGACCTCTTCTCACCATATCCACCACTCCATCCACCTGTATCAGAGAACAGATGGGCCCAGAGGCATTGGGACTGAGCTCTAAGAACCCCTTTGTGGCTTGGTGGTTGAGCGTTGACCTATGAACCAGGAGGTCGCTGTTTGATTCCTGGTCAGGGCACATGCCCAGGTTGTGGGCTTGGTCCCCAGTGGGGGTTGTGCAGGAGGCAGCCAATCAATGATTCTCTCTCATCACTTTTAACAATTTGTCCTGAGTCCTGCAGCATTTAAAAAAAAGTCCCGATATCTGTAGGAGGCCTTTGAGGTCTGAAGACAGAACAAAGAAGAGTGAGTGAAGAGAATGGACAATTCTGGAGGAGGAATTTCCAGGTTCTAATGGGACCCATCTCACCCAGCCTCACTCACCTCCCTGTGCTTAGCAGGCAGTCTCTTCCCATCTCCCCACTCCCTGTCTTGGTCCACTTGCTTCCTCCAGTTCCCACATCCTCCTTCACTTCCTTGGATACTATTTGCCTTTGTCTTTCAGGTTATGTATTTGATCAGAAAATGTCTGGATGGACCAGAACGCTCTGGAAACCCTCCAGATAGTTCAGGTGTCTGTGGAGGATTATTTCCCCTGTCTTCCCAACTCTAACAAAAGAGGTCTGATCTCACCCTGGGATTAGAAGGCTCTTCAGCAAAGGTTAGCTCCTCCCTATTTCATCTCCCACGACTACCCCTATGCCCTCTCTACAAGCTAAAAATACATAACTACATATGCTTCCCAGTACATGCCAAGTTCTTAAAATCTTTGGGTATGCATTTTCACTTTCTGGAATGCCAGCATCCTCTCTCCCCCAAGTTTTCCAACAGGAAAACTAATTATCCTCAGTCTTAACTCAAACATGACCTCTAGCCCCACTGATATTAGCCACCATTTCTTGCCTGAACTACTCCCTCACTGGTTTCTAGCATGCCACTCTGGCCCCACACCATCCATTTCCCACACTGAACCCAGAGTAATTTTTCTCAAATGCAAGCATGCCTTGCCAGTGTGGCTCAGTTGGTTGGGCATGGTCCCCTGCACCAAAGGATCACCAGGTTGATTCCCAGTCAGGACACATACCTTGTTGTGGGATCGATTCCTAGTTGTGCATGTGCAGGAGGCAGCCAATCTATGTTTTGCTCTCATTGATGTTTCTACCTCTTTTTCCCTTTCTCTCTAAAAATCAATAAAAACATTTAAAGTATAAATAAAATAAAATGCAAATTTGATTTTATCACTTCCCTTCTTAAAATTTGTCAATGGTTCCCCATGCCCTCAAGGTAAAGACTTAACTTTTCAATCTGGCTTTGGCAGTCCTTCCACCTCACTCCCACCTACTCCTCTTGCTCAATTGTTACTCAGTTCCTTGAAACGTGCCATTCTCTTACCTTACATGACGTTCCTTTAGCCTGGAACTCTCTTTCCCGCCTTTTCCCCCAGCTGACTCCTACTAACCTTTCAGGCAGATCTCAGCCTAAACTCACCTCACCACTGTACCTTCCAGAATGGGCAAGCTACCTCTGCTTTCTGTGTCTGCTGCCTATTATTTCCCCTAGCACAGCATTTTGTTACTACCTTTTTATTTACTCCCATACCCAACTGGAAGCCTATCTTATTTCCCACTATAACCCAGAGTCTACTACATGAATAATTGTTATAGTAGTGAGTGAACAAAGCCTTCCCTGTCTTCACAATGCAGACTCAGGCACCCACTGCAGCTTCTACAACTACCATCCTCATAGCCACTATTCTGGATGCTAGGTGATTGCTTCTCTGAGTGTCCCTCTCTCCTTATGGATTGAGATGGTACCTTTAATGTCTGTACTCCAGTGCCTAATACAGAGCTCAGCATTCATCCTCCCATCCATCCTCTCATTATTTTTAACAAATATTTATTGAGGCCCTGGCCAGGTAGTTCTGTTGAGTAGAGAGCCGTACCACTATGACAAGGTTGCTAATTCCATCTCCCAGTCAGGGCACATACAAGAAGCAACTAATGAATTCATAAATAAGTGGAACAACAAATCAATGTTTCTTTCTCTCTCTTCCTCTGTCAATCAATAAATAATAAATAAGCATGCAAATGTTTATTGAATGCTAGAGACTGTAAATGCAGCAGTGAATGAGGTAGAAAGGGTCCTGCCTTTAAGTTCACATTCTAGGGGCAAAGATGGGTGACTAGTGAGCTGGAGATTCAGTGAATCTAATTCATACGAGAAGCCCCTGCAGGCTTTCCTCTCCAGAGCTACAAAGCAAGGAGCACAGACTCCAGCATATTTTCTCCGTGACCCCTAGACCTCCTCCCTTTGTCCAGATCTCCTTGGGACTAACCATTAAGCAGCAGCAGCAGGAAGGAAGGAAATAAGGGTGGGAAGGTAGGGTCCCTAAAGATAGGCAACAGTGCTACAGCCAAGGCAGTGTGGTAACTAGGTTTCTTCTTTCCTCTGGGGCAGAAAAAGAGAGATCCACAGAGGGAAAGACATAAATGGACAGAGATGACAGAGGAAAAGGGAAGGAGAGAAAAGGTAGAGCAGGAGTCAGAAATACAAGGGGAGGGAAGGAGTCTAAAGCACAAATAGAAGGTCTGCAGGACTAAACCCTGCCTGTGTTGCTGGGAGGCAGCTCTGTATAGCTCCTCTTCTGGGTCACGGGAGGGGAAAAGAAAGAAAGAAAAGAAAGAAAGAAAAAAAAGAGGGATTCCCCAGATGGTTTCCAGAGCCCTCTGATCACAAAAATTGTCTCTGGTGCCATCTAGTCACCCCAGGAGGCTTCTGCAGGGAACCTGCCAGCCTCCAAACCAGGATATCCATCAGACCCTTGTGAGGAAAGGATAGGCAGTAATGGAAAAACAGTTGCTCTGGGTATGGCAACCTCTGATTTTCATCTTTCTCAGAAAAGACCCTGTGTTTGCCATCTGTTTCCTAACGGGGGCTCCAGGCTCTGCTCTCTGAGATACCCAATCTGTAAGCACAGCGCAGAAACTTCCCTGAGCTGGGAGCTGGGGAGGCTCCCGCCACCCAGGAGCTCCCTGGTGCCAGCACAAGCCTCAGTTGCTAATAGGACTGCTGCTCTTGCCAGCAGCCTCAGCTGCTTGCTCCTGAGGCTGTGATGCCATCTGCTGCTCAACTTAGGCAACTGGCTGATTCTGGTTGCAAAACCAAGGGGGAGCCTTGCCTGACTTAAGTAAGAGGCCTGCTTAGGTTTCAGGAGAGCCACGTCTTTATCTCTGGACAGAACCAGGAGTGGATCTCAGAGACAGAACACATGCTCTGTTCCCTGTCATCATTTTTCTTAGACTAGGCAGGATGCTTCTCTTTCACAAAAAGGGTCCCCTCCTACATAGTATAAGGGTTTATCTGTGTGACCAAAGGAATACGACAGATGTAAAGGTATGTAACTTCCAAGATTAGATTATAAAAGACACTGGCTTTCTCTCTCTCTCTCTCTCTCTCTCTCTCTCTCTCTCTCTCTCTCTCTCTCCCACACACACACACACACACACACACATCACTTGCTCTGGGGGAAGGCAGCTGCCATGCCATGAAACTCCTTTGGAGAGGCCCATGTGGCAAGGCAGTGGTGCCCTCTGTCAACAGCCACATGAATGAGCTCAGAGGCAGAGCCTCAGGCAAGCCTGCCCATGACTGGAGCCCTAGCCGACAGCCCGACTGAAACCTCTTGACTGACCCTGAGTCAGCTCAGCTGAGCTGCTCCTAGTTCCTGACTCTAGGAACTGAGTGAGATAAATGTTTAAAGTTTGGGGGTGATTTGTTATGAAAAAACATAATAAACTGTCATGGTATTATTACATCATGGCATATCATCTGCATTATATCACTTCATTTCCTTATGAGTCCTGGCATCTGGATCCCAACCTCTCAGTCTCTCTCTCTCTCATATATATATATATCTTTATTGATTTCAAAGAGGAAGGGAGAGGGAGAGAGCAATAAAACATCCATGATGAGAGAGAATCACGGGTCAGCTACCTCCTGCACATTCCCTACTGGGGATGGAGCTCACAAGCCAGGCATGTGCCCTTGACCGGAATCGAACCTGGGACCCTTCAGTCCATAGGACGATGCTCTATCCACCAAGCCAGTCTCTTTAACATCATTTACCATCCCATTCTCTCCCCAGTTTAGCTTCACCCTAGGATCACTCTTGCCTCAGGACCTTTGAATTTGCATTTCTCTCTGCTGCTGCCCCTCCTGGCTACCCCTCTACATAATCACTCCCTTATCTCCAGGTCTTTATTCACCTTTTCAGTGTAGCTTTCCTTGATCCTCCTGCACCTTAAACTGCAACTGCCACCTCTGCCTATCCTTGTCTCTATTTTTATTCTTAGCCCTTATGATAATATAACATACATAATAAAATATAGTTTACATAATTATCTTATGTCTCTATCCCCCACTAGAATGAAATAAGCTCCATGAAGGCAATAATTTGTGTTTTTGTCTATTTTTGTCACTGCCCTGTCCTCAGCACCTGGAATAATGATAAGCACATAATAGATGTGTAATACATATCTACTAAGTGGAGAAAAATGAATGTCATAATTCACCAAATATAGTATGTATGTCTTCTAGATTCCATATCATATATCACATGCCATATTATGATGTCACATGATATTACATTTAAATGCAGAGCAAGGCAGTGCAGAGAGACTAGAGTTATAATGAGAAGAACTGGCTTTGTTGCTATCTACACTAATAAAAGAGAAAGATACAAATTGACTTCACCTCCGCTATAGCCACTAGCCAATCAGAAGTGAGTATGCAAATTAACCTGATAAAGATGGTGGTGGCTCCAGGCCTGTAGGAGTGAGAGAAGCTGAGTGCCAGCGCCTGAGGCTGGCTGTGGCCAGGGAGACCAATAAGCCACCAACTCCATGATCCCAGGCCACAGCCAGCTGCAGAAGCCTCCCACCCCACTTCTGCCCACCCCATGCCCTGGGGGAGACAGAGAAACTGGGACCCAGCACCTAAGGCTGGCTGTGGCCCGGGAGACAAAGAAGCTGCCTGCCCCATGTCTGCCTGCCCCACGTCCTGGGGGAGATGGAGAAACGGGGCTCTAGCACCTGAGGTTGGCTACAGCCTGGTAGACGGAGAAGCCGCCCACCCCACAGTTCTGGGCACCAGCACTTACAGCTGCAGCCCAGGCAAAGCCAACTGCCCACCATCCCCTGTGGCTGCAGCGGGTGCCTATGGCTGAGGGAGGGAAGCCCAGATCCAGGTGCTTGTGGTCGGCTGGAGGAGGGAATCCTGGGGCCTGGGTGTGGGGCCAGGGCAGAGGTGGTTAGGGGCAATCAAGCCAGTAGGGGAGCAGTTAGGGACGATCAGGCTGACAGGCAAAAGCAGTTAGGGGCAATCAGGCAGACAGGCGAGTAGTTAGAAGCCAGCAGTTCTGAATTGTGAGAGGGATGTCTGACTGCCATTTATCCCCCCGAAGGGTCCCAGATTGGAGAGGGTGCAGGCTAGGCTGAGGGACACTAGTGTTACTATAAGTCAGGCCTGTAACCTCTCTGAGCCTCAGTTTTACTCATCTGTAAAGTGAGGTTAGTATTTTAAAAAACAATATATATATATATATATATATATATATATATATATATATATATATTTAAAAAAAAGTTCTTAAAAAAGAAATAGGATGGTGAAGGAATAAAGGACAACTAAACTCATCCCCTTTGAAAAGAACTCTGCAGAACAAAGGCAACCTGAAATTTCCTAGGGGTGGAGAGGTGGTTGGAAATCCAGGAATCCTGGTGCTGACGGCTCAGCTAGCTGAGCTGGCTTATTCCTCCGAATGTTGCTTCTGCCACTTTCTGCAGTTGAAGCTCAGCCTTCCATCTCATCTTCAAAAAACTTCTGATTGAAGAGATTTTTTCTTTCTCAGGGAGGAGGAACCAGGTAAAACAAATCAGCAGCTTCTCAATTTAGTGTACTTATTAAATGCCTGAAATGGCAGCTGCCGTTTTTCCTTTCCTTGTGAGCAATGAGCCTTCTTGGCAGCATTCATCTCCCATGCTTAGCGAGGAAAGAAAAGAATTTATCAGTTCCTCTCATAGAGATTCCCTAAGCTAAATGGGACATGAAGAGGTTGGCAGGTTTATTCTTGAATTCAAGGTATGCCTGCCTGAGCTCAGTCCAAACAGATACTCTTAGAAAAAAAGATTCTGGTCCAGCTGGTGTGGCTCCGTGGTTGAGTGTTGACCCACAAACCAGGAGGCCAGGTTTCCATTCCCCATCAGGTTACTTGCCTAAAGTCAAAAAGCTAACAAGTAAGTAGTGAAGTCAGAATCAGATCCACATCTGACTCCCAAATCCATGTTCTTCCTACCCAGGAGGCTTGTATGTATCACTCAGAAATCTGGGTCTTAGTTTCCTTGCATTCTTAGAATATATTTCGTTTAATACCTAACCCCACAAACCTGCTATTTTTCTGGCTATTTTTTCATGACCATTTACTGCAGGGTAAATCAGCATCAAAAAGGTGCAATCAACTCTGTTAAGGCTTTCCTGCAATCAACTCTGTTAAGACTTTCCTAGAGAATCCCACTCTATCTGATGTTCATGTGCCTCATCAGACTGTAATCTCCATCATGGTAAGGACCATGGCTGTCTTATTCTTTACTGTATCCCTCCTAGTGTCTAGTGTCTCAGGTTCTATAAAGCAAGATGAGAGAACCTGAGACAAAGGTTAAAAGGTGAATATTTATTGTAAAAACAAGCAAGGACTCCCCTAACCGGTTTGGATCAGTGATAGAGCATTGGACTGGGGGGTCCCAGGTTCGATTCTGGTCAAGGGCATGTACCTTGGTTGCGGACACTCTCTCAGAGGGAGGTGTGCAGGATGCAGCAGATCGATGCTTCTCTCTCATCTATGTTTCTAACTCTCTATCTCTCTCCCTTCCTCTCTGTAAAAAAATCAATTACATATATATTTTTAAATAAATAAATAAAAACAAGCAAGGAAAAAGTGAGGTAGCCAGAAAGAGAAGGAAAGACAGTAAGATACAACTCAGCAGAAACAAACAAGATAAATATAGCCTCTCGCGAGTGTCCTTTTAAAATTACTTTCTATATTTGAGCCTAAGTGACAAGTGAAATCTCCTCTGTAATTTCCTGTGTGTTCAGCTAATGAATTTCCAGCAAATGGTTTCAGTATTGGAGAGCCAATTTGGACATTGTGGAGTTGGGGGTGGTGAGAAAATGAGGGGTATAGAAATAGACTAACTGAGTCTAGAAACCTAATGAAGGGGTGTTTGGAGGCATGTGAGGAGGAAGCCAAGTCTTTGTACTTGCTCAATATCAAGAAGGTTGGGAATTGGTTTTGCTCTAGCTGATGTCACCAGGATGTTTCCCTCAATGCTATAGAGGGAGTTCAGAATCCCAGGATGCCCTGCAACTATTCTTTGTACCGCATTGCCTATCTTGTAAAGAGCTGTACTGGTTTATATGGAGGGCATTATATTAATAATTTAATTTCAACCATTGGAGGGAATGAAGAGACTCTGGCGCTTTCAGGTTTATATATCTTTAACATCGTAGATACACTATAAATGTTGAACCAAATATTTATGTGAGAGTCAATCATGAGGTAGGGAAAGTATGGGAATGCACAATCTACCCTTTACATCTGTTTGTGATACCTACACAAATGCTTACTTAAAAATTGTTGATTGATTGACTGACTAAACAATTATTAAAAATCTCTCTACTGGTGGTTCCTGTTCAGGAAGGAGAGGAAAAGGACAGTCTTAAGAACAAAAGGGCCCAGCTGGTGTGGCTCAGTGGTTGAGCATCAACCTATGAAATGAACCAGGAGATCACAGTTCAATTCCCAGTCAGGGCACATACCTGGGTTTTGGGCTCACTCCCCAGTGTGGGGCATGCAGGAAGCAGCCAATCAATGATTCTCTCTCTCATCATTGATGTTTCTATCTCTTTCTTCCTCTCCCTTTCTCTGAAATAAATAAAAAATATTTAATTTAAAAAAAAGGAGCAAAAGGCATCAAGAAAGGAAGTAAGAAGAGGATAAAATGGAGGAGAAGGGGAAAAGTAGGCAAGCAGGTTGGGGACCTAGTGTCCCTTGGGGCCAACCTTTCCATTACGAAGTCAAACTCAGAACTAAGGGCCTACTCTAATCATTTGCCTTTCATCTGGTTGCATTTTTTTCTGGAATTTCTCCTTTTCTTTTTTGTTATTATTTGTAACAATTTTGTCTTCAAGAATAAGAAACAAGCAAAAAAGTAGAAAAATAGTTGATATTACAGGTAAAAGACCATATAAATTGATTCACCAAAATGAATTCAGAATTAAAAGAATGGAGGTTAAGAAGGTTGAGTAAGAGTCCTAGCCAGTTTGGCTCAGTGGATAGAATGTTGGCCTATGGACTGAAAGGTCCCGGGTTTGATTCTGGTCAAGAGTACATACTTGTGTTGCCAGCTCTATCATATCGTCATATATAATAAAAGAGTGATATGCAAATTGACCATCACTCCAACACACAATATGGCTGCCCCCATGTGGACACAAGATAGCCGCCACAAAATGGCCAGCAGAGGAGGGCAGTTGGGAGGGACCAGGCCTGCAAGGGAGGGCAGTTGAGGGCTATCAAGCCTGCAGGGGAGGGCAGTTAGGGGTGATCAGGCCTGCAGGGGAGGGCAGTTAGGGGCAATCCGGCTGGCAGGGGAGCAGTTAGGCATCAATCAGGCTGGCAGGGGAGTGGTTAGGGGGTAATCAGGCTGGCAGGCAGAAGCAATTAGGGGCAATCAGGAAGGCAGACAGGTGAGCAATTGGGAACCAGCAGTTCTGAATTGTGAGAGGGATGTCTAAACAGTCAGTCAGACATCCCTCAAGGGGTCCCAGATTGGAGAGGGCTGGGCTGAGGGACACACATCCCCGTGCACAAATTTCATGCACCGGGCCCCTCTAATATATATATATATATATATATATATATATATATATATATATATATATATATATATATATATATATATATATATATATGAGGGTTGAGTAAGAAAGATTTTTTTTAAAAAACTAGGAAATGAAAAAATCATAATCTAGTTTTTTCCACTAAGGACACTGAATGGCCTATTCCTAAAAAAGGTATCCATCGCCAAAACCAGTTTGGCTCAGTGGGTAGAGCATCAGCCTGCGGACTGAAAGGTCCCAGGTTCGATTCCGGTCAAGGGCATGTACCTTGGTTGCAGGCACATCCTAGTAGGGGATGTGCAAGAGGCAGCTGATCGATGATTCTCTCTCATTGATGTTCCTAACTCTCTATCCCTCTCTCTTCCTCTCTGTAAAAATCAATAAAATATATATATATATTTTTTAAAGTATCCATCATTTTAATATAACATGAGAACATGGCCCACAGCTCAGCCTTACTCACAATGCTGGTCTTTCCTTAACATGGACTGCCTCCTACAAGGACTAATCTGTGAATCCAGTTGTCAACAGGTCATTGGTCCTTCTCTCTGAAGCCTTAGTTTCTCCCTAGCTTCAATTAGTTCCTATCTCTTTAAAGCACACATGCATACATACACATAAACCTCATCTTTCCTTTTCATGAATCCTCAGGATAGCTCTTCCTTCTCCATTTTGTGTGTTTGGAAGGAATAAAAGCAAAATATATGAGAAGCCAACGTAATTGCTCCTTTAGCAGAGCTCCGAAGGACAATTACCCACCCAATCTGCCCAGTTTTATAGCTCTCATAACCCTCCTTTATGAACACACTGTGACAGCCAGATGCTGGCAGTGATTATGGCACCAGTCTTCAGCCACATTCCTATTAACTGCAGAGCAGAGCTCCTGCCTACCAAACCAGCACAGCTCATGTGACTTTTTAAATGACTGTATTTATGTAAGTCTTTTTCCAACCACAGCCTGTGTCCAACTCCCATCAAAACTGTGCTTGCCACTTCTCTAGTAGCTCTCTGGCCTTCTGGCCTAGGGTCTCTTATAAAATCAATTTAGGGCTCTGGGCTTTCTCAGCAGAGGTCTGTGTGCACAGAAAGCATTTTTTTTTTTTTTTCATTATGAAAAAGCTGAGAAAAGAGAATAAAACATGTTGGCAGATGCCAAGGGCAGCCGCTGATTCCCAGGCTCACCTGGATCAGCAGAGCCTGTAGATTAGGGGATGGAGGCGGCGGCGGGACAGCGAGAAAGGGGCTCCACAATTTGGGGAATGAATTTAGGAATTACTGCTGCTGAGCCCTTACCCCTCTGGGCTCTAGCTTCACCAGCTGTTCAGCAGGATGGAATCATACTGACTTCAGCTAGATGGGGAAGGAAATTTTAACGTTCAAAAGAAATGCTGGTGCCGGGACCGGTTTGGCTCAGTGGATGGAGCGTCGGCCTGTGGACTGAGGGGTCCCAGGTTCAATTCTGGTCAAGGGCATGTACCTTGGTTGCGGGCACATCCCCAGTGGGGGCTGTGCAGGAGGCAGCTGGTCGATGTTTCTCTCTCATCGATGTTTCTAACTCTCTGTCCCTCTCAATTCCTCTCTGTGTAAAATCAATAAAAAATATTAAAAAAAAAAAAAAAGAGAGAGAGAGAAAGAAATGCTGGTAATTTGGTGAGCAATCTGGCCTCTCTGGCTGACTGTGCCACGGTGCAAGTCTGGCAGAGAAAGCCAGTGTTCCTTTAGCCGCAGCAGCTCGGCTAAGGATCCCGCTGCAGGCCCGGGGGATGTAGTCCCGCAGGGTTAGGCTGTAGGAGTGACAAGCATAATCTACCCGAAAATCTCCTGAAAACCAAGGTGACCTTTGTGGGAGGGCGAGCCATTAGCCGAGCGAGGGCGCTGCTGGAGAAAGGCAGAAAGAGGATCAGCGAGGGTTGAGCCTGCAGGAAACGAAAGGCGCCACACGTGTTAGAACCTGCGCCCCGGGGCGCTCAGCGTGGGTAGGCACGACACACGGCTGCACCAGGACACACGGCTGCACCAGGACACACCAGGTTTTCTCTTTGGCATCTCCAAACCCAGCGCCCCTCCAATCCATAAGCAACCAAGAGGATGAGTCAAATAGATGCAGTCCTTGTTATACAATTCCTACCCTTTCTCCTTTCTGGGGTCTAACTCCAATAAGGAGTATGCTCATCTATGCCTCGGCATTCGCATGTTTCCAATTCGGCCTTTCCTGGGCGGGACTTCAGGGCCTCGCCCACTGGGGCCCCGCCCAGGAGCCTCTCCGGGGCGGGGCTCTGCTCTGCTCCCCGCTTCCCTTTCCCCTGCGGTCCCTGCGGGGACCGGAGTGTCCCAGCCAAGCTCCGCGCACGCGGTGAGTAAGGACCAAGTTGGGGGACGCCTTGGAGGGTTACCCGCCGGGACAAGAGGCAAGAGGCAGCAGTGGGGAGGTTTCTTTTAAGGCACGAGACGAAACGGGTTCGTTTCCTCCTGACCCCGCATTTGGAGGGCATCTTGAAAAGACTCTGGGATTTGTGGCCCTAGGGTCGCCCCTTGTTTCCTACCATCCCTCTTGTCCCTGGAGAGTCACCTGGAGCTGGTCGTGGAGATAGATCCTCGCTCCCCCAGGCACCAGGGCCAGAGGCTTGGGCAGGGCTGTGAGGAACACGTGGCCGGTGGAATTCTGATGGTTCCTTCAACCCAAGGCCCTGAAAGGGATTCGTTTTTTAGACCCAGACAGTAAACCCCCTGTAGTTTACTTTTCCCTCTAAATCATTTGGAGGCAGTTAAGAATGAAATTAGAGATGGCTGGGGAAAGGTATGGTCTTAGATACCCTAACCTGAAATTAAAAAAAAAAAAAAAAAAAAGGTAAGTTATAAGGGTGAGTTGGGTGGGAATGTTTATTAGCATTCTTGCAAACATTTTGGTTGTTTTCAACCAATAAACGAGGATCTTTGGCAGGAATGTCCTTTCACACCCAGTACTGCGACCAATTACTTTTCCGAAGTACTGCTTTTATAGTTCTTAGAGATCCCATAATGGAGGCCCTCCTCAACCTAGTTTTAACAAGCCTTCCCATTTCCCCTCCCAGAGTAAACTTTTCCTTTCTGCTCACTTGTATCCATCGTCTCCTTGCCTGTCAATGTAACTCCTGATAATAGCAAGTGTTTATTGAGTGCCTGTTCCATACCAGATATTATCCTATGAGCATAATTTATATTCCATTTAAGTTTCCCATCCACCTTGTATACAGAGTACTATTAATAACATTCCTATTTTGCAAATGGGGAGACTGAGGTAGAGACTTGCCAGCTGTTTATTGGCTGTTAAGCTTCCTGATACTTATTGACCAGACCACTGATTTGATCCTGTTGAACTGCCGAGGGGCATAAGTAACAATAACGTGGGAAAATAACGTTAACCAAGGGAAAATTGTTCTATTGCCTGTTACTGTTCTGTAGCTCAAGCCTCACATAGTTATGGGGTTTGGGGGCCTGGGGACTTGAACCCCACACGAGTGTTAAGTACCTATTGGCTGACTAACCTGGAGTGCTTTGATTGCAGTTGTGGAGTTTGGACAGATGCAGCTTCAGGTGAGTACAACTCCATTCACCTAGCTTTGGCCCCAGCTGTAGGCAGCTGCCTAGGTTGCCTTATACCTAGGCAAGTGTTACACTGCTGGAAGAACAGCAGCCCATAGCTGGTTGGCATTCTGGGCCTGGTTCATGCCAACTCGGTTGTTAACTATACCAGGATGCTAGCATATGTGCTTATCTAATCTGTAAGAGCATGACTTAGCAGGGAGAAACCTAAAAATCCAGACCTTTCTGAGTGGTTCTGGTCCAACGGGTTTGGCTGGTATGAGGTCTCTTGAATCACACATTGGAAACAGAAAAATAGGTAATTAAGCCATGAAGGGATGTGTAAGTAGAGAAAAGTCAGGCTACCAAGTACTCAGGGGACCTTATACAGGCAGGAAGTCCATGGGTGTTTGTTTGTTTTTTTTAATATATTTTATTATTGTGCCTGTGCCAGCAACCAAAGTACATGCCCTTGACCAGAATCAGTCCAGGACCCCTCAGTCTGCAGGGTGACACTATCCACTGAGCCAAACCGGTTTCGGCACATGAGATTTTTGCTAATTTCTCTGAAATAAAAGTTCATGGCTCCCACTCCTTACCATACAAAGCTAGTCAAGATGATCCCTCTATAGAGGGATTTCATAGCTATACTTTTGTATGAGAATGCCTTATAGGAAAATGTTGATGTGAATTTGCTTTAAAATTGTGGGTATTCTCTACTTCATTAATAAAATATAAAAATAGCAATTGATTGAGGGGCTCTAGACACTTGGCCTGGCTACAACTGTAATAATGCCTGGTTTAGGCTGACCAGATATTTGTGGTTTCTTATTTCAGGGGTGAACAAAGTTGTTGACTTTTTGGAACAGTAAATCTTGAGCCCCTTTGGTAATGATTTTGTTTTGGAATGATAATTTCCTGAGAAGGGATCATTCTCTGTGCTAGGCAAACACTTTTCACTCAGGATAATGCAGGAGATTATCCATTAGAGCTGGCTTAGTTGCTGCTGCTGTGAAAAGTGATTTTCTAGTTTCCAAAGGAGGAACTGGTGAGGATGTTGGGGAGGTAGAGTTATTTATCAAAACTAGGCTTGTTTTGTCAATTGGCTTCCCCTTATAAGGATTCTCTCAGCTGGATGTTTGTTTGAATATTTCAGATGTTCATTGTGAAGATGCCTTTTACATATGAGGTCTTAAAACTAGTGCTATTTATAGGGTTTGAGGAATGGTTAATGGTAATCATAGGCAATAAAAAGGCAAATAATGAGAAGTAAAATAATTTATGTAAATATAAAAAATATAGTAAATTATAACTAGCAGGTGACATTCTATTTACATCTACAGAAGTGTAGCTTTAGAAGCTGCTGTTTTAATCTGTGGTGTTGAACGGTGAATTTTTTTTTTTAGGATGACTTGAAAGTAGGGCATCCTTGGCCCTCCTGAACAGAGGAAATTAGTGGACAGTCTGTGTATGGAATTTTCAGGTAAATGTCCCTATTCATCCCAATATTGCCTATGTGCCAGGCCTTTTGTTAGTTGGTGTCCATCAGAAAACATTGGGAGGCAAAGGTACCTATATATGTCCCCAACAAATTCAGCCTGAGTAGGGCTTTGATGGTTGTGGTGTGAAGGCATGTAGGATCTTTGAGATTATCTGTATCATTCCATCTGAGGAATTTATAGGGAGAGTGTACATTCCATAAGGGAAGGGTACTGTATCTTACCTTTTACACTGCTAGATCCCAAGAGAATCATTGATGGGCTGCCTGGCACATGGCAGGAACTCTGAATGTTGGATAAAATGATGAAGGCATGGCAAAGGGATTCTTGTTTCCTATTCATTTAAAGGATTTGGAAGCTTGGTCTTCAATCCGTGCTTCCAGGCCTCTGTTTTGCAGTCAGCATTTAATTCATGGGGATACTGGTATCCATGTCTTGAGCCTGCGGTACCTGGTTATCTGAAACAAATAAAGCTGTTTCAGGAATTATCCAGCGGTTGTCAGCTGTCCAGGCTGGTGTGATGCCTTGGATGGTGTTACACTGTTGGGAGAGCAAGCACTGCCTTTCATGGGGTCTGGCTCCCAGCACTGTTTTGGTGTTGTGGCCGAGGACCTTTGGGCAGTGTTCTGCACCTCTGAGAGTGGAATAACTCCTCCTGTGGAGTTGGTCCTAGTCTGGGTGCAAACAATTTTTAAAAAAATATATTTTATTGATTTTTTTTACAGAGGAAGGGAGAGGGATAGAGAGCTAAAAACATCGATGAGAGAGAAACATCGACCGCCTGCCTCTTGCACACCTCCTACTGGGGATGTGCCCACAACCAATGTACATGCCCTTGACCGGAATCGAATCTGGGACCTTTCGGTTCACAGGCCGACACTATCCACTGAGCCAAACCGGTTTTGGCAGTCCATGGGATTTTTGCTAATTTTCTCTGAAATAAAAGTTCATGGCTCCCCCTCCCCATCATGCAAAGCTAGTCAAGATGATCCCTCTATAGAGGGATTTCATAGCTATACTTTTGTATGAGAATGCCTTATAGGAAAATGTAGGTGTGAATTTGCTTTAAAATTATGGGCATTCTTCACTACTTCATTAATAAAATATAAAAATAGCAATTGATTGAGGGGCTCTAGACACTTGGCCTAGCTACAACTGTAATAATGCCTGGGTTAGGCTGACCAGATATTTGTGGTTTCTTATTTCAGGGGTGAACAAAGTTGTTGCCTTTTTGGAACAGTAAATCTTGAGCCCCCTTGGTAATGATTTTGTTTTGGAATGATAATTTCCTGAGAAGGGATCACTCTCAGTTCTAGGCAAACACTTTTCACTCAGGATAATGCAGGTAGTTTCCATAGGAGGAACTCATGAGGATGTTGGGGAGATGGAGTTATTTATCAAAACTAGGTTTGTTCTGTCAATTGGCTTCCCCTTATAAGGATTCTCTCAGCTGGATGCTTTGTTTGAATACTTCAGATGTTCATTGTGAATATGCCTTTTACATATGAGGTCTTAAAACTAGTGCTATTTATTTATTTATTTATTTATTTATTTTAAATATATTTTACTGATTTTTCACAGAGAGGAAGAGAGAGATAGAGAGTTAGAAACATCGATGAGAGAATCATCGATCAGCTGCCTCTTGCACACACCCCACCAGGGATGTGCCCGCAACCAAGGTACATGCCCTTGCCCGGAATCGAACCTGGGACCTTTCAGTCCGCAGGCCGACGCTCTATCCACTGAGCCAAACCGGTCCCGGCAAAACTAGTGCTATTTAGAGGGATTGAGGAATGGTTACTTTTAATGGTAATCATAGGCAAGAAAAAGGCAAATAATGGGAAATAACTTATGTGAATATAAAAATATAGTAAATTATAACTAGCAGATGTCATTCTATTTACATCTACAGAAGTGTAGCCTTAGGAGCTGCTGTTTTAATCTGTGGTGTTGAACAGTGAATTTTTTTTTTTTTTTTTTAGGATGACTTGAAAGTAGGGCATCCTTGGCCCTCCTGAACAGAGGAAATTAGTGGACAGTCTGTGTATGGAATTTTCAGGTAAATGTCCCTATTCATCCCAATATTGCCTATGTGCCAGGCCTTTTGTTAGTTGGTGTCCATCAGAAAACATTGGGAGGCAAAGGTACCTATATATGTCCCCAACAAATTCAGCCTGAGTAGGGCTTTGATGGTTGTGGTGTGAAGGCATGTAGGATCTTTGAGATTATCTGTATTCCATCTGAGGAATTTATAGGGAGAGTGTATATTCCAGAAGGGCAAGGATACTGTAAACACTGCTAGATCCCAAGCACAGTGCCTGGCACATGGCAGGAACTCTGAATGTTGGATAAAATGATGAAGGCATGGCAAAGGGATTCTTGTTTCCTATTCATTTAAAGGATTTGGAAGCTTGGTCTTCAATCCGTGCTTCCAGGCCTCTGTTTTGCAGTCAGCATTTAATTCATGGGGATACTGGTATCTATGTCCTGTGCCTGGGGTACCTGGTTATCTGAAACAAATAAGAAAGCTGTTTCAGGAATTATCCAGCGGTTGTCAGCTGTCCAGGCTGGTGTGATGCCTTGGATGGTGTTACACTGTTGGGAGAGCAAGCACTGTCTTTCATGGGGTCTGGCTCCCAGCACTGTTTTGGTGTTGTGGCCGAGGACCTTTGGGCAGTGTTCTGCACCTCTGAGAGAGGAATAACTCCTCCTGTGGAGTTGGTCCTAGATTGGGTGCAAACAGTTTTTAAAAAATATATTTTTACTGATTTCAAAGAGGAAGAGAGATAGAAACATCTATGATGAGAGAGAATCATTGATGGGCTGCCTCCTGAAAGCCCCATACTGGGGATCGAGCCCAAAACCCAGGCATGTGCCCTGACCGGGAATTGAACCCTAACCTCCTGGTTCGTAGCTTGATGCTCAACCACTGAGATATGCCAGTTTTTTTCTATTAGAAAAGGACCCCTGTCATTCCTTTTCTCTGAATTCTAGGTGCCTTCACCAGAGAAACCTGTCTTCATCGGAACCTCAAATGTGTATGTAATTCTTTCGTGTGTAGGTTCTAATGAACTTGCTTCAGCTCAAATGGGTGTTATGAAATAATAGAAAGATAAATATATGTTGGTCTCTGCCCCAGGTTTCCGCTCCAGAGCTCTTAAGACATTTGTAATTTCCTAAGTGATAAGAGCATTAAGAGCATCTTGTGTTTAATATTCAGCTTTTTAAAATTTTGGTTCCTGACCAGAGCTCCTAAAAGCCCATAGCATTTCCCAGGTGATGGGAAATTCTTCTAATGGGGGATGGTCACCAGAAACACCTATTAGTCAGAAGCACTGTAATAACTGGACTTAGAATTTGGAGGTGGGAGGAGCACAGTCTGGGGAATGTGCCCTTAATTTGTGATATGTGACAGTTTCTAGGTGTAGTGTCAGAATTGAGTTAAATTGTAGGAAACCCAGCTGGTGACTCAGGTTTGCTTGGTTTGGGAAAAACCCATGTAGCTGGTGTCAGAAATGTTGAGAGTGTGCTGGTAGTGTGAGAGCAAAGGAAAAAGAGAAGTGAGTTTTTCTTTTCGGGTAGAAACTAAACTAAACTAAACTAAACTCATTTCCTAGAGCTCTGCTATGCAATACAAATGGCCATTTAAATTGACAAAAGATTAAGTAAAGTCAGTTTTTCCATGTCAGTATCTAGTGACTACATTGGACAGTTCAGAATAATTCCACCAATGCAAAAGTTTTAGTATGCAATGTTCTAGAGGTGGGTTGGCAAACTTCCTGTAAAGGTCAGGATAATATTTTAGGCTTGTACACCACATAGTCAATGTTGCAACTATGCAACTCTGCAGTTGTATAAAAGCAGCCATAGACAACATAGCAACAAGTGAGCATTACTATGTTCCAATAAAACTTCATGTGCACTAAAATGAGAATTTCATAACATTTTTAGTGTTGCAAAAAAAAATCTCCCCCTCAACCATTTTAACCTCGAAGGTCTTTCAAAAACAGGTGTCAGGCCCTGACCTGTGTAGCTCAATTGGTCACTGGTTTGATTCCTGGTCAGGGAATATACCTAGGTTGCTGGTTTGATCCCTGGGTCAGGGTACATATGGGAAGCAACCAATGGCTGTTTTTTCCTCTCTAAAAACCAATAAAAGGATATTTAAATAGATGGGAGGCCAGAATTGGCCTGCAAGTTCTAGTTTACTAACCCATTCTAGAGAATGAAATGCAGGCCTTGAGTCTTGACAGGGTCAGGGTTAGTACCAACGTATGAAAAGTTCCATATTGTTAATACTTTTGCATTACGCAAATCTTTACCATACAGCCTTCATCTTTTAGAGAACTAAGGTGAGTTTAATCATTCTGTTTTAAAGTATACCTAAGGAGGAGGTCCTAAGAAAGAACAGCAGTCTTGAATTCCAGCAGAGCCTGATCACAGCCTCAGTCCTAGATAGTGAAATAGAAATGACTTCGCCTGGCCGGAGTGGCTTAGTTGGAGCATCATCCCATGGACCGAAAGTTGGCTGGCTCAATTCCTGATCAGGTACAGAACTGGGTTATGGGGGAAAAGGGGGACGTGTAAGGAAGGCAATTGTCTAATAGTCCTTATCCCCCCATAGCTAAACATGACCTTGGGTGAGGATTATAAAAAGAAGACCTCTGGCTGACATGGTTCATGGTCAGGGTGCCTGCCCTCGACTGGAAGGGTCTCAGGTTCAATTCCAGTTAAGGGCACATACCTGGGTTGCAGATTCCCTGCCCCAGTTAGAACCAATTGATGTGGTTCTCTCACATCAATGTTTCTCTCTCCTCTCTTCCATTCCCCCTCCCTTACTTGCTCTCTAAAATTAATGGGGGGAAATGTTCTCCATTGAAGATGAACTGGGGGGGAAAAAAGGGAGAAATGGCTTCTACAGAAAGGGGAAATTTTATATATCATGAATAGCGAGGGTTTAAAATACGGGATCTCAGTTCATCTGAGCGTACAGATTGTCTTGACCATGGTAACACTATCCAGGTGCAAAGAGAGGCCCTCTTTGCACCTGGGTAGTTGCTACTTGAAAAGGATAATTTAATTGGTATTTGTGCTTGTATTTAATACCTAAGAGGTTTCAATGACTTAATCATGCACATTAAGATAATTTTATGGGGTTTCCTATTTGATAAGTGAAGTTAGTCACCTATTACTCCCTGCTGACTTGATTTTCTTTATTTCCTGGTGAGCCTAAGATGAAGTAAAACATTTCAAAGTATTTTACTCATTCCTTCTCTTTCCCTATCATCTTTTTCCCATGCTGCAGTGGAAACTGAAATTGGACTGGCAGGTTTACTAGTCTGTAATTATCCAAGCAGCCACCTCCTACCATAAGCAGCAGTTAGTAAAGACAAGAGCCCCTCTTTATTGTCCTGCTCAAGTTTCAAGTTTAATATATCATACTAGGGGCCGGGTGCATGGATTCATGCACCAGTGGGGTCCCTCGTCTGGTGTGCAGGGATCAGGTTGGCTCTCCGACATCCCCTGAGGGGTCCTGGATTGAGAGAGGATGGTTCTCGGGTGACCCGGAATCAGGCTCCCTCCTCTCTGGTTCCGGGTGCATCACTTGAGTGCGGCAGCTGCCAAGTCACCACAACTCAGCAGCTCCTGCGTTGAGTGTCTGCCCCCTTGGTGGTCAGTGTGTGTCAGCTACTGGTTGGACAGTCAAACAGCTTGGGCTTTTATATTTATAGATTAAAAGGGAAAACTACAGTAGGATGAGTAGGGGGCCTCGAGTAATCAGGAAACAAAATTTCAGGGGAATAAATTCTACAGGCTCCAAAGGGACACTGAAAGGCTCGATGCCTGGGCATTTACACAAAGGAGAAAACAACCTTATAAGAGCAATTAATTATGAGCTTTAAAAAGTGACAATGACTCCTTTTAATTTTGCTGCTTAATTGGGGCTTTAAAAATAGCTTCTAGTTAATGGGCCTGTCAATATTCTCTTGGGAAACAATTTCCCTGAATTAACAAATCAACTATAATACTTAGAATGTCTGCTTTAAAATATCTTTCTCTTTATTGCTATTTTAATGAACCAACTTGGTGGGTCATATATATGTCTGTTGAATATCTTAATGGCTGGTTTAAAGATATTCTTACTTTGCCCCTCCCAGTTCTCCAGGAAAGGGCCTTTGGGTTATGAGAATGTTCTATACTGCTTTATTACCTGAAAAGGGGGTGGTAAAATGGACCTTGACATTTGTTTTATTTTAGATTAGTTACAGAAAAGTTGTAATGATATTATGAAGAATTCTCATCCAGTTTCCCCTAATATTTTCTATTTTACAATAGCATAGTACATTTGTCACAATGGGCTAATGCATACATTATTAACTAACGTCCATACTTTATTCTGATTTTTTTAGTTTTCATCTAATATCCTTTCTCTGTTCCAGGATCCCATTAAAAATACAATTAGTCATCATGTCTCTGTAGGTACCTCTTTGCTGTGACAACTTCTTAGACTTTCCTTGTTTTGTTGTGTGTTTTTGTTTTGTTTTGGTGTGTTTTTTTGGTGGCGGGGGGTGATGACCCGAGTTTTGAGTCAGGTATTTTGTAGAAAGTCCTTCAGTTAAGATTGAGTTTTTCTCATGATTAGATTGGGGCTAAGAGAAGAAGACCACAGAAGTAAAATACCATTCTCACCATAGAATCAAGAATACATAATATCAGCATGATTTATTACTATCTAGAAAAATTATGTTTGTATGTTTTTATTGATTTGGGGGGGGTGGGGAGAAGCTCAATGGGCTGCCTTGAGCCTACAACCCAGGCATGTGTCCTGACTGGGAATTGAATTGGAGACCTCTTTTTTTTTTTTCTCTCTCTTTTTAAAATATATTTTATTGTTTTTTTTGGTTTTATTTTTGTTGTTTTTTACAGAGAGGAAGGAAGAGGGAGTCATCAATCAGCTGCCTCTTGCACACTCCCTACTGGTGATATGTCTGCAACCAAGGTATATGCCCTTGACCGAAATCGAACCTGGGACCCTTGAGCCAGCAGGCCGATGCTCTATCCACTGAGCCAAACTGGTTAGGGTGAACTGGAGACCTCTTGATGCATTGGACAACATTTCACCAACCAAACCACACTGGCCATAGGGTGATTTATTACTGTTTATCTTAGCCTTGATCACCTGGCTTGGGTCTTATTTGCCAGTTTTATCCATTGTAAAATTCCTCTCTATCCAATACTGCACTCTGCCATGAAAATCACCATGTGCAGCCTATACTTAAGGAAAGGGGAGTTTTGCTCTCCTTGGAATTTTTCAGAAACTGGTCTTTTCTTCACCATTTATTCAACTTATTTATATCAGTATGGACTCATGGTTATTTACTGTATACTTGGGGAAATAATCCAATATTTTATTTTGTACAGATTGTTCCAGCTTTGACCATTGGGAGCACTTTCAGTTCACTCCTGTGTCCCATCAATATGCCCCATTATTGTGGGGTTATTGTTATTTTTTTTTTTAAGTACTTCTCAGTTTATGGGACTATAAAATGCTCCAGGCTCATCTTATATATTTCCTATCTCAATCCCAGAGTCAACCATTTATTTTATGGGCCTGGTTCCTTTATTATTGTATAATATTAAGGAACTAAGATCTGGCTGCTCATGGTAGAACTATGAAAATATGTATATATACCAGGATCCATAGTTCATTGCTCCCTATATTCTATATCCCTCCATTTTTAATATGCAGTGCATTTTGTCCCATTGTCATTGTTTATTCTCTTTCATCTGGAAGAGAGCCTCTTGCCTTTTATAGTGAACGCTGTAGACCCCAAGTAACTGATTGTTTTTACCCTCAGAGCTCACAATAGAGGATGGGAATGGGAAATTTTTTCAATCAGCTGCTGGTCAAAGGGAGGACCAATCCCAGGCCTTAGTATCCTAATGAGCCTAAAGAAGAATGGAGATGCCATCAAGAAACAGTTTCTTGGGTTAGAATCTTGGCTTCACCAATGTGGCAGGTGGAACTTTTTGTCCTTCTCAGTTGTGATTCTCTAGAGGAGAGCTCAAAGGGGTTAACTAATGTTGTATATGCCAGCCGTTCCAGGCAGTTATGGGTTGGACATGAGGCAATGAAAAGGATAATGAAAGGACAGAATAAAGAAGTTCTGTCCCAGCCTATACTACTACACCCATGGCATTCTATCCTTTCCTGCACTGGCCTTCTAGTTCTTGCTCCTGTAGCACCCAATCATAATCTGTTTTCTTGCCAAAACCAGTTTGGCTCAGTGGATAGAGCGTTGGCTTGGGGACTGAAGGGACCCGGGTTCAATTCCGGTCAAGGGCATGTACCTTGGTTGCGGGCATATCCCCAGTAGGGGGTGTGCAAGAGGCAGCTTATCGATGACTCTCGTCGATGTTTCTAACTATCTCTCTCCCTTCCTCTCTGTAAAAAAATCAATAAAATATATATATATATATTTTTTTTTAAATATATATTTTATTGATTTTTTTACAGAGAGGAAAGGAGAGAGATAGAGAGCTAGAAACGCCGATGAGAGAGAAACATCGACCAGCTGCCTCCTGCACACCTCCTGCTGGGGATGTGCCCGCAACCAATGTACATGCCCTTGACTGGAATCGAACCTGGGACCTTTCAGTCCGCAGACCAATGCTCTACCACTGAGCCAAACCAGCTTCGGCAAAATATATATATATTTTAAAATAATCTGTTTTCTTCAAGGAACTCTTCATATTAAATTTCTCAGGTTCCTAAACCCCCTCTTTGTAAGATAGCTACATGGGTGAGATTGAGAAAGAGAAAGCCTATAATTCATCTTTTCAGAAGACTGGTCATTTAACTACTACCCTTTGGTGGCTTTTATCAACTGAATCCTATGTTAGATAGTGGGGGTAGGTGGTGAACAAGACACTGTCCCTGCTTAACATGGGCTGTCAAATCTAGCCCATAACTTTCTCACCTCATCTAGCACCTTCAGATTCTCTTCTGGTCACGCTGGTTTCTTAGTTTTTGATAGGCCTTTTGTGACTATGTCTCTCTCTCTGCACATACAGTTTCTCTTTCTGGTTCTATTTTCCTTCTCTACTTTGAAATCTTAGCTCAGATTGCACTTCTGCAGAGAAGCCACTTTGCCCATTATATGTGTCATCACAGCTAGAGTCAGATGCCATGTAAGAGTCCTTTGAAAAGGCGTTTACCATCTTCTAAAGGTTTATCTCCCATCTAACTAAGCAGCCTTGGTTCTATTGACAGCTAACTAAAGAGCCTCAGCTGGTAATATTAATATTTATGTATTATATTGTACCCTAGAGTAAGGCCATAGGAATATCCTGTGTTTTTTTTTTTTTAAATAATACCCAAGTAAGAGTAATGAGATTGCTAATTTTCTTTAAAATTTTTTAAAACAAAGGTGTCAGATTTCCAAATCATTTCATAGTGGACATTAAAAGATAGAATAGAATGTAAAACTATTTGAAATTAAATTTAGCTTCAAAAAGTACTTAATGAAAATAATGGGTTTGCAAAGGATTTGTTCAAATTTTATCTAAAATATGTGGGCTTTTGTGTATATTGGGGGGGGTAATCTGAAATGTCTTCATTTATGAAAATTTATGAAATGTCTTCATTTATGAAAATTTGTGAAACATCTTTGGGTATAAGTTATAACTGACAAGGAGATGCCAAGATAAAACTTGGAACCAGACTTATATGGATAATTTTAACATGTTTACTCTGGGACTTTATAAAAATGAATAATCTTTGAAACTATGCTTTTGTCATTTTAGGATTTTTTTAATGTAAATATTCTTCAGGATAAGTGGCAACATAGAATATTGATAACATTTACTGCACATTGACTATGTTGCAGAACTGCTAATAAACTCATTCTGCACATCTTTTCATCTTCTCAACAGCCTCACAAGGTAACACAGTTGGTGGATCCAGGAACCTGTGTGTTCAGTGATTCTCCAAACATGGCAATTGGCTTGGGACTTTCAGGTATAGTGCTCCCAGGTCTTTACAACTAACGCTCATAAATATCTACTTGTCTTTGTTGTCATCAACTCATTCAGACTAGCATTTTTCAGTGTCTGCTGAAATGTCTGTCTTCTAGAGTCTTTACACGTATTACAAATGCCAAAGACCTTTTTTCAGGACATTAACATCTTAGCTACTCTTGCTTGAGGACAATTCATTTTGCTCTTAACATACACAGAACCTATACAGACATACCCTTTAACCTTTAAAAGGAGTCCCTATCTACTTTATTCTTTTTCTTATATCGATACATACCATCCATGAGCCACATACCCATGAGTCTCAGGTTTATAAAAATGTCTCTGGGGGAGGGAGGGGCAGTGGTAGATATGTACACAGATAATAATTAAATAAAAAGAAAGAAAAAGAATGTCTCTCTGGGGAGTCTGAATGGGTCACACATCCCCATTCCTATATTTGGCCTATGAAAGGGCCTATCGATTCCTATTCCTTAAGGTCTTACTAGTATTTAAGAGGATAGTGAAGTTGGGTTCCCTTTGTAATTTCACAAATATACCTGCTAGATTAAGGGATAAAAAACTTTAATAGGTACACATTACAAACAAATCATTATGTAATACAACACAAGTCATTTCTAGATTATTTAAGAATACATTGAGGATATTTGCAATTAATCTAAAAAATTACATGATCTCCCTATAATGCTAACATAGCATTTGCTGAAGTTGCTAAGAGTGAAGATTTCTAGCCTATCTTTCCCCAAATGCCTGAAATGATTAATAGGGAAATTCTAGAAGTGTTCCTTTTGGAGGGAAAAAGCTTTGTTCAAAGATAAGAAAACAAATGTATGGAGGGGGGGGTAAAAATCCTTTGTAGGTGGTGAATTTTCGTAAATGTATGAGTGTAAATTAGAAATAATTCATTCAACTAGCAAGTAAGCATTTTTTTTATTGATTTTTTTTTTATAGAGAGGGAGAGAGAGAGAGTGTGTTAGAAACATGGATGAGAGAGAGACATCGATCAGCTGCCTCTTGCACACCTCCTTCTGGGAATTTGCCCGCAACCAAGGTACATTCAATGTGCCCTTGACCAGAATCGAACCTGGAACCTTTCAGTCCGCAGGCCAACCTCTATCCACTGAGCCAAACCGGTTTTGGCTAGCAAGTAAGCATTTTGAAGATAAACAGAGAAAAATGAAAGTTGGAATAGTATGGAGATGTGTATAAGTGACATATGAATAAAACATTAAAATAATGACAAGTGAGATCTTAAATGGTAAGCTATACCATGCCCAAGAAATCTTAGCATAAGTAACATAATTTTTGGAACTAATCCAGTTGATTCTAACATGCATTTTGAAAACTAATATTGTGGAAAATGAATCAAAGGTAAACTAGCCATAACCCATGTGAAAACTGCAAGAAGAATAAAATGAGGTGGTATTGAAATGTAAGTCCAGAATAGATCCTGAAACAAATTGTAACAGAAATAAGCATTTTTTTAAAAAAATACAATTGTGTATTTAGTTTACCTTCTAAGAAAAGCAAAATCTACACTAATAAAAGAGAAACATGCTAATTGACCATACCTCTATGACACCCACCAGCCAATCAGAAGTAAGTATATAAATTTACCCAATAAAGATGGATTGAAGTGAGGGGAATCTTCCCAATGGGTTCAGCAGCAAGCAGGGCACTGGTCATCCAAATCCCGGAGGGAAGGTGGCCCAGGGTGAGAAAATACCCAGTATCCTGGACAGTGCCATGGTCTGGTCAGAAGTGGCCAAGGGCAGGGTGGGTTGCTTGCGTTGTTGCCATGGTATCCCGCACTGGGCTGTATGGGAAGGCAGAAAGGCAGCCCTGGCCAGAGTGAAGGTGGTGCTAGCAGCCAAGGGAAGAAAGGCCCATTTTTGCATGAATCTTCATGCATTGACCTCTAGTGAATATATAGAAGGAATATATGTGACTGGATTTTAAAGATCATGTTTGGGAAAGAACCATAAAGAATAGGTTTGCAGGTAGATGTTTGCCAAACATTAATTATTCTTTGATCAATTTCTATAAAGCAAAAGCTCAACAACCCAATAAACAGTTGAAGGATGATTAACCTCAGTTGGGCAATCAGACTTTCAAGTAGATCTGGATAACAGTTATCAGGAATGGGCCAAGAGGTACTCATTTGTTGAGTAAATTGGCATAATCAATAAGGGAAATCTAGTTTTTAAACTAAGCAATTTCAGTGTAGTCAAAATATTGATATTTTGTGACTTAAAAATTATATGATTCCAATTTTAATTTTAAGAATACAGTCACTCATTTATTCATCAATTATCTGTGACTACCATATGGCCCACAAGCCTAAAATTTCCTTTGTCCCTCTACAAAAATTTTTGCCTGCTCTAGAACAGCACTTATAATAAAATTTGCAATGGTGCCCTAACCGGTTTGGCTCAGTGGATAGAGTATCAGCCTGCGGACTGAAGGGTCCCAGGTTCGATTCTGGTTAAGGGCATGTACTTGGTTGCAGGCACATCCCCAGTAGGAGGTGTGCAGGAGACAGCTGATGTTTCTAACTCCCTCTCCCTCTAAAAAAATCAATAAAATATATTTAATAAAAATTTGCAATGGCAAAAATGTTCTAGCTATTCACTAGCTAAATGTAAAACTGAAAAAGGGAATGCAACTTATGGCTATTGTATAATGTAATAACTCTAGAAAACCGGGTGTATTTTAAACCACACATAGTTTTACATGTTTTGAGTAATATGAACATAAATTATTTTCTTTTACTGCTTTGAATAGTGGAAAATTGGAAAATGCCTAAATTGTCAATTGAAAGAACATTGGTTAAATTTTGTACCATCCATATAATGGAATACTTGGAAGCCTTATTGAAATAAAACCAAAGAAGTAAAGCAAGAACAATGTATGATCTTTAATCTTTGTTTAGTGTATCACTGCAACAAAACCTTTTCATATTGGTTGAGATTCTCACAACGTGGCAACTGGGATTCAAAGGCAGTTATGAGACCTTCTGGATTCAGGAAAATAAAAGATTGATTCCACTATTTCATGAGAAGAGTAGAATTTATGGCATTTTTAAAAAATATTTTTTTATTGATTTCAGAGAGAGAGAGAACATCAATGATGAGTCATCAAATCTGCTGCCTCCTACATGCCCCACACGGGATCGAGCCCATAACTCACGCATGTGCTCTAAATGGTAAATGTAACCTGGTTCATTAATGCTCTAGCACTTAGTCACCCCTGCCAGGCTTGTGTCTATTTTTAATTCATATTATGTGCACACACATTCAAAATGTTTGTTTTATAGAAAATCCTTAGAATAGTAGGTGTACTGGTTAAATAATGCAGATTTTAAGTGACTTCTTTTTATTTTTTATTTTTTATTTTTACAAACTTAAGTGATGATTTCTATGTGAAAGACAAGGACATCCAAATCACCTGGAAAAGTTTGAAGACCAACAATTACAAGCATTATTGGGTGAAGATGTGTGTCAAACTCAAAAACAACTTGTAGAAATACTAAATGTTGCTCAGCAAACCATTTTCGATCATTTGCAAGCAATGGGAAATATTTTAAAGGGAGGGAAATGGGTGCCACATCAACTGAACGAAAGGTAAATGGAAAACCAAAAAGTCATCAATGGCACGAAAGAGTCTTTTTTGCATCAAATTGTGACGCGATGAAGTGGATTTTTTTTTTAAATATATCTTATTGATTTTTTTTTACAGAGAAAGGAAGAAGGATAGAGAGCTAGAAACATCAATCAGAAGTGGGTTTGTTTTGATAATCCCAAATGCACAAAATCATGGGTTGACCCAGGTCAAAGATCAACATCTATAAGGCCAAATCGCTTAGGAAAGAAGACAATACTCTGCATTCAATGGGTTCAGGAAGGTGTATGTTACGAGCTAAAACTAGGTGGAATATAATACTGATTGCTACCAACAAATAATCAATTTGGACCGTGCTTTGATCATGAAATGACCAGAATGTTCCAGAAGATACAGCAAAGTAATTTTGCTTCATGATGACGTAATGTCACACATTTCAAAACCACTTAAAGACACGTTAAAAGGTCTTGGCTGGGAAGTATTAACCCACCTGCAGTATTCACCAGACCTCGCTCCTTGAGATTACCACTTGTTCTAATCAATGGCACACACGCCTTCTGAGCAGCACTTCAAAACATACAGAGAAGTGGAAAATTGGGTCCCTGAATGGTTTGCCTAAAAATAAAAGTTCTATTGGCACGTATCCACAAATTATTTGAAAGATGGGGGGAAATGTGTAGCTAGCAATGAACATTACTTTGAATAGAGCATTTTTGATGCTTCTCTTGAGATCATGTTATTACAAAATCTGCCATTATTAACCGGTATACCTAGTACACAAGAAATGGTTGATAAAGGTTGCCTTAATAAAGGGAAATAGAGATTGGGGAAAACTTGTATTTGAATTTTATTATATGTACTCAAAAAAAAAAAAAAATATATATATATATGTTGTTTTTTTAATTTTTTAGAGAGTAAGGGAGAGGGATAGAGAGCTAGAAACATCAATGAGACATACATCAACCAGCTGCTTCCTACACACACCCCACCAGGGATGTGCCCGCAACCAATGTACATGCCCTTGACTGGAATTGAACCTGGAACTCTTGAATCCCCAGACTGACGCTCTATCCACTGAGCCAAACCAATTTCGGCCATATATTTTTTTATATTACCTATTTCAAAAACTTTGAGCCCCTTCACCTCCACTACCATGCCACTGCTAAAAGAACCACTGGTTAACAGTTTTATGTTTTTAAATAACCCAAAGTATAGAAATGACCTGGTTCCAGGGTATTCAGTCTGATTTAAAATAATTAGATGATGGACTTTCAAATGATTCTGAGACTACAGCTCTGCTGAAGGCAGCAATACATATGCTCAAAAGCTGGGGTTAGATTTATATAGAACTGGGTTCACATCTTGGCTTTGTCACTATTTAGCTTCCTGTCCTAAAATTCTTATGTAAAACCAGAATAATGGCACTTAACCCTCTAAATCAGGCGTCTTCAAACTACGGCCCCCAGGCCACATGTGGAGTCTGATCCGGCCTGCCAGGTTTTTGGGGCAGTGAGCGCAGCCGAGGTATTACAGTAGGAATTAGTAGTTCATATAGTCCGGCCCTCTAGCTCTCTGAGGGACCGTGATCTGGCCCCCACTTTAAAAAGTTTGAGGACCCCTGCCTAAATTATAATTACAATGCATTCTAGGCTACTTAATGATTGCTGTCAAAATTAAAGTCCTCAATGCCTCCTGTGCTCAAAACTGCAGCCAGTCTTCATTATGAACTTGAATCCATACTCTATTCTGGTATTTACACTTGATCTTGAAGCAATTATCCTGTTATTTAAAGGCTCAGATAATAGACCCTTGCCAGGCAGCTGAGTTGAGCATCTTTCAGATATGTCAAAGTTGCAGTTCAATCTCTGGCCAGGGCACATACACAAGTCAACCAATGAATACATAAATAAGTGGAACCACATCAATGTTTCTTCCTCTCTATAAAATCAATTTTTAGAAGTGTAAAGGCTTTGCCGAAACCAGTTTGGCTCAGTGGTAGAGCGTCGGCCTGTGGACTGAAAGTCCCAGGTTCGATTCCGGGGGGTGTGCAGGAGGCAGCTGGTCGATGTTTCTCTCATCGACGTTTCTAACTCTATCCCTCTCAATTCCTCTCTGTGTAAAATCAATAAAATTAAATTTTAAAAAAAGTGTAAAGGCTTCTATAAAATAGCTGTACCAAACTTTTTAGTTAGTCCTTTCAGTCTCAGTTGGCATTCTTGCTTTGTACCATCATTACCATCCCTGGTGCACATCCACTCTATAGTAACACAAACATGAGTAGAGCTCTTGATCAGATCCATCGCCACACAGCCTGGTAATTTGTCATATCCATCATTTTGTCCCTGCTCTTTTATAGTGCCCTTTGGGAAATAGACATTTGATGACTGAAATCTTGTATTTGGCTTTCAATGTATATTTGCTTATGAGCCACTAAGCAGATCCTCAATAAATAATTACTCAATTGAAAAAGTTTGACTTCTCTTCTTAGAATCACCAGATGGCATTACAACCTTACACAAAAGCCTGAGTAAATGCATGTTTCTGTCTGGAGGAGCAGAGCTTGTGCCATCAAATAACAGGACAACATAAAGAAAAGTCTTAGCCAAGATAAATTGGAATCAGAGGTTCAGTAAAAAGCATATCTTGTTTTGAGTGGAAAACCCAAGATTCTCTGGAGAATTAGGAGCCCCAACATTTCATTCCAAAGCTATGTAGTGTGGGCTTACACATCGTTTACTCATAGGAGCCTTGAAATGCCTTTCAAATCCTGTAGAGAACCATAGAGATGTGGAGTTGTAGTTCCAATCTACAGTAGTTACTTAAAATTTCCCAGGGAGAATGATGACCTTAAATAAATAAATAAAATAAAATTTCCCAGGGTACAATTTGATCTCTCAACAGATAACTTAATGATGGAAAATTTTAGTTCCTTGACTATTTTTTTAAAATATATTTTTATTGATTTCAGAGAGAACTATCTATGAGAGAGAATCATGGTGGATTGGCTGCCTCCTGTAAGTTCCGCACTGGGGATCAAACCCACAACCCGGGCATGTGCCCTTGATCGGAATTGAACCTGGGACCTTTCAGTTCTCAGGCCAATGCTCTATCCACTGATCCAAACCAGCTAGGGCTGACTATAATTCTTGTAAGACAAAAAATAAGGCCTTTTTTCTTTGCTGTGACCTTCCATAATTTAGAAGCACTTGGTAATTAAACCCTAAGATTGTTGGCTCCTCTATTCTTGTGGCTCAGTAATTGAGCATTGACATATAAACCAGTTTGATTACCAGTCAGGGCAGATACCCAGCTTGTGGGCTCCATCCCCAGGGTGCAGGGTGCAGGAGGCAGCTAATCAATGATTCTCACTGATGTTTCTATATTTTCCTCTGTCCCCCTGAAATCAGTTTATCTATATATAACTAGAGCACTAAGTTAAGTATACATACCTCTATTTACCTATATGTTTCCAAAAATTCTAGGTTAGCACTTCTTAGTTGGGATTCAGGAATCTATTTTTTTAACAACTCCACCAGGTGATTCTCATCATGAGAGAAGTTTGGGAAACACTGCCCTAGACAAGGGGTGGTGGGGACAACTAGGAAAGACCCCCCCCCCTTTTTTTTTTAATTGTGCTCAAAATAGTAAAACAAGAAACCTCCCTCAATAGCCAGCCTTTTCTGCTTTGGGTAGTTTAATCTTCCTTGAATGGGAGATGGCAAGACCTAGGTGACCTATTAGGAAATAGATGACCAAGTGGTACTCAGCCAATGAGGAACTGGAGGAGGGACTAAATAAATAGGCTGTGTTTCTGTACTATGGGCGCCCACTTTTGAATGTGTTAAGTCATTTTTGCCATGCTTCTGTTTCCTAATCCATTTGAAATTTGGACAGGTAATTCAGTTTGTTGGAGAGCAGGTGGATTCTGATCAGAGCTCCTTTAGAAATCAACCAATAGATGGAGCAGTGGATAGAAGTGTTTGTTTTTTCTCTCTCTGAAATCAAATAAAAGGTATTTTGGCTGTCAAGGCAGCACAATTTCTGTGCCTCCTCTCTTTTTTTCTTTTTTTTTCTTACCGTCCTCTACTCTTTCTCTTTTGCCATTCAGCGTTCACCTGATTAGATTTCAAGGATTGATCCTAATAAAATATATATTTTATTGATTTTTTTTACAGAGAGGAAGGGATAGGGATAGAGAACCAGAAACATCAATGAAAGAGAAACATCAATCAGCTGCCTCTTGCACACTCCCCACTGGGAATGTGCCCAAAACCAAGGTACATGACCCTGACCGGAATCAAATCCGGGACCCTTCAGTCCTCAGGCCAACGCTCTATCCACTGAGCCAAACCGGTTAGGGCCATTTATGTCAAGTTGAATTAGCCTCTAACACACACCTATTTCCCTCAGCTCAAGAACTGTAAATACCAGTCCTGACTTGAAAAGTTGATGCCCAGATTCAACGTGCTTATTGTTTCCTCAGCTGAAACATCTTCCAGTACCCCTTAATAGCACTGCTAACCCTAGAGTTGTCATTCACCCATGGCTCTTCTCTCCATCATCTTCTCCATCCAATAAAATTAGCAAGACTAGCTGCTTTCGTACTAAATTATCTCGTTTTCTACTTGTCTCTAGTCTTCATTTATGCCCCTCCACAATCTTCACATTGGACCCAGGATAATTTTTCAAGGATGCAAATCTGACTCAGCATACTTAAGGCTTTAAAATTTTGAGTGCTATTAATCAGGACTTATATTCACTGATTTACTTCAGAACACACCTGAACAAATACTCTGCATTTGTATTTAAAACCCCAGGAATATAAATGGCCATTTCCTCCAGCCTGATCTATGAATTTATCAAAATCTGCCTTAGTTATTTTGTGTGATTTATTTATTTATTTAAAAATATATTTTATTGATTTTTCACAGAGAGGAAGAGAGAGGGATAGAGAGTTAGAAACATCGATGAGAGAGAACCATCAACCAGCTGCCTCCTGTACACCCCCCACTGGGGATGTGCCCACAACCAAGGTATAATACATGCCCTTGACTGGAATCGAACCTGGGACCTTCCAGTCTGCAGGCCTACGCTCTATCCACTGAGCCAAACCGGTTTCGGTGACTTTTTTTTTTTTTTTTTAATCATTGATGTTTCTCTCTTTTTTCTTTCTTTTTCTTTTTCTTCTTCTTCTTTTTTTTTTAATAATTCTTTATCATTGCAAGTATTACATATGTCCCCCCTCTTTTATCCCCCATTGCGCCTTTGTATTTTTTTTAACACGTACTATACTTACAGAGCCCAGCAGTCTCAGTGTTTTGCATTTAGTCAGATTTTTTAAAAATATATTTTTATTGATTTTTTACAGAGAGGGAGATAGTTAGAAACATTGATGAGAGAGAAGCATCAATCAGCTGCCTCCTGCACACCCTCTACTGTGGATATGCCCCCAACCAAGGTATATGCCCTTGACCTGAATCAAACCCAGGACCCTTCAGTCCATAGGTGGGGGGATACCATTGAGAGGTAAGACAGCAAACCCATCCCACCGCCACCGCCATTTGGTAAATCTGACTAAATGGCCGAAACCGGTTTGGCTCAGTGGATAGAGCGCGGGCCTACGGACTGAAGGGTCCCAGGTTCGATTTCTGAGATGAAAAACCAGCCCAAATGGCATGGGTTCCTCCTTCCTGGTGCTTCCTACCATTCCTCCTCAAATAATCAGATTTGCCTGAGAGGATAGAAATCATATCTAAGCCAAGGACTCCCAATTCTCGCTTCTAACACATACCTTATTTAAAATTTCGAAACCCCATGCAATTTAGGGGTTTCGAAAAAGGGTGTTTTTTTTGGGGGGAGGGGGGGACATGGGACTCGAACCTGTTAACTGTAGCTGCTTCCTTATCTCCCTCCACAGGGGGGCTCCTAGATTAGAGAACCACTACGGCCGCTGAGAACCGGAGTGTAGTGCGCGCACCGGGGAGGGGGCGGCTCCTGGCGCGTGCCGAATGGCGACCCGAGGTGGGTGGGGGCGAGCTCTCGCGAGAGCGAGTTCTTTGGCTGCTGCCGCGGCTGCCACCTCTTACCAGCGCCGTTGCTGCGGAGGATTGTGGGAGCCTCGGTGTCCCGCTCGCTGGGAGAGAGGTACCTCTCCTTTCCCCTCTCCCTTTCCTTAAGGTAGGCGTGAAGCGGGTAAGAACCGGGGTGGGGTGGGGTGGGGTGGGGTGGCCGGGGGTTCTCCGCACCCGCCTGAAGGAGGCAGCGACAGCGACGGGGGTCTGCGGGGAGCCGGCGGCGCGCCTTCCTTGCTCGCTCCCGCTTGTCCGCTCTTGCCTCCCTCCGCGCTGCGTACGTGAGCCGCCTCAACGGCGGCCGCCATGTTAGGAGCGCAGTGGCGGCACAACCAGCCTCCTCGGGCGGCTGAGGTGAGCGGTCCCGGAAGGACGTACGCAGCCAGCCGAGGGCCCGGGGTGCGGTGAGAGAGTCGGGGGGCGCGGAGGACAGCCAATCGTCCGAGCTTCCCGCGCCCTGGGCTTTCTGTGGGCGGGGGCGGGACGCCGAGCCCGTTACACGCGAGCTGCAGCGCTGAGGAGGGAGGAGCACCGGAGGCCTGAGGGACCGACTGTCCGCAGGGGGCCTGCCGTTTGGGAAGGTTAGTTAAGATGGGGAAGCCCTTGGATGGCGTCAATGCCATACGTTTGCTTTATTTTTTTCCTCTTGCGCCTGAAAGGGTGCCCCAAAATGGAGGATTTCGCAGATTGAGAGGCTTGGCGGTTTGAGCAGCGTTGCGCTCTCGGTGTCACGGCCTGCGCTCCGCTCCTCGCCCATCGCTTCAGAACGCCCCCTAAGATTCCTCCGTCCCCCCCACACGCACGCGCGCGCGCTATCTTAGCCGGACCCCAGGAGCAATCCGTCCCCACCCCCACCCCCCACCCCCCACCCCCGATCGCAAAAATGGCCGAAAAATGAAACGTTAACGCTTGTTTTTTGTGTGTGTGTATTGCGTCGTGGATGAAGCCATCTGCAGTACGCTGCCAGGCAGGAGATGTGTTCGGTGGTAGAGGATCGCCTCACATTCCTTTTCCTTTTATTAAAATATCAGTCCAGGCTCCCTAGAGGGATCGTGTGGTGTGGGACCTTCCGGTTTCCAGACAAAGGGTTTGGAGTACCGCGGTGTAGACGCATCGTTGTTCTTTTCATTGCTGCTAAGCGCTGCGCGGTGTTCTGCAGGGATTTTCCCCATTTACCGTGGAGGAATGTTTTCTAGGTGTCTATACTGTTCTGTGGAATATTCCTATTGGATGAGTTAACAGTTTTCCAGCTAGATATTTCTAGAACGGTTACGGCGATTCCGAAATTTCTAGTCTTTTCAAGCGCGCTGGAGGAATGTGAGAGTCGTTCATTTCCCAGGTCGTAGTCATGAGATTTTTGTATGGATGCTGCGTTTTGCTTGTTGAACAGAGCTTAGTTTAAGATTTTTAAATAGACATGATTTTTCTCTCAGGTAGATTCAAACAGTTGTACTCTCCAGCAAAAATAATACGAGGATTAAATGCTCAGAATAAAATTTCCTTTTAAAAACTCAATGGTTATTTATCCATGCAGCCTATTGACATCGTTCTTTCAACATTAGAATGGTTTTAGTAATCAAAAAGGCGGGGAAGACAGATTTTTGTTGCAAAAAAGCTCTATGGTGTGCCTTTCCACTTAAAAATGCTTTTTTTCAAACTCGAAATAAAACATAGTTGAAGTACTACATGAAGATTTTTCTAGCTGGTTATGTAACATTTGGAAAATCGATCTTCAGCCAGAAGATGTTTGTGTTAAAGTGCTTAAAATTTTTTTTTAATTCCATTTCTTCCTTTGCATTTAACGTGTTTGTAACAGCGTATAATTTACTCAGAGAGGAATTTTTCTCTTTATTATCTTTACATATCTCCCTTATCAGCTATGTGTAAGTGGTTTTGCTTTTACCTAACATTTTGAACTAATTCGGAAGGATTTAATCATGCTTAATTTGAATTTTTATGTTGAAGGAGTATTAAAACACTAATCTTACTAATGCTTTTAGGGAAGTGTAAACGCTAAATAATACTACAAATCAGTTAATGATAACTAAACAATGCAAAGGAAATGTATTACATAATTTTAGAAATAAAATGTTCTGATCGCTAATTTTATGGAAGACTAAAGCCCAAGGGAGGTAATAGATTTATGTACACGAATGTTAATCTCAGTTATTAAGCACATTAAAAATCTAAAAGGTTTTTTTAGCCGGGACCGGTTTGGCTCAGTGGATAGAGCGTCTGGCCTTTGGACTGAAGGGTCCCGGGTTCGATTCCGGTCAAGGGCATGTACCTTGGTTGCAGGCACATCCCCAGTGGGGGGTGTGCAGGAGGCAGCTGGTCGATGTTTCTCTCTCATCGACGTTTCTAACTCTGTCCCTCTCAATTCCTCTCTGTGTAAAATCAATAAAATATTAAAAAATAAAATAAAAGGTTCAACATTTAGAGATCTGCTAATCATAGTGTGACCATCAAATGGAAATCTATACAGCTATTTAAAACTGTTTAGGAGAGTAATGATGGGGAAATGATAATGGAATATAGTATTAATTGGAAAGAAAGAAAATGTAATAAAATTCTGCTTTTGCCAAATTTAATATTTTGTTCAAAGAGATGTGTGAAACAAAAATAGAGATATGTTCAGAATGTTAGCTCTGGATAGGCGTTATGGGTGATTTGCATTTCCTTATGTTTTTCAGAAATTTCCATAAGGAATTATATTTACTTTAGTAATGAGAGGTGAAAGGAAACATTTTTTTTTGTAAATGTTACAACTGCTTAAAAGACCAGAATTTTGTGGTGTTTTGTTTTTTAGGATTCTCATGTATTTTTTTAGGGTAATTGCCAGAAGTGATACAGCTTCTTAAGTCTGAGGTGTAGTTTTCAAAAGTGACAAGAAGTAATAGTGCTTGTTGTGTAAGATACTCTGGTTATGTGTAGACAAATATTGGAATCTAAAAACAGTCTTATTTTAAAATATTAAGTTTGCTATCACTGGGACTAATGCTAATTAGTTGACTATATGAACTGTAGCTATTAACTATGTTATGAGCAAAACCAAAGAATTAGATAATCCTTTTTTTGGCCCTGGCCCTTGTGGCTCAGTTGGCTGGAGTGTCATTCTGTGTGTCCGGAGATCGTGGGTTCCATTCTCATCAGGGCACCTATGGGAGTGGCAATGGCTCCATCTCTCTCCTTTTCTCCCTTCCTCCCTATCTAAAATCAATTTTAAAAATTAAGTAAAATAAAAGTACTTCATTTTTATATGCCTCGTTTTTAGTCAGAATTGCATTGTGCCCCACATTTGTGATGTGTTCTGAGTATACTTGACTGGCTTTGGGTAGACAATACTAAGTTTTTTTTGGGTGGGGTGGAAGGGTTGTAGACAGTAGCTTTGATCTTTTTTAAAATACATAAATTTTATTGTTTTGTTTTTTTTTTTGTTGTTGTTTTTTTTAGAGGGGGGGGGGGGAGAGGAACATCAATCAGCTGCCTCCTGCACATCCCCCACTGGGGATGTGCTCACAACCAAGGTACATGCCCTTAACTGGAATGGAACCTGAGACCCTTGAGTCCGCAGGCAGACCCTCTGTCCAGTGAGCCAAATCTGCTAGGGCTGCTCTTTTAATTCTTAGCTCTGTAGTGGGCCTTTTCACAGGGTCAATAAAAAATTTTTAAAAGCTGCTTTAAAATTTAAAGCCTAATTTATATAAAATACTTGCTTTTTTTTCTGGGAAGTTTTTTATTTTTTTATTTTTTATTTTATTTTTTATTTTTAAAATATATTTTATTGATTTTTGTACAGAGTGGAAGGGAGAGAGTTCGAAACATCAATGAGAGTCATCGATCAGCTGACTCTTGCACACCCCCTACTGGGGATATGCCCGCAACCAAGGTACATTACCTTGACTGGAATCGAACCCGGGGCCCTTCAGTCCCCAAGCTGACGCTCTATCCATTGAGCCAAACCGGTCCCGGCTGGGAAGTTTTTTAAAGGGCTTATGTCTGACACTCTCTTGATCTAGAGTCCCAATTAAAATGTAATTTTTGGTACATATATATATTTTTTTACATATCGTATAGCAGAATTTAATTAATAGAAAAAGAAGGGTGTCCAGGATAGGGATAAGAAGAGCATAGAAGAAAATAAAGACCATCTATGGTAGATGTTATAGTGGGCAAGCAATAAATATAGCAGATATGGAAAGAAATCAATTGATAATGGGGTCTGAAATAGGATCTTTGATTTGGAGTATCATATGTTGCTAATGAAGAACTTTCTGATTTTTCAAGGTGATTGTATTCCCCTTTCCCCCCTTTATGGGGATTACTAGGATGTTAAACATTTTCCTTTGGTATATTAACTCACAATAGAAGACCCTATACCAGCCAAAACCGGTTTGGCTCAGTGGATAGAGCGTTGGTCTGCGGACTGAAAGGTCCCAGGTTCGATTCCGGCCAAGGGCATGTACCTTGGTTGCGGGCCCATCCCCAGTAGGGGGTGTGCAAGAGGCAGCTGGTCGATGTTTCTCTCTCATCGACGTTTCTAGCTCTCTAGCTCTCTCCCCTCCTCTCTGTAAAAAATCAATAAAATATATTAAAAAAAAAAAAAAAAAAGACTCTATACCAAATGTGAAATTTTAAAGTCAAGCCTTTGAGCAGGCAGTGGTTGGGCAAGAAATAGCAATATCAAATACAAACATTTGTACTTAAAATATTCTTGCTGTGAAATGTGAGAACAATTTTAATGCTTAACTGTATCCTTGTACAGGCTATGGTATTCTGGAAAAGCATTATGGAGGAGGCCATTTCACACTTAAACATTGAGGCACTAAAATTTTCATAGCATTCTTGCTAAGGCAAGAATTAGAAACAATCTTAAATGTTCACCAGTTGAAGAATAGATAAGTATATGTACTGTAACAGTATATTGCAGTGAAAATGTAGGTTTAATTCATGTTAAAATCAGTTTCTAAAAGCAGGTAATACATATTAAGTCAATTTGTAAAAAGTTAATGCAAAAGTAACATTTTCTAAAATATAAAGTGGTAAGACAAGGGACTTCAGGAGAGGAAGAAGAATACATTGTAAATTGGTATGTAATAGGTATCTGAGGTCATGTTCGTGTTCTGTTTCTCATCTTGAATATTTGTATACACTGGTTTGTATAAAAATGCATTATAGAAAGTGGAGGTGGCCGAAACCGGTTTGGCTCAGTGGTAGAGCGTCGGCCTGTGGACTGAAAGGTCCCAGGTTCGATTCCGGTCAAGGGCATGTACCTTGGTTGCGGGCACATCCCGGTGGGGGTTGTGCAGGAGGCGGCTGGTCAATGTTTCTCTCTCATCAATGTTTCTAGCTCTCTCTCCCTCTCCCTTCCTCTCTGTAAAAAGTCAATAAAATATATTTTTAAAAAGAAAGAAAGAAAGAAAGTGGAGGTGCTGGGCCATACCAGTATTAAGTAAGAGGAGAGACATATTCAAGCTAATAATTTGCACAGGAGCAGCCTCTATAGTTGCTCATAAAACAGCCTTTTTCATGAGGTATTGGCATATGGTAGAAAGTGGGTTTAGGATGCAACCAACATATGAAAGTCATTGAAAACCATAATGTGGACTTCTTATGGTAAGTAGTAATGTGTAGTATGTTTTTAAACAGTGAAGTGTAAGATAATAAGTGATGTTTTAGGAAGTTTATATTGGAAGCTGAACATGGATGCAAGGAGTCCAGCAGAAAGACAGGAGGACTGATCTCCAATAAGGTTAAGGTAGAGGAAATAAAGAGGTAAGGACTTTGTTCTGGAGGATGAGAAGGTAATTTAGAGGTAGATTGGCAATAGAGGATGAAGAAGGAAGGTTAGTTTAATTTATCTGCTTTCACTGTAATTCACTTCTCTTACTCAATTTTATTTGTCTAGGTTACTACCAGTCTTTAAATCTGGTCTTTTAAGCTTACCTCAGGTTCAGTAAAAAAGTTCAAATAAGAATTCTGGCTTTGATAAAAATGGATGAGACATAGAGGTACAAGTGTGTCCTGGTTGGTGTGGCTGGGTTGGGCATGGTCCCATGCACAAAGGGTAGCAGGGTCAATTCCCATCAGGGCACGTGCCCCAGTTTTCAGATTTCAAATTCCCAGGGGCATGCAGGAGGCAGCCAGTGTTTCACTCTGACATCGATGTTTCTCTCTCCCTTTCCCTAAAAATTATTAATATTTTAAAAAGTGAAAGGTTTATACATTCTTTACTCATATATCTTGGTCAGTCTTTTTATCCCTAAAGTTTGTTTTCTCCTAGGTTTTGAGGATCAGATTACATATGTGATTACTGTGTATGCTTAGTATGTATCAGACACCATTCTAGGTGTTTTGTGTAGGTTAATGTATGAAATCTTAAAGGTCTTATGAAATACGTATTTTTATTCCCATTTTGTGGAATTTGGAAACGAGTAATGTGCCCAAAGTCACATTGCTATTTTGTAATAGAACTAGCTAGCATTTAGATCAAGGCATTTGGGGCACCAAAAATCTATACTGCATTATATAACAAATCAAAGAGTTGTGCACGTGTTTGTGGAAACGAACATAAAGTGAATATAGAAAGAGGAAAATTGTAAGGGTGCAGAATGGTGCTTACATGAAAACCATGCAATAATAGCAATAATTTTGCTATTAGTGGACAAAAGAGTAAGACAAGTTAATATCAGAATAAATCAAGAGTCAAAATTGTTCGATAAATGGGATAATTTTCTATCCTGTGATATGGGGTTATTAATTAGTTTCCTTTCTTGCTCTAATCTGAAAATATTTAAAGTTTAATTGAAAGTCGCTGGGAAAAAACTTTAAAGCTAGAAAGAAGAAAAATATTTCAAGTCCAAATAGGAATCCCTTCTACTGATTAACACATTTTCTATTTTAGCAGCAGAAAAAACTTTGCACCACTTTTATCATTAGCCTAAGAATCAAGAAGTGGGCTAGAAGTTGAATCAGGTCTGTAAGATGGATTCAGAACAATAGTCTTAAAGCACTTAAAAATAGTAGTAATTTGTGAGCCTTTCTGGCACTGCATTTTATAATGTTTCATCTTTCCTATTGTAATGAGGCACATATTACATGCATTGCTTTATACAAAACTGGAATTATTAGATTGGGGCCTTATTTCTTAAGGGGTTTACTATTTAATTAGTTATTTATTAGATATATTGTTGATTTCAGAGAGGATATGGAATAATTAACCTAACCCTGTACTTTATGCAGGGTTCCAAGCACCATTTCCAGTAGATTCAGTAGTTCTCTCTTGGATACCAGGAATCTACATATTTGTTTAAAATTGATTTCAGAAAGAGAAACATGGATGTGTTATTCCACCCATTTACACATTCATTGGTAGCTTCTTGTATGTATCCTGACCTGGGACCGAGCCCAGTCTTGGAGTATTTGGGATGATGCTCTGACCAACTGAGCTGTCCTATCCTGCCTTGTACTTTAATTGGAAATGAGTTAAAGTTCTGACCACAGGAATGAATGGCCCCCCCCCCCTTTTTTGTGTGTGTGTGTAATTGGCAAAATTAAGCAGCTACCTTTTCAAATGGCGCTTTTCTTTCTCTTTTTAATCCTCACCAGAGTATTTGATTAATTTTTAAAGAGAGCAAAAAACATGGATGGGTTACTACCTCCGTACACACTTCGACTTGGGATCGTATCCACAACCTTTTAGTGTATAGGGCAACACTCCAACCAACTGAGCCATCAGCCTGGGCCCAAGTGATGCTACTTTGAAATTATTAACAGTGAGCTGTCCCTGCCATCTATTGGTAATATGGTTAGGGCATTTTTACTGTATTGGTACTGTTAGTTGCTACTTTAAATATATTTGGCATATTTCCACAAGAATAAGTTAAAACACAAAGATGCTTGACTTTGATAGAACACTTGGAAAATCTGAATGTTTTTAATTCCAAAAAGGAAAATAGTTTCTGACTGTTACAAGTTTTTATGTGAAGTGAAGGCTTAAAATAATGTCAGTATGAAGGCATCTTTTCCTGAGTTATCTCTACAAGTTTTATGGTTCTTAGAATTAGTTGTTGTAATGAAATAATTCACACATTTAAGAACATAGCTAAAGATCCATATAGTAGTAGATACCTTTAAAACATTGCATTTTTAAATTTTGAATTTAGAAGCTGAATATTTTTTTCTATAATATCTTTTTTCCTTTTTTAAACATTTTTTTAATTGATTTTAGAGAGAAGGGAAAGGGATAGATAGAAACATTGATCAACTGTCTCCTACATGGTCCCCACTGGGGACTAAGCCCATGTTCCCTGACTAGGAATTGAATTCCAGCCTCCTGGTTCATGAGCCAAGGGTCAACACTGAGCTATACAATCGGGCTATAATATAAAGAACTAAAGTTTGTTTATGCTTATTTTAGTAATTCTGCTGAATAAATAGTCCTCTGAAGGAATGAATAATAGAACTAACGTAATCTTTAAGTTATATAGGAGAATATCTAAATATGAAACAACCATTTGCTTCAAGAACTTTCTGAGTGTGTTTTCTGAAAAAGCTTTATTTTTTGAAATATTTTAGTATTCCACTTTTATTTTATTTTTTTAATATATTTTATTGATTTTTTACAGAGAGGAAGAGAGAGAGATAGAGAGCTAGAAACGTCGATGAGAGAGAAACATCGACCAGCTGCCTCCAGCTGCCTCCTGCACACACCCCACCGGGGATGTGCCTGCAACCAATGTACATGCCCTTGACCGGAATCGAACCCGGGACCTTTCAGTCTGCAGACCGACGCTCTATCGCTGAGCCAAACCGGTTTCGGCTAGTATTCCACTTTTAATTGGAGACAAAAATAAATCCAGTAAAGACTATCAGATAGCTATTCATGGAGTGGGGGATTGAATATTATTCATGGAAACTTAATTCTTAACCATACATCCAGATAATAATTGTTCAGATGTTGAACATATAGCTAACATATTTAGTATTTACTATTAGGTCATAAACTAGCTTTAAATTCTAGGTTAGTTATTTAATAGAATTGTCTATAAAAACGAGTGTTAAGCCTGTTAAAAATTTGATTATCAGATTGTAGTAAACGATATTTGTGAAGCCTAATTGTGGATGGCGTTAGTCCCATTTTCTTACGTTTTCCTGATTTGGGGGTAGAAATACTTCATGGGAGTGAAAGTTTCTGTGCTGATGGGCCTTTAGAATTTATTATATAAAGATCTTAGTGGGTAAATTAGATTTTGACATAACAATTTAGAATTCTTTCCAAGGAACTATTTTCAAATTTAAAATAATCTCATAATACGCTATGAAAAAAGAATTTTATAATTATAAGGAAGAAACCTACAGTAAAGTAAGCTAATATTTTAAATAATTTAGTGAACATCTGTACTAACTGAAGAGGCAGGCCTTGTTGGTTTGTTGTTTTTTGTGGGGGGGGGAGTTATTGATTTCAGAGAGGAAGGGGGGAGAGAAACATCAATGATGAGAGAATAGTTGATTGGCTTAGGCAGGTCTTGTTTAAATGAGCCTTTTATATAGGTTTGTTTATCTTATGTTTACCATTAATCAAAGATATTAAAAGAATTATTTTCATAAAAGCTCTAAATGGTCATGTCTGATTTCTCTCAATTTCTTTGTTCTAATTTTAAGGTTATTCTTAATGAAATTATAAGTTGTCATGGGATTTACATTGTTTGTCTTATCCTTTTTCTGACATCCATTTTCTGTTTTGTCTTAAGGTTATCTTTTACCTTCTCATAACCTTTCTTTTTGCAGAGCCATTGTTTTCATTGAACCTTACAAAGGAAAGTATTTGAGGTCTTTAATCCAACGATCATTTTCTTAAAATATGATGAATTTAAAATTTTTACACATGATCATAATACTATTGAATAATTTTCCTGAGGGAAAAGAATAGTTCTTTTTAAAAACTGGCTTTTCCATAACACAAAATTTTGCTTATAACATGAAGAGCAAAAACTGCAATTAATAATAACCTTGGTACTTTGAAATAGTGATTTTGATAAACCCTCTTAAGTTTTTATCTTTTTCAATAAAGTATACATGAAAATTTAGAGGGTCCCTATCAATGTTTTACACAGTATTTCAACTGCCTTTCTGTATGGCATTTATAAGACAAATCAAATGAACTTAAATCAAAAGAGGTCCACTTATTCTTGTTTTTATTTTTTTTAATCTCATCTTAAAGCTTAAGTAGTTTATATAATAGATCTCATCCAGAACTAGTTTCTTTAGTGTCTTTTCTCAAATTCATCTTTCTTGGTGTACAAAAACACCTTGTAATTCCAGTCATCTCTGATAGATTTTTCTGTGTCTTTTTAACTTTTTTACATCTTTTTGTAAAATGTAGTTTTACCTGTAACCCTTTAAAAAAAAAAAAAAGAAAAGAAAGAAAACTTCATCTACCACTGTATTTGTCCAGTGTTTCCTTGTATTATTCTATTACTAATGGGATTTGGTTCCATAATAAATTTGTAGCTATTAAATATTGCCTAGTTTTTACTGTAATAAAGTTTAATGTATTGCTGCACTATCAGTGCTTAGGTGTATGAATCATCAAACATACAAAAATTTAACAAAGCTTCCAAATATAATTCTATAGAAAACAATTTAAAACATCTATATGTGGTTGCAATTATAAAAAATTGTTTCATCAAGGACAGTTGTTAATGTACATCATTTAATATTTTATGAGAATCATACATAAATGCTTTGCAAATTCTTACATACCTATTTCTGAGGTAAAATAACAATTTAAGAAAGAAAATGAAAATAATTTCATTCAGAAATACATCTTGGGTGATCAGATTCAGAATTAATTTACATTTTCCAGGTGATTATGACTATTCTTGTGAAAAGTTTCCAGAAGGCTATACAAGCACGATCTTGTTTTCATTTTTACCTGTTTTGAACTCTTTAGGTGCTGAAGCCCTGAGCATTAAATGAGTGTTGGTGCATGCTAAACTAGGGGAGTTTCACTTCTTTAAGTCACCTACACTTCCTGTATTTGGGTTGTTTTTCTTGGGAGGTCTCTTATTTCTGTACCGACCATACTTAGTTCTTACCTTATAAGATTAGAAATGAAATAAATACTGCCTGACATAGGGTGGACAGTAAGAAGGCAGTTAGTTATATGGCTTAATTTGTGCAGAAATCCTTGAACTATAGGAAGCCACTTAATTTTCTTCACATCAATCTTCACCTCCAATTGATTTTACTATATAAAGGTCTCAGCTATTGTGTTTGGTCTTATATCTTATACTAGGTACTTGACACCTAACTTCAGTTACTTGTGATTTACTTGGTTCTTTCTGATAGTTATAATAGGTCTCATTTTCTAAAGCAGAATACAACTGATTCATCTTTGACTTGACATTTTTTGTTTGTTTTTAATCTTCTCCTGGAACTTAAGCATCATACTATATAGGGTGTGTTTTTATTCTTCTGAAAGAAGAACCCATCTATATTTTTACTGAAATTTTGATGTGCTCAGACATCTATCTGCCCCTTCAATTGAAATGTTTTTAAATTTAGTATGAAATTCCCTTTAATAGTTAAACTTTAGCATGAAAGATTACTTTTAAATATCTATATGCAGGCTCTGCATACATCTGGAATCTGTTTTAAGATATATAATAAATTCCTTGTAAATTTGAGATCTTAAATGTTTTTTTTTTTTATCAACATGATGCATAAGTTTTTTTTCTTTAAAAAACGGCATCTACTTAAAGGGATTTATGACTAAAATTGCTTATTTTTCTACAGAGTTGTCTGCTGGTTCTCAGCTTGAAGAAGATTCTACAGTCCTTATTGATCCTTTTTCTTGGCGTTACCATTTTTTGAAGCACAGTTAATCTAGTTTTCTAGTTTGAGCTTTCTTTTTGGCCATCTTTAAAAAAAAATTTTTTTAAATCTATAAACTAGCCAAGAGATAGTTCTACAATGTCCAAGTCATTCCAGCAGTCATCTCTCGGTAGGGACACGCAGGGTCATGGGCGTGACCTGTCTGCAGCAGGAATAGGCCTTCTTGCTGCTGCTACCCAGTCTTTAAGTATGCCAGCATCTCTTGGAAGGATGAACCAGGGTACTGCACGCCTTGCTAGTTTAATGAATCTTGGAATGAGTTCTTCATTGAATCAACAAGGAGCTCATAGTGCACTGTCTTCTGCTAGTACTTCTTCCCATAATTTGCAATCTATATTTAACATTGGAAGTAGAGGTCCACTCCCTTTGTCTTCTCAACACCGTGGAGATGCAGACCAGGCCATTAACATTTTGGCCAGCTTTGGTCTGTCTGCTAGAGACTTAGATGAACTGAGCCGTTATCCAGAGGACAAGATAACTCCTGAGAATTTGCCCCAAATCCTTCTACAACTTAAAAGGAGGAGAACTGAAGAAGGCCCTACATTGAGTTATGGTAGAGATGGCAGATCTGCTACACGGGAGCCACCATACAGAGTACCTAGGGATGATTGGGAAGAAAAAAGGCACTTTAGAAGAGATAGTTTTGATGATCGTGGGCCTAGTCTCAACCCAGTGCTTGATTATGACCATGGAAGTCGTTCTCAAGAATCTGGTTATTATGACAGAATGGATTATGAAGATGACAGATTAAGAGATGGAGAAAGGTGTAGGGATGATTCCTTTTTTGGTGAGACCTCGCATAACTATCATAAATTTGACAGTGATTATGAGAGAATGGGACGTGGTCCTGGCCCCTTACAAGAGAGATCTCTCTTTGAGAAAAAGAGGGGCGCTCCTCCAAGTAGCAATATTGAAGACTTCCATGGACTCTTACCGAAGGGTTATCCCCATCTGTGCTCTATATGTGACTTGCCAGTTCATTCTAATAAGGTGAGTTAATACAACAGATGCTTCTAATTTCTTGTACATTGTAGTGTCTATTCTGTGTTTACCTATATCTTTTACTCTAATTCTGTAGTCTGGTGACACTGAGTTGATCAAGAATTTTTATACTTTTGAGAACACTTTATTTGGAAGGTAATTGGTTTTTGAGCATTTTAAACCAGGGCTTTACATTAATACAATCTGCTGAGATTACTTCTGGCCACAAAACTATCATCCACTGGGATTATCTTGTTGGTTTTTGGCATCAGTATAATCTTCTTATTCATATTTAAGCAGTTTTTTGTCTGCTTTGTTGAATTGTTTTAAGTATTTTTATTTTTTTTGCAGTCAATATGCTCTGCCATTCAGGATGCTAGATTTTAGCTCTCCATCTGTCTTGATTGCGGATTTGTATGTAGTAAAGATGGATTCTTGAACGATTCTCTTTTTTTCCTTATCTTTGGCTATAGGGAAAGAGTTAATGTAGAGCCCTGGTGTTTGTTTCAGTATGTTTTATATTTTAGATTAGTTCATTCTTCCTTTTTTAATTTCCCTTTAACACAAACTCTCATACTATAACTGAAATTTTTCATCATTTTTTTTCTCCTTTTCCACAACTTTCTTAAACATACTTCAAAATTCACTTTTTATTATCCCATATTGCATCTATCCCTTTAGAGACTTGGAAAAATCAATTACTGCAGTATCCTGCTCTGTGCTCCTCATAAACATATTCTTTTTCTGACTTAGGGTTAGACTTCTGGTATAGTCATTTGAACAAAAAAAAATTATGTATCTCAATTCTCCTTTGCTTTAATTATCACATCTGGCAAAATGGGAACTTTTACAAAATGCTCTTTTAAATATGTTGTCTTTTTCTCTTTCGATGTTTAGATTTTACTTGTTCTCTGATGATTATTTTTTTCAATATACAGTGCAGTTGACTTAAAGTCAACAACACAACCATCCGTTTTTCCTGATGTGGTGTATAGTTCATTTCTATTCAACTGGGATATGTTGCCATGAAATTAAAGGTTACTGTTACATAGGGTTTTTTATTTACAGTAATATCTGGAAAGGTCATTTTCTTTTCTTAGAGATTTTGTTTAAGTAAACAAATATTTGAATCTATACCAAAATAGATTAACATTAAGTGCTAAATTTAAATTTATAGATCAGTTTTCATTTAAGATGTAGAACTTCAAACCCATGGAAATTTGATATGTGATTTGGCTGTTGTCCTTTTTCAAATTTGTTGGCTAATACTAATAATGTATTATGATATGTACCGTGTTTCCCCAAAAATAAGACCTACTTACAGGTTTCCTTCTGAGTGAAATGTAAGGCATCCCCCGAAAATAAGGCCCCCCCCAGGTCTGTCTCAGAATGAAAATTAATTTCCCCGTAAACTGGTCGCTAGGGCCGCCCTGACTGGCGTCTAGCAACCGGTGATGTTACTTGGAGTCCTGACGTCACTGCTTTGTGGAGGCGGAGTGGAGGTCAGAGTGAGCGGTGAGCACAGGGTGGGAAAGAGGAGGAGACTCGCAGATGGGTGTAGAAGAACAGGAGGATTAGAGCGGACTGGACACGGCGAAGGTGGTGAATGCTGGTCTGTCTCTGGTGACACTACCGTGTTTCCTCGAAAATAAGACCTATTTACAGGTTTCCTTCTGAGTGAAATATACCATTTCCCTGAAAATAAGACAGTGTCTTATTAATTTTTGCTCCCAAAGATGCGCTAGATCTTATTTTCAGGGGATGTCTTATTTTTCCATGAAGAAGAATACGGTACACATTTATTGTTAAATAAAAATAAAGGAAATTTATTACCTGTATACAGTACAGTAGTTGTCAACACAAACCAGACAAACTGAATCCTACAGTATCAAGAATTTACTCATTTATTCAGTGACAATCATGTCATCATCTTCTGGAACATCATCATAACAATCCAATTCTTGAATTTCCTGGTGAATTTCTTGTGACTCCATTTCTTTCAGAATCAGTGGACCAAATCTCTCATGTTTAGCAATAGCACTGTCTTTAAATGAGTACTTCTTGTCAAGGTAGCCTGCTCGCAATGCATTTGCAATGCAACTGTCAGTGATTTTCTCCCTTGAATTCTTCACCCAAGTCACAACTTCTTGCAGTTTAGGTTTCACAAAGTTTCCAGGCTGATTTCTCTCCATTCTATTTTCAATGTAGTCATTAATTTCCATGCGCAAATTGTCTTTGAATGGCTTGTTTATTGCAATATCAAGAGTTTGGAGATAGACCGTCATTCCTGCGGGAATCATTATCTGATCTATTTTTCTTTCGTGGTAAGTGCTGGCTGCATCCCAGACTAGCAGACCTCTTTGGCTCCTTCGCATAACAAGCGGCAGCATTAAGTAGACCCACTTCCTTATAACTGCTTGTGTGGCTCAGGCTTTTTCAGTTTCAAAAATAAAAACGCCCAAAACACGTTAAATCTTTTTCTTCTTGCCCTTAGAAATTATTAAAGGTGGGATTTTAGTGCCAGCCAGACGAATTGCCAAAATACAGGAAACACGTGCACTTTCATAAGCAGTGGAGGGAATGTACACTAAGGAGGCACCCGCTGTTCAATTGTTGTTTGAGATGATTGACCCGTAAACACTGCAGTTTCATCCATAACAATCATGTTGGAAAGATTGTATTTAGAGAAGTCAGCATCATCAATAAAGGACTTGAATACAAGTGCTCGCTTAATAATAACTTGAGTATCTTCCAACCTAAACAATGTTGTAGCTCTTCTTAAAGACAGTTCATCTCGCTGAAGGAAATTACCCAGCCATTGTTGTGATGCTTTGAAGTCTTCCGGGGGCTATGTCAAACTATGGTGCCATTGCAAGGGCAAATTCTTGAATCTGAGCTCTATTCACAACCAAAGTCTTTGCTCTCCTATCAACAACCCATTCACAGATTAGGTCTTCCAGCTCGGAAAATAATGGTTGCCAACCTGATCCACACTTGTGCTTTTTAGCATTTCCCTTGTCCACTTGTACAATGAGGTTACCATACTCTGCTCGCCATTTTCAGACCAATTGGATACTCAACATCTTTTCTTTGCAGAAAGCAGTAAGATTTTGGCCCCAAGAGTCTTCCACAATTCCTTTCTTGTACTCCACGGAGTAGCTTTTTCTTTTTGCGCTCATTTCTAGGGTTAAAAAAAAAAAGGAATTGGGGTATCAAGGTGGGGGAGGGGGATCACTTAAAATGACACAGGGGGGATCACAGAGGGGAATCAAAATGGCACAGGAGAATCAGAGGGGGGATTACTATTTTAGTAACCCCTTTTGATCCTCCTGTGACATTTTAAGTGATCCCCTCCCCCCACCCCTGTGCCACTGAACACCTTCACCAGACATCCCCCCCCACCCCACCCCTTTATCAGACATTTACCCCCTGGGGCCTGCCTGGGGACTTGCTGGGCTTGCTGGAGCCTGGATCTGGGCTGGAGCAGGGTCTGCCACTGACTGAGAACCTTCAGTCATTATGAGGGCGGCCGAGGGCATCAGGTAGTGTCAACCAGAGACAGACCAGTACTCGCCACCTTCGCCGTGTCCAGTCCGCTCTAATCCTCCTGTTCTACATGCATCTGCAAAAGTCTCCTCCTCTCTCCCGCCCCTCGCTCACCGCTCACTCAGACCTCTGCTCCGCTCCACACGGCAGTGATGTCAGGACTCCACCTAATGTCAGGACTCCGCCTAACGTCACTGGTTGCTAGACGCCAGTCAGGGCGGCCCTAGCGACCAGTTTACGGTAAATTAATTTTCATTCTGAGACAGAGCCTAGGGGGGCCTTATTTTCGGGGGGGATGCCTTATATTTCACTCAGAAGGAAACCTGTAAGTAGGTCTTATTTTCGGAGGATGTTTTATTTTCAGGGAAACACTGTAGCAAGTGACACCTTGAAAATAGAACCAGGTAGTATGGCAGCAGAGCCTACTTTCCTAACAACTCTTTTTGTATTACTTAAAACATTAATCCTTTACTTGTTTTAACTAAAGAAAAGAACATTTATTTGCATAAAACAGAAAAGTTAATCCCTTAAAATTTGAAATAAATACAAAGGAGCAAATATTGGCCAAATACGTTTCCCTCCTTTAAAAGATGGGAACTGGCATTGAAATTTGCTTCTTTATTTTTGGAAAATATAATGGGAACTTAGATTTTGGGTAAATGGGGAATATGTTCTAGAAAAGCCATTTCTGTTGAATCATCTTAGCTTTTTGTTTGTAATATACTTGGGTCATATCTCAAAGGCTAGATGAAATTAAAGCTTTCATTTTTAACTAATTGTTCACATTTAAAACATTTCCTAGAAAAGTAGATATAAGCGTGGATATTTTATATTTAGAGTACTATAAAAAACTAATTATAATATATGACATGAATAATTTAGTTTGTTCTACAGCAGAAATTATGTCCAGCTAATTTCAAGCAAGGTCAGTTACTATTCTTGATCTTTATTAACTCTCTATCTTTTCCCTGTCGGGCCTATTAATATGTTAACCAAGTTATCCAGTTTTTCCAAGAGTGTGCATGTTGTATTTGAGGGCAGGATCAAGATATAGGGATTCAGAGAAAAATATTTTAAATTAAGTGTGATTAGTGAATGTGCAGGTGTTTGTACAGCCTATGATACTGCATATAAATTAACATCTAGCGTTTGGTTCAGATGGAAATATTTTAGCTTTATATTTGTTAATTCTACGAATTTACTTTGCTGCAGGAGTGGAGTCAACATATCAATGGAGCAAGTCACAGTCGTCGATGCCAGCTGCTGCTTGAAATGTAGGAGTTTGAAATACCTTTAAAGCATCCTTAATCGTGAATTGGAAACTATCATTGATTGGTTTGGGGAAGTTGGTCAATTACTTGTAATATCCACATTTTTATTACTGCATACGCAATGTTTAGATCTGTGATCTTTATTGAAATATTAGATACAGTGATAGTGATACTTTTGTTACCTAATATTTCTAGTATAAATAAACACTGGTCTTTTTATACAAATTGAGATAATTTTTAATAAACTTAAGATAGCTTTTGATACATAGAGTATTTCAGTAAAAACACATGCTCTAAAAATATTGAATATACAAAGAAAGGGAAAGTTGATAGAAGTCACAAATTAGTTGTTAAACAAAAACTTTCAGGATGTATTATTTGGTTTTGACATACATTTGTTTCTGAGTTTAAACTAGAATAAAATTGATTTCATAGAGAATCTCCCTGCCAAAGCAGCATACATAATACTTATTGTTCATTAGTTTTGAAATTTTCAAATATGCCTACCTCTGTTGGGGCTGTCCTTTTTAGTGTGTTCTTGGTACTTATATAGAAGAAGCAAACCCTGTGTGGTTGGTCCTTATTTCCTTATATAAGCCCATATTTCTAATTCCTCATACAGCATTGATTCTATTTAAGACATAACAAATACAGGAAAAAAAGTCAACATTAATTACCTATATTTTCAAGCATTACAGAACAAATTTATTCTCATTCCTTTGGATTGATTTGTATTTTTGAAGTTTTTCTTTGGGAAATAACAATATATGGCATACTTTAAACTGTAATATTTTTAACACTTAGACTTTCATATAACTTTATTAATAAGTAACCTATTTTAAAGGCCAAACAAGGCTATTTTGTGAAAAGGACAGTTTTATTTTTAAGTTAATTTTCTGGTCTTTTTTAAGCTACCCAGAATGGAACCCTGACAATGATACAGGACACACAATGTAAGTTAAAAATTTTAAGCTATTGTTTGTAAAGGAGATCAATATAAGGAATTCAGGTTTAAAAAGTATCATTTTAATGAAGTCAGTTTATTTCTTTTAATTTTTCTGGTGTCTTTCATGTCTGTCATGTTAATAAAAAGTTTTTACTGCCCTAGCTGGTTTGGCTCAGTGGATAGAGTGTGGGCTTGTGGATTGAAGGGTCCTGGGTTCAGTTCCAGTACTGTGGGTGAATTTTCAGAAAATATTTTATACAGTAATTTTTATTGTATTATTATTAAGAATTCTCAAAAAAAAAGAATTCTCTTCATTGCTCCACACATAAGTGCTCCCAAAGATTAGAATCATAGTTATATGGGGGTTGTTTTAATAATGAATTTTAATTATTTCTGATGGACATCTTTATCATGCTTATTATATTTATGCCTTCACATTATATTACTAGGGGTGATCCCTTCATGTTGCAACAATCTACAAACCCAGCGCCAGGAATTTTGGGGCCTCCACCTCCCTCGTTTCATCTTGGGGGACCAGCAGTTGGACCAAGAGGAAATCTGGGTGATTATAAAATTAATGTTATTCCCTAAGAGTTTTACTATAAAAATAAATTGATTATGGGCAAAAGAAGACTCATTAAACTGTTATTAAAAAAAAATAACATTGCACGAAAAGACATGGTGCTCATATTTGTATTATCTTTTTATTGTTTGAAGTTTATTTTTCAATTGAAATAGCCTATTATAGCAAGTATATTTATTACAAGAATGAAAAAAGTACTTTTTCCCCCATAAAGGTGCTGGAAATGGGAACCTGCAAGGACCAAGACACATGCAAAAAGGCAGAGTGGTCAGTAACACAACTGTTGCTTTTACTGTAATTACTATTTTATGAATGTGATATACTAATTGAATGTGTCATAGTCCTTTCTGTTGAAAGACTGCTATAGTTTGAAAGCCATCAGGCTTTTCTATTGCTTTGATAAGAGTTCATCTTTAATGTGCTTATAGTTCAGAGGTCTCATCTTGATTCAGGGTCTTAACTTTCCTCTCCAGTAATGTTTATAGTATTCAATTTAAAACTGTTTTCTGAAACTTTGAGATCCTTTCTCACTGACATGTGATTTCCTGTATAGTTTTTAAATTCCCTAGAAGGTTATATGAGTTATATGATATTTTAAACTACAGGCTTGGTGTTTGAAATACGTGCATAGGTAAGGTTCCTAGGCCTGGCCAGCTATCAGAGCTATCTGTGGGTTGCTGTTTCCAGTTGCCTCCCTTTGTAGGGTGATGGGGTTGATGGGGGGGAAAGGGGAGAGAAGTTTGTTGGCACCCATCTTGGCTGCCTGAGGGCTGGGACAGCTCCTGCATTAAGCCTCTGCCCCCTGGTAGTTAGTGTGCATCATAGTGATGGGTTGATTTGCATATTGGACTTTTATATAGGATACTTAATCTGTTCTGGTTAACATTAGACTAGACTATAAAATTTGTATGCATAACTTATTTCATATTGCTTTTAAAGAGATTTATTGACTTGATTCTCTTTCGCATTGGATAGGAAACTAGCCGAGTTGTTCACATCATGGATTTCCAGCGAGGCAAAAACTTGAGATATCAATTATTACAGCTGGTGGAACCATTTGGAGTCATTTCAAATCATCTGATTTTAAACAAAATTAATGAGGTATGAGTATAAAATAAGTATAGTATTTATCATTAATATATTTCCTAAAGAGATTACTACATGGTTTTGTATTAGAAAACTAATTCAATGTAATCTCTTTTTCTTTAAAATATTTTTATTGATTTCATGCCGGGACCGGTTTGGCTCAATGGATAGAGCGTCGGCTTGGGGACTGAAGGGCCCCGGGTTCGATTCCTGTCAAGGGCATGTACCTTGGTTGCGGGCATATCCCCAGTGGGGGGTGTGCAAGAGGCAGCTGATCGATGACTCTCTCTCATCGATGTTTCTAACTCTCTCTCTCTCTCCCTTCCTCTCTGTACAAAAATCAATAAAATATATTTTTTTTAAAAAATTAAAAAAATATATTTTTATTGATTTCAGAGAAGAAGGGAGAGAGCAAGAGAGGTAGAAACATCAATGATGAGAGAGAAACTTGATTGGCTGCCTCCTGCACACCCACTACCGGGGATTGAGCCAGCAACCTGGGCATGTGCCCTTGACTGGAATCAAACCCAAGACTGTTCAGTCCACAGGCTGACACTATCTACTATTGACTCTATCCAGTTAGAGCTCAGTGTAATCTTAAATCATCAATATGGAATGAGGTTAATGAAAAGCCAATAGTTGAAGTATGTTAATATTTAAGTCAATGAATATCAATGTATTTTTTAAATAAAAGAACATTAATAAAATCATTTTTACCATAGTCTGTAATCAAGACAAGTTCTTACGGCATCTCATCAATGTTACAATGCAACATTATTCAAGGACCTGTTCTAATACTAAATTCTAGTATTAATATATAATTAGTGAGTTTATAAGTTTATGTTCTTGAGCAGTAAATTGTCATTATTAATCAAATTATTATAATGGCTGTAAATGGATAAATCTTTGGAAAGTCATTTAAAACTTTTACCAAAATCATGCGAGATCATTATTTCAAGTCCAGTAGGCATAAGTGATAGTTCTGTGCCATGAAGATAAAATCTGGGACAACCTTTAAAAACAAAGCAGCAAGCTAATAGTGTTAGTTTTTCTGATTTTAGATTCTTGAATGTATTTTTTATTTAATGATTAAATATGTCTGGAAAGATTTTGAACAATGTTTGAAATAGTTTTGTTTTTTATGTTTGCGATTTCAGGCATTTATTGAAATGGCAACCACAGAAGATGCTCAGGCTGCAGTGGATTATTATACAACCACACCAGCATTAGTATTTGGCAAGCCAGTGAGAGTCCATTTATCCCAGAAGTATAAAAGAATAAAGGTAAATACCTTTTTCTTTTTTTCAGATTTATATTGCCACTTGTTTATTATATCATTTGTTAACTTTAGCTACTTTAAATTGTTGCTAATAACTAGGATAATATTAACTAATAATTATAGTGTACCTACAAACATTTGAGATGCCATTTTCTCCTATTTATTAAATTAAAGAAACCAGAAGGGAAACCAGACCAGAAGTTTGATCAGAAGCAGGAGCTTGGTCGTGTGATACATCTCAGCAACTTACCTCATTCTGGCTATTCTGACAGTGCTGTACTTAAGCTTGCTGAGCCTTATGGGAAAATAAAGAATTATATACTGATGAGGATGAAAAGTCAGGTAATATACATTAGAGGTTTTGAAAAAGACTCTTCCTTAAAGTGCTTTAATATTTGTGTGTGTGTGCGTGTGTGTGTGTGTGTGTGTGTGTGTGTGTGTGTGTGTGTATCCTCAGCACGGGGAAGTAATTTTCTTTATCTTCTCAGATTAATTTTTTTAGTCACACAATGATACTTTCTTCTACATTGAAATAGATACATAAGATAAAGCATTGAGTAAAAGTGGAAAGTAAAGCTCTCTTTTGCTCAGGCTAGAAACAACTATTTGTGTCCAGGGTTTGCTTCCAAAAATCTTCCTATATGTAGGTATTCATTCTTCCTTTTTTTTTTTTTTTCCTCGTTACTTAAACTAGGATACTGCTATTTTCTACATTACACATGATTTTTTCTTTCTAATTTTGTTTGCTTATTTATTTGTTGAACTGATTGGTGTATCATCTGATATTTTTCTTAAAAAAAAAATTTTCTTGTTTCAGAGAGAGAAATAGAAACATTGATCGGCTGCCTCCTGCATATCTCCTACTGGGGATTGAGCCTGCAACCTGGGCATGCTCCCTGACCAGGAATCAAACCCAGCTACCTCCTGGGTATGGTGCTCAACCAACTGAGCCACAATGGCTGGGTTAATAGTTTCTTTCTTCCTCTTTTCCTCCCTTCCTCTGTCCCTTCCTTCCTTCCTTCCTTTCAATATATTTTATTAATTTTTTACAGAGGAGAAGGGAGAGGGGTAGAGAGTTAGAAACATCAATCAGCTGCCTCCTGCACACTTCTTACTGGGGATATGCCCACAACCAAGGTATATATGCCCTTGACTGGAATGAAACCTGGGGACTTTAAGTCCGCAGGCTGACACTATCCACTGAGCTAAACCATTTAGGGCAATAATTACTTTCTTTAATAGCATTCTGAGTTCATATCCTTTCAGACTTTTTAAATTATTTTTTTCTTATAGAATTTGATTAATATCTACTAAACTTATTACTTTAATTTTTTTTTTCTTCCCCCCAGGAAGCCTTTATATAGGTAGTTTTATATTTGGTCCTACTTTGAAATCTGACAATTGTCTCTATTTTATTGGGTGACTTAACTCTTACCAATGTCTCTGTGTGTGCTAAGACAAAATTTTCCTAACAAGTGCATAGAAAGAATAGTAAGCACCATATTTTATACAATTCTCTAAGAAATAATCTTTCTTACTTTTTAAGGCCTTTATTGAGATGGAGACCAGAGAAGATGCTATGGCAATGGTTGACCACTGTTTGAAAAAGGCCCTTTGGTTTCAGGGGAGATGTGTGAAAGTTGACCTGTCTGAAAAATACAAAAAATTGGTACTAAGGGTATGTTGTCCTTTATTTATCTTAAAAATGTAGAGTTAGTAATTGAAAAAAAGCAACCTCTTCTTTTTTTTTTTTTTCTGATCTTCCTTAGTAGCAGAAGTTTTCTATTTGGTGTTCTGTAAAAGCACCTGGATTCTTTGAACAAAGTTCTGCTACTAAAATGTTTATTAATCACTGATTGATTAGAACGTTGATTGTAAAAAATTGCTGACTAAAGTTACCTTAAATTCCTAGGTATATTCATAGGGATTGAATAAGCTTAGTTGATTATATGAAGGATGGTTATTATTTATTAATTAATTGGATGATTATGTATTCTGCATGTGAATGTTTTAATGTTAATTTAACACAAAATTTTGTCTTTTTAGATTCCTAACAGAGGCATTGACTTGCTGAAAAAAGATAAATCCCGGTAATTTCATTTTGTGTGTGTATGTGTCTAAATAAATAGTATATTAAACTATTGTTTTCTAACTCAGAATTAATTGATGTATATCTTTTTTATTTCAGTAAAAGATCTTATTCTCCAGATGGCAAAGAATCTCCAACCGATAAGAAATCCAAAACTGATGGTTCCCAGAAGACTGAAGGTACAACTGAAGGTAAAGAACAAGAAGAAAAGTCAGGTGAAGATGGTGAGAAAGATACAAAAGATGACCAGGCAGAACAAGAACCCAGCATGCTTCTAGAATCTGAAGATGAATTACTGGTAGACGAAGAAGAAGCAGCAGCACTACTAGAAAGTGGCAGTTCAGTGGGAGATGAGACAGATCTTGCTAATTTAGGTGATGTGACTTCTGATGGGAAAAAGGAACCTTCAGACAAAGCTGTGAAAAAAGATGGAAATGCGAGTGCTTCGGCTGCAAAGAAGAAGCTTAAAAAGGTAAAGGAAAATTGTATTGACCTGTTTTAATAGAAAACTAGAGCAGATAAATGTTTCAAATTATTTACCTTAGCAAGATCAGATTAAAGAGATAAAATCATTTATATTGGGAAAAATCAGGTGTGAACTATAATACAAGCATTTAAGTCTAAACTCTGCAATAATTGAATTAAATAGGACCTCTTAAAATTGCCCGAAAATATCAATGCAAAATGAGGACTTCTTAGTAATGAAGGGAAAAGACTTAAAACTATATATACTTCTACATTGTAAGTACTTTTAGGCAGCTGTATAGGTCAGTTTGATTTTTAAAAGATGGGATATGATTATGCAATAAATTAACTGACCAAAAGATGATTAAAACATTTCCCACTCATTAAAAAATTGTTGAGCTTCAAAACTCTTACTATATGAGAAATATAAGCTTGATCAGACATTTCAGTAACTTTTAAAATATTTTCTTAGAATAGATATTACAAATAGCATATAAGATGAACATAAAAATATATACATGATACTAAGAACAGTAAAGCAAAGACCCATGCATACTAAGGATTGGAGCATTAAAATGTTTTGAAGCCACTTTGGTTAAATAGTTCTTGAGCCCTGGCCAAGTAGCTCAGTTGGTTGGAGTAGTGTGGTCCTAAGGCCAAAGTTGCAGGTCAATCACCAGTCAGGGCACATAAGAAAGACTCAACCAATGAATACCTGAGTGGGACAACAAATCTATGTTTTTCTTCTTGCCTGCCCTCCCTCCTTCCCTCCCTCTCTTCTTTTTTTCTAAAAATCGACAAACATTTTTTATGTAATAAAAGGCTAATAGGCAAATCGACCAGACAATAAAAGTGCCAGTCGCTATGACCTGCACTAGTGGTCAGTGTGCTGCCACAGGGGGAGGCTGTTCAGCCAGAAGCCCTGAGTGCCCGGGCTGGCCAGCACAGCCATGGTGGCGGGGAGCAGGCCCAAGGTGTCAGTTGGAGGGCCTTCCGTCTGTGAGAGGGCTCACACCAGGCTGAGGGGACATCCCCACCCCTATCCCCGTGCAGAAATTGTGTGCACCAGGCCTATATTTTTGTTTGTTTGTTTGTTTTTATATTTTATTGATTTTTTTTTTTACAGAGAGGAAAAGAGAGGGATAGAGAGTTAGAAACATCGATGAGAGAGAATCATTGGTCAGCTGCCTCTTGCAAACCCCCTACTGGGGATGTGCCCGCTACCAAGGTACATGCCCTTGACCGGAATTGAACCTGGGACCTTTCAGTCCCTGCCGACACTCTGCTCTATCCACTGAGCCAAACCGGTTTTTGGCGGGCCTATAGTTTTTTAAAGGGTTTTAAAATGAGATTTTTGTATTCCTGTTCTGTGGTTTCTTTCTAAACATTCAACTATTAGAAATTTTTGTGTTGTTAATCCTCACCTTAGGATATTTTTCCATTTATTTTTAGGAAGAGCTGGAAAAGAGAAGGTTAGATAGAAATATCAATGTTAGAGAAACACATCAATTGGTTGTGTCCTGTACTAGCCCTTGAGCAGAATCGAACCTGTGACTCACCCACTGAGCCAAACCAGCTAGGACAAACTATTAGAAATTTTTACCTCTCGCCTCTTAAAGAGCTTGTGATTATTGAGCATTTATTGCATCCTATAAAATTTTCTAAGCTCTTTGTATATGTTATTTAACTTAATCCTCACAGTAACCATATACAACAGATGCTTTTATCATTATCCCTTTCTCATGAATGAGGAAATTGAGGCATGGAAAAGTTCATTAGTTGTCCATGATGATATTGCTAATAAGAGGTCAAGCCAAAATTTAAGCCTTAGGCCATCATGCTCCAGAGCTTGATTTTTTTATTTTTTATTTTTTTAACTGCTACACTGTTTTAGACTGGATATTCTCTAAAAAACAGTTGTGTCGCCAGATACTATTTTCCAAAGGATATCATTAAGTTATTTATAATTAATTAGTTATTTGATATACTAGAGGCCCACTGCACAAAATTTATGCATAGATAGGGTTCCCTAGGCCTGGTCTGCAATCACTGCCAATCTGGGTCTTCCTGCTGCCAGCCCCAGCCTGGGCCTCCCTTTGTTCTGCACTGCCTTCTGGTGGTCAAGGCATGTCATAGCAATTGAGCTCCCAGTTTGCATAGAGAGAGAGAGAGAGAGAGAGAGAGAGAGACACACACACACTCACACACACCCTAGAAGTATAAGTCTCCAAATGCTTAGAATATTAATAGCCTCATATTTATTTTTTTGCTTTCCATATAAGGCAAGCCTTCAATTATTTAGTTTTAAAACAAGCTACGTTTTTTATGTTTTGGTTTTTTTGTTTTGTTTCAAGCTACGTTTTTTAAAATCAGTGATTTTTAGGGGGGGAAAGTCAGTATTTTGAGAGAATGAATAAAGACAAAAGACGCTATCCCTCTCCCTTTAAGTAAAGCAAATGGAACGGATGCTGCAGGATAATTGTTGCAGAGTAAATTTGTCTTTCTTAACAGCGTCGTTTCCCAGGGAATATGGAAGGTTTTGTCACTCTAGATGAGGTTGGTGATGAGGAAGATTCGGAACTTCAGAAACTTCATAAATCGGGCATGGCATTTAAATCTAGTGACAAAAATGATGATGGTTTGGTTGAAATTAAGGTGGACAAGATCGAGGAACTTGATCAAGAAAATGAAGCAGCGTTGGAAAATGGGATTAAAAATGAGGAAAATACGGAACCAGGTGCTGAATCTGCTGAGAACGCTGATGATCCCAACAAAGATACAAATGAGAATGCAGATGGCCAAAGTGATGAAAACAAGGAGGACTATACAATCCCAGATGAGTATAGAATTGGACCATATCAACCCAATGTTCCTGTTGGTGAGATTTAAGGTTTTCTTCTTCCCCTCTCACCCTTCCCATACTCTTAAATAAGATTTTTAAATTGGTCTTACATAAGCTCTGATAGCATTTTAAATTTCTGTATAGAACAATTTGTTAATCATAATTGATATATTTTTTTTTCTTACACAAGTCTCCTGATTTTATATTATCTTTTGTTATCCTTACAGAAATGTATTCTTTTCTCAAAGCTTTCTAAGAATTCCACCTTGCTTTTTGTTTTGTTTACCTGTTATGTTTCTGCCTTTTATTTAAGAGTATGATTAAGTGGGACCTTGAACATCAATTAAATACAACTCAATTAATGTCATTTTGTTGTTGTTGGATTTTGTTTTAGCTTAGGCAATATTGGACTTCTCACATAAAAATAACATTTGAGAACACCAAATTACTCAGTTTACTGAATTTGTAAGAATATATGTTTGTGTTCTAGGTATAGACTATGTGATACCTAAAACAGGGTTTTACTGTAAGCTGTGTTCACTCTTTTATACAAATGAAGAAGTTGCAAAGAATACTCATTGCAGCAGCCTTCCTCATTATCAGAAATTAAAGGTAAGGCTAACACTGAAAGAGGACAGTTCTTTTGTGAAAACAAATCATGTAAGTTTATGGAAAGTAAAACATGTATAGTACCCTCTGTGGACTCCTTCTTTCCTTATTGATGGGCCATAAGCATTTTAATTCTAGACACATCTATTCTGCCTCTTTCTATAGGATCTTCTAATTAAGGGATAATTTAGTAATTTCTAACCATGTTAAAAAAAAAACTTATAATGAAATTAAATCTATTTTTAAGTATTCTCAAATGGATGCTGGACTGCAATTTGTCTAATTTGGAAAATACTGGAAGCCTGAAGACCAAGTGACATAAAGCCTTTTCAGCTTTATAAAATACTGTGTCCTATCATATTTAATGATTTTTACATTGACTTTATTATTTACTAATAATGACACTCTTCAGTAAGTTTTATGATTAACAGGATACAAAGTTAAAGGGGTGAATGAATAGGGCAAAAAATAGCAATCCAATATTACAAATATTAGTACATATGTCTCCTTTTTTTCCCCACATTGACTTCCCCCAGCCTTTCCTATCCCCCAGCACATGACCTCACACCCTATTCCCAGTGTCTTGCATCCATTGGTTATGCTTAATACAAACCCTTCGTTTTATCTCTTAAAGTGGGTATTTCAGTTAGTGGCTTCTTTAAGGACTGAGCAATGAAATGGATAAGGGGGGGAGGCCCTAAAAGTAGAGAAGTTAAGCACTCGTAATTGTAGGTAACTGTTCTATAGCACAAAACTACAAGAGTAGTCAGCCAGCATGTTCTATGCATTGACGAGGATAACATTGTATTCAGGAAATCTTGTTTTCGACAGTATCACATGTTTTAAATGTATTCTTTGCTGTGAGTATTTTATATGTATCTTAAGGATATGAAAAAAGAACGGTGATTATTTTCAACAGTGCTTAATAAATTTATATATATTTATAAATAAAAACATAAATTAGAAAGTATACATCTTTCTAATAACTTACTTTGTTCAAAATATTAAGCTGTTTGATGGCAGAAACTATATTACCTAGAGATATAGAAATATAAAAGTGGTCTCTGGATATGTAACACTTTTTAAAGAATATCATGCTTTCTAATATTTTCTAGCTATTCTAATTTTCTAGATATTCTATAGGAGGTGACTCTCTTATTTCCTATTTTAAATGAATTTCTTCAACAAATTGTTGTTTCTCCTTTTCATCTCTCCCTCTCAAATTTTAAAAGTAAGAATAAAGAATACTTTAAAAAAATATTATGTAATATCGATACAATATCTGCTAACGATAAATTACTTTGTTTATGTAAAATTGTTTATGGCTACTTGTATTATTGAAATGGCAGAATTGAATAGTTGAAATAAAGACCAAATGGTTCACAGACTACAAAATTTGCTGCTAGCCTTTTAAGAAAAGGCTGCCCACTTGGTTTACTGGAAGGAGACTTTAAATAAATTCGTGTCATTTTAACTAATCTATGCTCTTGAACTGATAGATTTTCTTATCTTCATAAATTAATGTTAATTGCACATTGAAATGATTGTCTTTCACATTTCACTATTTTTCCCCCTATGCCTTATTGTAGTGTCCTGAACCATTTTAGTTTTGTACACTAATAGGAATCTTTAAAATAGTGATAAGCTTATAGGTTAAATTACACTCAAATCCCCAAATCTGTATAGACTGTTTTATTTTGGAGTTAATTAATTTGTGTTTCTCTTAAGTAATTCAACACCTTTATATTTTTTTCCCCAGAAATTTCTGAATAAATTGGCAGAAGAACGCAGACAGAAAAAAGAAGCTTAAGATGTGCAAGAAGCTTAACGATTTCAAGGAAAATAATAGTTCTTCGTTTTTAATGTTAACCTTTTTTAAATACAATATTGATAGTTAGAAGAAAACTATTGTACTCTTTTGTTTAGTGGAAAAATAATAGATGTCTGTTCTTGTGTTAAGTGTTATAGCAAAAACACATACGGTTAAATTAATGAAGAATTTTTGTTTTATCAGAATGGTAACAGACAAATACTTTGTAGAGACTTACTTCGTAAGCTACTTGAGACAACTTGCACCACTAAAAAAATGACACGTAGAACTATTCAAAGAAATGAAATTTAGTAGTTCTAAGCTTCAAAGAAATGTCAAAACTTTTGATTCCATTCAATAAAGAACAAAACCAGTTGTATTTTTATTACTTTTCATCTGAAACATTCCACCTTTTAATCTGAGCCTTGCAGACTTTTCATTTGGAGTTTGAAGCTTTTTTTTTATTTTATTAATGCATTTCATTTTTTGGTAACTTTATTAACTGAAGTTAGCAATTAAAATACAGGTGCAGTTTTCTTTTAATGTTATGCAGTTTAGGTAATAAGAAATATTAAGTAACTGGCTTTAGATTTTGTAATTTCCCCCCCTAAGTTTCTGCTAGATTTCGTATTCTAGTAGTCAATGTATTTTCAGTGAAATGTAAAAATATCCTCATTCTCTTTGACCAGTATTAATTTCTATAGACTTTATTGCTTGTCACTTGAATCCTGTAGCTGTCATACACCTGGTATAAGCAACATTTGATTTTTGAAGTGTGTAAACCATCTTTTCCTATTTTTAAGATGTAATTTTACATTTCTGCATTTAAAAAGTTTGGCCATAATCTAAACGCACGCTTCTAATCCATGTACTTGCACATGTGACTTTTGTGAACAGAAATTTGCATGTATTATCTGTGTTTACTTGTAACTTTCTGGTTATATACTGCTTATATCTGTGGATTCAAGTTTCTGAGGTGAAATACCAATAAAAACTTAGGTCATGTTCATTGGTTATACATGTTTGAAATGTTAACCAATATAATTTGTCAGTTGTGGTTTTTATTTGCTATTACACTTTCTTGCATGTTTTAACAAATTACTACATTTTAAATCTAAAGAGTGCTACTAAAGATCTGAGTTTTAAAGTTTTGGTGCTAGTGGATTTCTTGTTCCTGTTACATATCCAAAAAATGGGGCTGTTTGTGGGTTTTTAAAATCTTGGGAGTGAGTTTAAAATGCTAAAGACAAGAAATAGCAAACACTAGCAAACACTGGTGTTCAGACATGCCCTATTTAATAGTCTATTTGGAAATAACATATAATAACAAGAATTAGTCTAGCAGCCTCTTAAAATATGTTAGGATTCTTGGTTTTCAAGATTATCTGTTCTCTTTTTTTTTTAATTTAAAAAACAAATAATTTACAAATTATTTTTGAAACACTTATATCCAGGTGTATCAAATAGTTGGATACAATTTTATGGTCTGTCTTTGAAGGTCAGATGATCATTTTTTAATGTAACATGCACACAAAAAATCCTTGCCAGTTTGTGCAGTTTAATTTTGGCCTTTACTAACTACCCAATTTTATTTAATCCTGACTTTTAACTAACAGCAACAACACAAAGTTTTATGTGTTCAACAGCATTCCTAATTGTTTTGTCAATAATAGCTTTTTTCCCAGAGGTCCTACTTTGTCAGTGTACCAAGTTACAGAAAAGAACGTTTAGTATTTTTGTAGTATTTAGAAAGCAGAACATCTCATTAACTGATAGTGATAAATAAACCTTAACAGCTATTTCTCAGATTATAGCAAGCCTTTATTTAGCAGTGTTTCTACTCAAACTTGCTGTAAAGTTTAAAAACATTTTTTCCACCTCAATTTTAGTCTTTGGTTTAATCTTAAGTTAATTCTTTTGAGGGAAACTCTTGGGAGCACCTATTGTGGTAGGTGTTACTAAGGTTGTAAAACAGGAAGAATACACAAATTTTAATCTGGCTTTGTCTACAGTTGATTTTTGGTGTCTTTAAACAAAATAGGTTCTTGGTGTGTAGTAGAAATCTGCAGGAACACTGCAGGGTAGTTTTTTTGTTTTTGTTTTTTGTTTTTAATCAAATTAATATTTGGAGTCTAGTCTATTTAAGAAAATTTACAGTAGTGTGCAGAGGATTTCTGTACTTTCCTTTATTGATCTCCATTGAATATAGCTGAAAACTCATGGATTGGGTGGAAAGTGCCCCTTCAGCTCTGGGTCCTATCCTATGAATGTTGGGTAAGGCTGAGTGTTTTGTTTTTTTTCTTCTTGTTTTTTATTGATTAAGGTATTAACATATATGGAGACTTTTTTCTTTATACTATGCTAGTGGTTCTCTATAGTAGTGCATCAGAATTACCTGGACACTGTTGAAACATTACTGAGTCCTGCTCCTAGAATTTCTAATACGTTAGGTTTCAGTTGGGTCTCAACTTACATTTTTAACAAGTTATGGATGATGATGATGTCAAGTATAGAGGTCACACTTTTGAGGAAATTGCTTTACCTGTAGCTGAAGTGCTGCGTTTCATTTTTTAATGTTTTTATTGATTTTTTTTTTAGAGGAAGGGAGAAACATTGATCATTTGCCTCCCATATGTACCTTATCGGGGATTAATAATTTACAGCCACCTCACTGGGAATTGAAAAGCGGACCTTTTAGTGCATAGAAAGACACTCAACCAATTGAGCCATACCAGTCGGGGCAAGAAGTGTTTTTTCAGAGGTAATTGCAGTGAGATATCTGGTGTAGATACTATTTCTTGAAAGAACTGGTTTTGCTACTGCTTCATACATAAAACCGTGTTACTGGGTCCCATGTGTCACAGTCTCTGGAAAGTTACTCTCAAAAGAATAATGTACTTAAGAGGTAATTAAGGGTACTTAAAATGCTCTCTTAAGGAGGTAATTAAGGGTACTTGAAAATGCTCTATTCAAAGGAAGGAATATTCTCATTGCAGTGTGAATTTTAGGGAGTAATTTTCTCCCTATATTTGCTTTCCAATTAGTTACTCCCTAAAATTCACCCTGAAAATCTGCGTGACTCTTCCCTCCTGCCCAATTAAATATGCAGATTATCTTTTTTTTTTTTTTTTAAGTATTAGGTAAATGAAGATGTAGGTACCGAATTACTTGAGATATAGGGAAAATTCTGAATGAGAAGACTCGGGTAATATGATTCATGTGAATTTACCTTAAAGTTTTTAGCCCTTTTTTTGAACTTGAGTTCTTAAGTTTTATCATTATAGCATTGAAGAGCTCAAAAAGCCAGGTATACAGTAGGTAATATGAAAAGGTAAAAGAGCATGGTACACAAAAGTCAACACTCCCGCTCCGATAGTAGGACATCCGTAATATTTTTAAATCGTGGGTGCTGAGAAGTATAAGTCTGTGGAAAATCTCTGCATTCTTATTTTGTTGGAAAGGGATAGCAGTTTAAATGATTGGTGTGTGGGATGGTGAAATTATTCATACCTCCTAATTCATTTTGTTGATGACGTTGCTACTTAAGCTCACAAGCACCAAGTGTTTTTCAGACCCATGTTTTTCACTTTTTTTTTTTTAAGAGTGGAAGGGAGAGGGATAGATAAAAACATTCATCACCTGCCTCCTGTGCACCCCCTATTGGGGACTGAGCCCTCAATCCGTTCATGTGCCCTGACTGAGAATCTTTCTTGGTTCATTTACCAACTTAACTGTTGAGCAACACTAGCCAGGCAGACCCATATTTTTAAAAACATTATTGATTTCAGAGAGGAAGGGGGAGAGAGAGAAACATCAATGATGAGAAAATCGCCAATCACATGCCCCACATTGGGGGATCTAGTCCACACCCCAGGCATGTGTCCCTGACTGGAATTGAACTTGGGCCCCTTCAGACCACAGGCAGATAGATGCTCATGCACTGAGCCAAACTGGCTAGGACAGACCTATACCATTTTAAGGAGCAGCGAAGCTTCCCAAAACCAGCAGCAGGGAAGGCTTGGCTTATGCTGGAAAAAAGGAATTGCCTCTGCCCTCCAGTACTCCACACATGTAGGCAGACATCATCCTTCTGCTAAAACCTTTATCAAAACAGAGTTTGTTTTTTTTATACAAGTAAAATTTCTCAGCCATTTTTAAGTGGTAATATAGTTATACTGTACAATCATCACATCCCCATAACTTCATCTTATAATACTATGCACATTAAACTGACCATTCCAGCTATTACCCAATCATCATTGCAAGTTGTCAATGATTTTTACTACCTCATGTAAGTGGACTCCCAAGTGTCTTGTGGCATTTCACTTAAGGTGATGTAGTATACTGCAGAGTTTTCATTCTTAAAGGTTGAATAATACTCCATTGTATGTATATACTGCATTTTGCTATCTCCTCACCGAAATTGTCAACATTCAGAACAGCAGACTATTGCTTCCATGCACAGTGCTTGGCTCTTACTCAAGACTCGGTAATGCTGCAGTGTACATTTTCTACATGATATAAGTGAGCATGGAGACAAGGCTATTACCAGGCTATAGAAATTTGTCAGACTTCATTTCAGGTGTTGTTCTCTTGTTTAACAAGTTCAAGCTTTCATAGAGATTCAGACAAAAAGATACACAGGAGACAGTAAATCCTTCAAAATCTGACCACCTATCCCATATAATAAAAGGCTAATATGCAAATTGTCCCCTCTGGAGTTCTACTAACCCCAGAGGCTGACCACCAGGGGGCAGCATAGAATGAAGGCATTCCCCAATCAGCCCTAATCACTAGCCAGGCCTAGAGACCCTACCAGTTCATTAATTTCATGCACTGGGCCTCTAGTATAGAGATACTATTTTATCTCATATTTGCACTTATATATGCCTATACTTTTAGAAAATTATAAATGCTGTTTTGTAACCTGCTTTGGGGGAAATTATGGGTATTCCACATCAATGAGTATGCATCTTTCTAATAACTTCAAAATATTTTGATTCCCTATTGGTAGATTTTTTAGTTTTATTATACATAGATATGAATATATGCTTAACATCAAACCCATATGTGGAGTGTTTCAGTCAGATTATCTACATACAAGGGTATAAAAGGTTAATAATGAATAATGCAGAATAAAAGGCTAATAAACAAATTGACCAAACAGTGGAATGACCAGTTGCTATGATGCACGCTGACCACCATGGGACAGACATTCTACACAGGAGCTGCCCCCTGGTGGTCTGCACTCCCACAGGGGAGCAAGGCTCAGCCAGAAGCCAGGTTCGCAGCTGGTGAGAGTTGGGAAGGTAGTAGGAGACTCCTGCCTCAGCAGCAGCACTAAGGATGGCGGACTGATGGCTTAGGCCCACTCCTGTGGGGGTGGCCTGGACATCCCCAAGGGCTCCCAGGTTGCAAGAGGGCGCAGGCCAGGCTGAGACTCGCACACATACCAGTGCACATACTTTGTGCACCAGGCCTCTAGTATAATATAAATTTATGTGACCTCACAACTATAAACTGACTTTTGCCCATCCCTGTATATGATTAAAAAAAAAATCTGCAGGAAGGCGAGTCTAAATCCTTGTGTCTTTTCAAGGATTTCTTCAATCCCTAGCTTCCTTGTTCACTGCATCCCATCATTCTTGAAAGAGGAGAGTGTATGGTCAATGTGGGGTTGGGCGGAACTCCACTCGAGTATATCCCAGTTTACCCCGCGGCCGCCTGGGTACAACGGAAAGGCCGTTGCGCATGCACACAGGAGCCACCTGGGAGATGAGAACTTTGAGGCTGAGCGTTCTATCGCGCGCTCTCTAGTGGCCACGGAGGGCAGCGCTGACAGGACGAGGGGGCGGAGCCCAGGGCGGCGGAAGTTAAGTCACTTCCGGGCTGGGTGTTTGTTTGGACTGGAGAAGGGAGGCGACGGGCGAAGCGCGCGTCGAGCGGGGTAGCGGCGCTGCCTGTGGAGATCCGCGGAGGCCGACCGGATTCGTTGGCTGCCGTCCCCGCTGCCGTGCACTGGGTGAGTGATTCCCTCGAGCGGAGCAGCGAGGAGGGTGCAACGGCTCTGGCGGTCGAGGGACAGTCCCTCAACGACGGCTGAGGGGCTTAGAGGGTCCCTCGGGTTGTTCGGTCACCTAGCCTTGTAGCTCCTTAATTTTTTGCTGCTTTCGGCCGAGTGTGCAGAATGAGCTTTAATTGACTTCCTCTCTTTTCTCTAAGAAATGGCCGTCGCTTTTTTTTCTCATTGTCATTATTATTTATGATTTGGATCTCGCAGCACTTTATCCGGGTCCTCGGTGGCGCGCGAGGGTTGCTGGGATGGCACTTTCTCGCTCCCTCCTCCCCCCCTTTCCAGTCCCTTCACACACACACCCCTCTGGTACTCTTTTCCCCTTCTCCCCCACGGCCGCCTGGCAACAAAGCTCATTGTTTCTCCCCCCGTGTACGCCTGCGCGTCACCACGCGCAGCCCCTACTTGCTGCGCGTGCGCCTTCCGGAGGCTGGGAGAGGGGAGAGAAAGGGGCGGAGGGACTGGCGGGCTGGCGAGCGTCCTAGGGGAGCTTTCTGCAACGGACCACCGGCCTGTACCTCTGATTTCCTTTCTCGCGTTGTTTCGCTTAACGATATTCGTTATTTCTAGTTATATTGCATCCCATGCTCCAGATAGGAGAGCCTTTGTTACTGGAATCCCTGGTCCCCAGGAGGGTTTTGAGCCACATGAACTTTCAGGGCCTGTCCAATTTATGCTTGGATTCTGGTCACTTTACTCTTAATTTCTCCCTGCTAATTTGTGCTTACTCCCCACCATCAACAAAAATATATGGCTTATGATGAAGTTTTTCAAAACATTTGCTGAAGCAGCGAGCAGTAGTCTTTTCTAGTGATTCCTAAAAGGGGCCTTTTCTGCTTCCTTTCGTTGCCTTGTTTTCCCTGCTTTTGCCGCCGCATCATCTCACAGAAACCACAATTTCTGAAAGGAATTTGGCACCCAATTTGCCATGGGAGAAGGTGACAGCTGACAGCTTTTGACGCTTACTTTGACAAAAGACAGTTCTCATTTTGCTTGTGCTGGCTAGTTTTTTGTTTTTTAATGTATTTTTATTGATTTCAGAGAGGAAGGAAGAGGGAGAGAAACATCAATGATGAGAGCGAGTCATTGATTGGCTGCCTCCTGCACGACCCCGCTGGGAATCGAGCCCCACAACCGGGTCACGTGCCCTTGACCTGAATGGAACCTGGGACCCTTCAGTCCTCAGGCCTATGCTCTATCCATTGAGCCAAACCGGGTAGGGCTGGCTAGTTTTGTTTTGTACCTTTGTGGCATGATTTTTCATAAATTGCATTTGAGCATTTAATCAGGTGTTAAAGTTTGCATTTTTATTAAATAGCCTTTGAATTTTCATACCCTGCAGGTTAGGTCCCCAAATAAGAAAAGGTTCTCCATAAGGATTTTAAATTGTATTTTCATGTTTACTGTTCGTGCTTCTGTTCCCAGTTTAAAAAAGAAGATATCCCACAAGTTAGCCTGTTAATACTACTTGTTAACTGCAAAGTTAAAACAAAAACTTTCCCCCCACAAATACGTCTATGAAAAATGAAAATAGGTAACTTGACAAATTATAGCAGATTTATATTTTTTAAGGGATGAGAATTAGATGATGGAGGCTCAATGTAATGGTTAAAACGCTTGGAAGCTTGGCAATTTTTATTATAGTATGTTGCATATTGTTCCTTAAGAGTTCGAATTGAGGTAGGTAACCTCTACCCTATTTGGGACAGAATAAGTTTATAGTAAATCTCCCCCTTCCCCCCAACTGGTTTGGCTCAGTGGATAGAGCGTTGGCCTGCTGACTGAAGGGTCCCAGGTTCGATTCCAGTCATGGGCATGTACCTTGGTTGCAAAAACATCCTCAGTAGGTGTGCAAGAGGCAGCTGATCAATGTTTCTCTCCCATCGATGTTTCTAACTCTCTATCCCTCTCCCTTTCTCTCTGTAAAAATCAATAAAAAATATATTTTTTAAAAGAAATTTTCCCCCCAATAAGTATTCTGTATCTAATTCAGACTTACATCTTTATGACTCCAGAGAGTGATGCTCTAGTTTTAATTAAAAATATACAATATAAACATTTATAAAAAGTCTGAATATTGTGGGAAATGAAAGAAGATGGAAAACAAGGCCATGATTTCTTTTTGTGTTTTTGCATATTCTTATAATTTACAAACTATTTTCACATTTATAATCATAACAACCTTGCCGAAACCTGTTTGGCTCAGTGGATAGAGCGTCGGGATAGACTGAAGGGTCCCAGGTTCGATTCTGGTCAAGGGCGTGTACCTTGGTTGCAGGCACATCCCCAGTGGGGGATGTGCAGGAGGCAGCTGATTGATGATTTTCTCTCATTGACGTTTCTATCTCTCTATCCCTCTCTCTTCCTCTCTGTAAAAAATCAATAAAGTATATATTTTTAAAAAATCATAACAACCTTGAAATAAGCAGAGCAAGTTTTATCTTGCCCATTTTGAAATCAAGGATAGAAGCTTAACAGGTTATTTTTATTAGGCACATGCTTCTACAGCATTTAGAAATGCCAGGTGTTATTCTAAGGCTTTTAGAAGTATTTAATCTTTGCTGTCTCTAAAGGTAAGTACTACTTACCAAGGATAACAAATGAGAGATGTGATGTAACTTGCCCAATGTTCCACAGCTAGTAAGAGCCAGAATTTAAAATCCAAGTAGTCCAGAGATTATGTGCTCTTAACCATTATACTTTGCTGCCTGTGATTTTAGTGACCTACCCAGGATCCTGTGGGTGCTTAGTGGCATATCTGGGATTCGAACCCAGTCCAAGATTAAAGTTGTCCCAAGTTATTGCATCTGTGATCTGGACCACCCTGTTCACAGGTGACTTAATAGTTTGCATTTGATGTACTCCAAGGTTCAATTCCAGTAATTCAATCTTTTTTTCCTCTTAATTTTCTCATTATTTAGATCAGTGCTGCCCAGTGAGATAGCTATTAAGCAGCCTTATCTATTGAGTGCTTGAAATATGGCCGGTGCAACTGAAGAACTAAATTTAATTGTATTGAATTACAATTCATTTAAATTTAAATAGTCAAACATAGCCAGTGGTTACCACATTGGATGGTGGTATTTAAAAGTTTGAATGGCCTCTGACAATTCTCAGTGGAAGAGGGTGTGGGGGATGCAAGAAGAGGTTGGACAAAAATCATACACACATGGACAGTGGGGCGGGTAAGGGCAGGGGTATGGGTGGGAACTGGGTGGAGGGGAGCTATGGGTTGGGGGAGAGAACAACTGTAATAATCTGAACAATAAAGATTTATTTTAAAAAAAGAAACCATGTATCCCTTAGCTGTCATTTAATATGTAATCCCTTGCGACTAATTTTTTTCACTTACCATACAGTTTTTATTGTTCCTGATATAAAGTATCAAGTATTTAATTTTTTAAAATTTATCTTTATTGTTGAAAGTATTACATATGTCCCTATTTTTACTCCATTGACCCCTTCTAGCCCACACCCACACACACCCCCACCCCAGACCTTCACCAACATTCACCCACACTATTGTCTATCAATGTAAGTATTCCATTTCTTTTAATGTTGAGTAATATTCCATTGTATGGACATACCACATTGTATTTATCCATTTATTAGCTTAGTCCCTTTAGCTTGTATTTACTTTATGGCTATTAAAAGTAGTACTGCTGTTATCCTAGCTGGTATGGCTCAGTTGGTTTAGCATCATTCTTTGTACAAAATGGTTGCCAGTTGAATTCCCAGTCAGGGCATATGCCCTGGTTGTGGGCTGGATCCTTGGTCGGGCTGCACATGGGAGGCAGCCGATCAATATTTCCCCCTCTCCCTCCTTCTCTCTAAAATCAATAATATATATTAGAATATGTACTGCTGCTATGAATATTTGTTACAAGTTTTGTATTAAGTATTTTCTAGCCAATCTAGTGTAAAGTGGTATCTAATTGTGGTTTTGATTGCATTTCCCTGATAGTTAATAATTTCCAGTATCTCTTCATGTGTTTATTGGCCATTTATATGTCCTTTTGAGAACTGTCTATATAATCCTTTGCCCATTTTTAAATTTTTTTTGTTGAGTTGCGATCGTTTTTTATGTTTTAGATACAAATCTCTAATCAGATATGATTTGCTTCTCAGCTTCATTTATAATTTATCAGAGATTCTCTACATTTGTAAACCATAAAAACACATAGAACCTTTCTTTTACATATATGAATTTAGTACAGTAAAAATCTCGATATAACTGACTAAATTGGGGGGGGGGGGTGTCTTTTAAATCCTAAAGTCCATTATATAATGAAGTAGGTTTTTTGAATGCATATGTTAAAAAATTGCCAATTTATTTAGTTTACCTGTTTTTGCTTACCTAGACGTGTTTGTGTAAATAAAAGTGTTATGAAGAGTTTAATTTTACAGAAGTTTCCTATATGTATTGCTGTAATTTTAAATTTATACTGTTAGGTTTATTAAACATGTACATTCACCAGTCTTGTTAAAGATGTACTAGTTTTAAGCATTTGAAATTTTACAAATTTATAATTTTTTTCACATCAATTGTTAGTTTTGGCTTAACTAAACTTTCGTTAAAATTCTCTTTTTTTAAATGTGTTAGTTTATATCATATCAAGTCCATATAGTTTTAGACTCATTTATCTTCAGGAATCACCTAATGATCACAAACTATTCGTGAGTATAAGGGATGAAATTTTTTTCTAGTATATGTTTGAAAGCTATTTTCTGCAGGGGTCTAGCATTCTGAGCTTGCAGTTTCTTTCAATGTAGTTTTAACTTTCATTATTTTTTAAAATATATTTTCTTGATTTTTTTTTTACAGAGAGGAAGGGAGAAGGATAGAGAGTCAGAAACATTGATGAAAAACATCGATCAGCTGCCTCCTGCACACCTCCCACTGAGGATGTGCCCGCAACCAAGGCACATGCCCTGGACCAGAATCGAACCCAGGACCCTTCAGTCCGCAGGCAAATGCTCTATCCACTGAACCAAACCAGTCAGGGCTACTTTTCATTATTTTTTAAAAGCAGCTGATTTTTCTTATCGTTTTTTTTTTTTTTTTTTTTAATAATTTTGTTGAATTTTGCTTTTAAGAATTCTCTGATATTCTGCTGTTTGACTAATGCAGCGTTTTTCAACCGCTGTTCCGCGGCACACTAGTGTGCCGCGAGATGTTGCCTGGTGTGCCGTAGGTGCAGACAAGACAAGAATTTTATAATTTTTCACTATTTTGTTTACTTAATATTTCATAATAAAGTAATTATAAAATACTTTCTTTGTGTTTATTTGATTCCTATTCAAGAGAATTACTTTATATATAGTCAATATAGGCACAGAGTTAAATTTTTTAACATTTTCTAATGGTGGTGTGCCTCGTGATTTTTTTCATGAAACAAGTGTGCCTTTGCCCAAAAAAGGTTGAAAAACACTGGACTAATGTATCAAACTTTGTATCTATCTTATTTTGAGATTCTTGGGCTTCTTAAACATATTGGTTGAAGGCTTCATCAAATCTGGAATAATCAGCCCTAGCCAGTTTTGCTCAGTGGATTGAGTGTTGGCCTGTGGATTGAAGGGTCTGGGGTTTGATTCTGATCAAAAGCACCTACCTCTGTTGCAGGCTCACGTGTCATCCTTCCATTTTCCCCCCACCCCACCCAGTACCCTGAGTTTCAGGTTCCATGCAGGCATTAGTTGGAGAGGCAACCAATTGATGTGTGTCTCTCTCTGTCCCGCCCCCTCCCCTCCACTCTCTCTAAAAATCAATGGGAAAATAATATCCTCTGATGGGAATTGTTTAAAAAATCTGGAATAATCAGATCCTTCCTCTGCTGCATTTGTGATGTTCTTCCCTCTGCCCCTACATTGCTTGAACCCTTTTTTGTATTTTCTATCTTAGTCATTGATGTTTTCTGGATAATCTTTTATCTTCCAGTTCTTTGTATTTTGTTTTGTTTTAACTTTATGTTATGATGTCTATATAGTATCTAGAAGTTTTATTGTCTGTTCCCATTCCACTGTGCACTTTTTTATACTCCGCTGTTCTCTAAAGATATTTTCAAGCTTGACATGTAATAATCATTTGTTTTGTCATCTGTGTTATATAATCCCAATATTTAAAGTTAGGTATGGGTCTGACATTGCCTTGTGTAAGTTGTGCTGCTGCTTGTTCATTGTATCTTTTTTCCTTCTGGAGTTATTTTTAATGATATATTGTTCATTGCCCTGGAAAAATTATTTGTGGATGTCCTAAGACCTAGAATGAAGATGCCTTCCTCCCAGGACCAGGCAGGGGCACTGGGACACTAACAGTTCTGGACCACTTCACACTCAGTTCATGGCTTGGGATGTTCCGGACCTCCTAGGTCCATGGTTGGCAAATTGCGGCTCGCAAGCCACATATGGCTCTTTGGCCCCTTGAGTGTGGCTCTTCCACAGAATACCACACCTGGGTGAGTCTATCTTGAAGAAGTGGTGTTAGAAGAAATTTAAGTTTAAAAGATTTGGCTCTCAAAAGAAATTGCAATCATTATACTGTTGATATTTGGCTCTGTTGGCTAATGAGTTTGCCAACAACTGTCCTAGGTGATGAGAACTTCTTCCTCCTATCCTCAGGAGAATCATCCATAGGCAGTGTCTGTTTTCCCTTCTACCTTTTCCTCTTAATTTTGGTTACTTTTGGTTTCCCCTACCCTGAGCATATAGCCCTTAAGGGTCCTGGTTTAGAGTGGGGAGGATTTTGTATTCATTTTTATTTTTATCTTTTTAATCCTCAACCGAGGATTATTTTTTCCATTAACTTTTAGAGAGAGTGGAAGGAAGAGGGAGAGACAAGCAGAAACATTAATGTGAGAGAGATACATCGATTGGTTGCCTCCCACATGCCTCAACCATGGTCAGGAGCCTACAACTGAGGTATGCGCCCTTTACTGGAACTGAACCCAGGACCTTTCAATCTGCACGCTTTACCCACTGAGCCAAACTGGCTAGAGCTATTCATTTTCCACCCTGACTTCTATGCTTCTTGCTCCATAAAGCATCCAACGAGTCAAACCAAAGAACCCTAATGGGCAAAAGCCATCAGCGCAAAGGCAGCTTCCTTGTTTAAAAGTTCCCCTTTGCTTTCTGAATTCCCACCTTATTTTCTTGTCAACACTTAGTGCTTTTAAGGATTGCTTATAAAATATCTACTTTTTAGTAGAAAGACTGGTTCAAATAATCTATTCCACCATTGTTTGTTTGTTTTAAAGTCCTGATTTATTTATATTTTAATAAATTAAAACAATTCAAGTAAATAGGTATACTGTCTTCTTGACCAAAGACTTAATATGTTTTTAAAAAATTAATATAGGTCAAGTTGCAAAATTTAATAAAATTCCAGTCAGATCATTACAGGCAAAATGATTCTAAAGTTCATATGAAGAATAAATATGCAAGCTTTTCTATAACCCCAAAGAAAGATGAGGAAGGGAGTTCTGCTTATTAGATATTAAAACTTACTGAAAGGCAACTTTTATTTCAGTTATTGTCATTTTTAGCACCACAATTTCTCTTTGGTTTATTTTTTATTTTCTCTGTTGATGTTTTCCTTTTGATGAAACATCATTCTTATGGTTTCCGTTTGTTCTTTAACATATTTAAAATACCTGTGGAAAGTTTTTGTCTAGTAAGTCCAATGTCGGAACTTCCTCAGGGACAGTTTCTTCTCTTTTTTTCCTGTGTATAATCCATATTTTTCTATTTCTTTGCATCCTATGTTATTTTTATTGAAAACGGGACATTTTGAATATTATAAGGCGGCAGCTTTGGAAACCAGATTCTTTCCTCTCCCTAGGGTCGATCTGCTTGTTGTAGTTGTTTGCTTAGTGACTTTTCTAAACTGATTTTGTAAAACTTTGTAATATTTTTTGTGTGTGGCCATTGAAGTTTCTGTTTCATTAGCTTAGTGGTTAGCTGGTCATTTAAAAGAGATTTCCTAAATCCTGTAAACAAACCAAAAAAACACACACAAAACCCTCCTACTCTTTGCAGATGGTTTCTTGTGTATGTTGAGTCACACCTTCAACTCTCAGGCAGTTTACAATTCTTAGCCCCACTTAATGTGCAAAACCTGAAGGTCGTCCAGAGGTGAAATTATAGGGTCTTTTCCTAAAGTATCTCCTTCACCAGTGTCTCCTCCCAGTCTTTTTACTTAGTCTTTTTTTTTTTTTTTTTTTTTTTTTTTCTTTTTTTTTTTTTGTCCCAACTGTTATTTCTTGATTTAGGCAGCATTGGCTACACATTTGGCTTTATATGTTGAAAATATGCTAATCACTTTATGATTTTACACTTTAAAATTGTAAGCCTTATGGTGCTTGAACTATATATTCAATTTTTTAAAATAGCAAACATAAAAAGGAAGTACTATAAAAAGTGGTTCAAGAAGTGTCAAGAGCCAAAACCAGTTTGGCTCAGTGGATAGGGTGTCGGCCTGCGGACTGAAAGGTCCCAGGTTCGATTCCGGTCAAGGGCATGTACATTGGTTGCGGGCACATCCCCAGTGTGGGGTCTGCAAGAGGCAGCTGATCGATGATTCTCTCTCATCAATGTTTCTCTATCCCTCTCTCTTCCTCTCTGTAAAATATCAATAATATTTTTTTAAAAAGAAAAAAAAGAAGGGTCAAGAACAGGTCATAGAAGAAAATTAAAAATCTAATACATTACCTTATATTAGAATACCTTGGATTAAATAATTATAAATCTATTAACTTTCTGAAAGTAAATGATCTTTACCCCTCTGGCTGTAGCCAGAAATTGGTCAGCAGTTGTCCTTCCCTTAGCTGTCTAAGGTATAAGATTAGTGCCCAGGCTCCAACTTCTTTCTTTTTGCTTCAGTTATGATTTGTTTCCCAAATATTGCATGATAAAGTAATTTCATTTACTTATATTTCATAGACTCTTTCGTTGGGATCTATACCAAATCTATAAGTTGTTTGATGACATGCTAACAGGCAAAAAGCTGAGGGAGGGCCTTGTTGAATGCAAGGATTGGGCCCTTTTTCCCAAGGATTGTTTATATTTTATTTGTTACTGGTTGGCATTAAACAAGGAGGAAATTGTTCAAGTTCTTTCGGATTCCCAGACTATAAAGTTTGCTGAAACAGATTTTTCATTGTGCTATGCAAACTTGTGCTCATAAAATGTATGGAAAACACTTTTCTAAAAAAAAAAAAAGTTTGGCCCTAGCCAGTTTTGCTCAATGGATACAGCATTGGCCTGATGACCAAAAGGTCCAATATTCAATTCTGGTCAAGGGCATGTACCTCGGCTGCAGTCTCCTCCCTGGTCGGGCCATATGCAGGAGGCAACCAGTTGATGTGCTTCTTGCACATCGATGTTTTTCTCTGTCTTTCCCTCTCACACTCCCTAAAAACCAATGGGAAAATATCCTCAGGTGAGTATTAACAAAGAATTAATTAATTAGCTAATTATTTAAATGTTTTAAAAAAATTTGCTTTTGTATTTAGACCTGCTTTAGTCACCTTAAAAGCATAGTTTGTTTTTGTTTGCTTGTTTTTATAGGTTTCAGAGAGAGGAAGGGAGAGGGAGAGAGAATCATTGATCGACTGCCTCTTGCATATCCCCTATTGGGGATCAAGCCAGCAACCCAGGCATGTGCCCTGACAGGGAATTGAACCATGATCTCCTGGTTCATAGATCAGTGCCCATCAACCAAGTCACACCGACTGATGGCCTCTGCTTTTCATAATATTTTAGGCAAATCTAAAACTTAATTTGTGTAATATGAACACATAAATGTTCAGTAGCCTATTAGTGGAACAAATCTCCTCAGGTGAGGATTAACCAAAAAAAAATTAGTAATTTTCTTTAGAGAAACTGATTCCTTTTTAGTCAAAACTTCCTATCTAATAAAAGAGTAATATAGCAAATTGACCATACCTCCACTATACCCACAAGCCACGCCCACCAGCCAATCAGGAGCAGATATGCACATTAACCCAACCAAGATGGCTGCTGCCACAGAGACAGCAGGAGACTTGGGTTTCCCCAACAATGGAGGAAGCCAAGCTTTCTGGCTGCCCTGCTTGCCTTGGCCTCTGCGTAAGGCTACAGAGTTTCAATTATAGAAGATAAGTAAATCCCAACAAAAATGGCTGCAGCCACAGAGCAAGCAGAAGTCTTGGCTCCACTCAAGGCTTCAATGTTTCAATTATAGAAGATAGATAAATCCCAGATACCAGGGCCTCCACTTGGGCTGCTGGGGCATGTGGTCAGCTGGCAAACAACCACAGGCCCTTCACTCAGGCCACCCCACCCCACACCCTAAGGGAACCCCCACCCACCCTGATCCGGGACACCCTTCAGGGCAAACCAGCCAGCCCCCACCTGTGCACCAGGCCTCTATCCTATCTAATCTTATCTAATAAAAAAGAGTGATATGCAAATTGACCATCACTCCAACACACAAGATGGCCAGTATGGGAGGGCAGTTGGAAGGAACCAGGCCTGTAAGAGAGGGCAGTTGGGGGTGATCAAGCCTGCAGGGAGGACAGTTAGGGGTGACCAGGCCTGCAGGGGATGGTGTTTAGGGGCAGTTAGGCATCAGTCAGGCCTGCAGGCAGAAGCGGTTAGGGGGTGATCAGGAAGACAGGCAAGCAAGCAGTTGGGAGCCAACAGTCCTGGATTGTGAGAGGGGTCCCAGATTGAAGAGGGTGCAGGCTGGGCTGAGGGACACACCCTGTGCACCAGGCCTCTAGTGTTTTAATAATAAAGGTTTATTTAATTAAAGATTGATGATAAATAAAAATATCAAAGATACTCATTGTCTGTTTTCTGTCTTGTCTGCTTTCACAGTGCCTCAATTTCTTAACCCAAATCATGTTTTCTTTTTCCCCACCCCTAGCACAAAAATCTCAGTCTGTCTCTGCTTCTTTTCGTGTGTGTGTGTGTGTGTGTGTGTACACACACAACAACAACTCAGTAATTTTTAGTTTGAGAACCTCTTAATGAAAAATGACTTTACTCTATCAGGTTAGGACCACCTACCACCAGCAAATTAGTTTAAAGGGTCAGGCAACACACACAGAGCAAGTTTTAACCCAAGAGAAAAAACGTTTCTAGTAGATTTACTTAGTGTTTTACCTGATAACTTTGGAGAAATTAGGCCTGACGAGGTGTTGGTTTTGTGTTTTGTTTTGTTTTGTTTAATTTAAACTCTATACTCATCAGATATGTTTCCTTCCTTTGGTACAAATCACACCACTGTTTGAAATTATGTATAAGTAACTCTTGTTTAATATAAACCCATTCTTAGCAACTTCAGAATTAATAAATTGGTAGAATATTAAGAAATCTGAAATTTCATGGTTGAACTTTTAGCCTGCAATATATCAATTAGATTAGATCAAGTTATCATCTATAGGCATACCTTAGCTATTTCATAAACATTAAAGGCATATCATCTATAGGCATACCTCGGAGATATTGAAGGCTCAATTTTAGACGACCATAAAAGTGAGTCTTGAATTAAGAGCCATTGGTAATCCTTTTATTGGTTGGGGATTTGCCTTAAATTTGTAAAAATCACATCACCTGTGGAGCTTAAAAAGAAGGTATGCCTGTATTGAGTATAAAAAGTCAACTAGATAAGCATTAGATATTATTTTTACTCAAAATAAAGAGAAATGAGATGATAAAGAGGTGGTTGCACAAAGAGATTGGTTGCCTGAAATTTATTGTATTATATTATGGGGAAATCCTGACCTCAACCCACAGATAGAGCAAATATACAGGGGTTAGAGGTGCCAACCTCCCACAGTCAAAATCTGTGTATAACTAGAGCTGGCCAAGCCTTGAACAACAGGGCTTTGAACTGTGCTGGCCAATTGAACTGCAGTAAATTGGGGGGGAAATTTGTGTGTAAGTTTGAACACAAACAGTTGAAACTCATTGTTCAAGGTTTAACTGTGAACTGTAGAGTGGTTACAAGTCCAAGAGGTGCAGCACTATATCTTAGGATTCAGGAACTAAGATTATTAAATTCTTCGTTTTTACTTTCAATCTCTAGGCTTTTTAAAGTCATGTGATGACTTAAGTCTTCCAGATTATGCTTGTTTTATAAAGCAAGGGGTATCTAATATTTTTAAAAATTGAATGGTTTGGGTATTGCATTTAAGCAGTTGATTACCTTCACTAATTGTTACATTAGATGAGTCTGGGTTCTTAGCTATTTCATAAACATTAAAATCATTTGGTGGGGGGGGGGAATGAAAATTTATATTGCTTGATTTATTATGTGTTAATATATTGTGTGCGTCTGCCCTTACCAATGACTCAGTTGAAGCATCCTCCTGTACACCAGGAAGGTTTCTGGTTTGATTCCAGCTGAGGCAGGGATGAGAGGCAACCAATCAATGTTCTCTCCTCTCTCTCTCTCTCTCTCTCAAATCAATAAATTTGTATATATGTATCATGTGCATCTAACACTTAACCATGATGCCTGGTGATAATAAATGCTCACCAAGAAAGAAAATGACTAACTGTATTGTTCTTTTAAGGTTAAAAACGACAACTAACGCCAACCATGAAAGATCCAAGTCGCAGCAGTACTAGCCCAAGCATCATCAATGAAGATGTGATTATTAACGGTCATTCTCATGAAGATGACAATCCATTTGCAGAATACATGTGGATGGAAAATGAAGAAGAATTCAACAGACAAGTTAGTTTTATGTACAAGCATGTTCTTTTTGTACTCCATGACAGCCTTCAATTAATGTAGCTCTATTTGTTCCTTAAGTGTATTTGTTTTTTCAATCTGGTCCCTTATTTATGAGATATATGGATTTCTGTGCTACCACTCCTATTTTATCTGGATGATGATTATTACCAGGTTAGCTAGTTTTTTTTCAGGGTTCCACCCCAGAGATTCTAATTCAGATGGACTAGGGTGTGGCCTGGGAAACTTATTATTTAAAAGCTCTCAGATGATTCCAGTGAGCAATTAGGTTTTGAAACCACTATGCTACACCAATCATACTGCTCTGCTGCAGTGAAAGTCAAGAGAATGGGATTCAAGAGCAGACAGGCATAGGTACTAGGGTACAGAATTATTTTGTTTTTTCACTTGAAGTTCTCAATCAGCCTGAAAATATAACACCACTGTTTTCTTTAGAAAACTCTCCTACTTTGATAAATACTATCTTTTATTTCCATATTTTTAGTTTCTATTTCTATCTTTTGTCACTTTTTCAGATTATGGTTTGGGTAATAAGTAGCCAGCTTGATTTTGCCATATCCAATGATGGATAATCAAGAGTAAAACAATGTAGTCTTATTTCAGTGAGAATCAGTTGTGGGAGGAGGGTTGTTTAAGTTACTCATGCCCTGAGCCTGCCCTCTAAAGATTTTTTTCAGTTATTTTGGGTAGGTTTAGGGTTTATGTAGTTTTAAAGTATCATAGGTAATTCTGACATGCATTCCTCAGTGTCAGCACTCCTTTATTTGTTACTTCTTTCCCTCCACCTTCAATGGAAAAAAAAGTGTATTCTGCAATGACAAGTAAAGACATAGCAAAATCCTAAACAGATCTTCCCAGGTGTTATGGTAAACTTTTTTTTTTTCTTTTTTTTTTGTCTTAGCAGAAGAGGAAGTACAACATTGTGCTTTTAAATAGTTTAAAATATTTCAATCTGTTTCTAGTGATGTCTTACCAAGTATGCTGTAAACTGTCCCTTATTTATTATAAATCCAGATAGAAGAAGAGTTATGGGAAGAAGAATTTATTGAACGCTGTTTCCAAGAAATGCTGGAAGAGGAAGAAGAACATGAGTGGTTTATTCCAGCTCGAGATCTTCCACAAACTATGGACCAAATACAAGACCAATTTAATGACCTTGTTATCGGTGATGGCTCTTCTCTGGAAGATCTTGTGGTAAAAAGTTATTTTTCATCTTCTTAAAACCTTTTGCATAAATGGAAAAGCCAGCAATCATCTGTTTAAGAAGAGTTCTACATCTCTTCTCCTGAAATTGTACTGCTTTTTACTATGGAAGCAGAGGCCTCCCAATCTCACTTATGACACGGAGTGACTTCTGGCGACACTCTGGAATTAGTCTGAGACTACTAGCAGACTTCTTGCCACTGCTTTTAGCTTTGATAACAGTTGCCCTAAGATATGTAAATGTCTTTAAAAAAAACATTAATCCAAAAGAAGTACACAGTATGTCCATGTGACCTACCTATTTAAAAGTAGCTTGATGGAGAGATTTTTGCTCTTTAATTTTTGTATTAAACATTTGGTGAAATTTGCCAATTTTTATCTGGAAGGTAAAATTTTGGAGATTTTTCTTCCTGAATTCAGGAACTCCAGGATTTTCACTTGAGTTAACCAAAACTCCTTTTGGAACTGTGATTTAATGAGGGCATCTATAAGCTCTTAGTAGAAAAGAAATCTATTTGCATCTTTAATTATTTTCAGTGTCTAATTGTTGATATTATAGTAAAATGTATTTTTAGGGAATTGTCATTACGAAGCATCAGTACTAGAATTAAACCTAATGAGTCAGTCCTTCACTAAAATGAGAAATAATTTAAAAATAATATGAAGTTAGAATGCTAACTTTTTGTTCATATTGATAATCTATTTGCTTCTACAAGGTCTCTAAAATTTACCCCTAAACTGAAATATTTCTTGCAGTTGTTTTCTGTTCACTGTGTAGTGATTTTCTATAACCTGGCTGTGCATCATAATTACCTATGAAGCATTAAATACAAAATAAGTTTCTCAGCTACATTTCAGAACTGTAGAATCAGTCATCTAGGCATGTTTATTTTTTTAAAAAGCACTCCCAGAGGATACTGCCAGCCTACCTTATCAGGCATTAGTAAACCATCCTTCTAAACATTGGGGGTTGGAGGGTTAGAATTATTTGGGTTTTTTAGTTAATTTTATTTAATTTTTAGACAGAGCGGAAGGGGTAGGGGGAGAAACATCTATTTGTTGTTCCACTTATGCATTCATTGATTGATTCTTATATGTGCCCTAATGGGGATTGAACTCAACAGCGTTGGAGTATAGGGATGATACTCTAACCAGCTGAGCAACCCAGCCAGGGCTAGAGAACACTGACATCTAAACTGTGAGATAGCTTTTGTTGCAATAAATGACCCAAATAAGCAAATATGTGATCTGAATAGTCTGTTGGGTTGTGCTTGTTTGTGGCTACTTTATTCACTCCACAAATAATCCTGGTTGCTGTGATGAGTCTAGCCCTTTGCTGGATATAATGTGTAACTTGAAACTAGAACCAGTATAAATTTATTGTGTAGAAACTGATTTGTTCATCTCATCTGCTTAAGATTACATAATTCCTTCTTATTCTTTTGTTGCTGCCAAAAGATTACATATTGAAGAACACTGCTTTTTTTTTTCTTCAATATATATATTTTTTATTGATTTCAGAGAAGAAGGGAGAGGAGGAGAAAAAGATTGAAACATCAGTAATGAGAGAGAATCATTGATCAGCTGTCTCTTGCACATCCCCTACTGGGGATTGAGCCTACAATCCAGGCATGTGCCCTGACCGGGAATCGAACTGTGACCTCCTGGTTCATAGATCAACGCTCAACCACTGAGCCACACCTGCCGAGCAAGAACACTGATTTTTTTTTTTTTTTTTTTAAACCTCACACTTTTACATATATTTCCCTTGAGAGAAGAAAGAATATGTTCTGTGCAAGGAAATGGTTGTGTATATGTATAAATTATGAAACTAAGATTAAATTATTATTCCATCATGTTTAATGTGCTTTGGTCTTGAAGTAAGTGACATGGGGGGCTCAGAATTAGTCTAAAAGCCTTCCAGCATGCCTCCATTTCAGACCCTGGAAACCATCCTGGTTTCTTTTTTTATCCTTTTCAACTTGTATTCCAAGATGTGGTAGAGGGAAACGTCCAGCTATTCCCTATATGCTGACATCTGCTTAGGAAAGTAAAGATTTAGAAATATAGATAATGTTGGTATAAGTATCTTAAGGTCTTTGGAAACTGCCCGGTTCTTCCCCTCACTGATGCAAAAATGAAGTCCCAGTGAGAGTAACTTTGCCAGGCTTACATAAGAAGTTAGGGCCAGGTCTGGGGTTCCAGCCTAGGTCTTCTGACTCCCCAGATAGTTTCTTTTCCTAATACATACCATGCTTCCTGTGGGAATTAGAATACAATTGTTGAAAGATAACCACATTTTTAATGAAGACCTTAAGATGAAATTAATCTATAAACACTTCCCCAGTCACTTTAATCATCATTTTAATACTTGTTTAATATTTTTGCATATTATGAAACTGCTTAAAGAAAGTCAAATATTACTGGTAAAAAAACAGAATTCCTTGTTCTGTAACACTTTTTTAGTTTATGTAGGTTTCTTTTTACACTTAAGCAAAATTAATTTCAATTCCTGCTTGTACTTTAGAAAGTTGTTAAATTTGATATAATACATATAGTTTACATCTGGCTCCTGCCTTTCTAGCCAAAGATATTTTGGGGTTAAGTTTATCAATCTGAGTTCTTGCTTTTGTCTTGTGTTTTTTTGTTTTTGTTTTTAGATGTTTTTGCATGTGGATCTAAGTTGAATGCTTCTGAGTATCTGAAGCTATCTGTTAATGAACTTGCTTTTTTATGTACTTATTTTCCAGGTCAAGAGCAATCTGAATCCAAATGCAAAGGAGTTTGTTCCTGGGGTGAAGTACTAAAATATTTGAGTAGACGGGGCCCTCTTTTGGTGGATGTAGCACAATTTCCACACTGTGAAGGCAGTATTAGAAGACTTAATTGTAAAAGCTCTCTCGTCACTGTGTTACACTTATGCATTGCCAAAGTTTTGTTAGTCTTGCATGCTTAATAAAAGTGCTGAGACTGTTATTAAGTAAAGAGCTGTCAAACATTTACTGAAAAGTAGAATTGGCCCCATGGCTGGATGTGAAGACAGCAAGGAAAGAAGCACCAGTCAAGTTGTGTTAAAGCACCAAATTAAATGACCTTTTTAAAGCTTAGTGAATTGTCTTTTTTGAAGCTAAACTGGTCCCTTGGGTTTAACTAGCGCTTGCTAATAATTCTAAACTTTTTTTAAATCAGTAAATTTAAATTAAGTTCTAGTTAAGCAAATTTCTCAGTTCAGACTGAAGTTTACACCCATCAAAAAGAATCCTCTGAGGAAGGCTTATTAGTTAATTTGAAATAATTCATTTAGACACATCTGTCTTTGGTCACTGATGTTACAAGGTAGTGATCAGATTAGAACTAGTATTGGCTTTTATGGTATGTTATCATGTAAGAAATACATCTGAGAGAGTATGTGATTTGAGAATTGCATCTTCTGCAATTCTCACTGTAGTTGTGTCTTTGTGAAGTCTAACATTTGACCAACCCATAATCTAATTGAACAAAGAAATTGTAACGTGATTTGAATGGTGCTTTTCCTTGCTTTGTTAACCATCACTACAGTAGTCTGCAGCACAACTTTCCTTTTAACAAAGCTAGAACAGTTTTGGCTTCTTAAACTTCATATTTGGGTAGGTTAAGCTGCCATACGTGTTCAGTGTGAATAGTGTTTAAGTTGAAAATATTGTAAAAAAATTATATTTTTTCAAAAATATTTAAAAAAATAAATAATAGTAGAACTGAGCTGATGGTTGTGTTTATTGGTGCTGAATGCAGACTCTCCAGTGGTGATTTTCACTTTAATGTGGTCTCAGTTCCTCAGGACAACTCTGCTGGCAAGAGTTGCTGAGAGAACAGACTTGTTAGATCCCATTGTGTCAAATATCCTATACTAGAGGCCCTGTGCATGAAAATTCACAAAGTGACCAAAAACCTTGGCCCACCTGCCCCCTCTCACAGTCCAGGAGCCCTCAGGGGCAAGAGGCGACCCAGCGATCAGGGGAAGGCAACACCCCATCACACATCTGCTGCTGCCATTGCCAGCGGCGCAAGCTTCAGCCAGCCCTGGTTACCTGAGCCTTGTGTGGCCCTGGGTGGCTGGGCAGCCGCCATCCGAGGCTTGCCTGTGCCTCAGGCCAGCCTTGGGGGGACTGAGGGGATTAGGGGACTCTGGAGGCAGGCATGCTGCTCCTGCCGCCCCCGTAGGGCTGAGGGGACTGGACGCTACCATCCTTGAGGGTGTAGCAGTCAATTAGCATATTCCCTCTTTATTACATAGGATAATAAAAGCCTAATACGCAACTGGGAGTTCGAATGCTTGCTCTGACATGCGCTGACCACCAGGGGGAAGTGCAGAACATGGCAGGCATCGGTGATGTCATGCTGGCTGTGGAGACACTGCCCGCCCCAATGGGCCTCGATGAGAGTGGAACCCAGGCAGGATGGTGGAGTAGGTAAGCAGGTGGCACCAGGCCAAGGCAGGTGCAAGCAAAGGCCAAATCGCCCCACAGACGGACCAATGGCAGTAGTTGTGTGTGGGAGGCCCGGCCCCCGATCAGTTGACCCATAGGTGGGATGGTGGAACACAGGAAGGGGTGGTGCTAGGCCAAGGCATGGTGCCAGACAGGGCTGCAGGATTACGAGGCTGGGGACACAAGCTGGAGCCCGATCCCTGCAGGCCACCCTGAGGGACTCTGCCTGTGCACGAATTTATGCGCTGGGCCTCTAGTGTTATATAAGTATCTAAAATACAGCAGCATGTCGAAACGGGTTTGGCTCAGTGGGTAGAGCATCAACCTGCAGACTGAAAGGTCCCAGGTTTGATTCCGATCAAGGGCATATACCTTGGTTGCGGGCACATCCCCAGTGTGAGGTGTGCAGGAGGCAGCTAATTGATGTTTCTCATCAATGTTTCTAACTCTCCCTCTCCCTCTATAAAAAAATCAATAAAATATATATATATATATATTTTTTTTTTTTAATTAAAATACAACAAAGTAAATCACATAGCCTCTATTGTAACTCATATTGATCTCCTCAGGGTATAATGTTAGGGCAATTGTAGGATATCCCTACAATTAAGAAACGGGCTGACCAGTATAGTGGTAACCTTACCCTACTATAATCTTCATTGGTTTCTTCCCTTCACAAATCATTGCTAATCAAATTGGACTGGTTTGCTATTTTAATTCATCTGGACCTTCCCCATCTTCTCCTCACAAGCTTATTTATAAATACTAGAGGGCCGGTGCACAAAATTCAAGCACTGGTGAGTTCCCTAGGCCTGGCTGGCGATCAGGGCCAATCAGGTTTCCCACCTCCCTGCCTTTTCCTGCCTTTGCCACCTGCGTCTGCCAGCACCCACCTCCAGTTCCCCAGCCCGGGCCTGGCCCCAATCAGGTGATGAGGGCCTGCCAGCCAGGGGGAAGGGTTGGGGGAGGGACCAGGGAGGTTGGCCACTGGCCCCAAAGAAGAAGCCAGCCCTCAGCCCCACTGCGAAAGGGGCCACGTCTGCCACCCCCACCCTTGGTTCCCCAGCCCAGCTCAGACGCCTGGCCACGATCAGGCAATTGGGACCTGCCAGCTGGGGGTAAGAACCAGGAGGTTGGCCAGCAGGCCCCCTCGGCAATCAGAGCCTGCAGGCTGGGGGCAACTCTTGCATTGAACATCTGCCCCCTGGTGGTCAGTGCAGGTCATAGTGACTGGTTATTCTGTCACAACGGTTGCTTAGGCTTTTATATATAGAAATGTTTTGTGGCTAATCTTAATTTGGGATAGGTTGTCGGCCAACTAGCAAATTCCTGGTTTCACATACAATTCTGCCCCATGGCCCTACTCAGTTGTTAATAATGTCCTCTGTGCTTTCCTTGAGCTTGTTGAGCTCAAGATTAAGAGGGCCATCTAATCAGTTCTGGCACACATTCTCTCTGGGGATCTTTGGGTGTGAGCAATTGTGCCCCACTTGTTTTTAGTAGCTAATGTAACAAATTAATAAACAGGTTTTTTAAGAAACTAAAGCAGATGATCCTGCTTAGTTCTTGTTCATTTTGGAGCCATGATGTAACCAGTCCTCTCTGTTTTCTATGAGCTCAGTACCACAGGTGGCACTGAAAGCTGCCAAATCATGAGGCTTACAGATCCTTTCTCTCTCAGCTCAGACATGTTTCCACATACTGCCAAATTACTGTAATGCAATAAACTTGGAGATTATAAATTTAGGCACTGTGACCTAATGATTAAGAGCAAAGACTAGCCAGATTTCTTGTGAGTCCAGTAAATTGTGGGCAAGTCACTTAACCTTTCTGTGACTTGGTTTCCACTGTTTTAAAATGGTGGTAGTAGCAATATTTGTCTTAGGATTGTGTGGTTAGTTAATATACATCAAGCACTTAAGACAATTTCTGGCACATAGAAAGTTCTATTGAAGGGATTATTATTCATTTTGTTAGACCTTTTCTTAGGGAACATGCACATTAAAACTACTCTGATGTTTAGAGAGCCAGGCACCTGCATTATGGGTAGAAATGAAAGTTTCAAAGCATTGCTACTTCCTTTTGAAGTCCTTGGGACAAATGTTCACCCCAAGGCCTATATGGTACAGTTTTAGGGTAACTAAAGTCATCCTGTTTTTATTTTTTGGCCATTACTGAAACAAGGCATATGAGAGAATTTTTCTGGTTCTTCTGCTATGTCAGTATTTCTCAAACTTTTCCATGTCATAAAGTGTTATTTATTCAGGTTATGGGAATGCAGAGATGAGGCTGGCTGCCGGTGGCTGGAGTTTATTTCAGTTGATTGAGCTTTTGCTCAGATACCCAGAAGGCTGATGGGATCGGTATTTCAGCATACTGTGACCTCTCAGTGTCCCACACCAGTTGGGAAGTTCCACTCTCATTTATAACATGGCTAAGGAATTCTATTCAAAATCCACATATTGACTTTTTAACCCAGTTTACCTTTCCCTTGAAGATGCTCACATAGTCACAAAAAGGGAAACCAAATAGTTTGGTTTTCCTTTGGCTAAAGCATATAAGAATGATTTTTCAATCCTCTTACAAAAGCCATAGACTAACACATCCTGCCTTTTCTGGGAGTAATTTTTCAGACTTTGGTGCAAACAGTCCCAGTTTCTCTATTTCCTGAAATATCTTCTGGAACTGGAAGCTGATTTCTCGACCTTGAAGAAAATCCTTTGAAGACTGGGCAGATAGGAATGTATTTCAGAAAGGAAATCCTTTTTATCATGTTCATCCCAATGGGGAAATCGTAGCTTTTGAGACTGGCAGACATCTCACTGTTGGCATGGGCCCCAGCCTTCCACTGTATCAGGCCTCTTTCCTCTGGGCTTCCTGGAAAAGGACAGTGGGGCCACACATCAAAGCCAGTCGCCATCAGCTCCTGCCCTTCCCATCTAGTTCTGAAGCAGACTTCTGGAATTGTCTTGACTCTTAAATACTGTCTGGTTCTAAAAACAGTTGAATTTGTTTTTTTCAGCTGCTAACTTGGCCAGAGCTCTAGGGAACCCTAAAGAATATGGTTACAATTAGTGTTCATTGTGTACCTATAATATGCCAGGTTCTGTGCTAAGTGCCTTAATTTCATTATCTTATTTCTTCAAATATATCTGAAGGAGGTTAATGGCACGAATGCACAAAATTTTATGATGAAGAAACGGGCAGAAAGGTTCAGTAATTGTCATCCTACATCTTGAACCTGGGGGTAGTGCAGTGGTCGGCAAACTCAGTCAACAGAGCCAAATATCAACAGTACAACAATTGAAATTTCTTTTGAGAGCCAAATCTTTTAAACTAAACTTCATGTGGCTCGAGAGTCACAGTTTACCGACCATGGAGCTGGTGTATGCTGGGCTATTGGATACCATAAAGTGCCCAGACTCTGCTATGTATATTGAAACATTATAATCAGTGTTAATATGATTTTATATTTGGAAAATAATCTTTTGTTTTTATAATACAACCTCAGAAAGTCAATGTATGTAAATTTTTCAGTAGTGGGGGCAGGAATTTTTTTATAAGTCAGGGAATTTGCCCAACAAAGTGGCAAGGGGTGCATGAGATCTCTGAGGTTTTCACAAGAGGGCTGGTTGGTGAAGACTGGCACTGTATAAATCTATGGTGAGAGATTTCTATTTGCTGGCAACCCAGCTTGAGACCCCCACGAGTAATGCAAATGAAAAGTGTCTTAGGCTCAGAGGAGAGGCCACTAGGGTTAGGCTGGGGTCCTCAAGGAAGAGTCCTTGGAGGAGGTGCTATTTGACTTGGGCCTGCTGCACAAAGAGCACAGATAGGCAGAGTGGAAGGGGAAGAGATGGTGTGGCACAGGACTGACTGCACCTCCTCCCCATCACTGCTAGGACACACAACAGGTAGCCCAGAGTTCCCTCGCCTTTCCTATCCCTCCCTGGCTGTACTCTCTTCTTTCCCAAGTCTCTTCCATTCTAGACACCAGGAAAACCTCACAGACCACCAGTGATCCACGGACCACCTGTTAGGGACCGCTGCTCCAGATGACTCCAGCCCAGGCTTATTGATCTTACTGCTTTAAATTGCTTTAAACTCAGTTTTACTTCCTGTCTTGTGGTAGGAGCTCCTCAAAACAAATGCTTTTTTTTCTTTTGGCACATCTCCTTTAGTGTCTAATCCAGAGCCAAACTGGTCAGTTTCTCTACCATTTGGACTAAATTGGCTTCCTCTCTTAAGGTTGGGTTGCGGCTAGACAAAGAGAAAGAGCAAATGCAAAGTGGTATATCAGCAAAGTGTTCTCATCCCACAAAAGAAAACTGACTCCGTGGTAAGGACTTGAGTTCTGAGCTAGCCAGACCTGGATTGGAATCCAGGTTGTACTACCGTAGGCAAGTGATTTCACTAACCTGAGCTTCAGATTCTTCCTCAGTGTATATTGAAAAACTGTTGAAGATTGTGTGGTATAATATATAATCTTGCAAGGATGGTTGCTGATGGGCAATTGGATTGAGGAATGGGATATGAGGAACTTCACGAGGCAGTGTAAGACTGTTAACATCTGAATAGCTTAATCCAGCCACCCAAATCAGAGGAGCCCTCAGTTTATAGCTGCCCACCTGATGCCTCCACCTCCCCAGATTCCCTAGGCTTTGAGGCTGCAAGTTTCCTGTTTCAGGTTCCCAGGATGGGCTGCTCCAGTCCCCAGCCCAGCTTCTTCTACATGAGGAAAGGTGGGTACCATGTTCGCTTACCACCCATCCATCCAATGGGCAGCTGTTATCAAGAGCTCCCTCATCATCTGATACCGTCTAAAAGTGCCAGGGAGCCCTGGCCCTGACCCACACTCCTGCTCACCAGCTGTGCATAGCCAGCCTCTGGCTTGTATCTTCAGAGAGAGGGAAGCTAGTGGGTCTGCCGCCATGTTTAAATTGGCAAATGGTGGGGGGTAGAGGGCCATCCTGCTGTGGCCATCCCTCCTCTCCCTGGACTGAGGCAGTCTTAACCCTTTCTCCGGGGAGCTTTCCCTGACCTCCCGGTTCCCCTGAGACCTTCCAGCAGAGGTCCTGGGGGGCAGTGACTGACACAGTTCACAGGCTGTATCATACGGACTTTGTTAAAATCCCAGATTTGTAAAGTTAAAATCTGCTAACGTGGTCTTCAGTGAGTATGCGATAGTTTGCCTCACAGGATAGTTTTTGAGGATGAGATGCCTAGAAGATGTTTGGTAAATGGTAACAATGTCAGTTACTAGTTAGGACACCTGGTGACATTTATATTTTATATATTTACTGGGCACATAAATGTGGTCCAGGAGGATTCTCGGGAACACTCACAAAGTATCCTCCACAATCCCGCCAAAAAGCCCTAATTACAGCAAAGAAAGTTAGGGCTCTTCCTACTAGCCACTATTGCAGGCTGCTTACACTGGAGTGGGTTTTGCAAAAAAAAAAACCAACCAAAAAAAAAACACACTAAAGCTGCACTTGTATCTGTCCTAATAAAGCAAAGCACCCCTCACTCCAGTGGCTAACTAGAGAGAAGACAAGGGCCCTGGAGTGACTCCTAGCCCCACCCTCTTCAGAACCTATGAGAGGCATGCCTGTGCCCGGCTGGCCAGAGGTTTCTCCCTCCAGCCAGTGGGCACTCCACCAGCCCATCCATTCCCTGCTTCTCCCTGCCTACATCGCTGGGACCCAGCCACGGCTCGGGTCCGAGCCTTCTGTGGAAATGCAGCTTACAGCCCAGCCTCATTCTGTTTGCCTCCCAGAGCTGATGCATACCTGGCACTGTGTTGTCCAGTAGGAAAGCAAGGCACCCGCCCACGAACATCTCTGTGGTCAGAAGCACAGTCAGGATCTGGTCCACCTCAGGAATGCCTGTGGGATATGCCAAGGGCCAGGAGGTGTCATGACCCACCTGGAGAACAGACCTCAGGGACTTCCCTCTACGTGTGCAGCCTGCCAATTCCCTGGAGCAGGTATGGAGCCGGATGGTGGTGGACACTACAGACCCCGGCTTTCAAGCCCGCCTGGGCCTCTGCCTCTCCCACCCCTGGACTCACAGCCCAGTTTTGCAAGTTACCGGTAGCTCCTACTTGTCACAAGACAAGTCATTTAAGCCTCGCCTTCCTCATCTGATGTGGAAGCGATAGCATCTATCTCACGGGGCTGCTGTGAAAATTAAATGAGCACGTGTCGAGCGCCATCCCAGCCCACAGAAAGGTCTCAGTAAAGGACACCTGCTAATTAGCTTCCTGGCTGCTGATTAGCACCCAGAATTGCGCAGTTGCTGCTCAGGCTGCGCGGAGGAGCCTTGGAAAGTCAGACCCACCCCACCTGCCCTCCCCTCCATGACATCCAGACGGGTGGGGGCACCTGTGTTGATGGCGCCGGGGTTGGAATCCAGGTAATTTGGCAGGGTAAGCCCGAAGAACATGGAAAACCCGAGCACGAAGAGGTTGCGGGAGGAGTTCATGTCCACGAACTGCAGGTTGGACAGCCCCACAGCGGTGATCATGCCTGAGGGAGGGCGCAGGAGAGCCGCCTGAGAGGCCTGGCGCGGCCTGGGCGGGCCCCACCACTGAGCCACCCGCTCTGTCCCGGGATCCGCGCGCAGCACTCACCGAAGAGGGTGCAGAACATGCCCCCCAGGATGGGGTCCGGGAGCGAGGCGAAGAGGGCTGTGAACTTGCCAATAGTGCCCAGGACCAGCATGATGCCCGCGCCATACTGCACCACGCGCCTGCTGCCCACCTGCCGGGGGCCGGGGACCAGGGGGTGGGGCTGTATCCCAGAGGGCGGGTGGGCAGGGGCGAGTTCTGGGGTGGGGTGGGGTGGGGTGGGGTGGGAGAGGGTGGGCGGAGCCTGTGATTAGAGGGGGCTCAGGTGGGCGGGGGCCTGATGCAGCGCGATGGAGGGCGGAAGGGATGCGGAGGGGGCCTCTTAAAGACGGGGTGGGGGCAGGCCAGAGTGTGGGCCGGCGTGGGGGCGGGGTCCGGGCGCTGCTGGTTGGGGAGGCACCTTGGTGATCCCCAGGACACCGATGTTGGGGCTGGAGGAGGTGGACCCGTTGCCGGTGCCCAGCAGCCCTGCGATGATGCAGCAGATGCCCTCGGTGAAGATGCCCCTGGAAGAAAAGGGAGCCGGGAGGGCTTGGTCCGGGCTCGGCCCGTGTCCCTGACTCGGACCCCGCAGCTGTCTGCATGCTGCTCTCCTCTCCGGGGCGGAGGGAGGTCTGGGAGCCAGGAGCCCAGGTCTGAGCACGAAGGCCGTGCCTGGGCATGGACTCCCTTTGGGTTTCAATTTCCTCATCTGTAAGACGGGGATAAGAAGGAGAGCTGGCCGAAACCGGTTTGTCTCAGTGGATAGAGAGCATCGGCCTGTGGACTGAAAGGTCCCAGGTTCAATGCCAGACAAGGGCATGTACCTTGGTTGCAGGCACATCCCTAGTAGGAGGTGTGCAGGAGGCAGCTGATCAACATCTCTCTCTCTCATCAATGTTTCTAATTCTCTATTCCTCTCCCTTCCTCTCTGTAAAAAAATCAATAAAATATATTTTTTTTAAAAAAAGGAGAGCTGTCTCACAACCATTGGTGGATTGCATAAAAGAACACACGTTGAGGGCTCAGCGCATGGAAGGCTGTCCATGACTAGTTTCCCTCGGACTCCATTATCTCCTCCACTGCTCTAACACTCAGGGTGAGAGATGAGAACATCCACCCCCATATCGTGAGTCAGGAGAACGAGGTCTGGAGAGTACTAGTGACTTGCTCAAATCTACATCTTTAGGACTCAGCTCTGTCCCCAGGTTTGCTTCCTGAGTGGCCTCAGAGGGAATCATATTGGGGAGGGCAGGTGGGCATACCTGTTGATGGCATGTACTGGAGGGGGTGGTGCACCAGCCAGGCGGGCACACGCATAGTAATCTCCGATGGACTCAATGATGCCCGCCAGTGTGGCACTGAACATCCCGAGGACAGCAGCCGCAGTCACTGTGGGCAGGCCCCACTGACCTGGGTTGAGGGGAGACCAGAGGATGGATACAGTGCCCCCGTGTCGGTTAGGAGGTAGGCTAGGCAGGTGTGTTTTTTTTTTTGGGGGGGGGGGGGGGTGGAGGTGTGTGGCTAAAGGGATCTCAAGCTGGGGTGGGAGTTGTACAGTTGCGAGAGCTCATTTGGGACCACTCAGAGTCACAAAGCTCTGGGGTGAGGCTTTGTCTTGAGTTAAACAGCACTCTGCCTGGCACCCGATCCATGTGCAGCTAGTGCTACTTCTATCACCAGCTGTCCTGGGGTCAGAGTTGGAGGCCAAGGGGCCCCAGTGGGGTTGCTCACAGGGGTAGGGGATTCGGATCCAGGGTGCAATATCCATGATGTCCCCTCGGGCGTCCGTTCGTGCCTGGAAGCCATAGGCCGTAGGGTCTGTGGGCAGCACATCCGTCAGGGTGAGGACGTAGCAGAGCAGCCACACGGTCATGATGGCCAGCACAATCTGAAGTGGGGGGTGAGGACGGGCACACTGAGGACCCCGTAGGTCTTGTTCCAAGCTACCTTCACCGCAGCCCAACCCCAGCCCCAGCTCCTGCTCCAGGCTCTGGCTGGGATCTCATCTCTGCTCTGGCTCTAGTTCCTGCTCTTCCGGCCCTTGTCCCCCACCTTGGCCCTAGACACACGTTCAGCCCCTGCCCTAGCCCCAGACCCAGCTGCCTGTCAGCTTCTCACAGGAAACATCTTGAAGATCTGGACGCGGAGGAGGGTGAGGCCCTTGCCCCAGCGGTAGACGGGCAGCAGGAAGGTGAGGTTGCGCAGGTACTGGGAGAAGAGGACGATCAGGAGGATGGAGCTGAGGGCAGAGGCACAGAGAAGAGGTGGCTGGTAGGCCAGCCTGGGGGCAAAAGGCAGGGCTGAGGGGGAAGGAAATGCAGGGGTCAGGGGGCTGGGGCTGGGCAAGGATCGATCCTGGTGTCCGCTCACCAAGCTGAGATTCCCCAGTGGGAGCCAGCTCGGTCACCAGCCGCTTGGAAGACAGAGAGGCCAATGAGGGAGACGGTGGGGGTGACCGTGAGAGGCCCGATGTAGCTGAGCAGGGCCCCAGGCAGTCCCAGCAGCCCGATCACCACTTCCACTACGCTGGACACCATGATTGCACCCTGGACCTGGAAGAGTGAAGGTCAGTTCTAAGTCGCTATGTAGAAGCCATGACCTCTACATTAAAGAAAGAAGAAGAAAAAGAAGCTCTGGACTAACCTGCCTTGCATCTCCCAATTCACCTGAGCCCTTGCCCCTATTAGCCCCTCCTCAGTCCTGTGTCTGCCCTTCTGGTCCATGTGGGAACCCACCTCTCTTATCCGGGGGTGCCAGATGTGAGACGTGTTCAGGGGCAGAGTCCAGTTGCCATAGATCTCCTCTGGGGGCAGAGACAGGGGTACCCACACACACATGTGAACAGGGAACGGAGACACAGGGAGAGAAGATGCTGCTGCCAGAAATGCATCCTGGTGTCTGGACCTGGGACAGTCACCCAGACCTCCAGGCTTCTGGTCCCCCCTCCAGCACACCCCCGAGGGTGCCCACCTTCTGGGGGACATTTCCATCTCTCCAGGGCCAGGATGGCTTTAGCTGGGATCAGAAATGCAAAGGCGCTAGCCTGGAACAGCGGCAGCCTGGAAGGGGAAGCACAGAGCAAGGGTGGGGTGCAGTGCGGGTGGGCGGGGGAGACAGGGACACACAGACAGGGGAGATGGGGAAAGAGGGCACAGACGGGGGGAGGCAGAAAGGATCACACAAAGGGACAGAGACATAGGGATAGGGCAGGGACCGAGCAGAGGGAGTCCTTGAGGCCCTAGGCAGGACTCTATAACATTTTGGGGGCCCAAGGAGAAAAATAAATGGAGTCCCTGGCCCACACCTGCCCCTTTCCTTCTCGGCATGTTTTCTGTACTGTGAGGGCCTCATGCAGAGACGTGGACAGCTTATTTCTTGCATCCAAGCTGCACTGACAACCTCCCTCCCTCCTCTCGCCACACCACCACGCTCTGGCCACCTTGGGTTGTGCACACGGGGGCAGGGCCCCCAGGAAGGTAGACATTGACGAGGCCCGGAGGCAGGGGAATGGGTGGTCCCCGCGAAGGACGCAATCAGCCTGGTGAGCGGGCACCAGGCCCAATCCTTGCCCAGCTAAGGCACATTCCCTAATTTCCACAGACTCCTAGTCCTTGAGGGGTTATGGGGCAGAGAGCACCTTTTTTTTTTTTTTTTTGTCCCATGAGTCCTCTGAGAGAGACCATCTGCTCCAGCTGCTGCTGCTGCATTGTGTGTGTGTCTGTGTGTGTGCGTCTGTGTGTCTCTCTGTGTCTGTGTGTGTCTGTGTGTGTGTCTGTGTCTGTGTGTGTCTGTGTGTGTGTCTGTGTCTCTGTGTGTCTGTGTGTGTGTCTGTGTGTGTGTCTGTGTGTGTGTCTGTGTGTGTGTCTGTGTGTGTGTGTGTCTGTGTGTGTCTATGTCTGTGTGTGTCTGTGTGTGTGTGTCTGTGTGTGTCTCTGTGTGTGTCTCTGTGTGTGTGTCTGTGTGTGTCTGTGTGTGTGTCTGTGTGTCTGTGTGTGTGTGTCTGTGTGTGTCTCTGTGTGTGTGTGTCTCTGTGTGTGTGTCTGTGTGTGTCTGTGTGTGTGTCTGTGTGTGTGTGTGTGTGTCTCTGTGTGTGTGTCTGTGTGTGTCTGTGTGTGTGTCTGTGTGTGTGTTTCTGTGTGTGTGTCTGTGTGTGTGTCTGTGTCTCTGTGTGTGTGTGTCTGTGTGTGTGTGTGTCTCTGTGTGTGTGTGTGTGTGTGTGTGTGTGTGGCGGGGGGGGGGAGAGGGTGTGGGGCAGCTCACCGGATGCCCAGGGTGGTCTGGATGAGGGTAGTGATGCCCACGCAGGTGAAGATGGTGCCAATGAGCTGGCTGACCATGTGCTGGTCACGACCCACACAGAGCGCCTCGGCCAGGAGGAAGGGCACAGCGATGGTGCCACTGAAGCACGTCAGGTAATGCTAGAGGGGGGGGGGGCATGAGACCCACAGAACTCACGTGGAGTCAGGGCCCCTGGTAGTTCTCCTGCCGGCCTCAGTGGGCCCAAATGCTGCCCCAGGAGGCGGCATACCCACCCAGGCTGACACTGTCACAGGACGTTCCCAGAGGGCTACTGCTCCCCCGGCTGGGATTGCTTCTCTGTCCCCAGTGACATGGGCCCTCTCCCCTGTCACTGATTCTTGCTCCCAGGGGATTAATCCTCTCTTGGACCCCATAACCCTCTTCCCCACCCCTGCTTGGTACAGTCACTGCTGCTGACCTTAGGCTTCTCCTCCTGTGACCCAAGATGACCTTGGTGGCCAGGGAGGGACTGGGGAGTGAGCGGTGGGGACGCTGTCAGGGGAAGCCCACCTGGAAGCCCAGCAGGATGCACAGATACCAGGGCGGCACGTCTTCGATCTTGTACAGCATGTCGAACTTGGGCTCCGTGGGCGGGGACGCCGGCGGGTCCTTCGTGGAGGTCCCTGCTGAGCCCAGGTCCTCACGCTGGGGGCAGCAGAGGACAGTCACTCAGGGTGGAGAGGTGGACACTGGAGAGCTGAGTCTGCCCCAGAATCAATCAGGTACCTGAGTGGCCCGTCCGCTCCTCAGAATGGGCTCTGAGCCTGGGTTCCTCACCCCCCTCAGGGTGCATACACCAGCTGTCCCTCGGCCTGGCTCTACCCGGCTCCCGCCGCACACACAGTCCATTGTGCTGGCCCCTGGGGCCCTCGGGACTCAGGCATTCCATCCCTACGTCAGAAGGCCTGGGGGGTCACAGGAAAGGGGCCAGGGGGGCTGGAGACTGTGGACAGGCCCATTTGGGCCCAAGAGGTCCTTGGGGTGGCACTGTGGGGGGATAGGCTGTGTCCCTACTGGCACCCAAGCTGGAGTCAGTGAGTCCCGAGGCTGAAGTCTCCTTCACTCCCGCTGCCACCTCCACCCCAGCCCCCAGTAGCCAGGCTCAGCCTAGGACAGTCACTCTCGATCGAGTTTATAAGAACCTTTGTCTCTGCCCTCCCAGGGAGAAAGCCTGTGTGCGGCTCCTCCAGCCCCCACCCCGCCCCGCCCTGCCCAGCTCCCGCCCCTCCCCCAGCACCTGCGGCCGGCCCTCGGGTTCCTCCTGGGCCCTCATCTCTGGGACACAGGTGGGAGCAGGTCCTGCAGAGAAGAGGAGATGGCTATAGAACGGCCAAGGAGGACTTTACTCCACATATCAGACACGGTGGGAGGTAAATCTGTAACCAGATCTCCACTCCTATCGCGATTGCGAAACGGGCCCTGGGTGGAGGTAATGTATTAACTCTGGCCATAGCGGAGTGGTAAAGGCCGCCGGGCTGCGCCACATTCGCCTGCTGCCCACAGCCGAGCCCGGGCACGGGACCTCGTCTTGGTTTCCAAGAAAGGGCCAGCGCGGGCAGCGAGGCAGACAACGGTCTTGGACGTTTAGCGATCCCTGTGTGAGTGACAGGAGAAAGGGCAAAAAATGGGCCCTTACTGTGCCACCATCTGAATATTAATAAGTTAATCACTGCCATCGTCACAGCCGCTCTCACTGAGGAATGGCTGTGTGCCAGGGAGCTTCTCTGTGTCGCTGTGTTTAACCCCAGGTGCTGGGCAGTGGTAACTTCCTTTACACCTCATTGGTAGATTGATTGACAAGAAAACTATTCGTAACATTCATGCTGTAGATCACACATTAGATGTGCTAAGGCATCACCCTCCCTGCCTCCGCCACTCACCTCTCGGGGTCCGGGAGGCACACAGCACGTGAACCTCTGGAGGAGCTACCGAGGCTGGCCTGGCCTTGCTGTCCCCCGGGTCCAGGGATTCCCTTCCCCTCCCAGCCAGGACCCCATCCAAAACAAAACATGCAGAGCCCCTGTTCCAAAAGCATTATGAATTTTCAAGGCAATAGTAGCAGAACAGTAAACACTGTCTGGAGCCTTCCCAAGGGCCGGGCCCTGTGTGACTGCATGCCACTCAGCCCCCGAAAGCCAGCCCTGGCCCAGCCTGGCTTTGCCTCCTGGAAGGTCCAGCCCAGGCTGGCCATGGGGCCTGGAGCTGGTTGAGAGGGGCTTGGAGGGTCCAAGGGGCTGAGGTTCTGCTCCCCGCAGTGCTGCCCCAGGCCCAGCCCCCACCCCCAGGGCCCACCTACTTCTGGGTTGTTGTGCCCATGGCCAGACCCGGCCCCGGTGGCCCGCGGGCAGCACCGCTCTCCAGCTGGGAAGTAGCTTCATGCCACAGCTGGGAAGTAGCTTCGGCCTGTCCAGCCTCCAGCTGCTTCTCTGTCTGCCTGTTCTCTCCTCTTCCTCCTTGGCTTTCTGCTCCGATGTTCCCGAAGTTGTCTGACCAGTTTGAAGCTTCAGAGCTGCTCCTCAGCACTTTCCTTCCCACCCTCTCCTCCCCAGTGCTCCCCAGGGGGCCCTACCTCATCCAGTCCCCTAGGCACTCAGTTCAACCACACAGAGCCAAAGCCTTGGGTTGCACAGGATCTCAGATACAATCACACAAAGGTCTCACAACACCGGCTCAGGTGCAGACTCCACAGAAACCCAGGGTGACATCACGGGCTCCCAACTCCACACCCGACACAGCTCAGCAGTTCCTTGTGCCCTGGGTCCTTCCCTGGCGCCGCTGTGTTTCTTTTGGCGGGAGCACCACACAGGGGGTGCCTCAGGCAGATCAGGGGCAGGAGATAGGATAGATGGGGCTGGGCTGCAGTGTAGCTCAGGAAAGCTGGAGAGCTCAGGGCATGCTTGGGGTACCCCTATTCCTCCAGCAATGACCTTCCCTCCCACCCCCCAAATCCAAATTGCCTCTAAGTCTTACCACTTTTCAGCCTGGGACTTGTCCTGAGCCTCCTTTGTTGTCTAGGTCTTGGTGTCTACATCTGTCATCGGGGGATTAGAGTCTGTCCACCTCCCAGGGCTTTGAAGGCTCAGAGAGACACTCACAAAGGAAACGGCAAGTTGTCACGTCCACTGACCCAGGTAGGCCCCAGGTGGAGCCCTTTTCTCCATTTGCCAAGGGAAGAACCCCAGGACAGAAGACCTTCCGGGGAGAGCAGGACTTAGAGCCAAGATGCTGAAACCAGCCTGCTCCAGGAACCCGGTCCCACCCTGTCCCAGGCAGGCACCAGGCCCAACCATGCCAGCTGGGGTCAGAGACCGAGTCCAGAAAGTGAGCAGCTGCCGGGTGTAGACCCGGTGAGACTGCTGCTCCGGGAGGCACGCAGTGGTGGCAGTAGGCGTGTCCACAAAGTGGCCTGCTGATGAGTTTCCCATGGCTTTTCTTCCTTCTCACGATGGGTCTGGGGCTTCCCATTCACACAACGGGGTCTGCATGTCTTTGTCCGCTCACTGACATTCCTAACCATGACAGACCCCACTCACTGCTGAGAAATTTGCAGGGATGTGTAGTTGGCCCTCTCTGGGAGCAACATCAGCAGGAACCCCAATATCTGTCCTCCCAGCCCCCCCAAGCACATTTTGCGGAGAAAAGGAATTGAGGTCACTGAGTTTTATTTGAGTCCAGAGGGGAAGGCCTTGGCCCCCCGCCCAAGCCCCAGCGCCCCCAAGCTGAAGGAGCAGAGAGAGCGGCAGCCTAGACGAGCCAGTTCTCGTCCTCCGCGGCCTGCAGAGAGGACGGGGGCAGATCCAGAAGAAGCTCCTCTCCGTCTCCAGGGGCTGCCCACCACGGGAAGCAGGTGTTGGACTAAAGCTCTGCCCTTGTGACTGGTGCCTCCTCTGGGCAGACCCCCCGGGGGCCTCCACACAGCAATGCCTGCAGAGCCTCCTGGCCTTGTCGGTGGGCTTCATAGATCTGGTCTTCTCCGAACTCCCCCAGGTAGTGAAAGCACGTCGTGGAGAGCCTAGGAGAGTCCAACTGAGGCTTCAAAGTCTGCCGGCCCACAGCGGGCAGGCTAAGGCGCCAAGGATTCCATCTCACCTCCACCCTCCCGTCCTACCTGGTAGGCCAGGGGCCCCCTGTGACCATCACACTGACGCTTGGCTGTGGCCCACTGTCAAGTCCCGGGCCCATGAGATGCTTCACCTGGTTCACTTCTCGGACCCCGTAGCTGGAGGCAGTGAGGACACAGCATTAGCGAGAGCCTGGCCAGGGGAGACCTGTCTCCACGTGACACTGGGCACACTGGGCCTTTGTTGAGTTCGGGGCCCAGATTCTGGTCCTCCCTGATGGAAAACAGAGGACCAGGGAGGGGAAGCTCCTGTCCCTTGGCCACCTGTCCTTCTGTGTGCTCCTAGCTCTAGAGCTCACTCCTTGGTCCCCACCAGCCCCCCTTGCTTGAACCAGAGTCCCAGTGGAGAGCATGTGTGATGTGAATGGGAGAGTGGGGACCGCCACCCACCAAACCCTGCTCCTGGAGGAGGAAGGGAGGGACCGGATTTTCAACTCACTCCTGCCAGGCCTGGGAGCAGCTCTGTTCCAGGACATCTGTATACACCGACTCGCTCAGCTGCTGACGCCCCCCGGAGGTGTGAAGCTTGGCCTCGGCCTTTGCCAGATGTTGCCACATCTGGAACAAGGAGGGGTTGAGAGTCAGGGTTTAGGGACTGCTCGGTGTGGGGGAGGGGAGGACAGGAACCTGGGCCGGAAGAATGAGGTGCCAAGGGAGCTTTTTGAGCAGGAAGCACCTGTGAGGAAGGCCTCAGGCTCTTCCCCCCATTCCCCCAAAGCTGGGACCTGGCCAGCTGAGGCAAGATCCACTTTCCTGGGACGGAGTGGGTGGGTGGGAAATGCTGAGGTGGAAAGTTAGGCTTAGGCACAGGGGTCTCTCCTCCAGGGCACACCTGCCCATCAGCAGGTGCTATTTTAAACCACAAACACAAGGGAAGAAAAAAACACTCCACAGCCCACTCTTTAATGACGTGAGTACTCATAGGTACTCGAACACTCAAACACACAAGTTTGTGTGTGTAAGCTCAGACACACACATACTCATATAGTCATGCACTCAGCACGTGCACCCATATACCAATGCTCCTCAGTCATATTTTAGAAAAAAAAAGTCCAGGCCTGAGACGGGCCTGGAAAGGAAGGAGTCTGAGACGACAAACTAATGACTCCTTGGAGTCTCAAGACACTGTGGGGTGTCCCGGAGTGTCCAGTCTCTGTTGGGCAGACAGATGAGTAAACTGAGGCATGGAGGGGAAGATGGCAATATCATGGAAGGCTGCGTCTAGCTGGAGGCCTGGGGGTGGGGGTCTGGAGATGGATCAAAGGCCAGTGCTGGAATCTGAGGCAGCTGGAGGGTTCTGGCTTGAGGAGGACCGGGCAGGGGAACTGTTGGGGGAAGGGACTCACCTGGTAGGCCACCGCCTTACAGGCATCACAGCGAAGGTGAGTGGGCATATGCGCTGAATACTTCTCCTCATCGTCCAGCTCTGGGGCAGTGGCTGTGAGCGAATCCCTGTTCCCAAGGCCCCTTGGGATAGCCCAAGCCCCCAGCAGTAGCAGCAGCAGCGGCAGTGGCAGCCTCATGGTTTGTGGAGCCGGCTCAGTGAGCATGGGCTGTGGTTGGATGTAAATGTACTGGTGTGTGCAGCGGGGACCTCCCCAGAACGCCTGGCCCAGACCAATGGGGACCTGACACCTCACCCCTCCCGTTTCCTCCCTTCCCCCAGGAGACACCACGTGTGCACCTCCTCTGGGGGGACCCCAGCTCCAGCCAACAGAGCTCCATTTCACAGGCAGAGAACAACGAGGCAAGGAGCGTGGCTGGGCTCGGGCAAGGACACATGGGGGCTGCTATCTCCCAAGCCAGGGATCTGGCCACGAGGCAGGTACTGTGCAGAATACCTTGGGGGAGGAAGTGGTTGGTTACTGTCATCTTTAGTCTACCCCCAAGGTCACAAAGACTCTGAGGGAATTCCAAGGCCACATACCTAGAGGGGCCATGCAGAAATTGGAACCCAGGCCTGACTGCCACTCACCAGCAGGAGGACAGATGCCAGTCTAAGGGTCCCCTCCCTGGGAGGCAAATTCTCTGAGCATGAAAGACACTCCTGGTCTTCTTCCCTGAGCCCTACACCCAAGCTGTACCTGGGCATGAGAGGGCATGGTGGGGGTGTTAAAGGGCCACAGCAGGAAATCAGACACCTTACACCAGTTGTTCCAGCCATTGTAGCTCATTGGGTCCGTGATTTATTGCTCACCAGGATGAGGTGACGAGCCCAGGGCCCTCCATGCTATTGGAAACAGCGTCTCCAACTATAAAAAGATGTCCAGGCTTATCTGGCTCATAGTTCTCCCAGTCAGCTTCCAGTTCAAGGCAGGGGGGTAGGGACTCCAAAGGACTCGGGCCCCCAGGGGCATGGAACTGAAGGACGGCATCCATCTCCGTCTCTAACACTGCTTCTGACGGCCACTCTTCTGACGGCCAAACTCGTCACATCACACACTTGTCCGGCAAGGCCCAGGCACGTCAAGCTTACAACTTCACACTGAACCCACGCAAAGCACCTCCTGCTCCCTCCATGTACCTCCCTCCGCCCTCTCAGAGGCTCTGGGACTCTTGGGGCAATTGGAACACATGCTCTGGTCCTGTCCTTTACTGTGCTCGCTGGGCACGGCTGCCACACCTGTTACTGGGGCAGTAACACCAGCGGAGGGGTCCAAGTTTCTCTGGCCTGCCCCCCACAGAGGCATCCTTTCTACTGCCAGCCTTAACCAACCCTCTACCTCACCCAGAGGCTCCTCTGGGACAACAGCTTAGCCATTCTCCCTGCTTGTAAGTCCTTCCTGATGACTCTGCTCCCCACCCAGGATGGGAATGACTGAGCCCCCTTTCCTGGCACCAGGAAGAGCCAGGCTGGCTCTGAGGGCTTAGAGAAGCCAAGTCAGAGGTTGGGGTTGAGGGGAGAATAAAGGACAGAGCTCCCAGGTAGGGACTGCAGTCACTTCCCCACCTCCCTCCAAGTACCCCCATATCCCAGGCTGACCCTCCACAGCCCCTCCTTTATTACTTCCCTGCTTCCCCTTCACCTGCTGGTCCCCACAGCTCCCTTTCTCAGACTCAGCCTGGCCTGGCTGCACTAGCTACTTGCCACCTCAGCCTCCCAGGCCAAGGCTTAGATCTTCCTCCGAAGAATAACAGATTTGACGGCCAGAGTCCTCCCTCCATCCCCCTGGTGCTCACTAGCCTGCTCCACCTCACCTGGGCCCACCTTTCAGGGAGGGGCAGACAGCTACTACCTCTGGGGGCAGCCCGGTCCCCTGCTGCTCCTAGGGAACCCCAACCACTCTTCAGGTCAGTTCCTGGGGACAAATCCTGAGACGCCTCACTTTTACACACACAGACACACTCAAACACACCACACTCGTGGGAATGCTTGGGAAAGGGGTGTAAAATGTTGTAGAAAGAAGGCAGTCACTTCCCGAGATCCAGTTCCATCAGCCCCCGCCCGGGGTCTCAGGTACCTTCTCTGAAGATAATTTCCGGTCTCGGGACTAGATGAGATGGGTAAAAAAAAGTGAGAGAAAAGGGCAGGGACTGACTGGATGCCTGAACCTTAAAAGCCACCCTCAGGCCCCATCACCATGGGGATCAGGCCCCGGGGGGCCTCACACAGGGAACAGGGAGCTCTTGCCAGGCTGGGCGGGGCCCACGCCGGTGGGGGGAGCGCAGAGGAGCAGAGGCGGCGCGGGGCTGGGGGTCCCGCTCACCGGCAGGTAGTACATCCTCTCCGGGGGCCCCGCCTCGGACGCCCAGGGGAGCTGGGTGCCGCCGTAGGCCGGCGGGCCCGGGGAGGGTGGCAGGGAGAGGCCAGGGAGAGGCCCATAAGCGGGCGGGTAGAGGCCGGGACTCAGGGCCAGCGGGGTGTAGAGGCGTCGGGGTGGCCCCGGGGGCGAGGGCGGCAAGAACACCTCCACGTACTGCCCGCTCTCGGGGTCAAAGAGCAGCCGCAGCCGAGGCTGCCGCGGCGCCTCCACGAAGTAGTAGCGGCCGCTCTCGGGGTCCACCAGCACCTTCCCGGTGTTCGCGGCCCCGGCCGGCCTGCGCGCCCCCGGGGAGGGGCCTTCCGGGGGCCGGTCCAGAGGGGGCGCCGAGGCCGCGCGGGGCTGGGGCGGGGCCGTCCTGCCCGCCCAGGCCGGGGGCTCCCGCGGGCGGGGCGCCTGGGCCGCCGTGGCTGGCTGGGGGACGGGAGGAGGAGGAGTCTCCAGTTTGGGTGCTCTCCCCGGGCTCGAGCCAGGGTGCGCCTGAGGGGAGCTGGGGCGGGAGGGTCCGGATGGGTGGGCCCCCGCTGGCCCTAGGGTCGGCCGCTGGGGTAAGGAGAGCGCGCCCCCTACAGGGCTGATCGGACCCTCGCCGTCGGAGGCCAGGCGCTGGGCCTCCACGACCCGGTTCTCGTCCCCGGGACCGCGCACCAGGCCGCCCCGGGGCTCCTTCGGCCCGTGGCCCGCGGCCGAGGCCCCCGGCAGGCGGATCTCCGTGCGCGCGAAGGGCTTGGCCGTGCTGTTCTCCGCCCTCCGCCGCGGGGCCCCGTTGGGCTGCGGAGCGTCCCGAGGGTTTGCGCTGGGGGGCGGCTCCGGGGGCTCGTAAGGGTGCGGCACGACCGGCAGGAAGTCCTTGAGGTACACGGAGGTGTAGTGAGCCGGGGCGGGGGTCCCCGGCACCGGGAGCTCCGGCTCCGGGCGGGGCTCCTCCGCGGGGTCCGCCGCGGGCGCGGGCGGCCCGGAGCCGGGGGCTCCCGCCGGGAAGCTGGGCGCGTACGTGGTCTTCACCATCTTGCGCAGGTCGCGGGGCCGCGGGATGGCCACGCGCGGGCGCCCGGGGGCCGCTGGTCCGGGGCCCAGGGCTTCTGGGGGCACATCCGAGTCCAGGGCGCCCGTGAGGCGGCCGAGGGGCAGCGGCTGGCCTTCTGGGAAGGCGAGACCCGGAGCGCCCCGTGCGGAGGGACCCTGAGCCTCTGCGAGCTCCGGGGTCCTGGGTGCGGGCGGTGTCGGCGGCGCCGGCTCCCCGTGGACGACGCCGTTCAAAGCGTCCTGCGGAGAGACTATCGGGGAACCCTGCATTGGGGGGCCCCACCTCTCTTGGGGCGATGGACTCCATGGCCCAGTGGGACGATCTGGGGCCTCCCAGGAGGACCAGGCCGGCGGGGTCGGGCTCCTGCTCCCCTCTCCCGCAGCTCCGAGTGCGGGATGCTGAGCCTCCCACCGCGAAGGCGCTCCAGCGGGCGGGCTTCTTGCCTCGGCGGCGGCACCCGGATTCCATTGGAAAGGGGTTGGAGGGGAAGGGCTCCTGCTGACGGCTTCCTCGACGGCGGGATCCTGCTTCTCCCACGCGGGGGGTTCAGCCCGGTTCCGCGGGGACAGGTTCCGGGGAGCTGGGCAGTGAGCGCCCTGCGGGGCTCCATTCGGGGCCTGCCTCCGCGGGGAGGGGCTCCTCGGCCGCACAGCCTGACTCGGAACTCCCCGAGGGTCCCTGGCCTCGAGAGGCCTCGGGACGGTCCGATCCGGGGTCTCCCCTGGGAACCGGGTTTTGGGGTCCTGGTGGTGCGCCTCCTGGGTCTTCTCCCCCGATTGCAAGAAGATGCTGGAACTCACCGGGCCCAGGGGCTCCGTCCCGGGGCGGGCTTGTCGCGACGGATCGCCCGTTCGCGGAGGCTGGGCCAGGGCCGCGGGGCCCGGGCGGGGGCCGAGCCGCAGTGCAGGCGGGGTGGGCGCGACCGGCCGTCCTCCGGGGCCGCTCGGGGGCCGCGGGCCGGCTGCCGGGGCTCGGGCTCGGGCCGCTCCGCGGGCCTGCAGGTGGCGCCGCTGGGGGCGGCGGCCGCGGGGCCCAGCTTCCTGGCCAGCGCCGTCTGCACCAGCCCCGCGGCGGCCTGCAGGCGGCCCAGCGACTCGTCCAGGGAGCCGGTGCGCAGCAGCGGGCGCGGGCGCGGGGCCTCCTCCTCCCGCGGAGGGCTCCGGGGCGGCCGGGGGCGCAGCTCGATCTGTCGCTTGGGCACCGTCCGCGACCTGGCGGGCAGGGCCCGCTCCTCCAGCGCCACCTCCACGCACTCGAACTGCGCCGGGGCGGCCGGACTCGGCCCGCGGGGCCACAGCTCCAGGTAGGTGGCCCAGCGGGAGCCGCCGTCGGGGGGCGGGGGCTGCGGGGCGGCGGGGGCGGGGGAGGCCGGCGGGGAGAGGCCGTGGAGAGCCCGCGCCGTGAGCTGCTGCACCTCCGTGTCCGCCGAGTCCGAGGGGCCGAACAGGGCCCCGGCGCCGAAGATGACTTCCATCTCCCCCGACGGCAGCATGCGCAGCTGGGGCCGGGGCTGGGGCCGGGGCTGGGGCTGGGGCGGCCGCGGGCCGGCGCCCGGGCCTCGCGGGAAACCCGAGCCGGGCTGGAGCTGCTGGCGGCTATTCTGGGCGCTGATGGACAGGCGAAGCTGCTCCCCCACCCCCAGCTCAGGGGCCACCCAGGGCCAATGTGCCCGGCCCTCCGCGTCCGGCCCGGCGTCCGGGGGCTCCGGAGAGCCCGGCGCCGTGTGGTAAGAGCCTGATGAACCGGAGGAGTCCTGGCGCCGCGCGGGGGCTGAGGGCAGCTGACCTGCGAGCCCGGGCAGGGCCGGCGGGGCGGGCGCGATCAGCATGGTGGGGCCGGACGCCGAGCTCTCCCTCCCTCGCCTTCGCCTCCGCTGGTGCCGGGACGCCCACATGTCCCCGCCCCGCCCGCGGGGGCCGTGGGGTCACCGCGCCTTAAAGCGGCCGCGGCCGCTCCGGAGCCGGCGGTGTGGCCGGCAGGGGGGACCTGGGCGCTGGGCCTTATTCTCCCAGGCCCTTTCCTTCTCCGCCGGCCCGCGGGCCAGAGCGCCTTGGGTGGCGCTCCAGGTTCTGGCTGACAGGTGTGCAAAGTGGAGCCAGAAGCTAGGCCCAACTCCGCTCTTCACAGGTGAGGAAACTGAGGCTGCGCGGGGACCTTAGGTAAAGCACTACCCTAGGGCATGCGGATCGGTGTGAGCCTCAGGGGACCAGACCTTCAGGTCAGGCAATTCAGGTGTTACCAGCAATTTCATTTCCCCCTCAGAGCCTTCCCATCACGCTGTGACATCCCTCCTCCCTGGTCTTGTCATCCCATCCCAGTTGAAGCTCCTAAGGGTGCACCCACTTTCCCTGACCTGGCACTCCACAGCCTCTAATAGAGGAGCATTGCTTGGAGGGCTCCCCCACTCCAGAAGTTATGCTGGGGCCTCGGGAAGGTGCTGTCCCGGCTAGATCCACTGCCTTTAGTGGTAAATTACTGGAAGAAACTGGAGTGGACAGCTCGTCAACAGGCTTCCTTGACAACCAAGCTGTGGATGCTGATGCGGGCTCTCTTAGGAACCTTTTGGGAAGCTGTGGTCCCCTCGCTGAGGCAGGAATAGCTCTATGCTCCTCCAAGTACTCATTTCAGCCCCCACCACCTCTGTACTTGCCCTGAGGGGAAGCAGCCACCACCTATTCAAATGTTCTGGGACAATGACAATGGGCACCATTTGCCCTATTCTGACTTCAAGATACTGTTATGATTTCAGTCCCCAGTTGGCCTTGGAGCACAAGCACTGGCCCCTCCTGACCCATGAAAGGCTAGACTTGATGCATCTGGTTGTGTCCGTGCTCAGCCGGCCATTGGTGATGGCTTCTGAGTGAATGAAGCCTGTCCATCACTTCCGGCCCTAATATGCAACTTCAGCAAACAGTCAAGTCAGCCCCTTCACAGACCGTTTCCCAACCTTAAAAACAGACATGGCAGCCCTGGCTGGTGACTCGGTTAGTTGGAGCATTGTTCATCTACCAAAAGGTTACGGTCAGGTTGATTCCCAGTCAGGGCACATGCCTAGGTTGGGGTTTGATCCCTTTGGTCCGAATATGGGAGGCAACTGATCAGTTTTTCATTGATGTTTCTCTCTCTCTACCTCCCTTCATCTCTCTCTCTAAAAAAAAAAAGAAGAATGAAAAAACATACCCTCAGGTGAGGATTAAAAAAATAAAAAGGTTCAAGCTTTGTTTGTTTTTTTAAATGGCATTATTCTTTCCCCTTCCATTTGGGAAGACTGATGAGCTTCTGTTTGGGGGAAGTGTATAAGAAGGTGCACTTCACAGCAAAACATTTTTGTTTTTGTCACGGAAACTGATTTCCCAAATTTATTGTGGTCCTGGAACCACTGTCTTTGAAGTCTCCAGTCAGGGCTTTTCTTTGTCTCTCTCTCACATACACATGGCTGTTAATATAGGCAGGAGTTAAACACGGAGTAAGAAAGGACAGTGTTCACTAGATAACAAAATAGTCTTCCCCTCGGCTGCAACCATAACTCCATGGACCCCCTGGTAGGTGGTGGTCCAAGGCCTGTTCCACACGCAGTCTCTGGTAACTTGATTCTCACTTAGGTCACCAAGATCCATGAGAGGCAGGGAGGAAGGAAAGTACCTTCTGCCTCTTACCCTGCCCCTTCCCTGGGGGTCAGGCCACTGGTGAGGCCTAAGAGGACTAGAAAAGGTCAGGATGGGAACGCCCACAACAGAGAAATCAGAAGTCAGATTACAACCAGATAACAGAAAGGAAATAATTATTTTATTTTTCCCTGGGACGCTGGTGGCTCCGGGCCTGACAGGTCCCCGAGGCTTTCTTATGCTTCTGGTCTAGCACCTGGGCCATGTAGTTCTCCTGCTGCTTCTGGATCCGGAAGTCAGACATGTGATTCCTGCAAGGAGCCGGCTAGGCTGGGCGGGGGGCTGGGGACAGCCCAAGGTAGGGACCAGAGTTCTGGCTCCCCACTTCCATCAGCAACCCCCAACCTGTCCATGACCCCTCACCTGAAGATCTGTTTCTGTTGGCTGATAACTTGCTGCAATTCCTTAATCTCATTCTCTTTGCCATTAAGTATATCTTCTTGCTTTATAATGTGAGACTCAATTTCTGTGGGGGAGAGAGGCAGGGAGCAGGTGGTTCCATCCCATGAGCTCCTTCCTGCATAAGGCATTCATTTCCTCACAGGTCTTTTCAGACTTGGCTCCCTCCACCCACAGGCTCTCCATGAGCAGTTGCCAATACCTTAGTAAGAATGAGGTTATTATGGAGTCTTGATGGGTGGTGGGGACACAATGTCTGATGAATGTGTCAGTGACTTCACAACTCTATTCTGGACCAGGTGACTCACATGAAGGCAGGCAAAGGCCCTTGGAGAGAGGTGGCAGCCCTGCACACAGGCAGGAGGATGAACAGCTCCTGGCCTCAACTCCTGCAGATCTCTGCAGATATCACCTCTTTCATGAGACCTCTCCTGGTCTAAAAGTACAACCCTTCCTAATACTGCCTATCTCTTTTCCCTGCTTTACTTTTCTCCTTAGCATTTATATCTAACATACAATATATTTTACTCATTTACTTTCTCCCCTTCTAGGATGTGAGGACAAGGATTTTTGTTTCATTCATTGTTTTAACCCCAAGGCCTAAAACAATGCCTGGCACATAGTAGGTGCACGATAAATTTGTGGAATAAATGACCAGGATGTCCCCTGAGGATTTAGGACATAGAAGCATCACCTCGTTCAGTCATCTCAATCCAACCAGACCTACTGAGGGCCAGCCAGATGCCTACTCCTGTGCAGGAGCTCCCGAAAGGAGTGTTAAGACTCAGGAACTGACCAGAGGACAGAATAAGTGACGTTTCAATGAAGTTAATATTGGTGAGACAGTATTATTACCACTTTGGGGAATATGTCTCCTTTTCAGAACCGTGTCCTCATCTATATAATATGGGGACAGAGACAGACTATGTGGGGTGGGAAGGACCCAGGGAGATTAGTGGTGGAAAGCTTATCAGCTACTTAAGTGCTCATTAGATGCCAGGATGATTTTTGTGACTTGGGTCAGAATCCAATGAGGCTGTAGGATTCGGGGGGGGGGTGGGGGGGGGGGTGCTTCATATACATAACTATCCCTCAGGAAGCCCTGGAAAATTCTGATCCTCACAGGAAGAAAATCCCACTGCCTTTAAAGGTTCGACAAAGATTAACTATTGATAGAACACAAGCTCTGAAAACGCAGACATGCTAAAACATTTAAGGTTTCAGAAGAGATGGTCTGGCAGGAAAGGAGACATAGGTAAACAAAGAGAAGGAAAACATGAGCTCACGGAATCCTAGGAACAGGACTATCACAACTCCTTCCCCAGGTCATCCAGCTAATCCAGACTCACTGCTTGTGAAGTTCTCTTGAGAAAAAGTATCATAAATTTGTGTGAATCTTATAAAATAAATTAGATAAATGTAAAATAAATAGCACCCAATGAAAGAATGGTTAGAAAAGCCCTTTGAAAAGATTCAGAACTATGGAAGTACAACCAAATGGTAACCACACCAAGGGAGGTGGCAGCGGGGAGGGACAGGCGAGGAGAAGGCCAGGTCACCACTGGAGGCTTGTGCCCACTGCAGGGATTCAGGACGTTCTAAGGGAGGCAGCCAGGCTCCATCAGCCTGACCCACACACACCTTCCAGACGCAGAGCCCTGTGGCCTTGGCTGGGCTCTAGGAAATGCCCTGAAGGAAGGATGGCTTTTCCTAACACCACCAGGAAAGAACCCTAGGTTCCTTTTAGAGAAGTGGGGGTGGGGAGGGGTCAGAGAGGGAGAGGACTAGGGACCAGCATCTTGGGTATGAAGACAGTGACTGCCTGCTGGGCCCCAAGAGGCCCTAATGGGAGCTCTTGATCAAACAACCATGAGACCTGTCAGCCTACCCAGCCAGATCAAGATATAGTAGTCTGCTGGCAACTTTTCAGTGAGAATACTCACCAGGGGAGAAAGAAGGCTGGATTGGAGGACAGAGGGTGCCCAAGGCTCCAGGTGGGGCCCATCAGGAGAGACCCTGAACCTCTTTTAGGCTTGAGCTCTGGGCTCTCAAAATCTACTGCAGTGAATGAAGCAGATGTATGGAATTCACATCCACTTCTCAAGCTAGGTAAGGGGAGCTTAGCATTCTGGGAAAATGGAAGTGGTTCCCGAGGTCTAGGGACACTGGGTAGTTGACTCACAGCCCCAACTGAGCCAAGTAGCTCCATGCATCTGCATGGAGCAGAGTTGAAAACTAACGGCCTACAGGCATACTCTACTTGGCCCGTACAATATTTTTAAAGCTTCTCAATCAGTTGACAACACTAAAAAGTCAGGAAAACTTCCATTAAAACCTGGTTTCTTTTTTTTAAAAGCTCTGACAGTACTGGACTCCCCCTCCCACAGCAGAGGGGCTAAGCCCTTGAGGGTGAGCATGGCTCTCCACATTATATGCATCCCAAACCTGAGACTACCGTATTTTTCGGACCATAAGATGCACTTTTTTCCCCCCAGAAGTGGGGGGGAAAAGTCCCTGCGTCTTATGGTCCAAATATAGCCTACACATATACTTTAAAAAAAAAGTTTTTTTACTTGCCGGCTCTGTGTGGTCTCTGTGTGCTTGCCCGGCTCTAAAATGGTTCTAAATGCTGCTGTTTACTTTACAGGGTTGATTACATGTGTTTATGACTGTGATGTTGGGTTTTAATGCACATAAAATATTTTAGGACACTATTTGTTTCAGAATCTTTTTTTCTTCATTTCCCTTCTCTAAAAACTGGTGCGTCTTATGGTCCAGAGCGTCTTATGGTCCGAAAAATACGGTAAGTGTCAGCTCTCAAACAGGACTGTGCTTACCCTGTTGTTCCTCTTGTATCAGAGTTGGGAGTAAAGTACATTATTTCTAATCTCCATCCAAAGTGGAAAACAAAAGGTGGACTAAGAAAGTTGTATGTTTCAAAAAAATGGGAGCAAGCCCATTCCTTTATGGCCCATGAAGAATATTGTACACCAACTGCTTCCCTCATTTCCGTGGCCTGCCTGGCCCCTGAAGGCCTTTGCGAAGGTGAGGCCCGCTTGGGCTTGCCTGTATCCTCAGTCGGGGACCGAAGTTGGGGTGAAACCCTGCCCTGGACACCGGCGCTGGGTGGCTGGGGTAGATCCCGTGAATGTTAGCTTGGGAAGAAACACGGGCCTCCCGCCTACCATTGCACTTGGTGATGAGCTGGTCCTTCTTGCTGGACTCCTGCAGGGCTTTGCTCTTGACAGTGGAGAGCCTGGGTGGAGAGGATAAAGTGTGGGAAGGCTGCCAGGCTAATGGGACCCCTAACCTTACATCCCCACCGAGGCCCACTCACGCCTTTTCAAAGGCCAGCTTCTCTTTCTCCAGCTGTTTAGACAGCACCTCTACCTCTCCAAGGGCAAACTGCAACTTCTCCTCTTCCTTGGCCAGGAGGACCTTGGTCTTGGCATGAGCAGCTTTCTCTTCCTGCAGGGGCAACACCAGTGACCTTATTACCCAAGCGACCTTGGGTCTCCTAAGCTTCTTTAACCAGCCCCCTTATTCAGAGGGCCACACAGAAGCCAGAGGACAGAAAGACTGTCTTCATTACTGGGGCTGAAGGCTCTCAGAGGCCAATACTCAGTGATTGCTCAACCACAGGGATTCTGGGAAACAGGGCAAGACTGGGAACCTGCAGAGGCCATTACTTACCACCAACTGCTTCTCCACTGCCTGGAACTCTTCTTTACTGACAAAATTTTCATCCTGGAGAACCATCTGCAATAGAGCCTGGCTCAGGGAGGGACTGGGGCTGGGGCATCCTCTAGGGGCCGGGAGCAAGGGTGGATAATGGGATGATGCCCAGGGCATCTAGGATGAGACCCTGGAAAGGGAGAACTCGGTTCCACAAGTTGCTGAGGCTCAGCTCTAGGCCCTGCCCTCAAGGAACAACCAGTCTCATAGAAGAGATAGCCCATGGCCAGCACTTGTAACACAGCGTGTGCTGTGATGGTGTCCAGAGGAGGTCCCTGACCTGGCCTGGGAAAGGGGAGAACTGCTTCTAGAAAAGGGGACATCAGAACAGACCTAAGCTCTGATCATTATGTAGGGATGAAAAAGGCCAGGAATGGAGCCTTCAGGGGACTGAAGGAAACTCAATGCCTAAGGCTGCATACAGCCATTACAATAAGAAGGAGATGAGAAGACTCTTATTTCTGAGATGGAGGTATCTCCTATGTCCCAGCCTTCCCCTCAAGGCAGAATATAAAAACAGAAACTCCACCTGGCCAGGATTTTACCACGCCTGTCCAGAACATCCAAGCCTTTGCACCCATAAACCGTGGTTTGATTGAGAAAGCAACAGAGACATAAAGGAGTCGGAATCCCTTAAGTTGTCATGTGCAAGGGGCCAAATCTTAGGAGCAGGCTTACGTTTCCTTCATTAGCCAGGGAACAGGCAACACCCGCCCCCAGCCTTCTCCCAGGGCCTGTTAGTGCACGCAGAATGGCACTAACTTAGGCACTGCGGAGGGGGTGTCCCTAATAGAAAGGATATTACAATTTCTTTGCCTGAACACAACAGCCTTGGGAAATCATCTCCAACTAGGAATGGGGAAACTGAGGCTCAGTGAATAGAGAGGGACCCATCTACCAGGACCTATGCAACCAGGCAAAGAGAGCAGGGAACAATGTTGATTTTGACTAAAATTCCCTTGTAAAATATTCATGAGACCCTGCCCCCTTTGGCTCCACCCCCGGCAGCCATAACACTTTTGGGTCCCGCCTCCTTCTGATGACGCTATTGGCAATGTGCACTGCGCACGCCCCGGCTTGGGGGGGGGGGATGTGGTCCGGCCCCGACCCCACCATTTAGACTTCCGGTGCGCCTCTCCCCCAGCTCTTCCGGCTGCGTACCACGTTCCTCAGCTGATGGATCAATTCCTCCTGAGACTCAATCACGTCCCGCAGTTGGTCGAAGGCGAGACACACCGACCCTGACCCCCCCTGCGCCCACCCTACGGGCGTCGCCATCTTTTGCCCCCGCCAGCTCGTTGGAAATGGCTGCCGCTGGGTGGCACACCACGACGCCCACCAATGAGGGTGCGACGCCACAGAGCACCCTGGCCACCGGGGGCGGGGACTTCCTTTGTTACCAGGGGAGGGGCCCGCCTCTTAAAGGAGCCGCCCGGGGAGTTGAACCAACCCTTAGGCATGTAAGTTTATAGAGAATTTGCACCTGTAGTTGATCTTGTGTTTCTCATGCAATCCTGAGGAGCAGGCTTACGTTTCCTTCATTAGCCAGGGAACAGGCAACACCCGCCCCCAGCCTTCTCCCAGGGCCTGTTAATCTGCAAGACCGCGAAGCACGAGCCAATTAAGGCAACACCTGCATCTTTTTTAGCTCCACGCGCCCCCAATCTCGAAATTTAGCAGGGAGTGTGAGACTCCAGCCTCCTCAGATCTGTCTTTCTCCTACAGCATATTCACTATTTAGAAGGCCTGAACCTAAGCAATGAAGGTGGGGCTCAAGAACAGGCAAGGAGAGTGTAGGAAGTGGGCCTCTGTGACTTCAGCTAGTCAACTTTTAATGGAAGCGGTTCGTAGGGAGGAGGGAAGAAGATACAAGAATAAAGAACTGTGTACATAGCCAGCATCATGGTGGAAACACACCCAAGGTAAGTCCTCAGAGTCTGGTACCAAGCTCTGAGCAGTCAGTCATACTTGGTGCCAAGGGCGACCGGATCAAGGTGCTGCGGAGGGCACGGAAGAGCCTGAAGAGATTAGAACGGAAGTGGGGCATTAGGAGATTTCTAAAACAGGTATGGAGTAGGGAAGGATAAGGTGACCACACATCTTCACCAACTCCCTCCCCGCTTTTTTTTTTTAAAACCAGTAAGATTAAGCTTGGGGAATATCAGAGCTAATATTTATCGAGTATTCACTATTCGTGGCACAATTATGCCATATTAGTATTATTTTACGTGGTCTCCATAAAAACCTTGGGAAGTAGGTTCTAATTTCCACACTTTGCAGATTCTCTGAGAGTGACTAACTTGGCCAAGCTGCTAAGCCTCAGTACAAGGTTTTCATGTGGGCAGTTTGATTCTAGAATTCATGTTCTCAGTCTTGATACTGTGCTGCATTTTTGTTGAACATGATACTAAAGTTGTGGAAGCATGAATAATTATATTAAAGAGTTTTCGGCCCTGGCTGCTGTTGCTTAGTGGTTAGAGCACCAACCCTCCCATTGAAGAGTTGCGGGATCCCCAGCCTGGTGGGGGCTGTGCAGGAGGCAACAAATTGGTCTGTCTCTCTCACATTGATGCCTCTCTCTCGTGTTCTCCCTCTCCCTCCCTCCCTCCCCTCCCCCTTTTACCTTCCACTCTTTCTAAAACTCAGGTGAGGGTTCACAACAAAAAAAGAGTTTGCAAGAAATGTTTTCAGTGTCCAAGAAAGGAAACTGAAAGTTAGGTAAGCCGCTCTGGTTGCTCCCCAGAACTACCTAGGGGCCTCTTTTTCAGCTGTTGTGGCCTGATAAACATTGTCATTCCTGTGGGTCTTCCAGTGATAGCCCTTTATAAAAATAAAATTTTTGATTGATTGGAAAGCAGGGGTGGGGGGCGTGGAGAGAGAGAAACATCAATTCGTTGTTCCACTTGTTTATGCATTCATTGGTTGACTCTTGTATGTGCCCTGACTGGGAATCAACCCCCCCAACCTTTGTGTTTTGGGAGGATGCTACCCGCCCAGGGTGTGATACCCTTGTTTTACTTTTCCTTTTTTTTTTTTCTTTTCATGTTTGTTCTCATATCCTTGAGGGCAAGGCTATTTCTGTTGGCTGATCTAAAAAGGGCCCAGAGCAGTACAGTTCAATAGGACTTCTGTCCAGTACTGCAGCCACAGGCCACATGTGCGCTATTCAACCCTTGAAATATGGCCCGTGTGACTGAGGGATTACTTTTTAAATTAAAAAAAAATTATATATTCAAACAGTTAAAAAAATTTAATTAGTACAATTTACATTTAAATAGTTTTATATGGCTGGTAGCTACTATATTGGACACCTGGGCCTAGAGCACATGTGTCAAACACAAGGCCCGCGGGCCAAATCCGTCCCGCCAGGCCTTGCAATGTGGCCCGCACCGCGCTGTCATCACTGCACTCCGCTGCGTTTCCATCACAATGACAGTTTATGACTGTTCAGTAAACCATTCGGCCCGCGATTTAGGCTGGATTTTAGATTTTGGCCCCTTCTCTGATTGAGTTCGACACCCCTAGCCTAGAGGATGCTGTATATATAGATTGTGTGCCTCAGCACAGAGCCTTCTTGTAACTTTATCAAATGTGAATGTTCACCTGAATCACCCTGAACAAAGCTGCACATTCCTCTGGGGCAGGGATCCCTGAATCTTCCCTCTGAACCGTGTCCCTTCTGTGGGTTTTTTCATGAGGTGCTGCCTGATCTCTCTTGCCACTACCCATTTACTCAACCAGCTGGGACAGATTGCCTTGTACACTTAGGCCAAAATCCTGGAGCACAATAGGCTCCTGCAGCCAGTTCCCTGAGCAAGAGAGGACCCTGGATGCAGGTCTGCACCCTGCATACCAGCATAGACTGGTTGGGGACTGCCACAGACTCCTACTCTCTATCAACAAACACTATGAGCTCCTGGCCAACCAGGGCTCAGGGGGGCTCAGGATGACATGACACCACAAACAGCTCTGTGATCCTGCCCCAGGAAGGGCGGCTTTCTGCATAGTGTTGTCATCCTGGTTGATTTTCTGGTTATCTATTGCTATGTAACACACCACCCTACGTTTATTTATACCTTAAAAATTTTATTTTGCTCAGGAATCATCAGTTTGGGCAGAGTTCAATAGTGAAAGCTCATCTCTGCTCCATGTAGTATCAGCTGTTGGGGGAGAGAGGGAGGCTAGAAGTCCCACCCCCATGATTCATGGCTCCCTCACATAATTGGCACATTGGTGCTGTCCGTTGGGAGCTCAGCTGAGGCTGCACGTCTTGTTCCTCTCCATTGGCTGTGTGGGCTTTCTCCTAGCATGTAGACCGGGTTCAAGAGGAAGTATCCCAAGTGGCGGGAAATGGAAGATACCACTTTCTTAAGGCCTGGGCCCCCCAAAAGGGGCATCGTGGCCTTTCTGCTGTTTTCTATTGGTAAATAGGCCACAGAGTCCAGCTTCAAGGAGGGGGGACACATCCACCTTTTGATGGGAGGAATTTTCATTTGGGCTGCACTGTCAGAGGCAGTCCTAACAGATGGTGTGTCATTCTGGTCAGGGTTCAGCTCAGATAAAATTAGACTGAAACAGTCTAGTGGGGGAGACAGACAATAATAAACACTCAAATCTCAAAGTAAGTAATTATTTAAATAAATAGCACCAGAGTTATGACAGGTGCTAAGAAAGAGGAATGAGAGTATTTTAAAATATTTAGCCCAATCTGGGATATGGGGAAAGCTTCTGTGAGGAAGTGATTTTTGAGCTGAAACCTAGTAAGATAACCAGGTGGCACTTCGCAAAGAGAGGAGGGCCAGGTGAGTGGGAAAGGTTCCAGAAAGAGGGAACAGTATACACAAAGTTCCTAGACCCAAAGGGGTTGGCCGAGTGGTCTAAGGAAAAGGCTAGTATGGCAGAAAAAGAAAAAGATATGTAGGACAAGCAGGGGTGGAGGCCAGAAACTTGGTAGAGTCTTATGAAGCATTAGGTCATGCTAAGGACTTTTGCCCCCAGAATAAAAATAATAATTTGGGGGGCGAAAGAAAACTGAAATATTTTAAGCAAGAGGGTGACATAATTTATGCTTAGAAAAGATCTTCCTTGCCCTAGCCAGTTTGGCTCAGTGGATAGAGCATCAGCCTGCAGAGTGAAGGGTCCCAGGTTCTATTCTGGCCAAGGGCACATGCCCGGGTTGCAGGCTTGATCCCCAGTAGGGACATGAAAGAGGCAGCCAATCAATGATTCTCTCTCATCATCGATGTTTCTATCTCTCTCTCCCTCTTCCTTTCTCTCTGAAATCAATTATGTATATGGTCTCCCTGGTTTGCAGCAAGGTGCAGATTGGAGGGGCCCTGAGTTGATGCACAGAGACACTTATACTTGTGAGGCTACTGCAAGTTTTTTTGTTTTTTGTTTTTAATATATTTTATTGATTTTCTTACAGAGAGGAAGGGAGAGGGAGATAGAGCCAGAAACATCGATGAGAGAGAAACATCAATCAGCTGCCTCCTGCACACCCCCTACCGGGGATGTGCCCGCAACCAATGTACATGCCTTCGACCGGAATCGAACCTGGGACCCTTCGGTCCGCAGACCGACGCTCTATCCACTGAGCCAAACCGGTTTCGGCTACTGCAAGTTTTTAATCAGAGGAAATGGATGGTAGTTGGGAAGTCAGATGGTGTCAGAGGAGATAAGAGAGGAGATGGATTTAGGATGTTCTGGAGTTAAAATTGACAGGACTTAATAATGATAGAGGGAAAAGGGAGCCAAGGTGTTTTGGTTGTTTCCTGCTGCAAACTACCACAAAACATAATTAAAGACTTAAAACAGTAACTTTTATTATTTGCTCATGATTCTACAGTTTGAAGAGGGCTTGGTGAGGCAGCTAATTTTTGCTCTGCCCACCAGCTGGATTAAGTTAAACAGGTCTCGATTCTCATTTGGTTCTCTGCATACCTGCTTCATGTGGTTAGCTTGGTGGTCTCAGGGAGGTTGAACTTACCTGGCAGCTGGCTTCCCCTAAGTGGTGAAATGGAAGCTGCTAGTTTTGCCACATTCTATGGATTAAAGATCAAAGGCTGGCCTAGATCAGAAAGGGGACTACAAACAGTAGGGCATGAATATTAGGTGTGGTCCATTGGGGGACATCAAGTCAAGTATACGTTTTCTGGGTTTCTGACTTTTGTACTTTCATGGATGATGATGCTATTCATAGAAATGGGAGACTCACGGTGTCGCTCCCATTTCCTCCATTAAAAAAAAAAAATCACTGTACTCTGTAAGAAGGGTGACTATATTTCAAGCTTCTCTTCCTCAGAGTTGCTTTCACTGATCCCTCATACTGGATTAAATCCATTTGTTATGTATTCCCAAGGTTCTCTTGGTCCCGCCTTTGACAATCATCCCACTGGGGAGCATTGTCAAAATTAGGTTCCACATTCGATGCAAGCTCCAGGAGCCGTGGTGCTGGGTCTCACTGTTCCCGACCCCCATCCCAAAAGCTCAGCTCACCTGGCATACGCTAACTTCTCCATTTTGTTGAATTGCATCTCATCTCAATCTTTCTCCAAATGATAGGCATTATTATGAGTAGTTCAGCTCTGGAGAAACCAACTGAAACATACTATATTTTTAAGTAAAAACTTTCCTAAATATAGGCCATTAGGGACAAAGCCAGCAAAGAACTGGAATAACAGTCGATTTGCAGATGCTAAATAGTTTTGATCTGTACATTGGCTGTAATATGCTGCAGAAAATGCAGAACGGGTGATGCCACCAAAGCTATTATTTTAAACACCAATAATTCCACCGATGGATGAGGAAAGACTGGGGAAAAGGTCAACTGCTCTAGTCTCCAGTAGCTTCAAGGAGTCAGGCAATATGCAGTGCTGAAGGGTGCCATGGGCAAAGGTAAAAGGATAGGAGGCCCAGCCGGTGCTGCTCAGTGGTTGAGCATCAACCTATGAACCAGGAGGTCATGGTTCAATTCCCAGTCAGGGCACATGTCCGGGTTGCCAGCTCCATCTTCAGTAGCATACAGGAGATAGCCGATCAATGATTCTCTCTCATCATTGATGTTTTTATCTCCTCCTTTCCCTTTCTAGCTGAAATTAATAAAAAATGTATTTAAAAACAAGAAAGGAAAAACAAAGCCTCTTTTTCTATATAAAATCTTTTAATTTCTTTCTTTGTTAAAATACAATTAATTCAGATGCAGCAGATCAGGCGACCAGATTTCTCAGGACTCCATCGGAGCTGATTCCATCTGTATCAAACCTGGCTCTGGTCACAGAACATTCACATCTTTAATTCCAAATACTGAATGGGATGCAAATGATGTAATTAATATCTAACACATGGGTATGTGGTTACTTGGTGGTCATTGCATGAGGTATCAACAATGCAGGCTTAAAAAATAAGATGTACAATAACTTGGCCCTTTCCAAAAACAAGTGTATTAGAATACTAAGCTTACACCTTAAATGAATTCAAAATAATTACTGATTAACTGCTAGCTCCTGTGAGGATCATGCATGCAGAGACTACTTGCATGTGTGGCTAGTTGTAACAGAAAGCTTCTAGAATCCCAAAAGTGCCTCCTCACAAAGCGTGTCCTGAGTGTGAGGATGAAATGAGAATCACACATAGCTTGGCCAGGCTGTTGGATCTCATGTTTCAGTTGGGTTTGGAGTTCAGTGTAATTTTTAATAGTTTCCAACAGAAAGCAAAGCAATTGCATTTTTTACTGGTCACTTCTTCCAACCTGTGAGGCCTGGAGCTGATAAGGAAGTTCAGACATTTTCTGGTTTGAGCAGATGAACCCCAGGGTTACTCATCAGGGGTCATGGATTCCTTCAAGCTGTAGTGTCCTTCGTGGTGAGGACTCTCCCGCTCCCTCCTCACTGCTGGTCATGCAGTGCAAAGAGCACTATCATCCTAATGATGAGTTTTTCCATGTTTGCTTGAGCCTCAAGCCCTATTTCTTAGCCCTTCTCCTGTTACACATCTTCAAGCTGTTCTAATGCTCATAGACACAGTATAGCACTGCACACCAAGTTCTGACCGCAAGAATAAGCCTTACCTAAAGAGCTTATCTATGACTAGGAAACCTTCCAAAGGATGTCGGCTAGAGGAAAATCATATTACCACCATGTAGACAACCCATCTAAAATATAACCCATGAAATTTTAGTTTAACAATATTCTGGACTGTACCAAATAGATTAAACTATCCTTTAACCAAATGCAAATATTCTCTTGAGGAAAACCAGATGTGAGTGTTGTGGTCTACTAGGTAATAAATAGTACCATCAGTTCTGTAAAGACAGACGATAGGTCTGACATTTATTGGAGTTAGTATTGCCTCTATTTAGTATCATCACAGATAACTGTCTGCCATGAAATCTATAAAATGTGTGGCCACATTCTTCAGGGGCATCTACAGTAGGGTTTTCTAACCTGTCAATTCAGTTTAATTTATGGCCCAGAGGTTGGGATTGAGAGGAGAGCGTTGATTTTGGTGTGCACAGGAAAATGTTCTATAAGCCTGTTTGGCTCACAGGCACATTTTACTGTGTACACCCCCTCTGTCACTCAGAGGGAGTCAAGAAAGCCCCCCAATCCAGGAGAGACATAGCTGGGCAGCAGAATCTGATTATCTCTGGAGCTGCTCCTCCCCACCGCTGAGCAGTTGTCCTCTACCAGCCGCTAAAGACCCACTCTTTACCTCTGGAGGCGTCTCCTGACCCTGCGGAATGTCCGCATGTTGAACCATGCTAGACACATCTGTCTGAATCATGGCCGTGCATCTGAAAGGAGAAACTCCACTCTGGAAATCAGTTTTCATGCAGTCTCCTTCCAACAGGAATTTTTCTTCCATCCTGAAGAAAACATGAATGTAGACCACAGTCACTTACTGATCCTTCCAGGTTCGGACTCCTGATAATCTAGGCAGCTCCCTCAGCTGGGCTCTGCAGGAAGTCTGGGCTCTGCAGGAAGTCTGGGATTACATGGCCCAGGAAGCAACTTACCCCTTCCTTGTCACCTGCCTCTGAGGGACCTTTTGTTTTGTATACAAAACTGGCATGGAGCCTTGGTTCCTAAGCCAGGGGGAAAGGTGTCCTGAATGGATGATGGACTGCCACAGAAAGGATACAGGGTCAGAGGAAAGAGGGCAGGGGGATCTTTGGGAAAGATTCAGCTTTATCAATCTGGCTAGAATGACCTGAGAAATGAGGATGATCTCACACTTTCTACTTGATAATCAGACCTCCATCTAGCTCTGCCATTACCGCTTATGTGACCCAGGTTAACCTTTCATCCTCTCCGGGTCAATATTCTCATTCATAAAAACATGTCCACTTCACAGAGCTGTGAGGAGGCTAAAGTAGGGAAATGCATGTAAGGGCCCTTGCTTCATCCCAGGCACTCAGTGTATGTTGACTATAGGAAAAAGCATCTCATATCACAAACTATAGGATTAGACAAAGTGACTGCTGGAGCCAACACCAGATCCCCAGAGCCACGGAAAGGTCTCTCCCCGCTCTCTAGGCTTGAGCAAATAGTCCAGTTAGCAGCAGTGCTTCCTCTTAGTCTGACCACAATTCCTCTGTTCAGTTCCTGTGATGCTGCAAGGGGAAATGGCAAAAAGAACATTCTCTGGGTTCTATGATGGACTAGAGAACTTTCAGTGAGAAGCTGAGACTGACGTTATATTTTACCTTCATCCTTGGCCCCTGCTTCCATTGAGCTGTTTCACTCAATAGCTCTTAATTTCTGGTCCCTCTGCAAGAGAGACAATTAAGGAAGTAAAAAACTAAAATCAGGCATTTTGCTAGTAACTCTGAATATGGATTAGGAAAATAGGAAACTATTGACTACAATAGTTTACATTTCACCACATTCCCCTTAGAAAGTGGAAATCTGAGGAGTATGTTCCAAAGGCTGAATCCTGGGGGGACTCTCATGAAGGGAGAGAGATAATTCTTGGTGCACTTTGTAAACAACTAATATTAAGCTGCTTTGGCTCTGCCTAGGAATGCGTGGTTAGCGAAGAAGAGAAAAAAGAAGAATACATGAATCTGCTCTGGGACGCCCTGAACTACATTCCTAGAGGCAGGACAGGTGTGGAGCAGGAGGGCTGAATCCAACACTTTGTCATTAATTCAACTTAGATGAACTGCTCCTGGCCCCTGGAGCCAATCCCCAGGAAGGATTCTGTGATGACAAGTCTGGCTCCATGCTCAAGCGCTTTCAACTCAGCCCACCAAATAAAGTTAGCAAATTATAAAATGTTCATCATTTCCTAATTTTGTATTATAAAATGGAATTAGGAACATAAATAGTAACAAGTAGCAAAACCCAGACCCTGTGCAGAGCTATCATCCTCTCAGCCACCTCTGCGTAGGCCAATGAGTTTGGAAAGTTTTTCACAGTTTTCAAGTTTCAGCGACTCTGCTTTCTCTTTCAGTCGCTCATCTCTGTATAATCCTGCCAAATTGGTCAGCTCGGACTCTGAAAGATAAAAGAGAGAACCAAATCATCAAAAGACGTGTGGCCCTTTGTTTCATATCTATATTTCTGGAATCAAAGCTTCTTTTTATTTAATACTTTCTCTTTCAATTATATTTAAGAAACAGGAATTTATTCAAGAAACAGAGTACCAGGCAGCTATACTACACCAGGTGCTAAGGATTAAAGGACACCTGTGGTCCTGGAGAGCTACAGTATCTGTGCTTCGTTATAAAAGCACGGGACTTAGTTCTTATCAATAGAACATTTGGCAGCAGAGTTGGGAAGCCTGCACATGTGCAGTAAGAGGAGACCGTTTCATGGTCCTTCTACAAATGGTATTCAGATGGCAGTTGGGAGAGAATGGAGTCCAATCGCCTGTTCCTGTCATCTGAAACAAAGACAGCTGCTTCATTCTTTCCCTTGCATTGCTGGATCATAATTCATACACACTAACAGGCGTCTTCAAACTACGGCCCGCGGGCCACATGCGGCCCGCAGAGGAGTCTGATCCGGCCCGCCAGGTTTTTTTGGGCAGTGAGCGCAGCCGAGGTGTTACAGTAGGAATTAGTAGTTCATATAGTCCGGCCCTCCAGCTCTCTGAGGGACCGTGATCTGGCCCCCACTTTAAAAAGTTTGAGGACCCCTGTGACTAACTGATGCACCTACTTCTGGTGGGTAAGCCTGCTAGAGAAGGCCAGGTTGCTGGCGGCTTTCTTCATTCCCTCACCACATGTGGAGTCCCTTATTCAAAGGCCAGAGGCAGCTGGGCCCTTTAAAAAGTGAAATCATCTGGATCTGGTGACTTTTGTCTCCTTGACTAAAGGAATTTCATTTTCTCTTAATGGTGGAGAAGGACATTTTATTTTTAACCAGAACATACTCTCTGCTGTCTTCCCCAACTCAACAGTGGTTGGCTGCCTCTACTTTTTATTCTTTTGTAAAGTTTCAGAGGTAATATTAGGAGGGAAGGCCTGAAAAGCACTTCCAGGGACATGTATGAACAGGATGGCATGCTTGGATGGGCTGTGTGGACTCTGAAAACCTCCAACAGTGGGTAGCTACTCAATGTTGAAATGACCATACTTGTGGAAATGCCATTTTAATCATTTGGAGATGTGCTATCCATTCTTAATCATCTGCCGACAGGTTTTGTTTTTCTTGGTGGAACCAGAGGCACCTGTCGTTAATCAGCAAGCTGCCTGGACACAGGAATTAATAATTAGACAGGGGGAACAATGGGCATTGGTTTCCGAATAAGCTTCTATCAACACAAAACACTGTCTGGCATTTCTGCTCACAATGATTCTATTTACACCAAGTAAGGCTCAGAGTGCGGATTAAGTGCAGGACTCTAGGGTGAGGGGTGGCTATGCATGAAAACCCTTCCTCTACAATGAGGGCTCAGGGTCTGGGCCCTTGCCCAGCAGTTGTTGGCAAAGAGCGGCCTCCTAGGCTTCAGAACAATGCGCTCTCTCCCCTTGGTGCGGTGCCTGCAGGGCCTGCTGGCCAGAGCTTGCCTTGGCTTCACGGAGGATCATGTGCTGCACCCAAGTGAAAGCTCTTAGGTCCTGCCCAGCGTGCGGCATTAGCTCCATTTCTCTGGCTCCTTTGGCATGTGGGAAGCTGTTTAGGAGGCCTCTATAAAATCAGTCTGTCCCTTTGGTTCTCTGGAATCACAGTTACATCAGTGTACAGAACAGATTATGTGGCTTTGCTTTTCCTTTAAATGATTTTCTTAGGGTGTTTTTCCTTCTTCCTTCTCACCCTTTTTAAATTTTTTTTAAAATTTATTTCCTTAGATTTTTGGCTTACCAAGCTTATCTAAATGCCTCATTGCCTGACATCACATTCAGAAAACATTAAGGCTAGTGATTCTTACTATTTTCTTTTTTAAAAAATATATTTTATTAATTTTTTACAGAGATGAAGAGAGAGGGATAGAGAGTTAGAAACATCGATGAGAGAGAAACATCGATCAGCTGCCTCTTGCACACCCCCCACCAAGGATATGCCCGCAACTAAGGTACCGAAATCGAACCTGGGACTTTTCAGTCTGCAGGCCGACGCTCTATCCACTGAGCCAAACCGGGTTCGGCGATTCTTATTTTCTACACTGAAGACCACAGTAGCAAGCTGGTGAAAGATAACTGTACATATATGAATGCCTTTCTCAAAACGCCACAATACTTCTTGTAAAATTCAATGAAACTGGGTTTCAATGCTGTAGAGCTTGAGACCCCTGCTCCAGAGCAATGACCTTGCACAAGGTCAGTGTTTCAAGGAACCATGTCCCACACCTTACCACCATGCTTACAGAAACCTCTCTCTAAACTGCCAGTGAATTCTTTTGCCCTTCGATGAAGCAAAAGGTCAACTAATGAATATGTTACTTTTTACAAGTTCTGTTAATATTCAATAACTTCTAAGAAAAAAATCTTTGGGAGGGACAGTATCAAAAGAACATCTTTTATTCTTTGTAAAATATTTCTCTTGCCCTCAATGCCAGTGTAATTGATGGACAGAGCTTGAGTCTTCAAGGTAAACGAACTCAGGCAAATTGTCAACAGAAGCAAGTCCCAGAATGTCTCCCAAGAGGACTCTGCACAAAAGCTCAGATCAGACTCTTGACAGTTGGAAGACTCCAACAGATCCCAGCCACACTTATGAGCCAACCCCATGAAACAGTGCTGCATCCAGTCTAGCAAGCAAGGGCTCCACCACCATGGTAAGCGTTATGCCCATATCATCTTCTGTTATCCATAGGACCTCCCTAAGAAGAAGTTCATTTGTCCCCATTTCAAAGCCTAAGCTTCTACCCACTCTGCGACCCTGCTCCAGGGCCTGGAGAGGACCTCAGATCAGTTCAGGCAGGCCAGGAGATAGTTCCTGCCTATTGCTTTGGTCCATCCCAGCCCAGTGGCCTGGCCACTTCCCCTGGCATCAGGTTTGTTATCTAGACGCAGCTGTGAAGGAGAAAACAGGGCAATGGTATTCATATTAAAGGATTACTCATAGAAGTTCATTCAGATTAAGCATTCTCAGGGAGAGCAAAGACATGAACAAAAGATTTAAAAAGATAATGGCTAATTTTACTAAAAACAGTTTCCACTCAGTATTTTGCCAAGAGTGAACTTTGTTCTCAAGTGGGTTTATTTTTACAATCTCCAAGTGCTAAATTTAACCTTGTTGGCTGCACTTGCTGCTGGAACCGGAGGGCAGATGCTGCTGGTTCTCAAATGGCACTTGGGTTGTGTGGAGGCTACAGACAACCATCACCATCCTTAAATACCAGAAATAGATTTTTAAGGGATGTGTGCTGATAACCCCATTTAGAACTTGTGGGTACATGCATCATGTTTACTCACTGGATTTTTATTTATATCTGGAGACCGCAAAACCCCGAAACTAGGCCTCATGGGGATGAGGACAAAAGCCTAGAAGCCACCTTATAGTAGGTGCAATCCTTATTATAAGCTCTTTGCATAGTTCCCGTTGGGGTATGTGTGTGTGTGTGAACAATGTGAAATGCAGATTTGCATCCAGTTCTTGTAGAAAGCAACCCGTTTCAAACCCTCCCAGGGTCCAAAACATGGGGAGTGTTCAGGACACACACTATGGCCTTTATGTGATTTGGATCCACAAATATATGGCCTTTTAGTCAAAGGCCTTTATCTTGTTCCAATTTCTTTTCTGATTTTTTAAAAACTTGCAAAACCTAGTTTAACATGAGGTAGGGTACTTTCTGAACCCTCAGACTTCTCAATAAAAAAACAACTTCCTCCTGCTTAATTCCCCTGCATCCCAGTCATTGCCTACCATGCTCCGGATGCTCCTGAGAGTTAGCTGCTCGTGGGGAGCAGAGACAAGGCCCCTAAGGACTAGGGTTAGGACACTAACCCTGTTCTGCGATTCCTAAGCCTCAGCATTTTCATTGTTTTCCAGTTCTGAGAATCCTCTCTTCAGAAGACACTTGCTGAACACCTGTTCTGAAACAAGGGCCAGGTGCCTGAGACACAAAATTAATAAGACATGGTTCTTGTCCTCAGAGAGCCCACAGTCCAGCATGGAGACATGTGCCTACGGGACACTAACACTATGAGAGCAGTCCTCTGTTGACAGGCTGAGCAAAGTGCTTTAAGAACACACAGGAAGGAGAGATTAACATGGGGGTGGGGCTGGGATGCATGATGGGTCAGCAAGGGCTTAGCAGCACTGTGACTGAAGAGCTAATTTTATCAGACACTTTTAGATGTTTAATAATACCCAGTACACGTTTTTAAAAATTGAGTTAGAGCTTGTTTTTAAAAAATTAACCAAAGCCAAGTTTTATAATAAGTAGTTATTAATGGTATAATAGTTATTAATGGTACTTGTGCACGTGTGTGTGAATTTGTGTGTATGTAGAATTCAAGTGGGATGAAAAGTGAACTTGGCTGAGAGACAGAGCTACTCTAGCTACCAGCACTCCCCATTAATACTCACTGGAATTAAAAAGCCAAGTGGCAGACACTTACCCAAACTGTCTTCTTGAGGGAAACGGAGAGAAGGACTTCTCAGACTCACCCATACTGATGGGGCAGACCCAGGGAGGGTCCCTTTTGTTCTGTGTAGCCTAAGCCAACAGGAGGGGAAGGGAGGGGGCATGTGACTCAATGCCAACAGCCTGCAAACCTTTGGTTTGGCTCAAAAAGTAGGCTGGACCTGGCCGAAGTTGTTGGGCATTGTCCCAGGCGCCAGGGGGTTTCAGATTCAAGGGCGCATGTCTGGGTTGTGGGCTCTATCTCTGGGGTATGCAGAAGACAGCCGATGGATGTTGCATTCTCACGTAGACTTTCTTCCCCCCACCTCTCTCCCTCTTCCTTCCTCTCTCTTGAAAGATCAATAAACTATTCTTTAAAAAGAAAAATAAAGTTAGGCTGGATCAGACAGATTTCCCTATAGGAATTGGGAATTAGGAAAGTGGACCAAACCAGGGAGCCGGGAGAACTTCCAGAGGAAGCTTGTGATGTAGAAAGGGGCCAATAACTGGGGTGGCTAGAGGAGGGGGAAGACTGACCATGGCAGGCAGGATAAGGTTATGAAGGAGGAGAGCTTGAGAAAGCAAAAGAGGGTAGTTGGTAGAGAGGAGAGTGGGGCAGATGGGCAGAGAAGTAGAGACTTGGAGACAGAAAGACAAAAAAGCAACTAAGATTTCCAAGTCCTGGCTACATGTGTCCTGTCAATAAACTTCCCTTTTTTAGAGTATCCTGAATGGGCCTCTGTCCTCTCTCTGTTCATATAAGTATGTGCAACCCAAACAAGGAGAGGAGGGGTCAGGAAGCTGGGGATGCCTTTTGGAAGCATGGCCACCAGCTAAAGCTCCTTTTAGAGTCTCTTACTTTGTTGTTTCTCCTTCCAGCAGCTCGTCTGGATGTAATCAATGTAATCCTTCTCTATCGTCTTCTCCAGCTCACGCAGAGATGCTCCCCTGTAGACCTTATCAAAGTTTTTATCCACAAAGTAAGGCACCTGCAGGTTCTGGGTTTCTCTAGAAATGGTGTAGCCCATGGTCCTGAAACATGGAGAGAGAGGCTCAGGTAAGCTTGTTATGTTTGGCAATATTACTCAGCACCGGCCGCACAGATCTCATGGTCACAATTACCTCTTCAAAGGGCAGATGTGGATGTCACTGTCTAATGCACCTAACATTTGTAACTTCCCTAGCAAAGAAGTAATTGTAATGTTGTCATTATTGCTATTCTATGAACATGTTCATACTGTGGATTCATTTCAGCACTTTATTCTCTTAAAGAAGCCACCCCTCTTATATTGCTTTCTATGCTAAAAGTAGAATACTAATGCTTAAAAAACAATTTGGATATTGTGTAGGATTAGCATGGTACCTGGCACAGAGTAGGCTATTGGTAAATGCTGGTCGAATAAACTGATTGTTACAATACTCTGTTTATAAATAGCCAGATAGCTTACACCTAGCATCAATCTTTAGGACAAAATAAAACCTACAAACATAGCTGCTCAGTGAGAACTGCAAAAAATTTAAGAAAAAAATTTGAATGATGCTTCTGGGTTAACTCTCTGTGGTCTAAGATATCCAATGGTATGTCTGGTGAGAAACATTGGCAGGTCTGGGTTAACTAAATTCTAACCATAGAGTAGTTTAGAAGGGAACTCAAATTCCAGTGAAAACAATGTGACAGCAATGTGCAAAATGCAAGTTGATTTTACTCAAACTGGACAAATTCTATCTCAAACGAGTTATAGTTGACCTTTTCCCAGCCTTCTCCTTTGCTCTCTCTACTTAAGGATCTTGCCGAATGTCTCAGAGTTCAGGCCATGACTGCTCTCACCTCCCTTTGGGAAGCTGTTAGCAGGTTTCTGACAGCCCCACTACCTGACAAGAAAGGAGGTAGCAGTAGCATATGGAAAAACTTGGGAAGTCAGGAAATGGAGGGAATCAGGCCAATGTAATCTAATAGTAATGACCTATCTCTGAGTCTCAGATTTCTTCTTTGTAAATGAAGATATTGACTTAAAATGATAGTTTTCAGTCTATAGTGATCATCAACAAAGACTGTTCCTATTGCCCTGGCTGGGCAGCTCAGTTGGTTGGAGTGTCGCCCCATACACCACAAGGTGACCGGTTAGATTTCTGGTCAGGCAAATACCTAGGTTTCGGATTTGATTCTGGGTCAGGGTGTGTACAGTAGGCAACCGATCAATTTTTCTCTCTCATATCGATGTTTCTCTCCCTCTCTCTCAAATCAATAAAAAACATATCATTGGGTGAGGACAAAAAAAAAAGTCTTAAAAAAAAAATTCTTCCTATTATGTATTGCCTCACCGACTGCATTTTGTAAGGTTTTTGTCTGCTAAACTATAATAATAAATAATGACTAATTTATCATGATTAATTTTTAAAAATAATGATTCTTGAACCTTCATTTGGACCAGGATAATCTGGAAGGCTCATTGAAACTTATATTACTGCTCTGGCCAGTTTTGCTTAGTGGTTAGAATATCAGGATGTGGACTGAAAGGTTGCAAGTTTGATTTCTGGTCAAGGGCATGTGCTTCAGTTGCAGATTCCCCAGCCCCAGTAGGGGCTCGTGTGGGAGGCAACTAATCCATGTGTCTCTCTCACATTGGTGTTTCTCTCTCTCCCTCTCTTCTCCCCTCCTCGCGCCCCACCCCCTTTCCTCCTTTCTACTCTCTAGAAATCAATAGAAAAAATACCCTAATATCCTTGGGTGAGGATTAAAAGAAACAACACTGAGGTTCTCATCCTCAGAGTTTCTGATTCCATAGATAAGGAGTAAAACCTAAGAGTATGCATTTCTAATATATTTGTGTGTTTTTTAAAAATATATTTTTATTGATTTCAGACAGGAAAGAAGGAGAGAGAGAAACATCCATGATGAGAGAGAATCATGGATCGGCTGCCTCCTGCAAGACCCCCACTTGGGATCGAGCCCACAACATGGGCATGTGCCCTTCACTGGAATCGAGCCTGGGACCTTTCAGTTTGCAGGCCGATGCTCTATCCACTGAGCCAAACCAGCTAGGGCAAGAGTATGCATTTCTAACATGTTGCCAGTTGATGCTGATTATGCTCTGGGGACTAACTTTGAAAAATGAATTAATTGAAATAATTAATGGAAGAAATTAAAATATTCCTATGAGAGCTCATAATCTGCATGCAATACAAAATTACAATGATTTTCTATATTTTCAGCAAAAGAATGTGATCCTATGGTTTTCTATGTAGCCTTATTATGAATAAATATTCTATGTTTGTAATTTCTTAAATTTAAAATCACTGGATCTCAGTTACTGTGTTCCCAGACCGAGGAGGGAGTGGGCGGGGGAGTCCAGCAATCCTATCACAAGCTCAGTAGGCCCTTTCTAACATGGTGTAATAAGGATTTAATCTGAACTTGGAGTTATTTTATTAATCCTTCAGAAGCCAGTTGTTGCTGTCTTGCAACTGACCAGATGATGTCGCTGTACAACAAAACAATCCATATCCTGAGCACACTGGAAACTGCCTGCAGTATTTTTGATCATCTTTGCACTATTACTATCCAACTGTTCCTTTAAGTTACAAAATCTGTGCTTTTATAACAAAAGGTGAAATGAAATGTTAGTAATATATAGGAAAAACCTTCAAATCTTTTACCATTCAGATTGTTGTTAAGATTCATAAATATTTGACTTACGATTTGTAGAATAGACTGTATGGTGGATTAGTAGCTAGCAGCTGAGTAATTACAGATATAATCACAATCACAAGAACTGGAAGTAACTGAATAAATGCAGAATACGTATTCTGAAAAAGAAAATATATTTGGTGTAAGTGTTCTTCATCAATATAAAGCTTATAGAAAATAAGATTCTTTTCCCAAAGAAAATGCAAATTAGCCGAAACCGGTTTGGCTCAGTGGATAGAGCGTCAGCCTGTGGACTGAGAGGTCCCAGGTTCAATTCCAGTCAAGGGCATGTACATTGGTTGCGGGCACATCCCTGGTGGGGCATGTACAGGAGGTGGCTGGTCGATGTTTCTCTCATCGATGTTTCTAGCTCTCTATCCCTCTCCCTTCCTCTCTGTAAAAAATTAATAATATATATATATATATATATATATATATATATATATTAATAAAAGAAGAAAATACAAATTACTAGTGCACTGCCCAAAGCACAAGGCTTTTTTGGGAAGGCTATACTTTGCAGAGAAGTACCAAACAACTCTGTTCTTTCTGCTGAGAAATTTGAAGGAGGCCCACCTACAACCTGATTGACACCCAGTAATTCTCCTGCATTCCCCTTTTCTTTCTTCTTTTTTTTAAAAATATATTTTATTGATTTTTTACAGAGAGGAAGAGAGAGAGATAGAGAGCTAGAAACGTTGATGAGAGAGAAACATCGACCAGCCAGCCTCTTGCACATCCCCTACTGGGGATGTGCCCGCAACCAATGTACATGCCCTTGACCGGAATCGAACCCGGGACCCTTCAGTCCGCTGAGCCAAACCGGTTTTGGCTGCATTTCCCTTTTCTAAGACAAATGAAGCAGACACTCTGGGTGAGTCTGCCCAGACTGTAACTCTCTGGGGTCATGTTAGTATTATATAACCTCGTTATCGATCACAGCTGAACAGATTGGGGGACATCTAACCTAGCAAGGATAATCACATTCCCCACCCTACAGGAATTTGAGATTGAGATGTATCACCAGTGACTGCTAGATAATCACTCTTAGGCACTGGGGATTGGCCATTTGCAAAGGGAATTATGACAAACCAGGCTGATTACAGAGAACAAAGCAGATGAAAAGAGGTGGGAAAACTAGAAATAATATGGCCCCAACTAGTCACGGAGAGCACAGTTGCGTGGGTGCCTGACAGCACCCCAGGACCTGGTTTCCATCTATCATGAGACACAGCTGCACTTTCTGCCCTTGAGCTTCGTGAGACCTCCTAGATCTCTTACCTTAAACTGGTAATTTGTATTTTCTGCATTCAAGAAAACCTCCATTGAAGCATCCCACAAGGAAATAGTTTCCTGGGACAGCCACCACAGAATGGTATAGGTGAGAGAGTTACTATTCTGGCCTATTTGAGTCAGTTACCCAGCTCTTCTTACCATTGCCTCTGCTTTTCTGAAGCACATTTCAGTAACATATTTTCAAGTTAAATTTCTAATACATGATCAGATACCATAAGGCCGCTTAGTACAGTGTTTATGAGCAGCAGTTCTGTCCTCCCGATGTACCTGAGGTTTATCTTCCTCCTCCTCCTTCCGTGTCTGCATCCTCTCATGTCGGTGGCGCCGGCGGTAATAGTGGGTATCATCTGTCACGTGTGAAAACATATGAATGTTTCCTGGAAAAGAAAGAAAAACCCTTAATATGGGATATGGCAAACACTTCTTCCGCCTTTCCAAGGTCCTTCCTCCAATTAGGTTCTCTGTGGTTAGAATATTGTCCCATTTTACCCAGTAGAAAAATAGGACAGTAGGTGAACCAGGTGAACCAGCTGGAGATGGAATGCGCTTAGTTCTCCTGCCTTTATTTAAATAGTCCTTTATAACCAGTGAGTGAGGAACCCCAAAAGGTGAGTAAAGAAAGAGCATCTGGGCCATGAGTCTTGTCTGCTTCCTTGCCCAGTATCAGAATCTTTAATAGCAACTCATAAAATTCATCTTCCTGGGCATTTAATTATCCTAATTTTCAACTCTCTGGCGGTGCTTTTCTAACTTTTATCTTTATATAGCTGCTATTTTGCAACAACAACAATAACAACAACAAATGGAATTTGGTACTTATTTATAAAGCACTTAAAAATATCTAATCCTCACAGCAGCCCTGTGAGGTAGGTATTACTAACTCCATTTTTTCAGGTGATGAAACAGGATAAGAGAGACTGCGTGATTTGGTCAAAATCATGCACAGTTGGAGGCTAGAGACTTGCTTCAAATCCCAGTTCACCTGATTCCAAATTCCTGCTGTTTTCATCATACTATGTCCCTCTGTTCAGATCTTCAAACAAGAGCTTACGGATACATAAATTTTTTCATGATAATTTTGGGATACTGACCTGTAGGAAATTGCCCTCCAAAGAAGACATTGAATAACTCTTCTGGAGTGATGTCAGCTTCAAAGTCTCTGTAATAATGATAAGGTCTGGCTCGAGGAGCAGTGAAAGTCACCTGTTGTTCATCTCCATATTCATCATAGCGGAGTCTCTTGTCCGGATTGCTAAGTACTGCAAAGGCATTTCCTATTGCTGCAACCAAAACAAAAGAGTTCCTGAGTACATAGTCTTTGCTGTAGCTGAGGGTGATCACAGTAGCCGCAATGAAAAGCCCAGAGTTGATTGGTGCTGAATAACTTCACAGGGATCTAAGGGAAGTGTTTGGCCTAGAAAGTTCACCAAAGTGCTTGCCCTTGAAATTTTCCATGATCTAGTTTGAAAAGCCAGAAACAACATTGCACTCAAGATGGACTAAGAACTATTGCTTTCATTCATCAAAAATGTTCTTATTTCATTTGAGAGCTATAGCTTATTATTGGAAACTAGAGGCCCAGTGCATGAAATTTGTGCATAGAAGAGGGGGGATGGTCCCTCAGCCCAGCCTGCACCCTCTCACAATCCAGGACCCCTGGGGGGATGTCCCCCTACCCTGGGGGATCAGGCCTAAACTGGCAGTAGGACATCCCTCTGCAATCCAGAACTGCTGACTCCTAACAACTCGCCTGCCTGCCAGCTTGCCCCTAACCACTTTCCTGCCTGCATGATTGCCCCTAACTGTTCTCCTGCTTGCCTAATCACGCTTAACCATTCTACTGCCTGCCTGATTGTCCCTAACCACTCTCCTGCCTGCCTGATAGCCCCTAACCACTCTCTATGCCTGCCTGATCACCTCTAATTGCCTCTGCTTCAGCCTCTGTCATCAAGGCTTTTATCTGGAATGACATCCAGAAGGTTGTTCAGTTGTCTGGTCTAATTATTATTATTACAGGTAGTTCGTACATAAGTAGTGGTGTTCTACTTTAAGTATAGAAACAATCGTCTGAATGAAATAATCAGTAAAATTATTGTTTGGCTAAAAGCAAAATCCTTACTCATTATAATCTTATTCAGCTTCCTTTACAAAATGGTCTTCAGAAATTAATGAGAGATCAAAGACTGAATAAATTATATATGCTTATCATCACCTCTCCTCCCTATTTGTCCAATTTCATTTAAATAAATAATCCATACCTCTAATTAAAGAATGCCCCCAGAAAAGTCTTTTTGTTTGTTTTTGTTAATTCTCACCAGAGGATATTTTTCCATTGGTTTTTATTTTATTATTATTTAAAAAAAATATATATTTTATTGATTTTCCACAGAGAGGAAGGGAGAGGGATAGAAAGCTAGAAACATGCCGAAACCGGTTTGGCTCAGTGGTAGAGCATCGGTCTGCGGACTGAAAGGTCCCAGGTTCGATTCTGGTCAAGGGCATGTACCTTGGTTGCAGGCACATCCCCGGTAGTAGGTGTGCAAGAGGCAGCTGGTCGATGTTTCTCTCTTGTCAACGTTTCTAGCTCTCTGTCTCTCTCCCTTCCTCTCTGTAAAAAATCAATAAAATATATTAAAAAAAAGAAAGAAAGAAAGAAAGCTAGAAACATCGATGAGAGTAACATTGATCAGCTGCCTCTTGCACCCCCCAACTGGGGATGCGCCCACAACCCAGGTACATGCCCTCGACTGGAATCGAACCTGGGACCCTTGAGTCCGCAGGCCGACGCTCTATCCATTGAGCCAAACCGGTTTCGGCTTTCCATTGATTTTTAGAAGAGAGAAGGAAAGACAGAGAAATATCATTGTAAGAGGGACACATCAATTGGTTGCCTCCTGCATGAGCCCCACCAGGGCTCAGGCTGGGGAGAAGTCAGCGACCAAGGTTCGTATCCCTGACCAGAGTCAAACCTGAGACCCTTTGGTCCACAAGCTGATGCTCCATTCACTGAGCCAAACTGGTTAGAGCAGAAAAACCTTTCAAAGCCTCCCTACCCCCTACCTACCTCTGAGTCGGTTAACTCTATCAAAACACAGTCAGAAAGAGCATTTCTTTATGATTCTTTTACCTATGTAATTATTAAAAATTTACAGCAATAAAACAGCTAAATAGAAAAAAAAACACTAAAAACTAAATAAAGTTGCTTAAACATTAACATTTCTTGAAATATGGCAGGTTTATCAAAGAAATAGCATTAGTCTGTGAGATTCCTTACATGAAGGTGTAAAGAGAAGGTTGGTTACCTATTTGTTTCCTTGTAGAAACTGTGGGGAGAACTAGATTCACAATGGCACATAGTCTGAGGTAAATGGTGACTTAAATTTCTCTGATCTATAATTTTTAAAATTTTCTTTTGAAAAATTTCAAATCTATAAACAAGTTGAAAAAGAGTACAATAAACACCTGTATACCCTTAACCTAAATTAATCAATTTTGCCACATTGCTTTCCTTAACTCTCTATACGTGCATACATATTACATATACATTTCTTTTGCTGAGCCATGGGAAGTAGGCCACATTATAACACTTCACCCCTAAATATTTCAACATATGTCTCCTAAAAAGAAAAAGCTTCTTCTACATGATCACAATACCATTATCACAGATAAGAAAGTAACATTATTACCCAATAAATCCTTGCAAGGTTTATGTACTGCATTTGGTTTTACATCTCTTTATTTTAATCCAGAACAGTCTCTCCAAATTACTTGCTTTTCATTATATTGAGCTTTTTGAAGAGTAGCTCAGTGTTCTTTGTAGAATGTCTCATATTTTGATTGTTTTCTCAATATTAAATTCAGGTCAAACATTTTGGCAAGAATACCACATAGGTGCTATATACTACATAATGTTAGGTTGTTTCAGTACTAGTAATATTTGGTTAAAGTGGTGACAGATATCTCCAATATAAAGTAATTTCCCCCTTTTGTAACCAATATTCTGTGGGGTGATACTTTGATATCATACGAATATCCTATTCAACAACCACCTATCATCCATTGGTTTTAGCATCCATTGATAATCCTTGCCTGAGTCAATGACTTCACTGGTGGTGAAGTAAGATTTTTATTTATGTATTGGATCAAAAATATTTTTAAGAATGTTTCTTAAAGTATCATGGAAATCAATGGGAAAAAGTTTACACAGATTTTTCATATAAACATGTTAATAACAGGTTTCATGAACAAAGAGCTCCATGGCCAGAGTAGTTTAGGAATGCTGTCTAGGCCCTACTAGCAACCGGCCACCAGCCTATAAGTCCCACGAGAGGAATCATGTTTGTTTTATTCACCATGACATCTGGTACATAGATATTCAATAAATATTGTGTAATCAATGGATATCAGTTCCAAAAAGTATTTAACAAAGAAACCAAATATGTTTCCAAAAGAAATTAAGGTGAAGTGAATGAAGACAGGAGGAAGCTATTCTGATAATCACTGTTTAAGAGGTATGTATGGCAGGGGGAAAAAACTCTGCTGTGGCTTTGTAAAAGAATTACAGGAAAGTCTGAAAACAACCTGTTATGAGAGAACATCACAGGAAGGGCAGAATTAAGCCCTCATTCAGGACCAGACCTTTGAAAGCATCTGTTGCTCCAGGAGCACAGTTCTTGTCAGGGTGAAATTTCAGGGCAAGTTTTCGGTAAGCTTTCTTAAGCTCTTCATCATTGGCATCTCGAGAAACTCCCAGAATTTCATAGTAATTTCTGCATTTCTTGATCCTAAAAACACACATCAGAAACATATATGTCTACAAAGGCCTCTTTTATTTTTAAACAAGTAATTGCAAAATAGTACACTGATCCTCCCTCCAACTGGTGAGCCCTAAAACAAATTTAAAAGAAAATTGCTGAACACATTAATGAAACATTCAAAGTCATTAACAATGTCCTCCCACTGAGAACTCAGTGCCTTCCATAGTATTTTTACATATAACATTTTATTCTTTCTTTTTATATATATATATTTTTTATTGATTTTGTACAGAGAGGAAGGGATAGAGATAGAGAGCTAGAAACATCGATGAGAGAGAGTCATCGATCAGCTGCCTCTTGCACACTCCCTACTGGGGATATGCCCGCAACCAAGGTACATGCCCTTGACCAGAATCAAACCTGGGACCCTTCAGTCCCCAAGCCGACGCTCTATCCATTGAGCCAAACCCATTTTTATTTAAAACAAATTTTTTTAATATATATTTCAAAGAGAGATAGAAACATCAATGATTAGAGAGAATCATCAATCGGCTGTCTTTTCCAGGCCCCCTACTGGGGATCGAGCCTGCAATCTAGGCATGTGCCCTGACCATGAATCGAACTGTAACCTCCTCGTTTATAGGTTGAAACTCAATCTCTGAGCCACACTGGCCAAGCAGGCCACTGTATGATTTTAATAATTTTAAATTTACTGAGGCTTGTTTTATGACTTAACATATTATCTATCCTGGAGAATATTCTAAATATATTTGGGAAGAATGAGTATTTTGCTGTTTTGGGGTAGAATGTTGTATAGATGTCTGTTATATCTAGATGATTTTTCCTGCCTCTCTTATAGAAGCAGGAAAGATACCTCAGATTACACTCCACTACTCCATTTCTACCTAGTTCTGCCTCTGAGGCCAAGAAGCTATTATGCTTCAATAATATAATAATCTATAATAATAAAAGCATAATATGCTAATTAGACCGGACATCCTTCTGGACAAAGCCGAGGCTTCAAGGGAAGCCCAGGTCCCGGGTGCCAGAGGGAAGCCAGTGCCAGCAGTGAGGGGAAGGAAGACCTACTATAGCAGGAATTTCATGCATCAGGCCTCTAGTAATAATAATAATAAATAATAACAATAGCAGTCAATACTAATAGTATAGCACATTGTGCCAGGCATTCTATGTAATAAAGATATTATGCAAATTGACCCTCATACCCTCAAACAAAGATGGCCACTCCCATGTGGTCAAAGATGGCTGCCACAAGATGGCCGGCAGGGTAGGGTAGTTGTGGGTAATCAGGGCAGTTGGGGGTTACCAAGCCAGCAGGGGAGGGCAGTTGGGGGCAATCCGGCTGACAGGGGAGCATCCCCCCAGGGGTCTCAGATTGGAGAGGATGCAGGCTGGGCTGAGGGACACCCACATCCCCAGTGCATGAATGTTCTACATAAAATCACTCAATTAATCCCATCACAGGCTCACCTTTGTACCCCAAGCAGCTGCTCCTTAGTATAAGTGGCACTCCCCTCACTCTGCCAGGTCTGATTCCACTCGTTCTCGGACTTCTTTTCCTTTTCCGCCTTCATGCAGTTACAGCAACCACAGGGATCATGACTTTCAGGAGGTCTGTCTTCTGGGTATTTGTTTCTTCTAACTGCATCAATGTAAGCTGCAAAGCAACAGCCCCTCCATAGGTCTCAGTCTGACCTCCAAATCAACTTTGCTACCTGCCTTAGTCCCCCAGGAGGCTGTTTGTAGGTATGAGCAGATGAGGGCCAGGCTACTGACATCGTGCTGACTTTTAAGCATCCATATAAAAACAAACAAACATTTTCCTTGAGAAAACAATACAGAAAATATAGAGGCAACCATGAAAAAGTTATAGTAACAGAAACATAGAGCATAATAATGTCCACCATAACTACAGTGGTCAGTCAGCAAATAATTTTGACTCAGAACCAGAAAAGGTGCTCAAGAGTTGTCTGCCCAATACCTTGCCTTTAGTGCAATGCTGTGGGAGGCCTAATTCTCTGTGGTCCGTGGTCAGAAGTGACATTGCTTATAAAAGAATAGTTTTTGTTGCAATCCCCCCCACCACTTTTAAAATAGAGATGAATTCAATTATTTTAAATTAATGTTTAAGACACTGGTTAAATAGATCAAGGATATGTACAGGTAAGATCTACACCTAATCATAAAGACATTATAAAGGGAGAGAATTCAATTAATCATAACACCTGCAGAATGTAAAGAGAACCAGAGTAATCCAGTCAAAGAAGGCAAGTACTCACGTCCCATCTGGAGGATATGGGGAAGGTTTTAAAAACATCCTTCTCCTGCTTAGCATCCCCTCGTGACTATGCACTGCTCCTTGCCCAACTTTCTTATCGTGGGCTCAGGTGTCTCTCTAGCCTCATCTCTCACCACATGCTCGTTGCCAGTCTGTGTTCTAGCCACATCAAACTCCTTTCCGATCAGCAGTGCTTTCTCTCTTCTCTGTTCCTTCTGCCTGCAACTTTCTTCCACTAGGTCAGCCTGACTAACTCCAACCATTCGGGATGTCATCATATGTAACACTTTCTCCATAAGACCCCCTCTGACACCAGGCCATGTTTGGTTCCTCGTCAGTGTGCTTCCCAGGACTGTGGACAGCCCAGGACTTACTGGCCCTGCTTTGTAATTGGCTGTGTATCTGTCACACTCCCTTAGTGAACTAAGAGTTCTGTGATCTCAGGGGCCCATGCCTGTCAAGTCCCTGCTGCGGGATCAGCAAGCATAATGCAGGATTCAAAATAGGTATTGGATCAATACTTTTTGCTTGACTGTGGGATAGAAAAAGCCGGCCTGTCGGCCTTAATGCGGGCTGCAGAGACAAGAGCAAACTGAGACCAAGGATCTAGCAGCCCAGTTTGGTAGCGAGGATGGGGGCCGGGAAAGAAAGCTGCGGGAGACCTCATAGCCTGCGGGGCCTCCGGACACCCAGGTGCAGGCCGTCTGACCGCCGCGGGGCCTGGCGGGGCGGGGCTGGGGGCTGGAGGCAACCAGTCCTCCCGGATGACTCCGAGCTGCGGGTCGGTTCCTCAGCCTGAGCCAGCGCTCTTGGTTTCTGCATCCTACCCTGGGCGGTCCACCACCTTATCCGGAACCCTATAGGCCTCCATTCTTCACCTCAGGCCCCAAATCACAGCCCTCGGGCACCTTCAAGGTCCCCATCCCTGATCTCTGCCGAACCCTGCCCTGTCCCGCCCTAAGACAGTGTACCTTCCGTCCAGCGCTCCCCGCTGCCCAGAGTAGCTGCCATTTCTGGTTCCCAGTCAGCAGGTCAACCGAACCTCCCCGGCGCCTGAGGCTGAAAAAAGGGGGCGGGGCAAGAAGCACGGGGCATGCTGGTCATTGTAGTCCAATCCATGGAAGCTGCGGGACATTGGACTACAACTTCCGGCAGGCTCCAGGCAAGGGGCAGTCGGAGATGCTGGAGTAAGGGGTTCTTACTTTGCGAAAGCGAGGCCTGTGGGAGTGCGTGGCTAGTGGCTCACAGCAGGAAATCATGGCCACTGTGGGCGCAGCTTTTCCTCATCTGCAGAGTGGGGGAGTGGCTTTGGCTCTGCCTAAAACTGGGGACATTCAAGGAGGCGCGATGAGATTCTGCCTGGAAAAGACTTTGCAAACTATGAGCTACAGCGTGACAGTATGACTGTTTTCCTCTTCAAGATGTCATTTTAAAATATACACAAATGCGCCCTGGCTGGTTAGCTCAGTTGGTTAAAGCATCATCGGGATATGTCAAGGTTGCAGGTTCTATCCCAGGTCAGGGCACATAAAAGAATAAAAATAGTGGGTGCATAAAAAGCAAGTTTCTCTTCCTCCCTCCCTCCCTCTCTTTCTTTCTGAGATCAATAAATAAAAATTTAAAGAAACAAATATACATCAATGCCTGTTGGAGATTCAGAGACAGGTTTTGTGGATGTTGAATCCAACCCTGGGAACTTAAGAGCCACGAAAAGTAGAAAAGTGAGGTAGATTTTTGTGGTTAGAGAGCAGACTGAGTATGCCCCTCCTCTCCCAGCTCTTCAGGCACAAGGTCATTAGAGGAACCACTAGAGATCAGGAGTAGAGAAAGAAAGAAAAAAGAGCAAGTACTTATTGGAGTCGTTCTTTTCTGTTCTTTATCCTTCATCTCCTCATATTCCTGGACCTTCCTGAGGCTTTTCTTCTCTCTTTCACCCCAGTAGTTTCCTTGGCTCATTCCCTTTTCTCTGAAAGACCAGGCCCTAGAAGATTAGCAAAAAGAAAACAAAGAAATAGTCTTGTTTTCCCTCACTCAGATTTGCATGGAGACTTTTAGCAAAGAATAAAACCAGTGCTTCATAGGTAGATGGTACAGTGTATGGCCAGAGATCAGGTGTGCAAAAGTGAAAATTATCATGGTCTTCTCCAAACAAAAAATTGCCCAGAATTCATTGAGATCTTATCCAGGAAGACCAAATCAATTATGTCAATTATGGTATCAACCAGTATCTACTTAGACAGTTGGGGTGGGTTGGGGAGATCACAGTCCTAGACATAAACTGAAAGGAACAAGCCTTCAGTACTATACATCCTTCTAGCCATGACCCTGGGATACATAAGCATCAGCACACTCACAGAAGGCTAGGTTCTGAAGAAGCCATCTGTGCTCTGAAGACGAGAGACCTGATCAGGGACATCCATGATGTAGTTTTGGGAAACTAGACAGATTGCTCTAGAAGATGGACAGGGAAAGATGGGGTGTGCCTAGGAGTACAGGGGCACAGGGATAAGGTCTAGACTAGGTACTCAGAGATGTCATAGTAGCATGAAGTTAGAGATATCTGGTTGAGAATGGGAATGCTAGAGCACTGTAGTGGGTGATTGGATTGAAAAGCCATGCTATGAATTATGGGGCTACTTAGGAGTAGAGTTCAGGTTCGAGAAAGCTGGACAAGCCTTGGCAGGTGTTCTTAGTGATTAGAGCATCTGCCTGCACACTGAAGGGTCTTGGGTTTGATTCCTAGTCAATAGCATGTACCTGGGTTGCAGGTTGGATCCCTGGCCCCAGTCAGAGCATGTGGAGGAGGCAACCAATTAATGTGTCTTTCTCATATTGTTCTCTCTCTCTCTCTTTTCCTCCCTCTCTCCCTCCCTCTTTCCCTTTCATTCTCTCTAAAAATCAATGGGGAAAAATATCACCTGATGAGAATTAACAAACAAAAACAAAATGCTGGGCAAGATTTGGGAAACTGGAGCCTCTTGGACATGGTTGGTATCTCTACAGCCTTTCCTATCATTCTCTGAAACCTCAGTTCCCCCTTTTTATTCTTGCAACCTTCTCAGATTACCCTTCAGCTCATTTATACCTCAACTAACACTTCTAGATGAATTTTTCTGACTCCATCACCAACAATTTTTGACTCCAAACCCCAATATTTAGAACACTTCTGTGCCATGTTTTGTTTAAGCAGAACAACCACTCAACAAAATAATTCCCACTGTCAAATTCAGTCTCTGTGTTTGGTAAGAGGAAGCTGTGGGTTCAAAGGGTTTATAATGGTGTTGTCAGGAGAGAGTAACAGCAGAAGAGTGAGAGAGCGACTGGGAAGGATATAAGGGAAGGGAAATTGGGATCTCTAAGGCAGTTCACAAAGATAAGAAGGTATAGAAGTTCAAAGGAGTGAGAAAGGACATCCACAAATCCAATGGGATATACTGAGCAGAGACACAGTTTTCCAGCAGATCAAATAGAATTAAGTAGTACTAGCATGGCTTTGGGAAATTGTGCACAGGAACTAGGCCAAGGGGGGAGGGGGAGGGGTCTGCTGTAGTTTTGTTTTTGTATATTAAATTATTTTACCCAGAGCCAGCCTCAGATTTCTGTTTTCTCTGCTTACTTTTAGAAATGCTTGTTGAACTGTAGTGAAATTTTTAAAATATTTTATTGATTTTCTTTCAGAGAGGAAGGGAGAAGGATAGAGAGCCAGAAACATCGATGAGAGAGAAACATTGATCAGTTGCCTCCTGCACAACCCCCCACTGGGGATGTGCCCGCAGCCAAGGTACATGTCCCTGACCAGAATCGAAACTGGGACCCTTCAGAACGCAAGCCAACACTCTATCCATTGAGCCAAACTGGTTTTGGCTATAGTGAATTTTTTATGGCAATAGTGAGGTTTGCTGTGTGCCCTATATGATTGAGATGCTGCCCCATCTAGGCCTGGAAGAAAGATCCTGAGTAATGATCCCTCTCTCTGACTGTGACTGTGCACCTGAACTAGTTTGCTGGTTGCCCTCTCACAGGATGTGGGAAGAAGTGAAAGGAGGACACTTTACAGCAACCACCCTCCCCCCATCACCTGTTCCTGCTTTGGGACCATGTAGTCCTGTGTTAGAATAGGGAGGAAGTGGTCTTATAAATGGCCACCATCCTGTTGTCTAGACATTAAGGCAGAGATACGGTCTCAGGGACGCTTCAGGAGCTGCAGAAGGCTGCGCTTGGATTTCCTGTTAGAGGTGGAGTCTTGTTTTTGCATAAATAGTAGGATCCTCCAGCAGAAACCCCACTCATATAGTTTGCTAGCCAGCTGAATTCAGCATTAAGTGAATTCATCCTCAATCCCTTCCAAAAGGATAGTTATTTATTTAGCAACCGGAATATCAGCGTGATTAATAGTACTATAGCGTCAGTTTCCAGGTGAAAGCCTTTCAATCTCATTAGTACCAGTTCACCCTTTATCCCCGACATATAAATAGCTTATGACTAACAGCTGGTGTTTGCAGGACATTGTCCAGGGTCAGGGGACATTGTGATCTTATAATGGAGACATCAACTGAGTGAAGCCCATGGCCTTGACATAATCGCTGTAGAATGATAAGCAGCCCATGGCAGTCAGAATAACAACTGAAACAGAATCCAGTGCTTGTAGACATTGTTATGTCACCTGGAGAGTTCTACCCCAATGATAGATTTTTGTACTGGAACTGGCTAAGAAGTCATGTGCTTTTAGCAGTGTGGCTCAAATAAAAGATATCTGAGTTATTTTTAATTTTTTTAATTTTATTTTAAAAAATATATATTTTATTGATTTTTTTACAGTGAGGAAGGAAGAGGGATAGAGAGCTAGAAACATCGATGAGAGAGAAACATCGACCAGCCATCTCCTGCACGCCCCCTACTGGGGATATGCCCACAACCAATGTACATGCCCTTGACGGGAATCGAACCTGGGACATTTCAGTCTGTAGGCTGATGCTCTATCCACTGAGCCAAACCGGTTTCGGCTATTTTTAAAATATATATATTTATATTGATTCCAAAGAGAGGAAAGGAGAGGGAGAGATAGAAACATGATGAGAAAGAATCATTGATCAGCTGCCTCCTGAACACCCCACATTGGGGATCAAGCCTGCAACCTGGGCATGTGCTCTGACCTTGAACTGAACTGTGACCTCCTGGTTCATAGGTTGATACTCAACCACTAAGCCACGCTGGCCAGGCTGAATAATTTTTAAGAAATGCTGCAGTAATGCTGTCATAGCTTGGGTATTCCAGGAAATAGACTGAGACACTGAGATTTGCATACTGATGGTTTATTGGTGAGTGCTTCTGGGAACATCTATGAGGTGTAAGGGAAGCAGGATTGGGCAGAGGGAGAAATGGAGGCAAGAGGTCCAGGTCTTTATCCCCATAGCCATTCCCATCAACCAGCTAGGAGCCCTTAGCAACCAACACTTCAGTAGTCAGGGAACAAGTGCCGTGATCCTGAAGTGTGAGATCTCAGCAGGGGCACGTCACCTTTTCTGCTACAATTGTCAACTAGTACTTTTACTTCCATTTACAATTTCATTTTACCTACTAAGTAGCCCACAAGGTAGACAGGTCTGGGAGGGATCATTCTTTCCTTTATACACATGAATACACAGGGAAATCTAAGCACAGAGAATGTGAAAGACTTGTCCAGAGTCACCCAAGGCTTGTCTCTGGTTCCCATCTGGAGCAATATGTACTCAAAAGATTAATTTTTTCCTACATTGAGAGTGTATAGAATGTTAGAATATAAGAACCAGAAAATTCAGGAAAGGCAAGTAGTCTAGCTACCTCGCTTGAAAAGAAAATAGGCTCAGAAATGATAGGTGATTTCATCAAAGTCAAGCTGTGAGTCTGTGGCCTTGTGATTAGATTTCCTGTACCCAAGAGCCAGTGTTCATGACCTCTCATATCTCATATGCTGGGCACAGTGTACCACCTAAGAGCTACAGACACAGCAGGCTACAGGTCCTGCCTGAGAGGGTTTTAGAATCTACTAAGTCTTTTTCGTCCACTTGAATTGTTTCAATGACACAGAGAAGGTAAAACTTGTTGTTCTTGGCTTTCTCATATCACCTTTCAGAGTCTAAACCCAGAAGAAAATAGCTTATTGTGGCTTCAGCATGGGTAATCTGTATTCTCCCTGCTTATAAAGTTAAACACTGCATGTAAACATACACAGATGGCTCTTCCATTGACTCTCCCCAAGATTTATTTTCAAACACAGATTACCGAGAAAACAGATAACTGTTTTCTTTTCCTCCTCTTTAAATGACTTTACCTTATTTACGATCTTTTATTTTTAGGACACACAGATAAAGCTATATGGGAAAAAGTGGGTGGGTATTTGCTTTTTGCTTTATAAAGTCATAGACCTACCCTCGCCGCTGTGGCTCAGTTGGTTGAGCATTGTTCCATGCACCAAAAGGTCACTCTTTCAATTCCTTGTCAGGGTACATGCTCTGGTTGCAGGTTCAATCCCCAGTTAGGGTGTGTATAGGAGACAATCGATATCTCTCTCTCTCTCTCTCTCTCTCTCTCTCTCTCTCACACACACACACACACACACACACACATCAATGCTTCTCTCAAATCAATAAAAACATATTTAAAGTCATAGACCTATCTTTGCTTCACGCCTTCCCAGTGTTATTCTTACAGATGGAACCACAGTGAGACTTAACCTGGGACATGCAGAGGACATTTGCCCTTATAGTATTTAGCTCTCACCCCTGGAGTTTCCTAATTAGAATGCATTGTGCCTCCCATGTTCTCACCTCCAGATTTAGTATTTCTTTTTAAAAATATATATATTTTATTTAATTTTTTACAGAGAGGAAGGGAGAGGGATAGAGAGATAGAAACATCGATGAGAGAGAAACATCGATCAGCTGCCTCCTATTCACCCCCTACTGGGGATGTGCCATAACCATTACCAGAATCGAACCTGGGAACTTTCATTCCGCTGGCTGACGCTCTATCCACTGAGCCAAACCAGTTTCAGCAAGATTTAGTATTTCTTTACTGGTGATAATTGGCCACTGTTTATAGCTTTTTTTCTCTTCCCTCTTTTAGAGCAGTTAGGTTAGTCAGTCACTTCATCCTACTTAGTTAAATGGACAGAAGCAGACCTGACGAAAGTTCTCTCCACCTCCCGAATCTCTCAGAGAACTCCCCACAGGGGCAGAAACTGGCATACATGTTTTACCTAGAAAAGGAGACCCCAGAGCTGCTAGAATGTTCTGTTAAGAATGTGCATGGGGGCATAGAAATGAGACTGCAGGCCAGAAAATAATTTTAATGCCAAGTAGAAAGGACCGATTCACTTTGTGTTATTTTTATTGCTTTTGCTCTACCAATTTCTCCTTCCTATGACTTTGAGAAGGTGGGAAGAGCTGTCCGTATTTCTGGAATGGCGGTCCACCTGGAAAGAGTCTCTCATATTGGTAGCTTGCTCCCAGATCTGGAGTAATGTTAGTATCTTTTAGAGCTGGGAGTAGATGTGAAACAATGAAATAATTTATATATGGCTTACTGCCTCTACTGATAATATCACCTTCCTTCTTTTTTAAAATATATTTTATTAATTTTATACAGAGAGGAAGGGAGAGGGGCAGAGAGCTAGAAACATCAATGAGAGAGAAACATCAATCAGCTGCCTCCTGCACATCCCCTACTGGGGATGTGCCCACAACCAAGGTACATGCCCTTGACCGGAATCGAACCTGGGACCTTTCAGTCTGCAGGCCGATGCTCTATCCACTGAGCCAATCCGGTTAGGGCATCACCTTCCTTCTTTCAGGCACAGGGCAGCTTCATCATCCTCGTACTCATAGGGACCCACCGTTGCTTTTAAAGAACCTGCAAAACAAATAGTTAATGAAGGAAGGCTGAACTTCTTGGAAGTAGTAATATAATAGGCAAGAGAAGAGAAGAGCTTGGGTGTTTAAAAGTATCTCCTTTCTGGTTAAAGTACAAGAGCCTTGAGGAAGCAGGAGGAGGGAGAAGGGAGGAGGGAACCAGAGAAAACATACTTTCTCTGCTGAGCGGCATCCTTTGCTGTTATTCATGTTTATATTCTTCATGGAGATGAGGGTGATGTTGTCTTTCTCTCCATTGGCTGTGGAGCAGCTAGGAGTAGGAAGGGAACATGGGTTATGGATAGGAGGAGTGGGAGGGCAATGTGGGGGGCACGCGTGTACAGGATTTGTTAAAACTTAGACCTTTGTTTTGGTGTTGGATCATAATGAAATGAGAGTGTGTTTTGAAGCTCAAAATACTTGTATTTAAATCTTTGTTTTACTACCTACTGCTTGTGTGATCTTGACTGAGTTATGACCTCTCAAGTCTCAATTTTTTAATGTATAAAATGCAATAATATCTGACTGGAAGAATTGCTCTAAGAACTTGAGCTAATATTTTTTTTTCATTTTTTATTAAGGTATTATATGTGTAAATATCTTACCATTGCCCAATTTGAGATAATATTAACAAATATCTACCAAAGGGCTTGGCACACAGAAGGTAGTCAATAAATGGTTCCTTAAATAAATATCTTCTTATTTAAGGGATATATTAGAATCTGAATTCCTACACTTTTCTTTTTTTAAAATATACTTTATTGATTTTTTTTTACAGAGAGGAATAGAGAGGGATAGAGTCAGAAACATTGATGAGAGAGAAGCATAGATCAGCTGCCTCCTGCACACCCCCTACTGGGGATGTGCATGCAACCAAGGTACATGCCCTTGACCAGAATTGAACCTGGGACCCTTCAGTCTCCAGGCCAACGCTCTATCCAATGAGCCAACTGGCTAGGGCTAAATTTCTACACTTTTCACGAAGGGGTAAAAGGGGCTCAGCCCTGGAGCTAAAGGGGTCCAGTCCATCTCCTGTCACCTGATTTCTTCCTTTCAAGTCTGCTCTTGTCCTGCTTGCCCCTAGCTCTGGTCTCAGTGGAGGCTGTCAGGATTCCGTGTGTGTGTGTGTGTGTGTGTGTGTGTGTGTGTGTGTGTGTGTGTAGAAAGCAGGAAGCTCTGGTTCCCTCTTGGAGGGAAGACTGAGAAGTCAGATAGATAATGCCTGCTTACACCTCTGACAGTCTTACCTTTCAGATAGCCCTGAACTCCCAGGTTTCTGGGGATCTGTAAAAATCCAAAGGCACAGATCAGGGGTCACATGTTGTTACTCAGAAGCCCAACCTGCCCCTCAAAGTTCACCCAAGTGGACCCTCCCATTTCATCTAATGGTGCTGATGTTCCCATTCCTTCCCTCAACTCTAGGCTGGGTGTCAGTCCCAGAATCTAGCTCTGGGTCCCTCGGCAAAGAGGGGCAAAGGAGGGCCCCCAAGGCTCAGGCGTGTACCTTCAGATTCCTTGTTCTTCTGACACTTAAACCTTAGACTGACCACACTGACCAGGATGATCACCACAACCACCAGGATGACAATGAAGCTGATGACACCTGAACAGGGAAAGGGTGGGGTGAAGAGGAGGGAGAAGAGGGGACAAGAGGGGATAGCACAAGTTCAGATTCTCTTCCTAGCTAAGTGCTCTGTAAGCAGGGTCCAGAGCAAAGTGAATTTTGAATTCCCCTTCTCTGCGAATTAATGAACTCTCAGCTTGCTGCCCTGGCCAGAGTGGGTTCCACAGCCCTTCTCCCATCTTCCCATAAGAACGGGAAACCTAGCAAAACCCAGAAGAGCTGACTAGAGTCAGTGGATGCTCTTTCCCACCAAAGCCTTCGTTGTCAGCCAAACCCTCTAGCACAAATGGGTGAAATTTGAACTTGTGTTTCCTGACCAGTGTCCAAATCAGTTCAAAGGTGGGGTCCCCTGCCACATCCCACCTTCTCCTTCCTCTCACCAAATGCAGCCACAGTGAGCACTTGCTCTGACATAGGGGTGGGCAGAATGGTGGGGTCTTCTCTTGTCTTCGGGCTCATGGTGGCCAATTTGGAAGTAACGTTTTGAGAGGTGTCTAAAACGAAATGGTGATGGGTGCTTCAGTAAAAGGACTTATTCAGCTTACTAGAGAAAACTAGTGTTTCCACACACACACACACCCATACACACACACACACATTTCCTCCAGGTAAAGGTCTGCAGGGAGAGCTCAAGCCCTACAGAAAAACTTCCTCCCTGCCCCTCTGACCAGGTCCCATGGGGATGAAGGTCAGAATTGGGTGCTGTTGGATCACATGACTAGATTGCTGGTTGCTTGTGTTACTAGTTATAAAGGACTTCAGAAAGTCCAGGATGCTTCCCTCATTATGCTCTTCCCACCATCCCCTTGGAGCCCAGCAGAAAGGGATTTATGCTGCAGACATAGGGAGACAGGCTGAGCAAGGCTGAGCCATCTGTGTTTTGCCAAGAGTTGGAGAGGGAAGAAAGAAGGGCACCGGATGTTTGTCTCCAGGCACTGATCTAACAGGCCAGCCTGCCAGTGAAAGGGCGTATGTTTCTGGCCCTCTTAAAAAGTGAGGTGGTCCTCCATCTCATCCCCTCTGAGACTCATTGTACTGTAGGCCTGATCGCTGTTCCATTTCTTTGTCCTCACCCCCCTCCTAAAAATGTCTGGGACTATAAAAAACACACACAATGCCGAAACCGGTTTGGCTCAGTGGATAGAGCATTGGTCTGCGGACTGAAAGGTCCCAAGTTCAATTCCGGTCAAGGGCATGTACATTGGTTGCGGGCACATCTCCGGTAGGAGGTGTGCAGGAGGCAGCTGGTCGATGATTCTTTCTCATCGATGTTTCTAGCTACCTATCCCTCTCCCTTCCTCTCTGTGAAAAATCAATAAAATATATTTAAAACACACACACACACACACACACACACACACACAAAACAAAACAAAACAAACAAACAAACAAACAAAAAATAACACACACACACACACACCCAGAGCCAAGGGGTAGGATGAGAGAAAGGATCAGGGTTTCTTTGTTGTGAGCACAGACAGGACATGCCTCTGCTTCTGCGCCAGCCACCGTTGCTACTGCTGCTGCTGCTTGGGACCCCTGTGCCTGTGCCAGGAACAGCAGGCCAAGGTGGGTAACCACCCTGCCCCGCTCTTCTCCCATGCTGCTTGAGAAGCAGGTAACTCTTTCCCAACCTTTTCTGCCTTCCTTTCCATTATTATATTTTGGGTTCTCCTAACCCTTCCTTTCCTTCTCTATGCCTTTTTCAATCCTGAATCAACTCTTTCTACCTTCACTGTGACCAGGTCCAAGTCCTTGTCTCTACTCCCCACCAACCCTCTCTCATTCTCTCCAGGGTGCCACTGATGTGGATCCTGAGACCCCTCACTGGGGGGGCAGGACCTGGGTCCCCTCCAGAGGAGAGGAAGGAACCCAGCTTGATACTTACCAGATCCTGATGTGTGCTCCTGTGGCTGGGGTGGGGAGTGACCATCCATGGTGCTTGACCTTGACATCACAGGTTTACTGGGGCCTGTGGGGACCTGTGAGGCCTTCTCTGGAGCAGCTGTGGATCAGGAAGCATTTGTGGGCTGCTATTGCTTCAGCCAGCATGTACCCAGGGAAGGCTCTTTAGTCCAAAATTGTTCTTTTTATTACTGCTTTCCCTTCCAGAAGGAGCCATCCTCCTTTTCACCTGTTTCCTCTGCCTGGAATACACCCTATCCCCCTTCATCCCACAATCTTCATTTAGTCAACCCCTTCTCCGGCCTTAGCTTTAGAAGCAATCTGGGATGTACCCCAGGTCGGAAGTGGCTGACATTTGTCTGGATTCCAATAGCACCTTCATCTTATGCCTACACTAGGGGTGTCGAACTCAATCAGAGAAGGGGCCAAAATCTAAAATCCAGCCTAAATCGCGGGCCGAATGGTTTACTGAACAGTCATAAACTGTCATTGTGATGGAAACGCAGCGGAGTGCAGTGATGACAGCGCGGTGCGGGCCACATTGCAAGGCCTAGCGGGACGGATTTGGCCCGCGGGCCTTGTGTTTGACACATGTGGCCTACACAATCCTTCTACCCTATCTGTAATTGTCAGGGTAAGATCTTGTTTACTCGTCTGTTTTTCCAGCGCATTCTCCTTAAGAACTGACACTGTGTCTGCTTCCTCTTTGGGCCCTCCCTTGATGAAATTTATAGTTTCAGTGGCAGAGTACCTGGGGTACTGGTACTGGTACTGGACAGAGGGCTTGGGCTGTTGGGCTCTGAGGAAGGGCTGTCCCTCCCAAGGACTGAGGCATAGGGGGAACTGGAGGTGGGGCAGGTTTGATGACACACACTTCCAATCCATATGAGAACTCCTGGGCTGCAAGCAAGTCTGAAGGGCTGGGCAAGGGGCTGGGCAGGGGGCAGGGATCAGCCCCTCAGCAACCACACTCACTCACCTGTGTTGGGAGAAGGTGGCAGTACAGTCAGATTTAGAATGATGGCTCCTGAAACAGATCATCCAAGGCTGACGGTCTATTGCCTGTTATTGCTCTGAGTCCCTCTCTTCTTCCCTATAGCTGGTGTTTTCTAGTCTTTCTTCTTACCCCATCCCTCACCTGCAACCATTCACCTCTCTCTTTCAAAACAAGTTAGACTGGGCCAAGCTGAAAAAAGTCCCTAGATGAGCTCAGCTTTGGATGTTCTGAGAGCACTGGCCCCACCCCTAATCAGCTAAGATCCGTGTAAAACATTGCCTAGAGCTCTCCTCGGCTTTATTAAGCTCCCAGACCTAAATGCTAGAGGAGTCCCTGTGTGTGTTTGCTCTTACCCTGTTGCCTAGAGTGCTGCATTGTCGTGGGCTGGGAGTTGTGGCCTGCAAGAGAAAGCAAAAGGCATAGACTAGCTTTGTGAGTCTCCCACCCAGCACAGAGCCCCCAGAAAAGCCAAGGCCTTTTGGCTTCCAAGCCTCCCATGCTGACAGACGCTAAAGGATGTGGCTCCAGCTTACGGGGCTGGCTTCCTCTGAGATCATGACTGAATAGCATCATCACCACCACCACCTCATGATTCAGTTCCCAGAGCCCTTTCCGGTCTCTTCAATTCCACATGGGTTTTATAGCAACCTGACACAATGTCAGGGGAAGGTTATTTTAAAATAGTGATATGTCCGAGGACAGAGGGCCAGATGCCTGCCAAGTCTAGACAAAGACTCCAGGTCTCCAAACGAATGCTGACATCAGACTACCACAGTGCCATCCATTCTACCCTGCAAACAGTGTCCGTCATACTAGTCCTGCGCAAGGGGAGGGGTGGAAAGATGTGATGAGTAAGATGGAGTTAGGGATTGGGGTTGGTATCTGGGCTATCTCTGTGCCCTCCTCCAGCCAGAGGTAGGGGCCAGGAGCAGGGAAGCTCTTAGATGAGTGGTTAACTTAACTCTCACAGATAGAGGCTTCTCAATAATGGTTGTTGTTGGCCAAACCCAGGGAGAAGGTTATTAGGACGCCCCAGTAAGAAGCTCTCTCTAGATTATTTCATGACTACATGTGTATGCCTGCCAACCTCTAGGCAGATGTGTGTGTGTGTGTGTGTGTGCCTGTGTGACATATATGTGTCCCCTGTGTCTGCGGGACCTCAAAGGTCAGGTTGTGTTTGCTCATTTTCCACAATGAAATCATTCTTGAAACCTGTGAACAATGTGAAAGGAAAACGTGGGGAAGTGGAGCCGCCCAGCTGGGTTCCCGTCCCTCCACTCAGGCTGGGACGGCAGCCGCTGGCCTGGCCCTCTGCTCCCTCAGCGCCCATAATCAGGGAAGTACCAAGCTGGGGCCCCGGTGAACCGAAGCAGCTGGAGGCCAGGGGCCCGCCCAACCAGCCGCAGCCCGTTGGTCTGTTTATTTTCCTTAGCCGCTGCCTTCCTCCACGGGGCTGTCACTTGGATGGTGTGGAATTGTTTCCAAGCCCACCCGTTCCCAAACCCGAGGCCGTGCCCAGGCTGTTTTTCCAGGTCACAATCTCTGACACTTCATCCCCGGATTGGGTCGGGGGTCGAGAGGGGAGTTAAAACTTGTAGGTGGCTGAAGCCGGTTTGGCTCAGTGGTAAAGCGTCCGTCTGTGGACTGAAAGGTCCCAGGTTCGATTCCAGTCAAGGGCATGTACATTGGTTGCGGGCACATCCCCGGTGGGGTGTGTGCAAGAGGTAGCTGGTCAATGTTTCTCTCTCATCAACGTTTCTTTCTTTCTTTTTTTTTTTTTTTTTTAATATATTTTATTGATTTTATACAGAGAGGAAGGGAGAGAGATAGAGAGTTAGAAACATCGATGAGAGAGAGTCATCGATCAGCTGCCTCTTGCACACCCCCTACTGGGATATGCCCGCAACCAAGGTACATGCCCTTGACCGGAATCGAACCCGGGTCCCTTCAGTCCCCAAGCCGACACTCTATCCATTGAGCCAAACCGGTTTCGGCTCTTATCGACATTTCTAGCTCTCTATCTCTCTCCCTTTCTCTCTGTTAAAAATCAATAAAATATATTTTAAAAAAAAAACAAACACACACACACACACACACACACACACAAAGAAAAACAAACAAACAAAAAAACTTGCAGGTGTCCCACGCTAGAGAGAACTTTTCCCAGCTGGGGAATTACCCTTTTAATCCAAAGCATGTTCTGAAAGCACCCATCAGAAGGTACCTTAGATACCATCTAAGCTCTATATGGTTATAACTTTAGTTTTCAGCCGGAGGGCACAATGCATGCCTTCCCACATTTATCTAAAAACAAAACTTATGTCTTGGAATGAGTTCCAAAATCACAAGCTCCAATTCTCGGCAGACTGCTCTTTGTCACCTGCTCTCCACCCCCTTTTACTGGAACTTTTTGTCATCGGGAGATTCCTCTGTGGGAAGAGAAGGGATTAAAGGAGCATCTGTTTTTACAGGCCAGGGTGCCTCTGACCACTGGACACGCAGACAACCAAAGGCCACTGGCCACTGGGATTTCTTATTTTCCGGTCTCCCCTCCCTCATTGCTACCTGCCCCTCTCTCCTCCTCCTCCACCACCACCATCCTGTTTTTCTCAGCAGCATAACTTAGTAGTTGAAATAATAGATTTTGGAATTTGACAGGCTTGAGAGTAAGTCCTGACTCTGTCACTTACTGGCTTGGGCTTTAGTCTTTCTCTTTGTTAAAGAGCAAGTGATTTTAGTACTTCCTAAGTGGTTGTGAAGATAAGAAGATGCATATAAAGTACTTAACATAGTGCCTGCCAGACAGAGACCATGCTCAATAAATGCTAAACATTTTTAATTTTGCCTCATTCTCTCAAATCCTCCAAGTCTCCAGTCTGTCTGCCCTGCCCTGATGTGTGTATTGAGAGTTCAGTCCCTTTGCCTATCCCCAGAAGGACCCCTCAGCCCTCCAAAATGAAGGAGACAGTGAGTGCTCTGAGGGGCTAGGAAACTCCAGCGGTGAGCATGGCTCACGGGGAGTTTACACAAGGCATTCCTAGCCCTGGCACTCGCCCAGGACAGGGCAATGGGTAGGGACGCTGAGAGAAGCCTGGGCCTATGAAAACGCCACCCCATGAGCTACACCTTTTCATCTTCTCTGCCATTTCTGCCGTTTGGACAACAGCCTGGTCCCCCAGGCCCAGATCAACTGCGTGACTCTATCCTTTGGGAAGTAAAAATCAGAGTTTTACTTCCAACCCATGGACTTGTAAAGAAGTGCCTGCCCTCTCCACGAGGCAGGCTCCTGGTACCCGGGCCTTCCACCCACCACCAGGAGAGGCATCCTCCCTCTCCCACCCAAGCACTCGTGCGTGGGTTCTCTTCGGCTGTTTGAGCCCAGGTTCGTGAATCTTCCGCCGGGGACTCATGGACGGTGAGGCGGGGGTGGGGAGGGAATGACCGAAGGGAAGTTGCTGCCGGGTGAGTCAGAATCTCCTGGATTTCTCATGGTTCCCAGCAACTGCTCCCTAGTGAGAGGACCCCCTGATGAGCTGTTTACCCACGCACAGCGAGCAAAGCCCCGTCTAAGAGAAGTTTTCAAGTTATCTCCTCTGAAGACCATCTCATCTAGACCCCTGGCTGAGGGTGTTGAGTACATCCTCTTTGGCGAACAGTTCTTTGTACCTAACTTGAATCCCTCATGCTGTGTGTGAACTTAGAGTCGGTATTTGTTACTCCCCCATACGGAAGAAAAAAAATTAAAAAAAAGAGAGAGATTGCTGTAAAGAGAGATCACAAGGCGCAGACAGTTTTGTGCTAGAACATTCCAGAAGGAGCTTTCAGACCTCAGTCTTACACCAAGACAGCCAGCCACATCCCACACTTTAGGAGGCCAGCCTTCATGGGAGCCCCGGTTCAGCCTGGAAATTTTCCCACAAAAGGGTTTAACCGTGTGCTATTTCACCCGGGCCCGGTAATGACCACCTCCCCATCCAACCGATCTCCTCCATGAAGGGCTCTGGAATTTCCCCTGGGCACAGCCCTGGATGGAGAGCCGTGTATGTGGTGTGTGACCCGAAGGAGGGGCAGGCGCTCAGGCCTGCCAGCCCCCCGAGGGGACCTGCTGACAGAGCGGCAGTGCCTCTTACCTTGGAGGAGGAGGAAGCTCAGGATCACCCGGCACAGCTGCGTGGTTCCAGCGGTCCCCATGTCAGCGGGGTCTGTGGTGGGCAGGCAGCTGCTCGGTGGAGGCTCTGTCCATAGTGGAGAAGAGAGAGGGAGTGCTGGGAGGGGGAGGGGCTGGGGGCTGGCTCTCCAGGAGCTTCCTGTCAAAGAATAGAAGGAAACAGATTGGGACTAACTCCAGGGCCCTGCTCAGCCCGACAGCCCAGACAAGGATGTGATGCTGAAACATCAACCACCGGATTGCGCCCTGGGTCCCAGGACTCTGCGTGGCCTGGGCTGGGGCCGCTGGGTTCCCCTCCAGGGCCTGTCCTCAGAGGCCAGTGATGGCAACCTGCCCCTCCCCGGCCCCTGCCCGCCTCTTCTCCTCCAAGGGGTCCCTCCACACACCACCCAGCGGTTTTCCTGGAATGTAACTCCAGCTCCTCCCCATGCTGTCTCTGACCGTGAGGAGCTCTGAAACTCAGCCCACCAGCCGCCCATGCTCTGTAGACTCTGAATGCTCCCTTTCTTCTCCCTCCTCAGGGCTACGGATGCAGACAGGACTCCCAATATCTTTCAGTATTGTTATTCTTAAAAGAAAAACAAGGGAACCACATTCCAAGCATCCCTCCCGCAGGCCCCTCCCCTCATCTTGGCGTCAGGCCTTCCCTGTGCTCCAGCAGCATCCTTGTCCTTAGCATCCAGCCAGTACACATCCCACCGCCCTCTCTTCTATGGACACATTGTCATTTTTCCCAGCATCCTTTGGACCTAGCACAATGCCTGACAGATAGTAGGCATAAATGTCTCAGCACCTATTTATTAAACTAAACTCTAAATATTTAGAGCAGAGAAATGTTACACATTTAATCTATATATACAATATAAAGAGCCAGGGTTCGTAACGTCCAAAATGACCAAAGGCTTGACCGAGGGGGCTGCAATCAGGCCCAGACAGAGGCTGGAGAGAAAAGCAGGGTCTGATCACAGACCCCGTGGCAATCTGTGCTGGGTCAGTGTGGCGGATGTCAGTCCTGCAGTCAGTGAAATAGGGTCAATTAATATTAAGTGAATATAGGGTCAATTAATATCTCTTTGAGAAGAGTTGGGAATATAAAGTACAATATAGAGCAATTACTTATATTGTTTCACATAAAACTCTTTTCAACTAAGATATTTTCCTTTATCTAAAATATATCTAGCCGAGACTGGTTTGGCTCAGTGGATAGAGCATCGTCTTGGGGACTGAAGGGTCCCGGGTTCAATTCCGGTCAAGGGCATGTGCCTTGGTTGCGGGCATATCCCCAATAGGGGGTGTGCAGGAGGCAGCTGATCGATGACCCTCTCTCATCGATGTTTCTAACTATCTCTCTCTCCCTCCCTCTCTGTACAAAATCAATAAAAATATATTAAAAATAAAATATATCTATATTGTTGAAAGTATTACAGATGTCCTTTTGTTGCAGGGTTTTTTTCCTCCCTATTGATCTCCTCCACCCTGTACCCACCCCTTCCAGGCCTTTGTCCATGGGCTATTCCTATCTAATACATAAAAATCTAGAAATGTTTAGAGAAAATAAAAGAAAAGATATGCCAGATAAATATTGAACCAGAAGAGCTGAAGTTGCTGCATGAATACTGACTGGATATAGGCTTGCAGCCAAAACACAGCTCATGAGATAAAGTTAGTCATTGTAACATAACAAAAGGTTCCTTTCATTAAAGAGATAAGATGGTTCCCAATACTTATACACATAAAAGAACAGTGTGGGGGTTCAGAATGAGCCTCACCAACATGTGTCTCAGTGGTATGAGATTTTTGAACTAAGGGCAATTTTAGCTTCAGACTCAAGTGAAAATTCTGCCCCTCCCTTTAACTACATAAAAAAAAATAAAAATAAATAAATTGAATTAGAGGCCTTGCCCATAATAAGACATTATCCTATATAATAGAAAGCTAATATGCAAATCAGCCGAACAGCAGAACAACTGGTCGCTATGACACATACTGACCACCAGGGGGCTGATGCTGAATGCAGGAGCTGTTCCCTGGTGGTCATTGTGCTCCCTCAGGGGAAGTGCCACTCAGCCAGAAGCCAGGCTCATGGCTGGCTAACGCAGCAGTGGTGCCTCCGCAGTAGCATTAAGGATGTCTGACTGATGGCGTGCTCCCCATATCCTCTGAGGGCTCCCAGACTGTGAGAGGCTGCAATTCGGGCTGAGGAACCCCCCACTCGAGTGCACGAATTTTGTGCACTGGGCCTCTAATATAATTATACACTGAGTGGCCTGATTATTATGACCACCCCATCAGTACTTCGTTGGGCCACCTTTTGCCTTCAATACTGCAGCGATTCTTCTTGGCATTGACTCCACGAGATGCTGAAAGGTGATGTGAGGAATCTGACACCATGCCTGATGAATAGCACTGTCCAGTTCTGTGAGATTTGATGGTTGTGGAACCAGTTGCCTGATGGCTCTTTTAACTTTGTCCCCAAATGCTCAATTAGATTGAGATCTGGTCATTGTGGGGGCCACCTAAGCAAGGTAAAGTCTCCCTCATGTTCTTGAAACCACTCCTGCACAATATGAGCACTGTGGCATGTCACATTGTCTTGTTGGAAGAAGCCATCTCCATTGGGATACACCATCAACATGATAGGATGAACTTGATCAGCAACAATACTTAGGAATGTTGTGCTATTTAGTTGTTGTTCCACATGAATTAAAGGCCCAAATCATGTCAGAAAAACATGCCCCAAATGATAATACTGCCTCCACCAGCTTGAAGGGTTGTATTCATGCCTGTGGGGTGCATGCTTTCATGCTGTTTCCACGAAATTCTCACTCTGCTATCTGCATGATGCAACTGGAAACATGACACATCGGACCACATGACTTTTTTCCAATGCTCCACTGTCCAATCCTTGTGTTCCTGTGCGAATTGGAGATGTTTTATCTTGGTGGTGCCTCGCATAAAGAACGCCTTGCACAGCGAACGCTGCACACAACGAACTTCATTTCATGATTCATACAACGAACTTCGTTTCACACAACGAAGTCGCCCGAGCTTCCACGACTGCTTCGCCCGAGCTTCCACGATCGCTGCCGATGTATTGCATCCTTCCGCGCAGGCACTGCAGGCAGTCGTTAGTCACTGCGCTTAACTTAAGCACGTATCTCGGCAATCGTTCTTCATTACGAATTAAATCACGCACGTATCACGGCAGTCGTCCTTTTAAGTTAAACTCAATATTTTTTTAATATCATGGCTTCTAAAAAAAAGCAGGAAGGTGATTTCTGTTGAAATGAAACAGGACAATGCTCAAAGGGAAGCGTCATCTGATAACGAGGAGCAACAATCAAACAATCAACCAATCCCAACTGCTGACATCAAGAACATCCTGGTCAAATGGAAAGCAGTTCAGGAGTTTACCAATGCCCACTATCCGGATTCAGCTGAAGCAAACAGGATCAACGATCTTTACTCCGATACTCTTGTCCGTTATTTCCGGCAGATGTTGGAGAAAAGAGAAAAACAAACGACTTTGGACAGGTTTTTCATGAAACCATCGGCCAAAAAGCAGAAAATGGATGAAGATGTGCAAGATTCGGTAGACTCTACTTAGTCTGTCTTAAAATTAAAAAAATGTGTGTTTTTAAAAAAAAAATGTTTTTAGATGTATCTAAATAAAAATAATAACAAAAAATTTATCTTTTTTTATGTCATCTTAGCATATTTTATGCTACAGAACGAATTATTTTTTTTAACATGTATTGTTATGGGAAAACGCGTTTCACATAACGAACTTTCCGCATAACAAACTTGCACCTGGAACGAATTAAGTTCGTTGTGTGAGGCACCACTGTACTTTGGTTAACCCTCACCTGAGGATGTTTTTCCTTTTTTTTTTTTTTTTTTTGAGAGAGAGGGAGAGAGAGAGAGAGAGAGAGAGAGAAAGAGAGGGAGGAGAAGAGAGGGGAGAAAGAGAGAGAAATATCAATGTGAGAGAGACGCATGCATCCTGATCAGGCTGGGGTTTGAAACTGCAATCTAGGCACATGCCCTTGACTGAGATTAGGACCGAAGACCCTTCAGTGCATGAGTCGAAGCTCTAACCACTGAATAACACCATGCCAGGACATAATCGTTTTATGAATCTGTCCTTTTGTCCCTTATTTTTTTATTTTTTAATAAATATTTTATGTTGAAACAATCACAAATGTATAGAAAGCACATTACACAGAACTTTTTTCCTTAAATCACTTGAGAGTAAATTGCCAACAAAATGACTCATCACCCCTGAAGTGTTTGTAGTGTGTATTTCCTACAAACAAGGTCAGTCTCTTATATATTCACAATACAGCCATCAGAATTAGGAAATTAATATTAATATATTAATACCACCTAGTTCTCAGATTCCATTCAATTTTGACAGTTGTCTCAAGAATGGCCTTCATTTTTATTAGTTTTTAATCCTCACCTGAGGATGTGTTTTTATTGATTTTACAGAGAAAGAAAGGAAGCGGGTGAGAGAGAAAGAGAAAGATAGATGTAAGGAACATGTCGATTGGGATCGGTTGCCACCCATATACACTCCAACCAGGAATCAAACTCAAGATCTTTTTGTGTACAGAGCAATCCTCCAACCAACTGAGCTATACCAGCCAGGGCCCAAGAATGTGCTTTATAACAAAAGGGTCCAGCCTGGAATTACTCATTGCATATCTCTTTTGTCTCCTTCGATCTGGAACATTTATTCAGTCTTTTCTTGACTTTCATGACATTGAAATTTTTAAAGGTTACAATCCAGTAATTTTGTAGAGTCTCCCTCATGTGGTTTGTCAGACATTTTCTTATTATTATCCTACAGGCCAGGTGCATGAAATTCATGCACTGGGTGGGGTGGTTGTCCCTCAGCTCAGCCTGCACCCTCTCCAATCTGGGACCCCTCAGGGGATGTCCGACTGTTGGCTTAGGCCTGATCCTATGGGACATCTCTCTCACAATCCAGGACTGCTGGCTCCTAACCACTGGCCTGCCTGCCTGCCTGATTGCCCCTAACTGCTTCTGCCTGCCAACATGAGCACCCCCTAACTGCTCCCTGCTGGCCTGATTGACACCTAACTGCTCCCTTCCAGCCTGATCACCCCTAACTGCCCTCCCCTGCTGGCCTGATCGCCCACACTTTTTTTTTTAAAGGCCCCAAAGACCTACCTGCTGGCCATCTTGTGATAACATGGGGGTGGCCATCTTGAGATGACATGAGGGTGCAAGGGCCACCTAGGCTTTTATTAATATGGATGGTCATGCATCTTTGATGGGAATGTCACAAAGTAATGCCGTGTTCCTGTCTTTGCATTCTATCAACTGCTCATGGTTTTAATTTGTTTCATTACTGAGGCTGTCCACTCGGTCACTTGCTTAAGGTGGTGTCTGCGAGTGTCTTAGTTTCCTGTGGCTGCATACAAATTACCATAAACTGGTGACTTAAAACAAAAGATATGTACTCTTTCACAATTCTGGAGGCAGGAATCAAAATTAAGGCATTGGCAGAACTACACTCCTGAAGACTCAAGGGGAAAATCCATTCCTTGCCTCTTCCAGCTGCTACTGGCTGTTGGGCATTCTTTGGCATTCCTTGCTTTGTAGCTGCATCACTTCAATCTCTGTCTCGGTTTTCACATCATCTTCTCCTCTGTGTGTCTCTTCCAAGGACACTTGCCATTAAGTCTAGTGGCCATCTAGATAGTTATTAACTTATTCACATCTGCAAAGACTCTTTTTCCAAGTAAGGTAGCAGTCATAGGTCCTCACGATTAAGATATCAACATATCTTTTTGGAGACCACCATTCAGCCACTATAGTCAGTTTTATCCACTTCAAAGTTACCATTTTGCCCTTTGTAATTAATAAGTATTTTGTAGGGAAGTACATTGAAACTATGTGAATATTACATATTACAATCATTTATTATTTTGATGCTCAAGTTATCCCCATTTTAATCAGTGGGAACCCCTTCAGGCTGGCTTCTGTATCCTTTTACCATATCTCCATCATTCTCTGAACACTTCTTTACATTCTGACACAATGAAATGTTCCAGGTTCATCTCATGCTTTACCAGCCCCAGCCCTGTAACCAGTTATCTCTCTAAGGAGCCCTCTGTAGCTGCGATCTATCATAGATACAAAGAACAAACTGATGGTTATCAGATGGGAGGGTTTGGTGGGGAGTCTGAGTGAAAAGGGTGAAGGGATTAAGAAGTACAAATGGGACCCTGGGCAGGTGGCTGAGTTGGTTGGCGCATTATCCCATATACCAAAAGGTTGCAGGTTCAATTCTCAGCCAGGGTACATACCTAGGTTTTGGGTTCAGTCCCCAGTCTGAGCACATTCAGGAGGCAACTGATTGAAATGTTTCTCTCACATTGATGTTCTCTCTCTCTCTCTCTCTCTCTCTCTCTCTCTCTCTCTCTCTCTCTCCTCTCCCCCCCCACTCCTTTCTCCCTCTCCCCCTCCCTCTCCTTCTCCCTCTCTCCTTTTCTCTCTCCTTCTCCCTGCCCCTTCCTCTCTCAAAAGCAAGAAAAACATATCCTCTGGTGAGGATTTTTTTTTTTTTAAAGGCCCCAAAGACCTACCTTGCTGTTCTGTGTGCTATGCGGACACAGCAAGAAGGCACTATCTGTGAACCAAGAAGTAAGCTCTCATCAGATTCAAAATCTGTTGGCATCTTGATCTTGGACTTCCCAGCCTCCAGAACTATAAGGAAAAAAATTTATGTTGTTTATAGACCACCCAGTTCATGGTGTTTTGGTAAAGCAGCTTGAGCAGACTAAGACACATACCGTATGCTATATCCATTAAAGGTGAACACTTTTTAGTGGCTTTTAATATATTCAGAGACTTGTGTAACCTTCCCCGCAAACAATTTTATTATCCCACAAATCCCACACTGCTTACAGATCTATAGCTTGTAATAAGAAGGCTGGAAGTGGGATGTGGCTAAAATGGGCAGCCTTTGCTCCTGGCTTACTCCAGTGACCCAGAGCTTAAGATGAGCCCTGAAATCAGCCAGCTCTCAATGGCTCCCTATCATGGCAGCCTCCCATGGGCCTGCTCATAATGTCCCCAAAGCCCTTCTCCTTCAGTTTCCCAGCCAGAATCGTAACCCTGGTTGCTTTCAGTGCGAACAGAGGGAGGGAAGAAGGGCTGTTCTTACTTAGGTTGACAGGGCCACTTGTACCTCCCCGGGGGAGCTGGAAAAGAGATGTGACCCTAGTGTACAGAACTGAGTCAGGGGACTCCAGCCTGGAGGGGTGGTGGTGGGGAGGACCCCACAGTCTTTTCCTATTTGTTCTCAGGACTCACACCTTGAAAGCCAGGACTTTTCTTCTCTGTAAAGCAAGAGCAGATTCTTAATTATTTTAGCCCTTTGGACCCATTTTAAGAGGCTCCATGACAGCAAGATCCAAGAAGAGACAGAGGGAGTGAAAGAGTGAATTTGTCGTGGCTCAGAAGTACCTTTCCACAGGTGAGGGATGCTCCTTACAAGCCGCTAGTGCTAAGGGCAGGACAGGGGTGGGAGTTCATCCACATTCTGGTTCTACTCAGCAAACTGTGTAAGTACCAGTTAATGTAATGGATTCTGGGACACAGACAGGAATGCCCTGATGGGGGTTCACAGGTAGGAAGAAAAATGAGCCCCACACACTTGTAGGATAAGACAAAGTGAGACAAATGTCAAGAGCAAGGCAAGAAACATACTGCAAGGTAAGAAACAAAAGGAAAAGAAATCTACTTCAGTATAATGGGCTAAAGAATACATTCCTAGAGGAGATGACGCTTGAACTAATTTATAAGGGATGGTTAATATTATCCTGGCCAGTATTGCTAAGTGGTTAGAACACCATCACATACACCGAAGAGTCACAAATTAGATTTCGGGTCAGGGAAAATACCTAGGTTGCAAGTTCCATCCCCAGTCCCAGTTGGGGTCAGGGTACATGCAGGTGTGTGTGTGTGTGTGTGTGTGTGTGTGTGACTCCCTCCCTTCCACTCTGTTTTCATTGGGGGGAAAAAATATTCTCCGGTGAGGATTAACAACAAAAGATGGTTAATATTTAGATGATAGGAATGGGGGAAGGGTAGTTCACAAGAGTAGCATGGAGAAGGGAAAGTGAGAGAAGGCTGGGACAATAATCTGGTCCCTGTCCTGGCTAGTATGACTCGGTTGGAGCATTATCCTGTACACCAAAAGGCTGGAGGTTGCATTCCATTTCAGGATGCATATCCAGGTTACCAGTTCGATCCCTGTTTGGGGTGCATAATAGAGACAACTGTTTCTCTCTCTCTCTCTCTCTCTCTCTCTCTCTCTCTCTCTCTCTCTCTCTCTCTCCCCCCTTCCCTTCCTCTCTCCCTCGTCTTCTCTCTCAAAAACCAATGAACACATATCCTTGAGTGAGAATTTAAAATAATAATAATCCTATATAATAAAAGGCTAATATGCAAATCAACCGAATGGTGGAATGACTGGTCACTATGATGTGCACTGGCCACCAGGGGGCAGACGCTCAATACAGGAGCTGCCCTCTGGTGGTCAATGCGCTCAGCCAGAAACCCTGAGCTGAGCAGAAGGCTGGCGAGCACAGCTGCCATGGAGGGAGCTTCTCCCACCTCCCCAGAAGAGCTAGGGATGTCCGACTGATGGCTTAGGAGGGCTCCTGGACTGTGAGAGGACGCAGGCTGGGCTGACCTCCCCCCTCCCCCCAGCGCACAAATGTTGGGCCTCTGGTAATAACAATAACAACAACAACAACAACAACAACAATAATCTGTTCCCTGAAGTGCCACCCTCTAATCCTTTCTCAAGCCCTTTAGGAGATAAATCCAGGACTGGTGAGGGTGGGGAAGGAAAAATTAGCCATTAGAAGGACCAAAAATTGGCTTTTTAGATTCGAGGACTAGAGCCCCCGTGGTGGTGCCTGTGAGAGCAATGGGACATGGGTCTTGAGGAGGCAGGAGGCAAAAAGCAGTGGCTGACGCTCTGGACTGTGGCAGGAGCCAGATTCCCTCTGGCTGATGAGTAAGTGGTTCGAGGTGGAGGTAGAATGCCCGCAGCCTTTGAGATCATTGGGAGGGGACCAGCCTCCTAGTCGACGTTGAGGCCAGCCTGCTACTGGCCTCACTCACCTAGCAGGTGAGGTCAGCAGCCCCATGACCTGGGCTCAAGTGCATTTGGAGGTCTGAGTGGAGTTCCTGAATGTCAGAGCACAGAGCAGCTTGGCTGAGCGCCAAGAAATTGGGATCAAGCCACTGGGTGAGGGGAGTTGCTGGAGGTGTCTGGTATCTGCACTGGAGTGGAAAGTGATGCATGCACAAGGACAGAAGGAGGGACAGCTGGTTCCACGGAGTTAGTTGGGACAGAAAGACTATCCTTTATACACTGTCTCCAGACAGAGGAGAGACTGGTGAGCACTTTTTGTAACTTGGACACAGTAAAGCACACACATGCTCAAATGAAGTTGCATCCTAACAAATACAGAGGCATTCAGAATTCATAGTTGTAAAAAACTAAAGAAGAAAAACCCCAAAGAGAAAATAATGCCTTGCAAGGGAATGATAAACATCAAATTCAACAAGATGGTTACCGCGGGGGTGAGAAAGAAGGGAGAGATCAGGGAGTGGGGCTTCTATTTTATTTGCAGCACTTTAGTTCTTTAAAATATTTGAAATAAATGTGACAAACGATTGAGATGGACAGAGCTGGTAGTTGGGGCCAGAGAAATTTAGAATATTATAGTCTATGATTTCCAATACTTTTGAGATACTGCGTTAAAAAAAAAAAAAATCAATCAGCAGAAGCCGGTTTGGTTCAGTGGTAGAGCATCGATCTGTGGACTGAAAGGTCCCAGGTTCGATTCCGGTCAAGGGCATGTACAATACATTTGTTGCAGGCACATCCCCAGTAGGGGGTGTGCAAGAGGCAGCTGATCAATGTTTCTCATCGATGTTTCTGGCTCTCTATCTCTCTCCCTTCCTCTCTGTAAAAAATCAATAAAATATATATATTTTTTAATTAAAAAAATCAATCACAGGATAATCGGTGGGGTGGGGAAATCAGTATGTACTTTTGGGTGGCAAGCGGCTGGGTAGGGACAATGGCTAAGTATCTGGGATCTGGTGGGGGATGGGCAGGCAGACCCAGGCTCCTGAAGCCGTCGAGAGGTCCAAGAAGTGCAATCAAGGTGTTCTCCGAGTTGCCAGAGCTGGCGTCAGGGTTTGTCCCTATGTTCAAGGAAGTGAAAGCACAGAAGGGAGCGTTGACGGTTTGTGTGCAGAGGGTGTGTGCCCGTGAGCCCCGTAGGACGTGGCAGGTCCGGGTAGGGGCCCAGCTGGGGTGGCAGGCTCTCCTTTGCCCAGCTGGTCACCAGTCTTGAGGGAGTCTTGCGCCCACCGCCCACCGCCCACCGCGGGATAATGCACCAGGTACACGCTCCCCTCACCCTGTCCGGCCAGGCTGGCGTGACTCCCCGCCGGGCCCCTTGCTTTTCACCAGCCTGTGCTTCCTTTTTCCCCTGCACATCCGGAGCTGCTTCCCCACCCCGTGCCCGGAGCTCTGTGGCCTGGGCCTCAGGGAGCCTCAGCCTCTCACAGGGAGGGGTGGGTATTAGACCTTCCACATTCTTAAAGGGACACGTGTTGGGGTGGGCAGTGTGACTGAGAGGCTAAAGGGAGTGTGTTTGTCCTGGACCCCAAATGCCTACCCAGAGGAAAAGCCAGGCTGCGGGCTCAGAGTTAAGGGAGGGGCTCCACACCCCAGGGCCTGCTTCTGAGGGTCCAGCTGGGGACAATGAGGAGAGCGAGAAAAGGTTTCTTGAGCCTGTGATGACCTTACCAGCTCTGGGGTTTAGAGTTTGGAGGTGTGCTATCTTTCTGGCAAATCCCCCACCACCATTACCCCACACTTAGCGGGGGAGGGGTGGGGGGAGTCGGGGGACAGAGAGAGGTAGGGGTCATGACCTTCAGCTTTAGGTGGAAGAACTCTGGGACATGAAAGAGGTAGAGGCTGGCATGGCATCTCCTCAGTCTGTCCAGGAATCCACACTGGCACCCCCTCCCTTCCAGGCCCTGGAACCTGATCCTAAGATCTGGGGTGGGGAGTGGGGGGGGAGGGGGGTGTATTATGGATGAGGTATCTCGCTTGCCAAGTTTCTGGGGTTCCTGTCTCCTCTTCCTCTTTCCATTACCCCCTTCCCCCTCTGCCTTCCTTGTGCATAGTGGGCACCTAAGATGCTGAACACAATGACTCCCTTTTCCCTGGACTTGAAGGAGCAGTTGGTCACTGCCCATTGCCCAGGCTGTGGGACAGCAGCCCATAGTGTGCTGAGATTCCTGACCCAGGACACAGGCCCTATTTAGGAATTAGGAGGTCTGGGAAGAGAGGGCAGTGAGAGGGGACTTGCAGGATCAAACGCTGTATGCCAGACCATAATGAAGTCTTGTTTGTCCCTTTCTGCACAACTTTGTCTCCGTCTCTGTCTCTGTGTTTATCTCACTGATTTCTTTTTAACTGTTTTTTTTTTCTTGTATCTTTCTTCCCATGTTCCCCTCTGTCTGTCCTCTTCTTTGTTCATTCTCTCAGTTGCTATGTGTGTCTCTATCTTCCTCTCTCTCTCCCCCTGAGGATCTCCCCTGCCTCTCTCAGTTCCCTTTGGTTGTCTGTCTCTCGCTATTTTGGTCTTTTCCTATGTGTACATGCCCATGTCACCTTCTCTCTCTCACTCCCCTCCTAGGCTGACCATAATCCCTGGCTCTCTTCAGCGACGAACGGCTCAGCGGGGCCTGAGACGCAGAGGCAGCTGCCAGAGGTGCTGAGTGGGGCCTGGGAGCCACCTCGAGAGGACGGGCTGCCTCTGGTCACTGTGATCATCGCTGTCTTCGTCCTACTGGCCGTCTGTATCGTGGTGGCGGTCCACTTTGGGCCAAGTCTACACCAGGGCCGTGCCACTCTCCCCACAGAGCTGCCAGCCCCAAAGCCAGAGGGTGGCATCTCCCTCATCCACTGGCGAGTGCTGGGCTCCCAGGACATTCATGGAGACACCCAGCAGGACCCTCCTGTCTCTGGCTCCTGCCTTGTGCCTGATGGGCCCAGGTTCAGCATCGACGAAGTCACGTATCTGTAGGAGGAAGACCTTGGAAAGTAGGCCAGACTCGGTCAGAACAAGGAACTGGACGGAGAATTGGAGCATAGACAAACTGGGGCCTGGGCGTCTGATCTTTGGAAGCGCACACATTGACTAAGCCGGAGCTGCCCTGACGGCAGAATGCAGAGAGAGCCTCGATGTGGACAGGGGAAATAAAGGAGCTTGAGGGCCCTGCCCAGACACACGGTGCTGTGAGCATTCCAAGTGCCCTCACAAAGCTACTCCATCCTCCTCAGGGACCACCAGACCCCTGAGCCTCCTTCTCCGAGTCCCTCCCTCCTCCCATCCCTAAGCTCCTCTCCTTTGGGTGTCAAGGTAAGTCTGGCTTGAAGATACCCCGCCCTAGCCCTGTGAAGGGATGCTAGAGGCTCCCTGCAGAGGCTCTGCTGCCCCAGCCCCCAGGTCCTGTGAGGGCCAGCCAGAGAGTAACCAAGGCAAAGAACCCAGGGCTCTGCCTTCCCTGGGACTCAGGGGAAAGAAGGAAAAGCTGTTGCCCTTCACTGGCTGAGGGACATCCCTTTGGCTGTCAGGGCCCAGGACTTGGTAACAACGTTCAAGGCCCTTGTAAAGCCCCAACCACCAATGATAGCTCCCAAATTGTTTTTGGGTGCCCTCCACTATCTTGGGCTGAGACTCTCTGTCTTGCCTTCCCATGATGCAATGGGAGAAATCTGGGAGTTCTCATTACCTCCTACTTTCTGTGTGCATGGGCCTGTTGAAACTAGCCTAGAATTTACCCCAGGAAATTCCCCTGGTCCATCTGATAAGAAAACAGGGTAGGAAAGGAACTTCGTGGAGCTTTAATAGAGGAAGAAAGGAGTGAGGAGAAGGCCTACGGGGGGAGAGACAGGGGGAGAGACGTGGAGGTTGGGAAAATGCAAGAGGCCAGGAAGGCAGCACTGCGTCTCCCAGGGGCTCCCTGGAAAGGTACCTCTTTCTCTGGCACCTGTGGCTCCATCTATGTGCAGTCAGTGAGCTGCAGACAGACATTCATGGAGGGACCTCTGGGTGCTTTGCCCTGGGGTTGCCCACTGTCAGTAAGGCTGGGAAAGAACAGGAGACAGAGGAACAGACTTGGAGATTATGTGCGCAGAGGACTGACTTGCCACCTTTGGGTTAATGAGAAGCAGTTATCATCCTAATAGCTATTCCTTCTTGAAGGCCAGCTATGCACTTGGCACTGGCTTCCTCGCAGGTATGCCATTCACTCCTCATAACAACCTTGAGAAGAGAACCATTGTTATTCCCATTTTACAGTTGGGAATATTAAGACGTCCAGGTGGACACGTGCTAAGTGGTGGATCAGGATTTGAACCTGAGGCCATTCGTACCATGTTGGGGGCTGGAGGGTGGGAAAGTCACGTTGGAGCGGTCTTTGATTCTGGTCTGGCTTGTAGGTATAGGTATGATGTTGGAAATTCTCCAGGCCTTGAGGACAGAGTGGTTGGGACAGCTGGGGAGAAGGGACTGTTTCTCCTCACTCTTTTGGCTCTGTCATCCTTAGGGGCAGTTGGTTGGTTCCTTCTGGCAAATGTGTGTCTATGTGTGGAGCCTTTCTCCACAGCGTGCTGTCATCAGATATGCGTATTGAAAAGTTGCAACAAAAACAAAGGAAGAAGGGAAGAAGGAAACAATTTCTGGGTGGAATGAATGGAACTGGTAGAAATGGGCCATCTCCCCTCCCAGATGGGGGCAATTTTGCCACCACAGTGGCTTTGTAGTGGCTGAGTTCTCACAGCAATGGTGAAAGGTGTGGCAGGTGACTGGCTGTGCTTCACAAGGTCCCCCATAGAATGTCCCATCTCCTCACACAAACCCTCTCCCAGCTTTATCCCTCATGCAGGCTCTCTCATCAGGGGATGTTTATTTAGTGGCCCCTGCTGCTTTGAGCAACCCCTGCCCAGGGCACAGCTCATGGTATCTGTGTTCTCCCTGGTCTCTCCCTACCCCCCAAATCTCCCACTGGAGACAAGGGCACTGAAAGGACAGGTGGCGTGGGGGTGCTTCCCAACCCTCTGCCCTCAGCCTGCCAGTGGGTTCTGTCCAAATTGAAATGAGACCCACCACCCCACGGTCATGGATGAGGAGGGGGTGAGGAAGCACGTCTGTACGAGCCGACTGGGACATTGCAGATAATAAATGCAATAGTGTGTATTAGTCAGAGTCTAGTCAGAGAAAGATGCACACTGAAGCGTGTAATCTGAGGAGTTTAAAGGGGGGACCATTTAGAAAAGGCAGGTATAAGGAAACCAAAAGCAGAGAGTGAGTGTTACGGGATGAGCAACAGTAGGGAGCCGATACTCTGCTAGGCCTGAAGGGGCGAGGGGAGGAAGCAGTTCATGGCTCCTGGACAGAGACAGGGTTCCTGAGCTAGTTTGGTCAAGAGATACAGTGAGTTCACAATGAGCTTGACACCGCAGGGGAGTCCTAGGGGAATGAATACTTTAACCTCATTCTCCTCCATTCTCCCATTGACCAAACATAAACAGAAGCCAAGAGGCAAGGGAGCCTGATGATGCTAACCCAGGGCAAAAGGAAGCAGAGAAAAGTGAAGAAGTGGGTCCAGAGGGTCCAATGGAAGAAACCTGGCAATTAGAGTTTACCAGAAACATCTATGCAGTCATTGTCCTCACAACAACCCTGTGAGGTAGGCAGGGCAATCATTATGGTCCCATTTCATAGATGAGGACACTGAGGCTCATGTAAAACAACTTGCCCAAGGTAACAGGACTCATCTTGAGATGTCACAACCCTGTGACTTTAAGAGGTCCTCCCTGTGGGAGGAAACAGCTTTGCTGGGCATCTAGCCCCTAAAGAAAGCCAGCGTGTTGGAGATCGCTGGGGGACCAGGCACGGTGACCGTGGCCCTCAGAAGATATCCGTGCGGAGCGGGAGAGGCTGGTCCATGTCACTGATGAGGAGCTCAGGCTCTTGGGTGAGTGTGGAAGAGTCAGGCACCGCCGCCAAGGCCCCCACATTTCCCACAGGGACCTCCTCCCTCTCCTCCTGCTGCAGGTGCCTGAGAATCTCCTGTGACAGGGAGAAGCTGCTCTCCTCTTCGGGTTCTGGAACGGGGGTGGAGAAGGTGGTGGGGAGTGGAGTGAGAAACCCACACATTCCCACTCCAATACACCCCAGAGGATTTGCTGGGCAGATCCTTCAACCCACCTCGCTACGCCCCCTCTCCATCCCAGCCATTGTGGGTAGAGCTTCATGGAATCCCAGGGCTAGAAATGGCTTTAGAGACAGTGAAATTCTGCCCTCTTGCTTTTAGAGATGATGCTTAGAGAAGGGCAGAGACCTGCCCAAGATCATACAGCGAAGGAGTGGCAGAGCTGAGGTTCAACCCCTGTCAGTCTCTTAATTCCTGGCCTGGGGCCTAGGACATTTTGCTTCTTTTGACTGATGAAGTGAGGAGACCCAATAGCTCACCACTTTATGCTCCACCCAAGACCCATAGCCACAGACTTCAGAGCAACCAAGGTCCCCACCTGGGAAGGTGGACCTCTCTCATGGGAGGACGGGGCAGGGGTTGAATGCCCTGACCCCCCCGGAAGGCCCAGGGCATGATGCTTTCATATCTTCTTCTGCCCCCCTGGAAGACCCCGGGGTCCCCTGACTCCACCTGTCTCCCAGACTATCAATCCCTTACCCTCGTAGACAATGAAGCGCCAGTTGTTCTGACACTCAGGGGCATCTGCCAGGATGTCCTCAAGTGTCCGGCAGAAGAGCTTGGCCTGCTCAAGCCGATCTTCCCGACTGAAGCCAGCTCGGCTGTCCTGTGACATGGCAAACAGGGTCTGCAAGGGGGTGGCATACTCCAGAACGCAGGTGCCCACCTGGAGGAAATGAGAGGAGGACCAAACTAAACCCGGGCAGACAGACTCTGGACCCCAGTACCACTGCAAGGACCCCCCTCCCTCAGTCTGTAGAGATGGAGCCCTGGCAGGTGCTGCCCATATGGGGTTATGCTGTCCGGTTATCTTTTGCCTCTGGCATCCCACTCCTAAGATCAGGGCCGGGGCTGAGCTAAATTTACCCTTCACTGATGCTCCCCCTAGGATCCCAGGGCAAGCCCACCCAGCTAGGCTGTCAACTGCTCCAGTTTGAGATCAAGTCTGACAGCTAGGCTCCGGGGTTCGACTGTGGTCTGGGTCTCCCCACCCACCCGTGTGAAACCCACCAGATGTTCTCACAGCCTTCATGTAGGGCAGCTTTATGGCCAAAAGCATGGTGCCCTAGCCGGTTCGGCTCAGTGGATAGAGCATTGGCCCTAGGACTGAGGGGCTGTAGGTTCAATTCCAGTCAAGGGCATGTACTTCAGTTGCAGGCTTGATTCCCTGGCCCTGGTTGGGGCAATAGGGAGACAACCAACTGATGTGTCTCACATGGATGTTTTTCCTTCTCTGACTCTCCCCCTTCCTTTCACTTTCTTTAAAAAAATCCATGGAAAATATCCTCGGTTGAGGATTAACAACAACAAAATAGGTGGGGTTTTTTTTTTGTTGTTTTTTTTTAAGCATCGTATACTCAAGTTGAAATTGTCCGCTTTCTCCCTGGTTCTCTGGGTCCGTTTCGTCATCTGTAGAATAGGGGTTGTGACAGTCCCTACCCCACAGGGTGGTGTGAGGATTCGTTGAGGTGGTAGATAAGCATCTAGAATAGCATCTGGCATGCAAGAGTGTTCAGTAAATGTTACGCATTATCCTCGTTCAGTGTTGAATCTTGTCCAGCCCTGGGACTCACTGGGGAAACTGAGGCTCAGAGGAGGACAGTAAATTTTTACCAGTGGTTGGCCAGGGCCCGGAGTTCTGGGGCTCCTCACCACCACCCTGTGGTACATGCCCCACCTTCCGGCACACTCACCTGCCTCCCGTTCTCCAGAAGCTCATAGACGCTGTTGGTGTAAATCCGGTCCTTGATGCCGGCACGGTCAGAGAGTTGCGGGGGCAGCTTATGCAGGAAGCGAATGTTGGGGTCAACCACACTCAGGTCGTCAGGCACCCCACAGTCCAGTGGGAAGAGGATGTATAGCCGATGGCTTCCTGTGCCTCGGAGCGTATTGTTGTGGAGCTGATTGTAACTACGGATCCGGGCCGGAAGCCCTGCGGTAGAGAGGCCCAAGAAGTCATTCCCACTGGCCTGGTCTCCCTCTGGATCATTGGTCCCCCTCGATGTGCACATGCAAAGAACCGAGGGGCCAGTCCCCTAGTACTGTCTAGGAGGCCAGGAATAGCACATCCAAGAACACTTTCCTCCCCTCCACCTCCTCCCACCACTGCTTTCCCCCTTCATTGTTCTTTATCCAGATTTCTGCCAGCCCCACTCCTTCCCACCACAGCCTTCAGGCCTTTGAGGGGCAGGCAGAGGCAAGGTGACACTGTCAGCACCCGCAGGCGCACTGAGTCTGGCCTTTAGCATGAGCCATTTCCTAGCAGAAGCCCTGGTGCTGAGGGAAGGCAGCAACAAGACCTGGGAGAACTGCAGCCTTGGTTGGCCACTCAGAAGAATGACACATAACACATACATTCACAGTAGGGTCAAAGGTTCAAGCCCTGGGCAGACCTGGATTCAAATATTGTCTCCTCTCACTAAGCTGCGTGACTTGGGATACGTCACTTTGTTTCTCAGAACCACAATTTTCTTTTTCTTTTCTTTTTTTATAATATATATTTTATTGATTTTTTTTACAGACGAAGAGAGTGGGATAGAGAGCTAGAAACATCAATGAAAGAGAAACATTGATCAGGTGCCTCTTGCACACCCCCTACTGGGGATGAACCCACAACCAAGGTACATGCCCTTGACCGGAATCGAACCTAGGAACCTTCAGTCTGCAGGCCGACGCTCCATTCACCGAGTCAAACCGGTTAGGGCAATTTTCTTATCTTTTAAGCAGGAAGATGATTATATCTTCCTCATAGGTTGTGAATTAAAAGAGAAAATGCACACGAAAGGCACACGGCATGCAATGAATAGTTAGTGAAAGAATTCAGAGGTGACCTTGGACAAGTCACTTAATATTTCTTCCTCTAAACCAGGCATAACAACATTCTTCATGCTTAGAGGCTTGTTTTGGGAATCAAATGTTGGACATGAAAATACTTGGAAAAAATATGACAAGTTGTGGAAATGTTGTGTCTTATGGTTTGTGTGTCTTATAGATCTAGAATGGGGACATAGAGGACAGCCTACCTGGTAGGACCAGTCGCAGGTACCCGATATAAAATGACCATGCCAGCCCATGGGCCACGTTGAAGTTTCTTTGTTCACAGACTGTAGAGACCTCAGCTGGGGCCAGCCCCTGTGGACAGAAGAGTGGGGTGGGGAGAGGGGGGAGACCTTCCTGAAGGATAACTAGAACCCTCCTCCTCCAAGATTTCTCAGCCTGCTGCTGCTTTTCTGCCATTGCTCACCCCACTGTTCCAGGACATTATAAGTTCCCCTCCAAAAACCAGCCTCTAAACTAGTCTCACTCCTTGTACTGAACTCAGAGCAGGTCACACTAGCCACAGCCTCCTCTGAACCATGCCCTCCTCTTCCCACTGCGTCTTACCTGGAGGTCCAGGAGGATGCTCAGTGCCTCTGAGAGGCCCAGGAGGGAAAGCATCCAAGCTTTGTTTGGCAGGGAGGTGTAGAAATAGCAGGACACCAGCAGGAGGGCCCCATAGCGGATAGGGCAGCCCAGACAGGCCTGCACAGCCCTGGAGTAGCTGCCCTGGTACCTGCAGATGACAGCTCAGCTAGAGAGATTCAAGGAGGGGCAGGGATGGGGGTCCAGGGAGTGAGGCATGGTGTGTGCCCAGTCCCATGGGGGCCGCAGGGCGTCACCTGGAATGGACGTGGCAGAGTTCCTCGGCCAGGCTGCAGGCTCGCTTGAACAGCAGTTGCAGCTGCTGGGAGATCAGGTGGAGCGCCAGCCACCAGAGAATGTGTGTTGGCGGCTCCTCCAAGCCCCAAAAGGCTGCCAGACAGGCAATCAGCAGGGCAAAGGCTGCCTTCTTGGCCTTGTGACTCCTGGGCCGAGGGATGGAGGGGTGCAAGCCAGAGTGGGGCATCTGTAGGTACCAAGAAATGCATGGCCATGCTCCTCTCACTCTCCTGTCATTCCAGCTCTCCCCTTCTCAAACCACCCCCCCACACCATGCCCAGCCATATCCAGGGGCTGCTTTTGGAGATACCTCTGGGGGACAGGCTGAGCATACAGCATCCCAGAGTTCCAGTCCAGGGGGGATTTGTTGCAAACAGAACAGGTGGAAAAGAGCATGGGTTTATATACACACATCCCATCCAACCCCGGGGAGACTGCGGGGCAGTGAGGAAAGAAGGCAGCAACTCTCCCAGACCCAGCCCTTTGGGGATCTGGGCTTTCCTCTCCCCAGGAAGGATATTAGCCAGAAAGGACCCCCAGGGGCCTCAGCCGTGGAGCGTTGGCTGGGCCGCTCCTGATCCTACCTTCCGCCGCCAGGCACAAAGCTGTTTCTGGGAGACAACGGGAAGAGAAGGAGGCTCAGCAATAGCTCCCAGGGACTGAAAGCAGCCTGAGGATGGAAAGTTTAAGACAATCGGAAGCTTTCTCTACAGCACTCCAGCCCTGACATCTCAGACCGCAGCTCCGAGTACTTTGGAGAGGAGGGTATTTCCCGCCCCCAAGCTCTAATGAGTCACACCCTATCCTGGAGAGTGCCGTAAGCTCCCATTCCTGCAGTTTGCTACCCCAGAGTCCAGGGTGTTCAGAGATTCTCTGACACTCCCCTGAACCACAATCTGAACACCAGATTCCCCTCAAGCCCCCACAATTAAACAAACTCTACCAACACCTACGCTGGACTCCGCACACCCAGCCCACGCTACACCATGCTCCCTGCCTGACTGCTTGTTTTCTGCTTTCTGGACGAGATCCTCTTTTTCTGAAGACTGTGATATGGAGGAGGGAGGGAGGAAGGCGGGGAAAACGCACAGTTATTTCCTGTAATAACAGCCTTTCAGAGTAAAGGGCTTGGTAGGAGCAGAAAGCCAGCACGGGAGGGTAAGGTTTGGGCTCTTTACAGGAAGTGGCCACGCCTGAGACTTCTCAGAGAAATTGTGCTGGTTGCAGCCAAAAAAAAAAAAAAGGCAGCCTCATGCATATTAATAATATAGTATGTGTATATTTACTAATGTGTTGTGTATATTTACTAATATTCGCTTAATCCAGTCAGCCACCCTGTCAGTGAGGTATAATACGGTTCCCGATTACAGGTGGGTAACCTGAGGCTTAATGAGGTGAGTTAATGTTCCCAGGCCCACAGACAGCAGACGAGGGAGGCAGGACCGGAAGCCAGGTGGGCTGCTCCAAAAGGCGCCTTGCTCTGTGCCTGATTTCCTGGGAAAAGTGCAAAGTGACAAGATCCTGTTTCATGCTTATATGGAATAGGAAGTGTCTCTGGCCACTTCCTGGAAACCTGATAAGCTGATCTGGCTTGAGGATGGGCAGGTCCGGAAAGTGGGATTAGAGTGCCAACCACAGAGCGGCAGCAATTCATTTCTGCCCTGGCCAGAGGGTCCTTGCCTTGGCCCACCCCACATCACAACCAGACTCAGGACACAGCACATTCATGGATGCAGGGGCCTCCCAGGAGCAACGAAGCTTCCCGAAAACTCTCTTGGTTTTGAAAACCATTTCCTAAGTATGGAGGTAAATCCCTACAGAGTCTCTCCCCTAAAATTGGCTCACAAAGGGGTCCACTGACACGGACAAGGTCTCAGTTGTCTCAAACCAAAGAAAGTCAACCTTGCCCAAGAGGCGGCCTGAGCAGAGTCCGGCAGGAGTGCGCCCCCAGGCCCAGCAGAGCCAAGCAGCCTCCGGCCTCCAGGATCGTGCCTGCTGTCTAGCACCAACTCCTCTAGGTGGCACTGCTGCTGCCAACTCCACGCCAGTCGTCGTTTCCTCTGAAACCTGCTTTTCCTTCAAAACCTGTTCTCCCCTTCCTCCTAGAGGAAGTCCCTTTATTTTCTAGGCCAGGTTGTCACTATGCTTCAGAAGGGGCAAGTGTGGAGGGAGGTGGGGAAGATACTGGTGTAGAACACTGTGGAAGAGCAGCTCCTATAGAGGCCCTGGGGTGGTGAGAAGGAACTTGGCCTGTGGAGGAGCAGAGAAATGGGTGGTATGGCTGGGGCATGTAAGCATGTTGGGGGCCCGTGTTGGTTTCATAGGGCTACTGTAACGAAGTGCCATAAATATGGAGGCTTTCAACAATGGAAGTTTATTCTCTCATCGTTCTGGAGGCCAGGAGTCTGAAATCAAGGTGTTGGCAGGGCCCTGCTTCCTTGGGGGCCTCTATGTGAGGCCCTCTCCTTGCCTCTTTCAGCTTCTGGTAGCCCCAGGCGTTCCTTGGTTTGCAGACACAGCACTCCAGTCTCTATCTCCACCACAGGATGTTCTCCAACTCTGTCTTCACGGTGTTTACTCTTCTCATTAGCATATCAGTCATATTGGATTGGGGCCTACCTTAATGACTTCATCTTTTTTTAAAATTAAATATATTTTATTGATTTTTTACAGAGAGGAAGAGAGAGGGACAGAGAGTTAGAAATATCAATGAGAGAGAATCATCGATCAGCTGCCTCTTGCACACCTCCCACTGGGGATGTGCCTGCAACCAAGGTACATGCCCTTGACCGGAATTGAACCTGGGACCTTTCAGTCCGCAGGCCAATGCTCTATTCTATGAGCCAAATCGGCTTCAGCCCAACATATCTCTTTAAGGGACACAATTCAACTTATGACAAGTTCAGTGGTATAAGAAGGGGTCCTGAGAGTGGGTCAGAGCCCCACGCTGTGACCAATGCCTCAGATCCTGGAGAGCATCGAGACAGTTGCGTGCATGGGATTGTCCTCAACACCCAGACAGACCAGCTCTTCCGGACAGCTGAGGAGGAAGCTAAGGGCCACAGAGGGAAGTTAGGTCCGAGTCCCATGCTGCTGAGTGTCACTGCGTGATAGTTGCTTCATCCCTCCAGATACCTGGAAGTGCTGATCTGGGTCAACTCTCATTTCTGCATCTGGCTCCGTTACAGCTTCCATCCTCATGCTCCGTGTGCCTGGGAGAGGAATAAACCTCTAAGCACTAGGTCAGCAGATGCTGGGCCTAGGACAGATTGTGTGTGAGGGAGGGAGGCCTGTGGCCTCCAAGGAGGCACCCTTTTGCCTACACAACCTCTTTCATGTTTAAAGGTTCCTGAAATTAATCTGCAAAGGTCCCTGAGATCTGTTAGGTCAAGGGACATTGGGAGAATTTTAATATCGTTGACTGTGGTTCACCTAAGATCCAATTTGACCTTCGCCCAGTTATTTAACTTCTCTGAGCCTCAGTTTCCTCATCCCTAAACTAGGCATGGCAATAACTTTTATCTCAGAAGATTGTCATGAGGATGGAAAGAACTAATGTCATTGTAGGCCTGATTTCTTGTAAATGCTCAGTTACTGTTAACTGTAATCACCACCACCACAACCATCATCATCCTCACCTTTAACAATCACTCCTGGATTTGCTAGCCATTGTCACGTTGACTTCTACCGTGGGCTCCAGTCATCTTTGCAGCAGGCACAGATATTTGATGTCTCATCCGTCAGTGGCTCTGAGTCTGACCCTAGCCACCTCCTTGTGATAATGTCATTGCACCATCATGGAGTCAACTGGTGTGTCCTGGTCTTTCCTGGACAGGATGATGTCTTAGTAGATGTGATAGAGAAAAGGGTCTTAATGATGCATGGCTGGGGGTGAAGAAGCACATCTGGCTTAGCTACTACAGCTTCAGGGAGTAACTAAGAAACCCACCTATTCCTGGAAAGAGATCTTCAGCAGGGTGGAGTTGTTTTTTTTTGTTTGTTTTTGGTAACAGCTTCACATACCATACAACTCACTTATTTAAAATGCACAATTAATTGGCTTTTAGTATATGTACACAGTTGTGCACTATCACCACTATCAACTTTAGAACATTTTTACCACCCCCCAAAAAACCCTGTAGCCATCACATCTCAACCACCCTCACCCACCCCCACCTCCAAGCAACTACCAATCTGCTTTCTTTTTCTATAGATATGCCTATTCTGGGCATTCATATAATGGAATCATGGACTATGTGATTGGTTCTGTCTTCTTATCATATTATGACAAAATGACAGTACATGGTGAGCAACCACAAAAATGATAATGTAGCACTGGATTTACTGATAAGGACATTATATATAGTACACTAGAGGCCCAGTGCACAAAAGTCATGCAATGGTAAGGACCCTAGTGCCTGTCAGCTGGATGCTCCCTCCCTTCCCTAGGCCAGCCTGTCCCCTGGTCGAACTCCCAAAGAACTCTGGGTCGAGGGAACAATTTGCATATTACACTTATATTATATAGGATTTTTAAAAAAATATATTTTATTGATTTTACACAGAGAGGAATTGAGAGGGACAGAGAGTTAGAAACGTGGATGAGAGAGAAACATTGACCAGCTGCCTCTTGCACACCCCTCACAGGGGATGTGCCCACAACCAAGGTACATGCCTTTGACCGGAATCGAATCCGGGACCTTTCAGTCCACAGGCCGATGTTCTATCCACTGAGCCAAACCGGTTTCGGCATTATATAGGATTTTTAAGTCACAGTAATAGTTACAAAGTAGTACATATTAAAAACTCTGGTACTTCTATTCAAGGAAATACTCTGCAGCTCTTTATTTCTTTCTTTAAATATATTTTTATTGATGTTAGAGAGAGAGGAAGAAAGAAAGATAGAGAGATAGAAACACCAATGAGAGAGAAACATTGATCAGCTGCCCCTAGTCAAACATACCCCACTGGGGATCGAGCCTGCAACCTGGGCATGTGCCCTGACAGGTAATTGACCCAGGACCTCTTGGTCCATGGGATGATGCTCAATCCACTGAGCAGCACCAGCCAGGCAGGAGACTCACTTTTAACTGCATTTTTTTTTTTTTTGGTGCTTCTGTACCTTTCAAGTTTTATATTGTGCACATGATCACCTATTTGAAAATAAATAAAATAGAAATAAACCACAATATGTGTATTATGTGATACCATTTTTATTTTCTAAAGTAGATGTATATTTGCATGAGAAAAATTCTGATTGTAAAAATAACAAATAGTCATAATGATTATTTTGGAAGGGGTTATAGGATCTCTGTAGGTTTAAAAAGATATCCATAAATTCTTTGATACTCTTTCCTTCAAGAGCGTAGGTCTAATCCTATATAATAAAAGGCTAACATGCAAATTGTCCCTTTGACCAGGAGTTTGACCAAGGGGCAGGGCCAGCCATTCAACCACCCTCGGCCCCTCCCCCTTGGCCAGCCTGTCCTGATTGGCCTGATCAGGGCAGGCTGGCCGGACCCCACCTATGCACAAATTCATGCACGGGGCCTCTAGTTAGATCATAAAAGGCTTTGTGGCTTCTTTCTTGATCTCTTTCTTGGATCACGTGCTCAGGGGACAGTCATCTGCCATGCCACAGACACTCAAGCAGCTACTGAGAGGCCCAAGAGCTACAAGGCAATCAGGGACATTTTGCCAGGTGTGAAAATCAGACACTTTGGATATGAAACCCAGCCCCCGTCAAGCCTTCAGACGATCGCATCTCTGGCTGACACCCTGATTACAGCCTCATGAGAAACCCAGTTCAGCCACTCCCAATTCCTGAATCTGAGAAACTCTGAGAGAATAAATGCTTGTTGTTTGAAGCTACAAAGCTTTGGGGTAATTGTTGCACAGCAATAAATACAATAATACAAGGTAATTTTAGGATTTTACTTTGTTTATTATATTTATACATTTTTATTATAATTAATGCATATTCTTTGGGAAATTCAAACCGAGAAAAAAAGAGAATGAGCAAGAGAGCAATGGGAATACAGTTCCATCTGACTTTCATTCACTCAGCTGTGTATTCCTTAGATAGGGGCACTTTGGCCTCTTAGCAGATTGAGTGAAGAATTCTTGCCGAAGCCGGTTTGGCTCAGTGGTAGAGCGTCGATCTGCAGACTGAAAGGTCCCGGGTTCGATTCCGATAAAGGGCATGTACGTTGGTTGTGGGCACATCCCCGGTGGGGGTGTGCAGGAGGGGGCTGGTCGATGTTTCTCTCTCATCGATGTTTCTAGCTCTCTATCTCTCTCCCTTCCTCTCTGTAAAAAAAATCAATAAAACATATTTAAAAAAAAAAATTCTTAAGGGTGCTAGAGAACCAAATGTACAAGTTACCATCAAAAGGCTGCTGCCTTCCTAGGTTGTGTTCATGGGAATGTTGTGCCTGCATTAGGGTAGCTGACCTCGTGGTTCCCCAGACCTCATATTAGACCAAATCTGGGCATTAAACACAAACAATGGTGTCCAGAAGTTGCTGAAGGACTTGAAGGTACCTCCTCCTACTTTTTGGGCTCCTTGCCTCACTGCTCCTTCCTCAGTTGTACTAGTACATTCCAGTGAGACTGGGCCCGCTTGGGCTCCTGATACTCCATGCTCTTTCTCACTATCTGACTGGCTCTTCCGTTCCCCACACACCACACTTGTCCCCATGATACTGCATTTCCCAAATGAGCAAATTAAGCTCAGGGTACCGGCAAAACTCTCCAGTTTTTCTTTAAAAACATTGATATTTGAACAGCATTGAAGTTGCTCACTCTTTGCCTGACCACAGGAAGTTTCGCAGGCCCCAAGCTGAGTGCCACAGGAAGTTTCGCAGTCTCCCCTGCTCCGTGTCAGCTCAGATCTCTCCTATTTGGCCTCGTGCACACTTTTTTTTATTTTTCATTTTTTTAATTAAGGCATTATATGTGTACATATCTTACCATTGTCCCCCCCCCATACATGCCCTCCCTCCCCAGAGTTTTGCATTATGCTTATATGCATGCATCCTTCGATTGATCTCTTATCTCCCCCATATCTCCCTACCCTCCCTGCTGTAATTTGACAGTCTATTTGTTGCTTTAGTATCTCTGTATTTATCGTTTTGTTCATCAGTTTATTATGTTATTTATTATCCATAAATGAGTGAGATCATGTGGTGTTTTTCTTTCATTGGCTGGCTTATTTCACTCAGCATGATGTTCTCCAATTCCATCCTGGTTGCTGCACACTTTATTGTTTTCGGGTTTGCTTGTTGATTTCTTGGAAAGCCTAAAGGCTGGGGAGGACAGGAATCAACTTGCTTGTTCTCTGCTATGGACTCACAGCGTAATATACAGTAAATATATAGTCATGAATGATGAGTAAACAAAGAACCTCAGGGGAATTGAGTAATCGCTTCAAGTGTCTGAAGGGCTGTCTGAGGCAGAAGAGTCTTCCTCTCTGTGGCCACAGGAGGCGGAAGAACTAGGGCAAGTCAACGTGAGTGCCAAATTTTGGTTCCTAAGATAGGAAGAATCTTATAACAATACAGGCCGCTTCAATTAGTCAGTCACCAACGGGGTTTCCAAGAAGCCTGGTGGGCTCTCTGAGGGACAGGCTGCAAAGAGAATTCCAGACTTGTGAGTTGCCAAGGTCCCAGGCAAGCTGGGCTGTTCAGAAAGTCATGAGGGTGTATTTTGGGTGGGGGAAGGGCAAGGAGGTGAATGGTGTTTTTGTTTTTTTTTCATTTGAGGAACTTGCTTCTGGTTCAGGCTGGCTGAGGGGAGCTGGTCAGATTCACCCATCCACACTTCCCTATTCCAGCTCGCCTTTTCTCAGACCTTGGAGAGGCCTTACGACTGGCACTGGTGACACCTGGTGGCCAATTGGACTTGGACAAAGGCAGCTTCAACACCTATCTGTCCAGTTGGTTCATGGCTGTATTCCTGGGCCTAGTACAAAGGTGAATGAGTGAGTGAATTAATGGTTAAATACAGACTGTAAAGAAGAGAAGGAAGAAGAAATACTGTCTCTCTCTGAGCCCGAGGTCTAACCAGGGGACCAATTGGAATGGCAGGAGGGGGCCAGAGAATTCATCCACTTAGAGATACATAGACAGAAGACCCTCTGCTCTCTCTCCTGTCTCCTTCCTCTGTGCCTGTCCTGTGTCCCAGGGGTACCTGTGAGGTGAGGAAGGGGGCTATTTAAGGAAAAGACCTAAGTTAATTAAAAACTGCCTCTGCATCTGAGGTTAACTGTGCTCTGGAGCTATGAATAGAGAATGATGGGCTCGCTTGGAAGTTCCCAAACAAGGCTTCTTTCTGAGATAGGACACTGAGGCCCAGAGAGAGTAGGAGCCTGCCTAAGGTCCCACAGCCAGGATTCCCACCTTCAGTTCCTTAGGTCAAATCACAGCATTTGACCACCTACGATAGAAACACGGGGAACAGGAGCAATTGATATGGGGCCTAGAGGAGCAAGTAAATGCACCTTCGCCTGGCAAATAGGACTTACCCACCAATGGTGATACCTCTAGCAGATGCCTTTCCTTCCAACTAAAGAGCTACGGCACCGTCTGCCCCAAACTGAATGTGCATCACTTCCTCACTCACCCAGAGCCCTCCTCTCAACCACTCTGCTTTATACCCTCCTTCCAACTGTATGGACAGGGCTAACCTCCCTGAGCCTTAGTTTCCTAATCTGCAAAGGGATTGTTTGAGGTGTGAGAGAGGCTGCATGCCAAATGCTTGGCACCCGGTAAGAATTCAATAAGAATCACAGCTGTTATTGTTGTTGCTATGGTAATCCAGACCCAATTCAAGTCCTTCCCACAACCCACAACCAGATGGAAACATCCTTGAGGGCAGAGGGCAGGATTCCTTGACTCTATACCCAGAGAAGATTCAGGACATGGCAGTGGTCCCTACTGGCGCTAGAGGGCACCTGCTGGCTGACTTCTCTTAGTGCCTTCGCTATGGGCAGGACTGCAGCCTGAGCCTGGCTTTCTGGCTTTCATTCCTTAAGGCTGTAATAAGTCATTTGTCTGGACTGAGTCTGGGATTTCTCTAATGGGTCAAAACAGAGTGACAAGGTGCTGCTAGAGTACAAAGATGTCTTCCCCCGTTGCCCTGGATGGCATGGAGAGACTCAAAACCCCCATTAGAGGGAGAGGTAGTATGCCCAGATAGTCTTTCATTCCATATTCAAGAAGTATTTATTGAGCCAGGGCCCTTCTCTGTCACCTGGCCATAGGAGCTTACATTCTGGTTGGGGGACAGGTAAACTCCACTTATGAGGGCTGTTTTATTTTTATTTTTTAATATATATTTCTTTATTTCAGAGAAGAAGGGAGAGTGGGAGAGAGAAACATCAATGATGAGAGAGAATCATTGGTTGGCTGCCCTCTGCATGCCCCCCACTGGGGATCAAGCCTGCAACCCAGGCATGTGCCCTTCGCTGGACTCCAACCAGGGACCCTTCAGTCCACAGGCCTACACTCTATCCACTGAGCCAAACCAGCCAGGCATGCAGGGCTGTTTTAGAAGTAAGCCCAGGACTTGGGGAGAGCAGGAGAGAGGTGACCTTTCAACTCAGTCGGAAAGACGTGGAGAACCTGTGTGCAGACCAGGAGGGAAGAGAGCCCTGGTGTTTTTTGAGGAGCTGAGCCCACGGCTGGACAGAGCCCAGAGAGGCCCAGACCGCAGGCAGCTGGGTGCATCCCCTGTCCTTCTCTGTCCCTTTGGTAACCAGCCCCCAGCGGCTGCCTTTCCCAGCATGCCTTCTGGCGGTGACTTCAGGAGGCGCGGGTGCCAAGGCCTCGGCCGCCGCTAGATGGCACTGTTCCCAGCAGTCCACCTCGGCCTCGGCTTCCCGCCGGCTCCTGCAGCAGGGCCGCTGCGGCAGCAGGTCCGAGGCCTAACCGCTCCATGAAAATAAAACCATTTACCTCCTCTCCTCCACTCCAGCTTCCCTGCATGAGTGCCCAGTCTCCCATCCTCCAGGGCCTCCCAAAGGAGGCAAGCCTAGCTCCTGGGAGTGGGGACAATAGGAGTGTCTCCACTGGGGACCAATGGTGCTAAACTGATGCCCTAAACCACTTTGCTCTTTCTCAGCTTTTAATTTTAAGCATCGTGCTAAATGATTAGCAGGCACTACATAATTTAATTTTCACCAAAGTTTTACCCTCTGATCCCCACCTTTTCCTGATGGGAGTGGAGTTCTTGGGGTACCAGGGAGCAATAATTTCCTGAGGCCATACGGGAGGAGGAGGGATGGCGGGAAGCTTCATTGATGATATAACGTTAAAGGGGCTCCCTTCCAAGGTCCCATTTCCCTCCGTCCCACCATGGAAAGAAGTCCAGCTGTGTCTTTTGCGGGGCAAGAATGAAAGCCACTGCCCAGGGTCTCCACTCCATATTGATTAAGCGCCCAGCCTGTTTCGTCTTCTGGAGGGAAGTATAGTGTCAGTCTCAGGTGACTGATAGGGCATTTAATGTGTTCAGTCCAGCATCTGGATCCGTTAGCTTGTGTTCCTAGGGGCAGTCCATTGTGTGTGGGTCTGCATGGCCATCGGCTGCTAAGGCCACATGGCTACAGAGGTGAGCGCAGGTCATGGAGCAAGTGAGAAACAGGAGTGCAAGAGCGAACAAGCAAGATGACAAGAGAGAGAACTCTTTTGTCTGGGGTTATAACTAAGCATTTAATCAATGAACCCTTCAGGATTTTGCACTCTTGCAGTAGCTCCATCCCTTCTAGCCAAGTATCTGTTTCCAAAGTTAGGCTGACAGGTAAGCACCTTCCCTATGTCACCCGGACTTCACTATGCATGCACCCAGTGATTTGCAGAGAACGGACTGGTGATTCCATGGGAAGTGTGAAGCTCCCCAGATGACCATGCTTGTAAGATCCGGCCTCCCCTTTACCCCTTTCCTATCACTAATAACTACAATAGCTAGTTACGACAGTAACAAAAGTTCCAATTTCTGGATGTGGACAATGAGAACACAAAGTTGCTAATGGAATAGCTCTGAATCTTGATTTTGGTGGTGATTACAGGAACCTGCACATCTAATAAAATGTCATTATATATACACATTGTACCAACAGTATTTCCTGGTTATGATATTGTACTATGATTATGTGATGCAATCAGGAAGGGAAACTAGATGAGGGCACACTGACATTTTCTGTATAATTCTTGCTCCTTCCTATGAATCTATAAATATTTTTAAAATAGGCTTAAAACAGTACATTCATAGAACCATCTATGTAGTAAGAGTCCACATATGTAAAAAAAAATAGCAATTATTACTTATTATCCTCATTTTATATTTGAGAAAACATGTCCAGATTAAGTGTTGGTTGTCAAAGTCAGCCTGTATTCTTAACCACTATGTCGTACTGTATATATATTTATATATACAATATTTACATTAAAAAGTTTGGAGGGATACACATCATTTGTAATGGTGGTTATTCCTGGGAAGTTAGAATTAGGGAAGGGAGCTTAAATTTTCAGCTCCATAAGTTTCTATTATATACTGTTTGACTCGTTAACAACAAACACTTATATCATCAGAGTAAAAATATTTTATTTTATTATTATTTTTAATATATTTTATTGACTCTTTGTACAGAGAGGAAGGGAGAGAGATAGAGAGTTAGAAACATCGATGAGAGAGAGTCATCCATCAGTTGCCTCTTGCACACCCCCTTACTGGGGCTATGCCCACAACCTAGGTACATGCCCTTGACCGGAATCGAACCCGGGACCTTTCAGTCCCCAAGCCAATTCTCTATCCATTGAGCCAAACTGGTTTCGGCTGGAGTAAAAATATTTTAAACATTTTTATTTCGGGGGAGGTAAAGGTAGTGAGTGAGGCACCCCCACACACACACGCCCTAATGATGGAACTGCAGTTTCTTCCTTTTTTAAAAAAATATTTTTTTATTGATTTCAGAGAGGAAGAGAGAGATAGAAACATCAATGATGAAATAAAATTATTGATTGGCTGCCTCCTGCATGCCCCCTACTGGGAATCAAGCCCACAACCTGGACATGTACACTTGACCCCAATCAACCAGGCCGACACTCTATCCACTGAGCCAAACCTGCTAGGGCTGCAGTTGCTTTCTTAAAAATATTTTTGTTTTTACTTTTTTAGTTTTTAAAAATATATTTTTTATTGATTTTTTTTTTACAGAGAGAAAGAGAGAGGAATAGAGAGTTAGAAACATCAATGAGAGAGAATCATTGATCAGCTGCCTCTTGCACACCCCCTACTGGGGATGTGCCCGCAACCCAGGTACATGCCCTTGACCGGAATCGAACCTGGGACCTTTCAGTCCGCTGGCCGACGCTCTATCCATTGAGCCAAACCCGTTTCGGCCTTTACTTTTTTAGTTTTAAAAATTGATTTGTGTGTGTGTGTGTGAGAAAGAGAGAAACATCAATTTGTTGTTCCACTGATTTATGCATTCATTGGTTGATTCTTGTATGTGCCCTGACAGGGAATGATACTCTAACCAACTGAGCTATCTGGCCAGGACATATTTTTTATTTTTTAATTATAGTTGACATACCATATTATATTAGTTTCAGGTGTACAGTTGTCTTTTTTGTTGTTGTTGTTAACCCTCACCCAAGGATATTTTTTCCATTTATTTTTTTATAGAGTGGAAAGAAGGGAGGAGGAGAGAGAGAGAGACATTTACTGGGTTGCCTGCACCTGAGACCAAACCTGTAACCTGGGCATGTGCCCTGACAGGGATTGAATCAGCAACCTTTCTGTGCATGGAACAACACTGAACCAGTTGAGCTACACCAACCAGTGCTACAATTGCTTTTTTTTAAAAAACCTCACAATATTGTAATAGTTCTTCTACAGTGGTACATATAGATGAAACCCAATCTTTTCATTATGGCATAATATTTTGTAGTATGAATTATAGTACTCTCTTCCTTTCCCAATTGATGAGTAATTAGACTGTGTCCAATTTTTTTTTTTGCTATCATTATATGTTAGCTGATTTTAAAACTTTGATTTATTTAAAAAATATTTTTATTGCCAAAACAGTTTGGCTCAGTGGATAGAGTGTCGGCCTGTGGACTGAAAGGTCCCAGGTTCAATTCTGGTCAAGGGTAGCTGGGTCAATGGTTATCTTTCATCGATGTTTCAAGTTCTCTATCCCTCTCCCTTCCTCTCTCTCTGTAAAAACAAAAAACAAAAACAAAAAAACAAAAACAATAAAATATATTTTAAAAATATTTTTATTGATTTCAGTTAGAGGAAGAGAAACAATGAGAGAGAGGATCATTGATTGGCTGCCATCTGCACACCCCCTACTGGGAATTGAGCCCCAACCTGTCACATGTCCTGACTTGGAATCGAACCCTGACCTCCTGGTTCATGGATTAATGTTCAACCACTGAGCCACTCCAACCAGGCTTATTTTTCTTTATATAAAACTAGGGGCCTGGTGCACCAAAATTCATGCACTCTGGAGGGTCCCTCAGCTTGGCCTCTCATAGTCTGGGACCCCTTGGGGGATGTCCACTTGCCGGCTTAGGCCCACTCCCCAGAGGATTGGGCCTAAGCTTGCAGTCAGACATCCCTCTGCCAGCTCGGGAGCTCTTGGGGGATGTTCAACTGTGGCTTAGGCCTGATCCCTGTGGGGAGCCGCAGTCAGACATCCTTAGTGCTGCCAAGAAGGTGGTAGAGGCACCCACCAACACTGCTGTAGTTGCAGCTGTCAACCTAGTTTGTCACTGAGCAGACTCACCTTGTGGTAGGGGAAGCTCCTGTATTTAGTGTTTGCCCCTTGGTGGCTAGTGTACATCAGAGCTACCAGTCATCCCAGGTTGTTCAGCCTTTAGGGTCAATTTGCATATTACCCTTTTATTATTACATATAGGGCTAGAGGCCCAATACACGAAATTCACCCAAGAGTAGGTCTTCTTCTCCCAGCTGCTGGCACTGGCTTCCCTCCAGCAGCCGGGACCTGGGCTTCCCTGGAAGCCCCAGCTTCATCTGGAAAGTCTTCCAGAAGGGATGTCTGGTCTAATTAGCATATTACACTTTTTAAAATATATATTTTTTATTGATTTTTTTACAGAAAGGAATAAAATATTATAATAGAATACATAGTTATTAAAACTATAGGAATGTACATTGAAAAACTATATTATTTTAAATATATTTTTTTATTGATTTTTGTACAGAGAGGGAGAGAGATAGTTAGAAACATCAATGAGAGAGTTATCGATCAGCTGCCTCTTGCACACCCCTTACTGGGGATATGCCCGCAACCAAGGTACATGCCCTTGACCAGAATCGAACCTGGGGCCCTTCAGTCCCCAAGCCGACGCTCCATCCACTGAGCCAAACCGGTCCCGGCTATATTGTTTATTTTAAAAGTAGATTCAAAGATTTCAGTTGCTCTCACTTCCTGCTAAAATGAGGAGATGGATATGTTATCTTAACTGTAGTAAATGATTTCACTGTGCTTATGTATATCAAATCATCATGTTGTCCTTAAATATTTACAATTTTTATTTTCAAATAAAGGTAGATGAGCGAATAGTATTGTGGTATGTTATTTTTTTCAAAGACAAATATGTATATTTATATGTAAGGAAAAATACTGGGAGGATATAAACAAAATGTCAAAAATAGATAATCATTGGATGAGAGTGTGGTTCACTTTTATTTCTTTCCTTTTGCTTACCTATATTTCTTTATTTTAAAATATATTTTTATTGATTTCAGAGAGGAGAGGGTTAGAGAGAGAGAAACATCAATGCTGAGAGAGAATCATTGATCAGCTGCCTCCTGCATGCCTCCTAGGCATGTGCCCTTAGCCAGAATTGAACCCAGGACCTTCAGTCTGCAGGCCGACACTCTATCGACTGAGCCAAACCTGCGAGGGCATTACCTGTATTTCTTACACAAATACAATAAATATATATCACTTTTTTAATACCAAAATAAAAAGCTGTTGTTGAAGAAAATATTTTTTTAAATTTTTTTATTTATTGATTTTAGAGAGTGGAAGAGAAAGAGAGAGAGAGAAAGAGAGGAGAGAGAGATTTGTTGTTCCACTTTTTTATACATTCATTGGTTGCTTTTGTATGTGCCCTGACCAGGGATCAAACCCAAAAACTTTGACATAATGCTTTAACCAACTGAGCTGCCCAGCCACGGCTAAAATATTTTTAAAAATATGACTGATGGGCATTTTTGTACTTCTCCCTCATTTATTAGGAAGAAAAGATTGGGGGCTGTGGAATGTTCCTCTTTACCTCCAACCTCAAACACTCCCACCTGGATGACTAGTTTTTTCCTCTTCTGTCTGAGTCCCCAGTGGCCCTGTCTTATTGGCTTAACATTCTCTACTCAGTGGGTGAGACAATGTTTTCTTACTGCCCTACTGTGTGACTTTGGGCAAGATCCTTCTCTTAGGGGCTCGTTTCTCCTCTTCAAATTTAGAAGTTAGAATCAATGATCTTCAAGGTCCCTTCCAGACAAAAAACACACATACATAGATTTAGAATCAGAAAACCTCGGGGTGTGCTTGAGAATGGTTATCACCTCTCAGGAAAAGATTCCTGATGTAGGGCTTGATACAGAGTAGTTGTTCAGTGAATTAGCTTTTTGCCTCCACCTCCTAAAAAAACCCCCTCAGAATAGGTTTGTTATGCTTGCTCCTGATGGTGTTCTAACCCAGATTGGTTTTCTCTCTCTGCCCCACCACACACTTCCTCTCTCTCTCTAAAAATCAATAAGTTTAAAAATATTAAAAAATAAGAGCAGAAATCAGTAAAATAGGAAGTAGACAAACAAGATCACACATTTTACTGGAGCACACACTTTATTTTATTGTGTACCATTTTCCCCTCCCCCTGAGGTAATTGGTACAGTACTTGTTTCATCCATCCATCCATACATTTTAGTGAGGAAGAGAAACAACCACTGATTGTTTCTTTCTTTTAAAAAAATATATATATTTTATTGATTTTTTTACAAAGAGGAAGAGAGAGGAATAGAGAGTTGGAAACATCGATGAGAGAGAGTCATCGATCAGCTGCCTCTTGCACACCCCCTACTGGGGATGTGCCCGCAACCAACGTACATGCCCTTGACCGGAATCGAACCCGGGACCTTTCAGTCCGCAGACGGATGCTCTACCACTGAGCCAAACCGGTTTCGGCTGATTGTTTCTTTTTTTTAATATATATATTTTTATTTATTTCAGAGAGGAATGGAGAGGGCGAGAGAAACATCAATGGGAGTCACTGACCAGCTGCCTCCTGCATTCCCACACTGGGATCTGAGCCCGCAACCCAGGCAGGCGCCCTGACCTCCTGGCTTACAGGTCCACGCTCAACCACTGAGCCATGCCGACTGGGCCATTGATTGATTCGTTTACTTGTCCTGCCTGGGATTGATCCACAATCACAGCTTACCTGAACGTTGCTAAGGCAACCGAACGAACTACCTGGCCAGGGCGGGAGAGTGCGTGTTTGCAACAATTTACCAAAGTGAGGTCTGGGCACTTCTACGATTGCCACGTCTGAGACACATTCAAGCTGTCATCTAGCTGGGGCCTTGATAAAAAAAAAAAAAAAAAAAAAAAAAAAAAAAAAAAAAAAAGCCATATCAGGGCTGCCCGCGTTGTAGTGGAGGAACACGTTCCTCGCAGGGACCAGGCTGTTACCACGCGGCTTCGGGAAAGGACCTGGCGAGTCCGTTTTGCCAATGTGGACCTGTGTGACCTTGGGCAAGTCCCTTCTCCCTTCGGGAACGCTGCGGGGGGCATTAGTGCCTCCTCCCGGATCGGCCTATGCTATGGGGGCGACTCAGTAACCTGGAAGACATCCTTCTTTAAACGTTTTCCGATCTCTGAAGACCCTCGCGTGGGTGGCCAGGAGCGAGAGAGTCCACGGTCCCTGCGCGTGAGGTCCCTCGTCCCGCGCAACGGCTCTCGCGAGATTTCCTCCCAGAGCTTCTCGGCGTCAGCCTCTCCGCGGCCCCAGCGGAGGCACGTAAGCCACTCACAGGGGCGGCCCGTATCCCTCCGCCGCCGCCGGCGCAGCCCGGCCCTCCTTCCCCGGGCCCGCCAATCCCCGCGCCTCCCGACCTGCCCCTCGGCCTGGGCCCACCCCGCGCTCGGGCGGCCCCACCCCGGCGGCGACGCCCGCCCGTCCACCCGCGCGTCCCTCGGTCCACCTGCAGCAGGCTGCCCCTCCGGCGGTGCGACCGGGAGGCGCCGGCCGAGCCCGAGGCCTGGGCGCCTGCTCCGCGGCGGAGGGATTCGCGACGGCCGAGGAGGCGGTGCCGAGCTCAGAAGGAAGAGGCCCTACCGCGGCGGCGGCGGCGGCGGCGGCTGCTCGGGCGGCAGCGCATAAAGAGGCCGCCGCCGGGTGATGCGGTGACCGCTGCGGCAGGCGCAGGAGCCGAGTGGGCCTCGGCCCTCAGCAGGTCCCGCCGGGCCGCGCCTCCGAGCCCTCCATCTTCTCCTGTCGACCCGCGATTACCGAGGCGGCCTCGCTCTCCTTCGCCCCTTCCCCGTCCCTTCCCTGTCCCCGTCCCCGCGCCGGGGGCGGCCGCCACCCGCCTCCCACGATGGCTCTGAAGAGGATCCACAAGGTAAGCGGCCGAAGGTCGGCGGTGGGTTTGGGCCGGCTGAGCGGGCTGCGGCCTGCACTCCCCGCCGTCGCCTCTGCCTCCGCCTCCGCCGGGCTCGCGGCCTCTTCGGACCCGGCTGTGGGCAAGGGCCTCGCCGGCGGCCTCACACCCGCTCCCAGTGATGGCGCCGCGAAGGCCCCGCGCACCCCGCGCTTAAGCCGGAGGTGCGTTCGTCTGCTCCGCGCTTCTCCCCGGCCTCCTTCCTAGGTTCTGCGCGATGCGGTGTCCCAGGGTCTCTCCCGGGCCTGGGGCTGCTGCGCCGGAGGGCCATTGTCCGAGCTGCCGGGAGAGGGGGCTGGGGCTGGGGCAGCCCCTTCGACCCAGGTCGAAGGCGCTCGCCCCATCTTTGCCCGTTGTCTCCCCCGCCCTCTTCCTGGCCCCCTGCACGGAACCACCTGAGCTGGGGCCGGGATCTCAGATAGACCCAGAAGGCCTTTTTGTCCGATCCACAAGAATTTCTTAAGTTCTCTCACCTCGAGGCCAGCACACACCGGTCCAGTCACTCTACTTGTCCAGAAACTGTTAAGAGTGGGAAGTTCAGAAGGAAGAAAAAAAAACATGAGTCTTTTGATGGGGAGGGAAGTAGAGGGAGAAGTATTTTATTCCTTGAGATAGTCAGAAATTAACACTGCAAGTTTGCAGGAATTGATCTAATAGAAAAGCTGTTAAGTTGGCAAGGGTAGAGGTAGAAACGTGAACATTGAAAGCTACAGGAGAAAACTACGCAATTTTCTTTTTAAGATTGAATTAGGTGATACGTTCAGAGAGACCGTTTTAATTTAGAAGGGATTTTGTTAGGTCTCCCCCCCCCCCCCCCCCATTATAAAGGACTTCTTTGCCCTTTAAAGACAAAGCGTTCTTTATTTCGTTATTTATTCGGAGGTTTTCCTAATACTGCTTCTAGAATATTGGCTTGGCTTAAAATTTAGGGTACCCCTTTCCTAATATTGTAACTTTCTAGTGCCTTTCACTATCTTCTTTTTCTTTCTTTCTTTTTTTTTTTCCTTTAAGGAAGTGGGGAAGTGCCACTGGTGATTTTTGGTTGGTGTTTCTCTTGGCTGTATTAAATCTAGCGATTTAGAAGTAGATCCTGGAATTATATGTCCTGAAGGATGGATGGAGATACAAGGGGAAGAGAACCAGTTTTCACTTTGTCTTAAACTCAGTGAAAGTGCAGGTTGTTGGACAATTTAAACACTGCAGCTCAGCAGTTGGTCTTCATTTCATTTCATTCTTGATAAAAGACCTTTACGGTGAAATTAATCCCACTGGTTACTGTAAATTAGGTTAGATGCTTACCAAATTCTTTTGGCTTCTTTGATTTCTAAAAAATGAAAAAGGGCAGAATTTAGAAAGTAAATCTTGTATTGAAACGAAGCAGGTTATTTGTTAAAAGAAGCTTTACCTTAACCAAATGTATCTTAAAGAACCATTCAAGGGCAGGAGCACTTCAAGGTAATCGAAGTAAAAATATATATGCATTATTTTTAAGGCTTTTAGGAATTACTAGTTTTCTATAGAGACTAGTTGGGAAGTTGTCAACTTAAGATTCTACCTGTACAAAATTGTGCACTTATTTTAGAACCTGAAGAGGAGTGAGTATAATGTGTGATAACTTACAGTCAAGAAATGTAGCCTTTCATCTTTACATTGATTGATATCTTTGTTTCTTTCAGAGGGGAATAGCTTTCAAAACATGAATTTTAATTTTTAGGTATATTTGCCCCCAGTATTATGGTTTCTTTGAGTTACTACATATTCTCTAGATTTTCTCTAAAATATGGCCATATAAAAATTTTAATAAGGAGTATCAAGGTTATTCAATGATAATTTGAATTTTTGAATCCCAATATTAACCTATTTTCTCCCTGGTTTGTTACCTAGAGCCTTCCTTAAGTATGGTTCAGCTTCTGAGACTACCAGGGATTAGAAAAATAAAATTTATTTGGTATACTAGTCAATAAGATTGTGAAAACAAAATGGAGGCTTTCCCCTCAAACTTTTTGTGTGACCAATTTTAAGTTGCCTTACCTAGGTATGGGTGAGATCATCCTATCTTATCCTCAGCCCTAGTAATGTATCTATAATCGAATCCCCAAAAGACTTAGGTTTAGGTGGCTTATATAATTGGACTTGGTTTTGAACCTTCCCAATTATTATTCTCTGGAAAACTAGTTCTATTTGAATATCCTCTCAACTATCAGAACTGCTGTATCAGGGTTCTAATAAAATTTTGCTAAGCACAAGTACATTTGACATGTGGCATCTTGAGGAATTCCTTATCTTGTTTCTTTGATAGAAGGAAATAGTATTCTGTGAATTTGACAATGCTATGTCTCATTTGGAAAAAGCTTTTGATGGACTTCATTTTGATATACACTTTAAGCCAAAGCCGGTTTGGCTCAGTGGTAGAGCGTCGGCCTGCAGACTGAAGGGTCCCAGGTTCGATTCTGATCAAGGGCATGTACATTGGTTGCGGGCACATCCCCAGTAGGGGATGTGCAGGAGGCAGCTGTTCGATGTTTCTCTCTCATCAACATGTTTCTCTCTCATCAACGTTTCTAGCTCTCTATCTCTCTCCTTTCCTCTCTGTAAAAAATCAATAAAATATATTTTTAAAAAAATGAATAGATATACACTTTAAGATCTCCTGACCTATGTTTTAACAGTGTGCCAAAGAGGGTCATTGTGGACATCCAGTGTAGTTTTGTGCAGGGATTGGGACCCTCTGGGATTATTTGTATCTATAGCAAATGGCCCCAGCCTAGTATGTTTTGAGGTTTTTCTGCTGACTTTATTAGTCTTGAGCTTTGATTTTGTTGCTTTGAGTGTTTGCTTCTAACAGCACCACCCCCAGACTTTTTCTAGTTGGCTGCATCTCATCTGTTGTGGGCTGGGAAACCAGATCGCAGAGCTTATTAAAATTATGTCTAAAATAAGATCCAGCAGGCTCTGAATGAAGAGGGCTTCATGTATTCTGTGAACTGTGTGGTCTATTTGGCTGATCAGAGATCGCTTCCTGTTTTTCTTTTTACTTTTGTTATACATATGCAGGAGGCTAAGATTGAAATACAGGGTTAATTTCTTTATTCTTGGGAATAGTGTAAGGCTGAATATTTTGATTTTTAGAGGAGCTAAAGACAGACCAGTTAGAATACTAAAAACTTTTCTTAACATCAACAATGCCTTGTACATTTTTAAAAATATATATTTTATTGATTTTTTACAGAGAGGAAGGGAGAGAGATAGAGAGCTAGAAATGTCGATGAGCGAGAAACATCGAAAAGCTGCCTCTTGCACACCTCCTACTGGAGATGTGCCCGCAACGTTGGTACATGCCTCTGACCGGAATCGAACCTGGGACCTTTCAGCCTGCAGACCGACGCTCTACCACTGAGCCAAACCGGTTTCGGCTGCCTTGTACATTTTAATGGTATTCTGCTAGTTATAGTTAACATTCGTTATACATAGTTTTACTGCCAGGATCATTACTGACTTAGTCTGTTTCTTTTCTTTTTTTTCCCCCTTCAAAATACGATTTTATTGATTTTAGGGAGAGAGAGAGAGACACGGATCACACATTCCCTACTGGGAATCGATCCCACAATCCAGGTATGTGCCCTGACCAGAATTGAACCAGCGACCTTTTGGTACAATGCTCAACAACTGAGCCGTACAGACCAGGACTTGATTTAGTCTGTTACTATGTTGAAGATTTTAAAAAATACAGTATATCTTCCAATTACAATTGATAACAATATTTTTATTAGTTTTAGATGTACAGCATAGTGACTAGACCACATGTGTCAAACACAAGGCCCGCGGGCCAAATCCATCCCGCCAGGCCTTGCAATGTGGCCCGCACCGTGCTGTCATCACTGCACTCCGCTGCGTTTCCATCACAATGACAGTTTATGACTGTTCAGTAAACCATTCGGCCCGCGATTTAGGCTGGATTTTAGATTTTGGCCCCTTCTCTGATTGAGTTCGACACCCCTAGACTAGACAATTACAAAGCGATTACCCCAATATAGTGTACACCTTACACCATACACATTTATTACAATATTATTGTCTATATTCCCTATGCTGTGCTTTATATTCTTGTGACTATGTTTATAACTGGCAGTTTGTATTTCTTTTTTAAAAAATATATTTTATTGATTTTTTACAGAGAGGAAGAGAGAAGGATAGAGAGCTGGAAACATCGATGAGAGAGAAACATCCATCAGCTGCCTCTTGCACACCCCCTATTGGGGATGTGCCCTTGACCAGAATTGAACCTGGGACCTTTCAGTCTGCAGGCCGACGCTCTTATCCATTGAGCCAAACCAGTTTCGGCCAGTTTGTATTTATTAATCCTTTTCAATTTTTTTTTTCACCCATTCTCCCAATACCCCTCTCAGTGACCATCAATTTGTTCTCTGTAACTATGTTAAGATTTTTATGACTAACTTCTGTTAAGGCTCCTTAAGAGTAAATACATACATACATACATACATACATACATACATACAATTCTCAGTAAAATAAATATTTCAAACTCTGATGGTTAAAAAGGCCAGGTAGGTGTAACCCCAGTGAGCAAAGAGAATTGGGGCAAGGGGGGGAAGAGCTAGAAGTTGCATGTGCTGTCAAAAGAGGGCAGCTGCTACCCAATCTCTCCAAGTGTTGCTATTGCTAGAATCTGTGAGCCTAATGTTGCCAGATTTATCTTCCTCCTTTCTCCTCCCCTTTCTTCCCCTCCCCTCCCCTTCCCTCCCTGGGAAGCCACAAATCCAGATTTTTGATAACCAATTCAAATTTTGAAACAGCCACCATATTCTTTTGGGAGGTAGGCACCAGTTTAATATGTGAATTAAAAATAACAAAAGTGAGGTTCAATAAGTAATCAAGAGTATGAGGATTAAATAATTTAAACCGTATTTTCTTTTTAAAAGTTTCAAAGTATTGCTTTATGTAGATGGGCAAGACTAGGTAGTTTATGTAAACTTGTAATTTTGCTTAGATTTTATATGGTTATGTGTAAAGTTATAGGGAAAGCCAATTTAGTAGATGCACCGATTCCATAGAAGAAGTTTACATCTTAATCTTAACTTCATTATGATGTGTTCATGTTATGAGCCATCTTTCTGTAGGCTGTTTACTTTCAAAATGTCTCAGATTTGAACATTATCAAAGCTTGATTCTTAAAGATATAGGAAAGGAGTTGAAACACTATAAATATACTAAATTAAAAAAATTATTTTAAAATACTGTACTAGAAGTGTGATACAAGTAGTATTACATTAATGTTATCAGAGGTAAGGGTTGAGTGAATTCCAGTCAAAATGATGAAACAAAATTGCAATCGTCTGTGGGATATTGGGAATCTTAATGTAATCAATGGTTGGCCGAAGATAGCTGTTTGAATTAATTCTGTCTTGGGAAACAGACATACTTAACTGTCTTACTCCAAAAGGTAAGCTTCTTGAAATATCCAGGAAGTTATTTTTATTTGTTTAGAAAAGGATGCTTTGCTTTACAAAAATTTCATTGAATTGAAAAACTTTGCCTTTTCTAGGTTGCTATTTACATGTAATTTAAATAGCCATCATTGAAGAAGAATTGTTACCAAATCTAGGTTTTCTTTTTTTCTTTTAAAAACGTGTATATATATTATATATATTTATTGATTTCAGAGAGGAAGCGAAAGGGAGAAAGATAGAAAAATCAATGATGAGAGAGAATCATTGATCAGCTGCCTCTTGCATTTTCCCTGTTGGGATAGATTCCACAACCCGGTGATGTGCCTTGACCTCAGGTCAGTGCTTAATCACTGAGCAACACCATCCAGGCAAATCTAGGTTTTCTTTAAAGTCTCCCCTGAGTATTACTCTACTGTTGCCTGATAATGAGGAAGTGTTGACAAAGTCCATTTCTGAATATTTTAGCCCAGAGAGAGAGGACTGCTAAAATATCCTAGGCAGTTCTTAGGAATACCTGACTCATGCCTGTTGCTGCCAGGAACATCTGCAGAAATGCAGAAGCACACTTGTTTTTTTCTGTAGAAATAAAATTTTGCTGGTTAGGTTCCTAGGCAAATCTTCAAAGCCATAATAAATGATAACAGAAAAATAAAGTATAATTTGTTCTTTTGACTACAGAGTCATCGAGATATCAAGTAATCTATATATATAAAAGCCTAAGCGACCGGCCGACTGGTAGCTATGACACACACTGACCACCAGGGGGCAGATGCGCAACACAGAAGCTACTGAGCTGCAGTGACTTGGCAGCTGCGGTTCTTAGGTGGTGCACCCGGAACCAAAGAAGAGGGAGCCTGCTTCCGGAGTGCGGCACCCGAGAATCACCCTCTCGCAATCCGGGACCCCTTGGGATGTTGGAGAGCCAGTTTCAGCCCGATCCCCGCAGGCCAGTCCGAGGGACCCCACCAGTGCATGAATCCATGCACTAGGCCTCTAGTAAAATCATAAATGTTTAGCACTAAACACATCTCAGAGCTACTTTCTGAAAAGGCCATGTGACTTACTGGGGTTGGATCAAGAACCTGGATTTCTTGACTGTTTCCAGTGTCTTTTTGGCAGGCCATGTACCCCTTATATAGCAGTTAAGTTAGGTATGTAAATAGAAGATGCAGTCTTTTTCTTTTGTTCAAACAATTGGGTATTTAAAACTATGCTCTGGAACCAGAAGATCTTTTCCTTAACATCTCTTTATTGTGGGAGAGGTATCTCTAACTCCCTTAAAACTATGCAAATTTTGGATGTTGTGTCCTCCACATATTCATGAGTCAAATGAGTTTTTAATTTCTCTAAAAGATTAAGAATCACTTTCTTGCCTCCTTAAGCACTTTTAATCTCAGTAGGTGACCCAATTACCTATTTTACAGAGAAAATAGAAGATTTTTAAGTGTGAAAAAAATTTTTTTATTTCATTTGAGGCCTTTCAAAACAAAAACAAAACCCCACAGCTACCATATATCGAGTACTTTGTGTCAGAATTCCTTAATCTGAATATCCCTATTAGAATTCTGTTCTCCCTGGTTAGATGAGACAATGGAAACTTAGAGAAGTAAATAAACTTGCCTATCTATCATTATATGGTTATGGTAGGAAGAGCCAGGATTTAGATGAAAGCATTCTTGACTACAGAGCCAGCCATTGCTCGAAAATTACTTTAATCATTGTTCTTTCTCTTTTCTCCAGCCTTTTTTCTCCAGATAAGCTATACTTTCTCCTTTGCCAAGCTAACTTTGGTTTCCAGTTTTTTCTTTCTGCCAGATCCTGTGCTCCTAGTTCCAATGTCTTCTCTATTAATTTTCCTCAGCACCCAAAGTTATCCAGGATTTCCCTCATCCTAAAAACAAAACAGACAAAAAACCTTTAATTCCCTTCTCCCACTAGAGCCAATGCCTTCCTCTTCTTTATCCTTCCCATCTTTGGCATTTCAGTGCTAAAAAGTTCTTGAAAGAATAGTCTGTTCAAGTTTAGTAAGGTTACTTAATTGCCAAATTCAATGGATACCTCATTTTTTATTTAACTTTTGTAACAGTTAACATGGTTATCACACATTTCCCTCAGGTTGTAATAAACTGTCTTCTCTTTCCTCATATCTAGTGTTTTCCAACTTTATTAGAATACTTTTCAAACTATTATTATTGATGGGTACAAATGAGTTCATGAAATAATGCACACTTGGCTTAAAATTGACAGCACAGCCCTAACTGGTTTGGCTCAGTGAAAGAGCGTCAGCTTGCGGACTGAAAGGTCCCAAGTTTGATTCCAGTCAAGGGCATGTACCTTGGTTGTGGACACATTCCCAGTAGGAGGTGTGCAGGAGGCAGCTGATCAATGTTTCTCTCTCATCAGTGTTTCTAACTCTCTCTCCCTCTCCCTTCCTCTCTGTAAAAAAAAAATCATTAAAACATATATTTTTTAAAATTGATAGCACAAATGGGACCAGGTAAATTAATAAAAATATGTAATCAAAATACCACAAGCACAAATTTAAGTAAATTATTTAAAAACAAAATATATTAAGATGGACCTGCATTGTTGTTTTGTTATAAAATAAAATACACTTGAAGAATAGTGTTTTCTTATGTAATAAAAGGGATACTCATCAGGTTCTGCATTAAATATGTTATTGTATATTGTTTTCATTATAGTATAATATGTAAATTTGTTTCAAACAGGTGCATTATAGCAAAAGAATGAAAGCTGCAAATTTCCAATATTTATACAATTAGTCTAGTACGAACATTGTTTCATAGGCCACCTAGTTTAAAAAATGAGAAGTCTATGCTTTGCTCATGTTTATCTTAAAATAATCTGACTTTGGGTTTAAAAATCGAAGGACTTTGATTTTTTTTTTACATTCTTTTTAAAGATTGAATTTATTGGGGTGACATCCTATATAATAAAAAGACTGATAGGCAAATTGACCAAATGGCAGAATGACCAGTTGCTATGACGTGCGCTAACCACCAGGGGGTAGATGCTCAGCCCATAGGTTGAGAACCACTAGCGGGGTCGCCTAAGACCATTGGAAAACACAGATATTTACGTTACGATTCATAACAGCGGCAAAATTACAATTCTGAAATAGCAATGAAAATAATTTTATGGTTGGAGGTCATCACAACATGAACTGTATTAAAGGGTCGCAGCATTAGAAAGGTTGAGAACTACTGTTCTGGTGGTTCCTGGGTAGCCCCAGGTTAGAACCACTTCTTGGTGACATTGAGGTGGCTGAAAGGGTCGACCACCATACTATGCTGTGGGAACTTGGCCTTGATGGGCCAGGAAGGCGGCTGCCCTGAAGGCGCAGTGTACCCAAACTCCAGCATGGCCAGTATAGATTCTCTGCCTCCATCTCCAGGCAGACCAGATTCTGCTTTGCATGGAAGGACACAGATTGCAGTTGCTGCTTTTTGATCCACTGCTCTCCAAGAATGCGATTGTGGCACGGGAGCGCTGTTAGGAACATGGCGCCAGTCCTGAAAGTGCCAACTTCGATTTTTATTTATAACTTCCATATTTTAGCTATAAGTCGGGTAATGGGTTAGTATATTAGAAATATTTAACATACAATAATTTTTGTTAAATAACTTCTCAAATGTATATTGAATTATAACAAGAAGCAAGAGATTAGTGGAATCAAATAGTAAGGCCTATGATTTTTCTTTAGGCAACTCACTTAGCTGGTTTTATTTCTTTTTCTTTTTTAAAAATATATTTTATTGATTTTTTACAGAGAGGAAGAGAGAGGGACAGAGAGTCAGAAACCCATCAGCTGCCTCCTGCACACCCTCCACTGGTGGTGTGCCCGCAACCAAGGTACAATACATGCCTTTGACTGGAATTGAACCTGGAACCCTTAAGTCAGCAAGCTGACACTCTATCCACTGAGCCAAACCGGTTTTGGCTTAGCTGGTTTTCTTTAGCTTCAGCTTACTGTGTACAGAATGGGGATAATGTCACATACCCTGCAAGCCTGTGGAGGGTGAGTAGAAAGAAAATATGGACTACATAAAAGATAGTTTTTGTTTTGAAATCCTCTCCCAGTGATTTTTTATTGAGAGAGAAATAAACATCCATGTGGGAGAGAAACATTGATTGGTTGCCTCCTGTATGTGCCTTGCCAAGGAATTGAACCTCAACCTTTTTGGTGTAAGGGAAGACTCTCCAACCAAGTCACGTGGCCAGGACAAAATGTAGTTTTTAATATGAATTATCTCTGTGGCTTAACTGCCCAGTAATGTTGATCCATTGAATTGGTAGAATCTTGAGATCTTAGGTGTTAGTGTTGTCTGTTTAGCATTTCACTTCATTGCTACCTCAAACAAAAAAAGAAAACACCATGGTGTTGTAAAAGTAATGTCTTATACTATTTCTAAGTGGGAAACAGGACTGAATTCCAAATTTTTTCTTCAGCAAACTTCAAAATATTATCTCCCAGATGTGTTTTGAATACATGTGGTATTTTTGTTGGTTTAGAAGTGAAAAAAATTCTCTTTAACGTCTTGTAATAGAAGTATCTGCTTCTGTCCTTTGAGCACTCCCCCTACCACTTGTAGAGCATCATGCCAGTATAAATGATAGTATTCCTTTGCCAACTTCTTAAGGGCTTATATCAGATGGCAGTTTTGAAAAATCAGAGTTGTTTTACAGAAGTGGCAATGATATCTGTTTAGAAGTAGATTACTTAAAATAATAGTAAACTAATGGGAATCATAGATTTCCTTTAGATTAAATGTCTCCTTATTTATACCATCTATATTAGTTTCATAAGGTTGCTCTAAATTACCAAACAACTAAATGGCTTAAAACGAGAGTTTATTCTCTCACAGTATTGGAACCCAGAAGTTTAAAATCAGCAGGGTTCAAGGTACACTTCTTCTGGTGGCTGGCTGTTAAGCATTCCTTGCTTCCTTAATTTGAGCAACATTCCTCCAATGTCTGCCTTCATCACTTCATCACCTGTGTGTCTTCTCCTCTTTTGTCTCTTATAAGGACACTGATATTAAATTTAAGGCTTACACATATAATCCAGGATGATCTTACCAAGATCCTTAATTTTTTTTTAAATATATATTTTTTATTGATTTCAGAGAGGAAGAGAAATAGAAACATCAATGACGAGAGAGAATTCTTGATCAGCTACCTCCTTCATACCCTCTACTGGGGATCAAGCCCACAACCCACGCATATGCCCTTGACCAGAATCAAACCTGGGACTGTTCAGTCCACAGGCAGACGCTCTATCCACTGAGCTTAACTGTCAGGGCATAATCCTTAATTTAACCCTAATTGGGTAGCTTAGTTGGTTAGAGTGTTCTCCTGATACCCCAAGGTTGCAGGTTCAGTCCCTGGTCAGGACACATACAAGAAGCAACCAATCGATGCATAAATAAGTAGAATAACAAAATTGATGTCTCTCCTTTTCTCTTTAAAAACCAGTAAGTAAAAATTTTAAAAATCCTTAATTTAATTACATCTACAAAAGACCCTTTATTCCAAATAAGGTAACCTTCACTGGTCCCAGAAATTAAGGTGTGCAACATATCTTTTTGAGGACCATTCAATCCAGTATATTCTCTAACTACAACCTGGGCATGTACCACGTGACTGGGAAACAAACCGTGACCTCATGGTTCATAGGTTGACGCTCAACCACAGCCATACTGATTGGGCTAACTTTCTAAAATTTTGAAACAATTTCAAACCTACAAAAGTTACAAATACAATACTTAGAATATTTTTTCTTTAACCATTTTAGTCAACATGATGCCTCATCTAACCCAAATACTTTAATGAGTCTTTTTTTTTTTTTTTAATATTTTATTGATTTTTACACAGAGAGGAATTGAGAGGGATAGAGAGTTAGAAACGTTGATGAGAGAGATACATCTAACAGCTGCCTCCTGCACACCCCCACGGGGGATGTGCCCGCAACCAAGGTACGTGCCCTTGACCAGAATCGAACCTGGGACCTTTCAGTCCGCAGGCCGACGCTCTATCTACTGATCCAAACCGGTTTCAGCTTTAATGAGTATTTCTTACAAACAGTGACATTTTGTTACATAATCACATTACAGTCATCAAATTAGGAAATTTCCGTTGAGATCTCACTGCCATCTCATTCCCAGATCCCATTCAAGTTTTGCCAGTTGTTCCAATAATGTCCTATAATAATAGGAAAAGATCCAGTCCAGAGTTACCTTGCATTTAGTTATCTGTCTTTAGTGTCTTTCATTCCCTTAGTTTTTCCTTGGCTTTGTGACCTTGATACTTTTAGAAATTATAGTCCAGTAATGTCAACCCATGAAATTGGGGGAATCTTAAAATCTTAGTTGTCAATATTATCTGTTTAGCATTTCACTTCATTGCCACCCCCAACCAAAAAAGAAAAGGAAAAAAACAACAACACAACTTCATGGTATTGTAAAAGCAATGTCTTATAAATATTTCAGTTATTTTGGAGAATGGCCCTCAGCTTGTGTTTGTCTGATATTTTCTCGTGATCAGATTTAAGCCATATATCTTTGGAAGGAGTATCACAGTAGCAGTGCTGTATCCCATTCTTTGTATCCTATCAAGTGATGTATGATCTTGTTGGATTCTGTCAGGGGGTATGCAGTTTTACTTAGACCCATTACTGGGAATTTTTACTTCTATCACTTGACTAAGGTGGTGTGTACCAGTATACCTTTTACCTTCATAGTGAGTAAGTGATTTATTAGGAGACATGTACTTACCCTGTTTGTATTTTTTTTTTAAATCTAATCCTGCATAGGAAAGTACCCAGAACTTAGCTGCTTAAAATAACAAGCATTTATTGTCACATAATTTCTAAAGATCAGGAATCTGAGAATGTCTTAGGTGGTTCTATAATAGCTCAGCGTTACCTGGGGCTACAGTTCAGTACCACAGGGCTTACCCTATAATTCTTATTTTCAGTATGGGTATTCCTTTTCTGACAGTGAGAAACATATCTTCTATAGTTCTTAATAAATGTATTTACTCATTTGATCAGTTCCCCTGTATATAATCAACCTCTCATTGCTGTGGCTCATCTACATATAGATACCATTCTTGCTTTCCGCAGATGCTCTTTATAACTCTGTCCTGACTCGGACATCCTGTACTGGGTCATGCCCATCCCTCTGTGTATGTCCTCACCATTTTTTTTTTTTTTAATCCTCATCTGAGAATATTCTCTCCATTTATTTGTGTGTTTTTTTAGAGGGAATGGAAGGGGGAGAGAAACATTGATGTGAGAGAGACCCATCAATTGATTGCCTCCTGTATACACCCTGATCTGGGCCTGGCATTGAGCCTGCAACTGAGGTGTACATGCCTTTGACTGGGAATCGAACACTTGACCCTTCAGTCAGAAGGTTGATGCTCTAACCACTGAGCAAAATTAACCAATGTTTTTTTTGTTTTCTTAATCCTTGAGGACATGCTTAGAGAGAGAGAGGAAGGGAGAGTAAGATAAAAACATCAATGTGAGAGAAACATCTATCAGTTGCCTTCTGTTCATGCCCATACTCGGGATTGATCCTGCAACCTTTCAGTGTACAGGACAAGCTCAGCCAACTGAGCCAGTCGGGCCAGCCACTATTTTAAAATAACTAAGTAAAACACATGATTTATTTGACATAAATAGATTAAAACTATTTAAAACAGTAGTGCTAGTAGTCATGTAGAACATAACTTAAAACAGAAGTTCAACCCAGTGATGGTGACCATATAGTACTTTTCCAAGCTAGGGAACATAGCATTTTCTATAGCCCCATTCTTGGAGAAAACTAAGACCATAATTTTAGTTTAGTATTATTCTTCTGACACAATTTTTGGTAACTCTAGTAATCAGTCTCCTAAAAATACCTGGAATCCCGAAATTTATCTTTTTTTTTTAATATATATTTTTATTGATTTCAGAGAGGAAAGGAGAGAGAGAGAGTCTATCTCTGAATCCTGAAATTTATCTTTAAAAAAATATATTTTTACTGATTTCAGAGAGGAAAGGAGAGAGAAACATCAGTGATGAGAATCATTGATCAGCTGCCTCCTACAAGCCCCCTTCTAGGGATTGAGCCTGCAACCCAGGCATGTGCCCTTGACCGGAATCGAACCTGGGACCCTTCATTTGGCAGGCCAACGCTCTATCCACTGAGCCAAACCAGCTAGGGATTGAAATTTATCTTTCATTAGGAGATATTTTATGTATAAAAAAGTTTTTAGCACAGCCAGCATGGCTCAGTAGTTGAGTATTGATCCATGAATCAGAAGGTCATGGTTCGATTCCTGGTCAGGGCACGTGCCCGGGTTGCAGGCTCAATCCCCAGTGGGGGACGTGCAGGAGGCAGGCAATCAATGATTCTCTCTCATCATTGATGTTTCTCCCCCTCTCCTTTCCTCTCTGAAATCAATAATAAAATATATATTTTTAAAAGGTTTTAGCCAAGACCGGTTTGGCTCAGTGGATAGAGCATCGGGCTGCGGACTGAAAGGTCCCAGGTTCAATTCCGGTCAAGGGCATGTACCTTGGTTGGGGGCATATCCCCAGTAGGGGGTGTGCAAGAGGCAACTTATCGATGATTCTCTCTCACCGATGTTTCTAATTCGCTATCCTCCTCTCTTCCTCTCTGTAAAAAATCAATAAAATACATTTTTTAAAAAAAGCATTTAGATACTGATATGGCCAATACTTATGTACTTTCTGCTTCAATTTAAGATTCAGACCTACCTAATTTAGCTTGAAGTGTTAAATTTTAGTCAGGAGCGATAGCGTCTCTTGATAATTAATTAGCTTGATATTTGCATATTTAGAAATATTCATGTTTTGATAAGAGTACAATGTTGTAAGTGATGGGGAATTACTTCCCCTACTTGCATTAAGGCAATAATATATCATCACTTAGTTTAGTAATAGGCCAGATTCCTGTCCATTGAAAGGTTATTTTATATTTAATCATTGTGCTTCACTTTTGTGAAAAATAAATAATAATAAACTTTTAAATTATTGATCTTCCAGGACTATATTGTATGTTTTTAGGCTCTTTTTAAAATTGCGAATTGCTGTGATAAGACTGATTAAATTGGCTTAAGACAGAAACTTAAAAATTTCTTTTGAAAAGAGAAATAGTTATGACCTTTATTTCTGTCATATAGGACAAACCTCTAATAAAATCTGACTTATAGTGGCAATCCCGAAACATGCTTATGCAGTACCTTTTTATTTTTTTCAGTGTATGTGTGTTATTTTTATTCTTTGTTGAATCTATAACTTGATGTGGAAATTAAATTGTGTGAGGTCACATACAGATAAATAGTATTCCATTGATAGATGGTTAAGAAAATTGTTCAGACTTTGTATTCCCCCTCCCCGCCATGGTTTCATTAACTCCATTTTCTCTGTTCTCCCTTTTTAAAAACTATTTTTGGATGTTGAGCTTTGTGGACTGGTGTCCTCCCCCCCCAAAAAAAAAAACAAAAAAAACAAAAAACAAACCATTTATTGGGATTTGCTTATTCTGGATATTTCCTATAAATTGCATTATACAATATGAGACCTTTTGTGTCTGGCTGCTTTTGTTCAATGTTTTCAAGATTTAGCCAAGTTGTAGTATGTATTAGTATATAATGCCTTTTGATAGCTGAATATTCCATTGTATAGATACAATACATTTTATTGTTCCATTTATGATCTGATGTGCATTTGGGTTGTTTCCAATTTGTAACTATTAAAAAATACTGCTATGAACTTACTTTTCAAATACTTTGTGAGCATTTGTTTTCATTCCTCTTGGATATATACCTTCGAGTGGAATTGCTGAATCGTGTGGTCATTCTGTTTAACTTTTTGAGAGCCAAACTGTTTTCCAAACTGGCTGTACTTACTATATGACATTCCCACCAACAGTGTATGAGGTTTCCAGTTTCTCTACATCCTCAGTTTGTTACTTTATTATTTTGGTGATAGCTTTCCTAGTACATCTCAAGTATCACATCATTATGATTATGGTTTGCATTTCTCTAATGACTAAATGATGTTGAGCATCTCTTCATGTGCTCATTGACCATATACTAGTATATCCTCTTTGGAGAAATGTGTATCCTTTATCCATTTTTATGTTGGATTGCCTTTTTATTGAGCTGTAAGAATTTTTTATATATTCTGGATACTAAAATATTATCAGATATGTAATTTGCAAAGTTTTTCTCTCATTTTGTGGGTTGCCTTTTCACTTTATGGCTATACAAAATTTATCATATTCACAATATTTATTTTTACTTATTGATTTAGGGAGAGAGACAGACAGACATCCATTAACTTGTTGTTCCACTTATTCATGCATTCACTGTATGTAGATTCTTTTATGTGGTCTGACCAGGGATTGAGCCCACAACTTTGGTGTATCAGGACGACTTTAACCATCTGAACTACTCAGCCAAAGTTACCATACAATTCAGTGGTAATAAGTACATTCATGTTGTTGTGCAACCATTACACCATTCATTTTGGGATATCTTTTATCTTTATACCCATGAAACTGAAACTGTATACCCATGAAACAATAACTTTTTGGGCCCAAAAAGTAGAATTGCTAGATCATATGGTAATTCTATTTTTAATTTTTTGAGGAACTGCCATACTATTTTCCACAGTGGCTGACCATTTTACATTCCCACTAACAGTACACAGGGTTCCAGTTTTTCTACATCCTCACCAACAGTTATTATTTTGTGTTTTGTTTTTTAAAATATATTTTATTGATTTTTTTACAGAGAGGAAGAGAGAGGGGGAGTTAGAAACTTCCACAAGAAACATACATCAATCAGCTGCCTTTGCACACCCCCTACTGGGGATGTGCCCGCAACCAAGGTACATGCCCTTGACCAGAATCGAACCTGGGACCCCTGAGTCTGCAGTCCAAATCTACTGAGCCAAACAGATTAGGGCATGTTTGTTTGTCTTTATAGTAACTATCTTTACAAGTGTGAAATGGTGGTCTTTTACCTATTTTACGTTAAGTTTCGTAGATGGTGTGAGATAGAAGTCTCAATTCATCGATTGTATGGATTAGTTCTCCTAGCACCATTTGTTGGAAAGACCACTCTTTCTCTCACTGAATTGTTTTGGCAGCTGTGTCAGAAACCAATTGGTCAGTGATGTATGGTTTTATTTCTGGTCTCTCAATTATTTTCTGTTGATCTATATGTCTATTCTTAGTACCATACTGTCTTTAATACTGTAATTTATATTAAGTTTTTAAATCAGGAACTGTGTGTCTTCCAACTTTGGTTTCCCGAAATTGTTTTGTGTTTGGGTCTCTTCCATTCACACATGAACTTGAGGATCAGCTTGCCATTTCTATAAAATAAAACAAAGAAGAAAAAAAACCCAGTTGGAATTTTTTGGACATTGCATGGTTTTGGACAAGTCTTCCTAAATTTTCATTTCTGTTATCCATCTTTGTCTTTTATCTATATACTTTTTATTTTATTTTTCAATTGTAGTTTACATTCAATATTATTTTGTACTAGAAGCCCAGTGCATGAAATTCGTGCACTCGGGGAGGGGGTGGGCAGTCCCTCAGCCCAGCCTGTGCCTTCTTGCAGTCCGGGATCCTTCAGGGGATGTCCAACTGCTGCAGAGGCAGGAGAGGCTCCTGCCACCGCCAGTGCACTGTGAGCTCAGCTCCTGGTGGCGTGGCGCTCCCCCTGTGGGTGTGCACTGACCACCAAGGGGCAGCTCCTGCAATGAGTACCTGCTCCCTGGTGGTCAGTGCACGTCATAGTGACTGGTTGTTCTGCCATTTGGTCAATTTGCACATCATCCTTTTATTATATAGGATTAGTTTCAGGTGTATAGCATAGTGGTTAGTCATATACTTTACAAAGTGGTCTCCCTGATATTTTATTTTTGTTAATTCTTACCCAGATGTTTTTCCATTTATTTTTAGAGACAGTGGGAGGGAAGGGATGAGACAGAGAGAAACATCAATGTGAGAGAGACACATCGATTGGTTGCCTCCCAACCAATCGATGTGTCTCTCTCACATTGATGTTGACCAGACCTGGGGATCCAGCCTGCAACCAAGGTATGTGCCCTTGACTGGAATTGAACCCAGGACCTTTCAGTCCATGGATTGATGCTCTATCCATTGAGCCACCTGGCTAGGGTTCCCTGTAAGCACCCACCTGGCATTGTACAGTTATAGCAATATTATTGACTATATTCCCTCTGCTGTATTTACATCCTCATGGCTGTTTTATGACTGCCAATTTGTACTTAATCTCTTCACCTTTTCATCCAGCTCCCAACTCCCCTCTCCTCTGTCAGCCATCAATCTGATCTTTGTATCTATGAGTCATTTTCTATGTTCTTTGCTTATTTTGCTCTTTAGTCTCCACATGTAAGTGAAATCATGTGATATTTATCATTCTCAGTCTGGTTTATTTCACTTAGCATAATACTTAGGTCTATCCATGTTGTTACAAATGTAAGATTTCATCAGGCCAAGTAATACTCCATTGTATATGTACCACAACTTTTTATCCACTTGTCTGTTGATGGGCATTTGGGTTGCTTCTATATCTTGGTTATTGTATAATAATACTGCAAGCTCTGACTGGTCTGGCTCAGTGGACAGAGCGTCTGCCTATGGACTGAAGGGTCCCAGGTTCAATTCCAGTCAAGGGCATGTGCCTTGGTTGCAGGCACATCCCCATTAGGGGGTGTGCTGGAGGCAGCTGATTGATGTTTCTCTCTCATCAATGTTTTAACTATCCCTCTCCCTTCCTCTCTGTAAAAAATCAATAAAATATATTTAAAAAAAATAATACTGCAAGTCTTTTATCTATTTTCTGAAAGACTTTCTCATTTTCAGAATATAAGTTTGTTTTAAGGATTTTTTTATTTCATAGGAGCAGTAGCTTTTCTTAGCTTTAAAGGTATTTATGATAGTTTTTTGTTCGTTTTGAAATTTTCTTCTCCCTGTATGGTCTTTGTTTTCTTCTGCTTTTTTCCTCTACATTGTTTTGGTCTTTGAAGGTGTTGCAGATGAATCATTTGGCTAATTCTTAAGAGTAGGGCATAACAAGCTGATTAAAAGGTCTGAGCACATGGGGATAATAAAGTTTGGCAACTGTGGAATACAATTTATGGTTTACTGACTTGGCAATTTCTCCAGATGAACCACTAATGCCAGTAAATTGTATAGCTCTTTATCTTATGTTGGTTAAGTTATCTTGAGGATCGTCTAATCTCCTGCCTGGAAGGTATAGGCTAGGCTTACAGTGTTGTGTGTTCTCAGAACCACAGTGAACAAAGTGTGTATGGAAATGTTCACTTAACCTTCCTGTTTTTCATACATCTTCCATGCCCTTGTTAGTATCTGTTAGTCCTAAGACCTGTTTTATCCTTTCCAGAGAATAAACCCTCCCGCCTGTTGCTTGGGTGGGGATGGCATTCACTGGAGGAGTCCAGAGTCAGAGAAGTGACCTAGACATCATTTATTAGTTTTATGTTTTAAGATTTTTTTAAAATAAAATATATTTTATTGATTTTACACAGAGAGGAATTGAGAGGGATAGAGAGTTAGAAACGTCGATGAGAGAGAAACATTGACCAGCTGCCTCCTGCACACCCCCCACTGGGGATGTGCCAGCAACCAATGTCATGCCCTTGACCGGAATCGAACCCGGGACCCTTCAGTCCCCAGGCCGACACTCTTCCACTGAGCCAAACCGGCTTCGGCAGTTTTAAGATTTTTATTCATAAGCAACATATAGTGTTGTTTTGAATGTTGTCAAAATTTACATAGATGTTAAGGAAATGTGCAGATTCTCCTCAGTTTACAATGGAATTTCTTTCCGATAAACCCATTGTGGGTTGAAAATATCCTGTTAAAAATGCATGCAAGTAAGTTACGGTATACTGAACATCATAACTTACTTAGGCTAGTCTATCTTTTTCTAAAATATATTTTATTGGCTTTTTTATAGAGAGGAAGGGGAGAGGGATAGAGAGTTAGAAACATCGATGAGAAAGAAACATAGATCAGCTGCCTCCTGCACACCTCCCATTGGGGATGTGCCCACAACCAATGTACATGCTCTTGACAGGAATCGAACCCAGGACCCCTCAATCTGCAGGCTGATGCTCTAGCCCACATGTGTCAAACACAAGGCCCGCGGGCCAAATCCGTCCCGCCAGGCCTTGCAATGTGGCCCGCACCGCGCTGTCATCACTGCACTCCGCTGCGTTTCCATCACAATGACAGTTTATGACTGTTCAGTAAACCATTCGGCCCGCGATTTAGGCTGGATTTTAGATTTTGGCCCCTTCTCTGATTGAGTTCGACACCCCTACTCTAGCCACTGAGCCAGACCGGTTAGGGCTAAGCTAGTCTATTTTTTATTTTTTTTAGTACATTTTACTGATTTTTTTACAGAGAGTTAGGGAGAAGGATAGAGAATTAGAAATATCGATGAGAGAGAAACATCGATCAGCCGCCTCCTGCACATGCCCTACTGGGTATGTGCCCAAAACCGAGGTACATGCCCTTGACTGGAATCAAACCTGTGACCCTTGAGTCCGCAGGCTGATGCTCTATCCATTGAGCCAAGCCAGTTAGGGCTACACTAGTCTATCTTATACTTGCTCAGAACATTTAAATTAGCCTACAGTTGGGTGCTTATCTTTAGTTTAATCTCAAGAGTAATTGCCCTGCCGAAACTGGTTTGGCTCTGTGGATAGAGCACTGAAAGGTCCCAGGTTCGATTCCGGTCAAGGGCATGTACATTGGTTGCGGGCACATCCCCAATAGGGGGTGTGCAGGAGGCAGCTGGTCAATGTTTCTCTCTCTCCATGATGTTTCTACCTCTCTATCCCTCTCTTTTCCTCTCTGTAAAAAATCAATAAAATATATATATTTTTTAAAAAGTAATTGCCTTCCTCTTCTCAGGAGCAGAGGAAGCAGGAGACATAAATGGGTGTTTTTAGAAGTGATGGGATGTAAAAACCCAAAACAATATTCAGACAATGATGGCTACACAGTACGTTGTAGAATATTGGTTGTTTACCCTCATGATCATGTGGCTGATTGGGAGCTGTGGCTCACTGCCCCTGCCCAGTGTCATACCACGTGTTGCTAGCCCAAGGAAAAGATAAAAATTCAGAGTACAGTTTCTAATGAATGTGTATCACTTCCCCACCATTGTAAAGTCAAAAAATTGTAAGTGGAACCATTATAAGTCAGGGATCGTGTGTATACATTTCAAATAACATGCATTTTCATGGAACACAAATATACCACCAATATATTTTTTAAAAATTCTTCTATGATAGACATTTGTTTTTAAGATTTTGCTACGAACAGTTAAGCTTCAATATTTCCCATATATGTCTCTTGGTGCACATGGGTGTTTCTCTTTATAGTTAGTAAAATTGTTTGGTTCTAGAGTATGAGCCTTTTCATTTTTTTGTAAGATATTGCCAAAATGTTTTCCAAAGTTTTTAAACAACCAACTACAGGATATGAAAATTTGTAATTAACTTTTTTTTTAAATGTTCCTTATTATAAACATAATACACTATAGGAAAATACATAAAGTAGATGTCCAATAAACTGCAATAAAATTTTCAAGCACAATTGAACATTGAGTGTTCCATAACAGATTTCTGTGTGTCCTATAATTCATTATTTTCTGTTAATTCTTGATTATCTCTTCCACCCTCACTGGATTATTTTGAACCAAATGTCATATGGTTTTATCTGTAAATAATTCAGAATCCTATCTAATCAAGAGAGAATATACTGACAGTCACACCCTCACAAAGATTGTGGCACCCCAGGAGGAATATGCTAATTGACTGCCATGCCCTCAAAGATGGTGGCACTCAGTCCCCTCAGCCCCGCTGGGGTAGCAGGCTTGCAGCATGGCTGGGTCTGCCCCCAGGTGGGTCTGGCTGCTCCATGTGCCTGCCTTCAGAGTCCCACAATCCCCCAGCCGCCTAGGGCTGGCCCAAGGTGCAGGCAAGCCTCGGATGGCAGCTACCCAGGGCCCCTGAGGCTCAGGTAACGAGGACTGTCCAAGGCTTGTGCTGCTGGAGTGGCAGAAGCAGAGGTGTGATGGGGGTATCGCTTTCCCCTGATGGCTGGACTGCCTCCCGCCCTTGAGGGCTCCTGGACTGTGAGAGGGAGCAGGCCGGGCTGAGGTACTCCCCTCTCCAGTGCATGAATTTTCATGCATTGGGCCTCAAGTGTATTACTAAGAGAAATAAGCCAGTGGTTCTCAACTGGGACAAGTTTGCCCACCAGGTGACATTTAGCATTGTGGACATTCTTGGTTTTCACCACTGGAAGACTACTGGGTACTACTGGCATTTAGAAGGTAGTGGCTAGGATGCTGCTAAACATCCTACAATGTAATAGAAGAGCTCCCAAAAAACAAAGAATTATCTGGCCCCAAATATCTGTAGTACCAGATTGAGAAACCCAGAGATAAGGACTCTAAAGGGTAATATGCTAATTAGACTGGGAGACCTTCCAGACAAAACCATGGTGGCAGGGCCAAGGCAGAGGCGGTTAGGGGCAATCAGGCTAGGAGGGGAGGGTAGTTGGGGGTGATCAGGCAGGCAGGAGACCAGTTGGGGGCGATCAGGCTGGCAGAGGAGGCAGTTGGGGGTGAGAAGGCCGGTGTGTGTGTGTGTGTGGGGGGTGGTAGTTGGAAGCAAGCAGGCTGACAGAGTGGTTAGGGGCGATCAAGCAGGCAAGTACAATAGGTGAGCGGTTAGGAGCCAGCAGTCCCAGATTGCGAGAGGGATGTCCAATTGCCCTATGGGATTGGGCCTAAACCAGCAGTCGGACATCCCCTGAGGGGTCCAGATTAGAGAAGGTGCAGGTCGAGATGAGGGGGACCTCCCCCCCATGCACGAATTTCATGCACCAGGCACTAGTATGAACAATAATTTCCTAATATTAAATGTCCAATAAGTTAAAATTTTTCTCTTTCAAAAATTATATTTTTTATATTTGATTGGTTTGAATCAGTATAAACAAAGTCAACTAATTGATTGGTATCTTTTAAGTCTTTGCTAATATATAGCTTTCCCTTTTTTTTCAAATGCTTTCTCCCCCACCCCCCCTTAATCCTCACCTGAGGACATAGAGAGAGAGAGAGAGAGAGAGAGAGAGAGAGAGAGAGAGGGAAAGGGAGAGGGAGAGAGAGAAACATTGACGTAAGAGAGAGACATTGTTCAGTTGCCTTCTGTAATTGGGGACCAAACCCACAACCCAGGAATATGCCCTGACTGAGGATCAACTCGGCAACCTTTTGGTAGTGAGTGCACATGACAGCACTCAACCAACTGAGCCAGTGGGTCTGGGTCACCTTTTTTTTTTTTTTTTAAGAGAAACATCAATATGATAGCAAAACATCCATCAGCTGCTCCCTGCACTCCCCTCCTGCATGCCCCCTACTGGGGATGGAGCCTGCAATCTGGGCTTGTTCCTGGACTGGGAAGCCCCAAGCCAGCAACCTTTCAGTTCATGGAGGATGTGACCATGAAAAAACAACTGAGCGAGGGCTTTCCATTCACTGTTTTTATTGTTGAATAAAACAGGTCCCTTATCCTGTATGCTGTCTCACATTTTGCAGATACTGTTGATTGTATCCTCATCTACTTAAACAGATTTGCAAGCAGTCGTCCTGTTTTTATTTCTGCTTCTAGAAGTTGCTTGCCCAATCAACTTTTGAGCCTTTGTAAATTTAATTTGTTTCCTTCTTGTCTTGAGTTTCCCCCATTTATTAGGATTCACCTTTTCCCCCATTAATTAGGAGTTTTTTTCCATTAATTAGGATTCATAAGTCACTGTCACTTATCAGTCTCCTTTGTAGCTTCCAAAAGTGTTGCTGCTGTTATCTCGCTCATTCTCTGTACTTGTGGGTTAAGCCTTAATATTTTTCTTTCAGTTTCCTCTTATTTAGTAGGATTTGGGGAAAGAGTAAAAGTAATGTTTGTCACTTTGCTTGGAAGTCTGAGATAACTTTCAGTGGTTCTTTCTGTTTTACTGTTGTACCAAAATTTCTATTTCTAGGAATTCTAACTCTAAAGGAATTGTACTTCAAAAATCATAAAAATAGTCCTGGCCGGCTAGGCTCAGTGGATAGAGTGTCAGCCTGCGGACTGAAGGGTCCCAGGTTTGATTCCAGCCAAGGGCACATGCCTGGGTTGCAGGCTCCATCCTCAGTAGGGGGCGTGCAGGAGGAAGCCGATCAATGATTTGCTCTCATCATTGATCTTTCTCGCTTTCTTTCTCCCTACCTCTCTGAAATCAGTAAAGATATATATTTTTAAAAAGAGTCATAAAAATATAGAACCCCTATGGATATAATTATTCTTATGTAGCTGGTAAAAATATTGGACATTTACATATTTTATTTATTTTAAAGGCTCAAAGTGGGAATCACCTATTTTTTAAAAAAACACCTTCCTTTAATTTCAGAGAGGAGGATGGGGGCGAGGGAAGAGAAAGATCAGTGATGAGAGAGAATCCTTGATCAGCTGCCTCCTGCACGCCTGCGATTGGGGATTGACCAGGGCATATGTTCTGACCTGGAATTGAACTGTGATCTTGTGGTACATAGATCGAATCTCAACTACTGAGCAACACCAGCTGGGCAGTTACAACTTTAAATAGTTATTTTAATCGAAATTTACAGTCAGGAACTGGACATTTATTTTCCAAATAGGAGATAAATACACTTGTTATCGAATTTATAATGTATAAAAGGATTAGAGTTCCCATTCTTACCTCTCCAAAGTAGGCTTCCTTCCTGAAGGCAAACTATTAAAAATATTACATATTCTTCAGAAATACTTTATGCATATACAAAGATGGGTGGATATGTGTTTTGTTTTTTTTTTAATAAACAGCTTTGGAATGTATATTACATACAATAAAATTCAACAATTATAAATATCAGTTTGAGTTTTGCTAAATATATATTTAATTGTACAATCTCTACTAAAGTCATGATATAACTTCCCTCATTTTTATTGTTCATTATAGTCAATCTCTCCAACTCCCTCCCTCCCATGAATTATTATTGATGTTTTCTGTCAATATAAATATGCCTTTTCTTGAATATCATATTAATGGAATCATACAGAACATTATCTTTTTCAGAATGCAGTCTTTTTAAAAAAATATATATTTTATTGATTTTATACAGAGAGGAAGGGAGAGAGATAGTTAGAAACATCGATGAGAGAGAGTCATCGATAAGCTGCCTCTTGCACACCCCCTACTGGGGATATGCCCACAACCAAGGTACATGCCCTTGACCGGAATCGAACCCGGGACCCTTCAGTCCTCAAGCCGACGCTCTATCCATTGAGCCAAACCGGTCCCGGCCAGAATGCAGTCTTTTTATGTCTGATTACTTGCACTTAGCAGAGTGCTTGTGAGATTAATTCATATCTGTGCCTTGAACCAAGGAAATGTTGAATGAGTATGTTCAATGTCTATTAGCCTAAGTTTGGGTTAGGTTTTTAAAATTATATCATATTGGCTCATGAAATGGACTAATGAATTTTATATTCATCTTAAATAAATTTAGCTCTCATTGTTAAACTTTGATGTCTGTCGTTCAGCATGGAAAAAAGTGACTTAATTTGAAACAAAATATTAAGGATAAGTCACAAGTAAAATTTTATTTAATGGCCAAAACCGGTTTGGCTCAGTGGATAGAGCATCAGCCTGCAGACTGAAGGGTCCCAGGTTCGATTCCTGTCAAGGGCATGTACATTGGTTGCGGGCACATCCCCGGTGGGGGTTGTGCAGGAAGCAGCTGGTCGATGTATCTCTTTCATCAATGTTTCTAGCTCTCTATCCCTCTCCCTTCCTCTCTGTGAAAAATTAATAAAATATATATATATTTTTAAATTTTTATTTAATGAACATGGTAGGACATCAGCATAGCTTGCTCAGTTCAAATTTTTTTTTTTTTTCAATCCTCACCCGAAGATATGCTTATTGATTTTAGGGGGAAGGGAAGGGAGGAAGAGAAACATAGATGTGAGAGAGAACCTGGTTTGGTTGCTTCCCTTACATGCCCTGACCAGTAATGGAACCTTTTGCTATATGGGACGTTGCTCCAACCAACTGAGCCACACCAGCCAAAGCCAAAGTATATTTTCATAACAATCTATAGTTATATTAGTAAAAAAAAAAAAAAAGATAAGATAATTTTTGTGTTTTAAATTAGGCAAGCATTCTTGGTTATACTGACCTTGAGTTGGGCATTGTATATAGGTTACCTTTTTCTTGAGTTGGGTATGGAATCTTTTTTGTAGAGAGGTACAAAATCCAAAAGTAATTATTGTTAAATCTTTATCTCAATCTCAGCACTTTATTTTTTTATTTTTTAAAAATATATTTTATTGATTTTTAACAGAGAGAAAGGGAGAGAGATAGAGAGCTAGAAACATCGATGAGAGAGAAACATCGACTAGCTGCCTCTTGCACACCCCCTACTGGGGATGTGCCCACAACCAAGGTACATGCCCTTGACCGGAATCGAACCTGTGACCTTTCAGTCTGCAGACAGACTCTCTACCACTGAGCCAAACCGGCTTCGGCTCAATCTCAGCACTTTAAAAAGACATTTTATTTCTATACTTTTATGCTTTGTACTCAAGCTTACAGATAAGATAAAACAATAATTTAATGTACAAAAATGACTGGTTGAACACAGAAAGGGCTAACATAACTATTCTACTGCAAATTTAAAAGTATATAATATTTGAAATATTAAAGACATACCCTAGTTAACTAATTAGTAAGATTCTAAATAATTTTTATTGTATTAAAACTATTGGATTTTACTGTTATATTTTTAAAATAAAATCTAAATTAGTCCTTCCCCAGAGCTTAATTTTATCTCAAATACCAAGCCAGGGGGAAAGGGAATACAGTGTGATTTTCTGCCTTGAATTTTTAAAAGTATTTTTTATTAATTTTTTTATAGAGAGGAAGGGAGAGGGAGAGAGAGTTACAAACATCCATGAGAGAGAAACATCCATCAGCTGCCTCCTGCACACCGCTACTGGGGATGTGCCCGCAACCAAGGTACATGCCCTTGACTGGAATCGAACCTGGGACCCTTGAGTCTACAGACCAACGCTCTATCCACTGAACCAAACCAGTTAGGGTTTTTTGTTTGTTTGTTTGTTTGTTTGTGCGTGCCCGCAACTAAGGTACATGCCCTTGACCGGAATTGAACCTAGGACCCTTTAGTCTGCAGGCTGATGCTCTATCCACTGAGCCAAACTGGTCAGGGTCCTGTCTTGAACTTTTTAGGCATCTCTACCCAGTAACAAATCTCAAGTTTGTGGGCTCTTACATTATTTTTTTTAAAATATATTTTATTGATTTTTTTACAGAGAGGAAGGGAGAGATATAGAGAGCTAGAAACGTCGATGAGAGAGAAACATCGACCAGCTGCCTCTTGCACACCCCCTACCGGGGATGTGCCCGCAACCAACGTACATGCCCTTGACCGGAATCGAACTCGGGACCCTTCAGTCCCAAGCCGACGCTCTATCCATTGAGCCAAACCGGTCTCGGCTCAAGTTTGTGGGCTCTTATGTTAAAGCTAGAGGCCTGGTGCACAAATTCATGCACATTGAAAGGAAATTAATTAGAGGAAATATTTTAATATCATTATTCGCCCTTTTCCTATAATAGAAGTGTCAACCAAATTCATGATCGACAATGACAGATGGAAACACACATGTGAGATTGGCACCAGCGAGAGCTTTATATCTATATATATATATAAAAGCCAAAGTGATAGAATGACTGGTGGCTATGATGCACACTGACCATCAGGAGGTAGACACTCAATGCAGGAGCTGCCCCCTGGGGGTCAGTGCACTTCCATAGCCAACCTCCTGTGGCTGGCCAACCTCCCGTGCCAGCTGGCCATGATCACTCCAAAGGGACTGTGTGAGATGGTCCTGATGGATCTCGATCACCGGCCAGGCCAAGGGACCCCACCTGTGCACAAATTTGTGCACCAGGCCTCTAGTATTTAGATAAACTTGTTTAATTAGAACTGCTTTCTGATTTAGCTAAACTTTTTCCAGCCCAGCTTCTCGTTCAGGTAGTTGTGAGCAACACAGCAATAAATATCAACATGAAGCAGATTAGTATTATTGCAGATCATGCAGGGAGAACAAATGGTGAAATATTTGTAGCAATGTTTAACTATATTCTGTGCAGTGAGAAAACCTGAAGTTATTTTCAAGTTCCACCATTTCTTCTTTTCAGTCAGGTCAAGTTTCTAAAATTTCTAAATCTCCGTTTTCTGGCTAATGAAAAGAAAATAGGATTCTACTGAGCCTCCTATCTACCTACTCCAGGACTTCTGTGAGGATCAAATAAGATGAGGCATGTGAAAACACTTCACAGACATTTGGTTAAAGTGTAAAATGTTTCACCTAGCTACAAAGCTAGTCATGTTCCTGGTCTGAAGAATCTTCAAGGAGACTAGTTGCTAGGGAGAGAAAGCCAGGTGATGCTACATGACATCATTACCCAGGGACCAAAGCCACCTTTTCTAGGCTGGGTTGGGCTGTGGGCCACATTTTGTGCCATGGGGTCTGTCTTGGCAGTGTTGGCTGTGATGTGATGGGGCATTGCTCCGGGGTGGTAGCGGGGCCTGTGTCCCACTTGGGAGAAGCCGGGTGTGGCTTTGTCAGTGTGCCAGGTCTGTGGTGCTGATTCTTTGTAAATGGCCAGTGGGTGTCACGGCAGCTCCTGCGTTAAGCATTTGGTGGTCAGTGCACATCATAATGACCAGTCGGTTGGTCGGAGGGACATTTAGCATATTAGCCTGTTATGTATATAGATAGCTAAGAAGCTAGCATTGATAGACCATCTCTGATTATAAAACTTTATTGCAGGTCTTATTACTTCAGTCAGCGTTTTTAATGTATCCTTTTAAAAGTTTTCTTCTACTACCTTTGGAACCCTGGTGGTAGATATCTTGTTAGATGGTCTCATATAATTTGGAATATTAATGATTTCAAGAGCTTTAAGTGTAACTTTATAGTTTTGTGACTCTAGTCACATAATCATGTTAACTTATATTTGCTTACTGAACTGTAAGTAAAAATGATCCACTACTTAAAACATACATTTGTACTTAAGAATCTAAAATACTTTAAGCTACCCACCTCTCTCTGGCTCTGAAGGAGTGTTCCCAACAGAGCTTTACTGGTGGTACAGAGAATACTGTGATAGTGAAACATTGTATTAATGGGTAACAGTTAGATTTATGTTGAATACATTTCTTCTTTCTCCTTTCTTAAGGAATTGAATGACCTGGCACGGGACCCCCCAGCACAGTGTTCAGCAGGTCCTGTTGGAGATGATAGTAAGTATTTAAAAGGAATGATGGAGTAAAAGAGTATAATAACTTGCCTCTGGGAACTTGAGAACTGATGGATTACCTCTCCTAAGGTTATTTTGGGTGAAGGGTAATTTTGCTTTAAGAAAGAGGTAGTGTTTACCCTTACTTGTCCATGATAGATGCAGTTCTGTGTATATCCCATCATCTTCTGTATTGTTCATTACATTTGGAACCTCTTTTGCCAGACATTGTGTAATTATTCTGACCCCTTCCATCTATCTTTCACCCCATCTGATTATTTTTTTCCCCTTTTAATCTTCATCTGAGAATATGCATAGAGAGGAAGGGAGAGAGAGAAACAGTGACCAGTTGCCTTATATTTGTGCCCCAACTGTGCCCTAATTGACAATGAAAATTGGCAACCCAGGTATGTGGCCTGACAAGGAATCAGACCAGCAACCCTTCTGTGCACAGGATGATGCTCAATCACCTGAATCACTCCATCTGGGTAATATTAGTATAACTAGGTATTGCTCTTTAATAAGATAATACTAAGGATGATTGTGTATATGCATGTGTCTGTCTTTCTGCTGGCTCATACTTGTGAATATGGGTACAATCTGCTTAGTTGTTAAATTTGTTTAATTCTCACCCGATGATTTTTTTTCTCATTGATTTTTAGAGAGAGAAGGGAAGGGAGGTGAAGTGGGGGGGGGGGGGGGGAGAAAGAGATATCAGTGGTTGCCTCCTGTTTGCACCAGTGATCGAGTCCACAACTAAGGTACATGCCCTTTACTGGGAATCAAACCATCAATCATAAGATCCATGGGCTGACGCTCTAATCATTAAGCATACTGGCCAGAGCCAGTTTGCTTTTTTTTTTTTTTTTTTTTTTTTTAATATATTTTATTGATTTTTTTACAGAGAGGAAGAGAGGGGGATAGTTAGAAACATCGATAAGAGAGAGACATCGATCAGCTGCCTCTTGAACACCCCCCACTGGGGACTGAGCCAAACCTGTTTCAGCCAGTTTGCTTATTTTTAATGTTCAATATATCTGTTTAATCCTGTCTAAAATAATTTATTAGCCGAGACTGGTTTGGCTCAGTGGATAGAGCGTCAGCCTGCGGACTGAAAGGTCCCAGGTTCGATTCCAGTCAAGGGCATGTACCGTGGTTGCAGGCACATCCCCAGTAGCAGGTGTGCAGGAGGCAGCTGATCGATGTCTCTCTCTCATCGATGTTTCTAACTCTCTATCCCTCTCCTTCTCTGTAAAAAATCAATAAAATATATAAAAATAAATAAAATAATTTATTTAATCTTACCATATATGTTGGATAATAATTTTCATTCTACTTTGTCTCAACGTAGCTTTCCCCCCATATACCATTATCTGGCTATACCATCATCTAGCCTTTATAAAAGGGAAGATAAGTGAATAAGACTCACTTTTTTACACAAAACTCACCAAAAAATGAAATATTTAGCAAATAGAAAAAATGAGCATACTTAGAAACATTTAAGAAAAGTGTATAGATTAAGACAAGTAAACATGAAGTTATATATTATCTTGTTTAAAACCTACTTTTTCCTGATATTTCTTAAGAATGGTGTTTATAGCTCTTGCTGGTGTGACTCCGTTGAGCCATCCTCTGATATACCATGAGGTCACTGGTTCTGTTTGATGTCAGGGCACATGCCCAGGTTGCAGGCTCAATCCCCACTAGGGGCTGTTTAGGAAGCAGCTAATAGATATTTTCCTCTCCCTCTCCTTTCCTCTCTCTAAAAATTATTAAAAACATACTAAAAAGAAATGGTGTTTTTAGTTTGCTAAATCCATAAGAATCAAAGTGAGGTCCTATTATAAGAATTGCTTTACAGATAAAAGATAGATATTATCCTATATAATAAAAGCCTAATATGTTAAGGGTCTGGTTGTTCGTTTAATCAATCAAAGTACAATATGCTAATGATATGCTAAGGCCACTCAACTGCTTGCTATGACATTCACTGACCACCAGGGGGCAGATGCTCCAAATGGTAGGTTAGCTTGCTGCTGGGGTCCAGCTGATTGGGACTGAGTGAGATGGGCCAGACACACCCTGGAGCCCTCCCATGGTCCCTCCCTGGATGGCCAATCTCCTGCATCCCTCCCTGGCCCCGATTGTGCACCAGTGGGGACCCAGGGCCTGGCCTGCATCCTATCACAATCCAGGACCCCTTGGGAGATGTCGGGGAGCTGGTTTCAGCCTGATCCCACAGGCCAGGCCAAGGGTCCCCCAGTGGTGCATGAATTCATATACCAGGCCTCAAGTAAAGTATGAGACCAAGTGCATGTGATGAAAAATCTCATTTGCAATATTATATTTAGACCTGTCCAGTATTAGTAACTATAGTATTTGATACTAAACAGGATAGGCCAAATACTTAAAAAAATGTTATCTCATTTAAGCTTCACAATAATAGTTTGGATGAGTGGAGTTAGAAGTTGTGAACTATTTTAGAGAAAAATCTAGTGCAAGATTCATAGAGGTTCCCAGGGTAATCTCATATTTAAGTTTCATGATTCTAGTTGTCATTCCACATTATTATATAGTGTACCTGCATTTGTTTGCTCTTTCAAAAGTGGTTTTACTTCAGACAAATTCCTCAAAGTTGAGAATAGCTAATCTTTACTTGAAAGTATTTAAGGTCTGGGGATTAAATTTCATTTTTTTAAATTCTCTTCAGTGTGCTTAAGTAATTTTCCTTTGCTTCCAAACTAGTTAATGCTACCACATTTATTTCTCAGATAGAAAACTTGTTACCTCAGAGAGTTAAATAAAACTCTCCCAAAGTATAAGTAATAAAAGAAAAAAAAAGAGAGAGAGAAATTAGAATTCATCAAAATTTAAAATCTAGGTGCTTTAAGAAAGCAAAAAGACACAGTTTGGGAGAAAAATTTTGCAGGTCATAATTTATGATAAGTCACATTTATCCAAAATACATTTATAAAAACTAAAATTCAACAATACAAACAACCCAGTTTTAAAATGGGTAAAGGATCTGAATAGACATTTCTCCAAAGAAAATACACAAGTGGCCAATAAGCACATGGAGAGATGCTCAGTATCATTAGTCATTAAGGAAATGGCAGATTTCACTTTATACCCACTAGGACAGCTAGAATAAAAAAGACAAATACAGCCGAAACCGATTTGACTCAGTGGATAGAGCATCAGCCTGCGGACTGAAGTGTCCCAGTTCGATTCCGGTCAAGGGCATGTATCTTGGTTGCGGGCACATACCCAGTAGGGGTTGTGCAGGAGGCAGCTGGTCGATGTTTCTCTCTCATCGATGTTTCTAGCTCTCTATCCCTCTCCCTTCATCTCTATAAAAAATAAATAAAATATATATTTTTTAAAAAAGAAATACAGTGGAACTTTGTTTCTTGAGCATCTGCCATCTCAATTCACTTCTCAATTGACAACCCTTTCCTGTTGCTGATACCTGTATGATCAGTCACGCACCTCTCAGGTGACAGACAGAGAATGCATGATTATGAGTCAGTTTACCATTAAAATTTCAATATATTGCGCTGTGAATGTTCTCATATTTTTTTGCTTTTGTCGCTGCTTATAATAATAGTTAAATTTTCAATTTTTAAGGTTCATTTCCTTTTTGTTAATTTTCACTTACATTTCATGTTCTTTTTGTTTTTAAAGTGTTTATAGGTTAAACAGTAAATACTGTATATAAGAAAGGCTAAAATTGGTAATCATTTGGGGGTCTGGAATGGCTTAATTCAATTTACATTCTTTCTAATGGGGAAAACTGATTTGGGTTTTGAATGGCCTTCCGGAATAAATTAAGTTCAAGAAATTAGGTTCCACTGTAATACCAAGTGTTGATGAGCAGATGGAGAAATTGGAACCTTCATACATTGCTGATCAGAACACAAAAATGGTACAGCCAATTTGGAAAACAGTCTGGCAAGTCCTCAAAAAGTTAACCCATATGTGACCCAGTGAGTTCACTCCTTAGGCATATATCCAAGAGAAATGAAAACATATGTTCACACAAAAACTTGTACGTAAATGTTCATAGAAGCATTATTTATAATTGCCAAAAAATGTGAACATCACAAATATCCAACAACTGATGAAGGGATAAACAAAAGGTGGTGTATATATATATACAATGGAATATTACTCAGCCACAAAAGGAATGATCCCCAGTAGGGGGTGTGCAGGAGGCAGCCATCAATGTTAACCATCTTTCTCCTTCCCTCTCTAAAAATCAATAAAACCATATTTTTTTAAAAGTTGATTGGCAGCCCTAACTGGTTTGGCTCAGTGGATAAAGCGTCGGCCTGTGGACTGAAGGGTCCTAGGTTCAATTCTAGTCAAGGGCATGTACCTTGGTTGCGGGCACATCCCCAGTAGGGAGTGTGCAGGAGGCAGCTAAACAATATTTCTCTCATTGATGTTTCTAATTATCCCCCTCCCTTCCTCTCCGCAAAAAACAAATCAATTAAAATATATATATTTTTTAAAGTTGATTGGCAGAAAATGGGTATTCTAAGAAGGGAAGCCTCAGCAATACCTGTCCTTCATTTTTTTTCATAATAAACAGGATACTATTTGTGGGTTCAGGCCTCAGTGAGGAGCAAAAAAATCATAGTCATAGTTTCATATGCAGAGGTAGAGGATATGGGTTGACATTCCAGAGGATTTTCATATGACTTCTTAGCGTTCACATTTCCTACTTGTGACAACCTACCTGGTTTGGGTTATTCACATGTAATCTCAGTGATAACATCTCTTAGTTTGCCAAGATCTTAGTATGAATGTTAGGTGCTTAGTAGCTTGCTTGTAAGTGAAAATTCTGGCTTTTGGGGTTCTATACTGTACTTAGTTACACCACCTTTGAAATGGAACAAGCGTCATTTTTTGCTGTCTGAAGAGAATATGTCATTATTATGCAACTTTATAATTTCTTTGGCTTTTCCTTGGAACTTATAATTAAGCTTGAAGCTTTCAGCTAATTTTTTTTAAATTGTGAAACCAATAATTCTAAGGATCTACACAGAGAGCTTTTAGAAATCGTTTCTCATTTGTAAAAACTATTCTTTCTTAATTTGAGTATTATCTACTTCAGAGTAAATTATATATATTTGTGTTGGGGAAATGATGTAACACATCAAAGAATTGAATTTTTTGGCTCTTTTTTACCCTTTGAGGTGAGGAAATATCTGTTTAAAAGTGGAACTTTGAAGCTTGTCAAAGAGTTCTGTCTCCTTGACATGAATTTTCATGTTTCAGCCCAAATACTTTTTCATTGAGCATCTTATCAGTGGGCTAGACCATGCTAGTCCTTTTTCTCACTTCAGGCTCAAAAATTTTATTTAGATTCCTCATCCAGCCCAAGACTCATCATATTGCTTATAAATGAACAGATTATGATGTAGGTACAGTGCAGATATTGCTTCGTGGTAATTTTATTGTTGTTCTTTTCCAGTGTTCCATTGGCAAGCTACAATAATGGGGCCAGTAAGTATTCACATTAATTTTAGAATAAATAGTTTATGTAATTCATTCATTTTAATCCCACTTTTCTTGTTATCAACAGAATGACAGTCCCTATCAGGGTGGAGTATTTTTCTTGACAATTCATTTCCCAACAGATTATCCCTTCAAACCACCTAAGGTAATTGGGATATGTTAATTGCTTTTAATGTGTTTCATATGATATTAATAAACCAGTTTACAAAAATGTTTTTCTTTTTTTCTATAGGTTGCATTTACAACAAGAATTTATCATCCAAATATTAACAGTAATGGCAGCATTTGTCTTGATATTCTGCGGTCACAGTGGTCTCCAGCACTAACTATTTCAAAAGGTAATGGAATAGATATTCAATATCAACATAAAGCAATGTGTTTTAAAAGTTTTTTTTTTTTTTTTAAGTATTACTTATACTTATTGTAACAGGATGTAGTAATTCCCCTTATTTTAAAATAATAGATCTTGAGACGCATGGAGAGCATTGGATTTTCAAGTATATTTATTATTTCTTTGTGATTGTGACTACTCTGTCCATTTTGCTATTCTAAATACTATAGGTTGGAAAATAAATTTTTATTTGAGCATCTTAACAATCTTTGGTGTATAGTTGCCTGTGTGTTTGAAAATGTATAGAGAAAGTTAGTTACTAATTTTGTAATGAAAGGTCCAGTAGTTCTTCTAAATAAGACATTAATTGCATGAGTAGATTGGGGATTTTTTTTCCATATTATAACATCTTATTTTTCAGTTACAGTTTACATTCAGTATTATTTTGTATCAGTTTCAGGTGTATAGCACAGTGGTTAGGTAATCGTATACTTTACAAAGTGGTCTTCCTGGATATTTCAAGTACTCACCTGGCGCACCATACATGGTTATTACAATACTAGAGGCCTGGTGCACAAAATTCGTGCACTCGGGGGTTGGGGGTTCTTCAGCCTGGCCTACACCCTCTCACAGTCCGGGAGCCCCTTGATTGATCACCCTGCAGAGGGAGGCCCCGCCCACCACTGCCAGCTGGGTAGCCTAGGCCTCCCTCTTTGGGACAATTGCAGAGCCCCCTGGCAGGTGGCCTGAGCCTCCCTCTGTGGGGCGTTCATGGAGTGATGGCAGCGGCAGTCAGTGCTGAGCCACCACAGTGCCCGCGACCCAGGAGGGACCGAGAGGTCAGCAGTTCATCCCGCTCACCAGTCCCCACCCACCCAAGCCTGCTGCATGTGCAGCCTGGCATTCAGTTGTCCATTCGGTCGTTTTGGACGTTACGGACCCTGGCTCTTTATATATTAGGATTGTTAACTATATTCCCCATGCTGTACTTTATACTCCTGGAACTGTTTTATGACTACAAATTTTTAGTTCTTAAGCCTTTTTTACCCAGCCCCAGGATTTTTTTTTTTTTAATGTCAGTGAGATGATTGGGTAATTAATAAACTTTATCTATTGTGTTGATTTGAAATTGTGCCACCTTTCAATATCATACCTAAATGAAATCACAAGTGGATTAAAGTTGTCAAAATACAAATATAAGCCATAGGCCATCCTGCCGGGGTTCTTGTTTCATCATTAAGAAGGGTTCAGTAACCTGGAGAAAAGCTGTGTGTAACTGAAGTAAGAGTCCAGAGACGAAAGATAATTTTGAAAGGCATTGGGGTTCAGAGGAGCTTCAACTAAAGGAGCTAACTTCTCCTTGTCTCAGGATCCCTTGCTTTTTATTAACACAAACTGTCCTAAGGCAAAGTGGAAGGGTAGGGTTTCTGTACAGAAGCATTGTCAGAATGGGGAATAGTCTACTGCTGTTCAGGTGTTTGGCCAACAGGAGGCAATAACATGTAGATTAAGATGCCCTGGCAGCAAATAATGATCCTATTCAGGTCAGGGGGAAATGCCTTCACCTATTCCCAACATGTGATACCATATGTGACTCAGCCCTTGTTGAGTCCCCAAGTTCCATCAACCTTTTGATGAAACTCTTGCAATTATCACATGCTGGAACTGGCTTCCAGCACCATCCTATATAATAAAAGCCTAATATGCTGAGTATCCAGTCATCTGGTCATCCATTCAGCCAATCAAAGCATAATATGCTAATGATATGCTAAGGCTACTCACTATGATGTGCTCTAACCACCAGGGGGCAGACAGTTGACCAGTCGCTATGACATGCACTGACCACCAGAGGCAGACTCTCCAATCGGTAGTTAGCTTGCTGCTGGAGTCTGGCCAATCAGGACAGCAAGACAGGCTGGCTACGCCCTAGAGTCCTCCCATGGTCCTTCCCCAGCTGGCCAATCTCCTTTGTCCCTCTCCAATCCTAATTATGCACCAGTGAGGTCCCAAGGCCTGGCCTGCACCCTATCACAATCTGGAACCCCTTGGGGGATGTGAGAGAGCCGGTTTCAGCCTGATCCGATCCCGCAGGCCAGGCTGAGGGACCCTACTGTTGCACAAATTCATGCACTGGGCCTGTAGTAAATAAGATAACGGGCTAATATGTTTATAATACAAATAACATATAAATCAGTAAGAGAAAAAAAACGTAGATTCCAGTGGATGAGAGGACAGAAAGGGACAAAATAAAGAAATTTATAGTCCCCATTATTCACCTTTTTAATTAACAAAGATCTTTCAAAAAGAAAACTAAATGCTGATAAGGTACATTACAATGAGTATTCATATACTATAGAAGTATAGGTTTGTATAGCCCAGGATGTATTAAGAGATTAGACTTAATAATTAATACTCTTTGACCCAGTAATTCTGGTTTTATTCATTTGTAATAAGAAAACAACCCCAATAATAAAAAATAATAAAACATTGTGTGCAAGTACATTTGTGGCAGTGTTATTTATTTCTGAAAATTAGGAATTATTTACAGGCCCAACCATAGAGGAAGAAATAAATAAGTTCTAACACATGCATTTAAAAGAGGATTGGCTGAAACCATTTTGGCTCACTGAAGGGTCCCAGGTTTGATTCCAGTTAAGGGCATGTACCTTGGTTGCAAGTACAATACATACTCAGTAGGGAGTTTGCAGGAGGTAGCTGGTTGATGTTTCTATCTCATTGATGTTTCTGGCTCTCTATCCCTATCCCTTCCTCTCTATAAAAATATATATATATTTAAAAATAAAAGAAAATTGATCCTTACAGATATTGTGAAAATGGGGAAATGCTGTGCTTGAAAAAAAAAAAAAAAAGATAAGATTAATTTACACTAATTTAAGTTATATAGAAAAGTATGTTAAAATAGGTACAAAGAAACAGTTTGGGTATTTGGGTGCTGAAATTTGGTGTATAAAAATATTTTTATTTTCCATCTTATAGTTTATCATTTATTTAATGTACACATTTAGACAGAGGCAGCATAGTTTCATGTTAAAGAACATAGATTCATTCTGGTTCTAACTACCCATATTCAGATATCAGCTTCACCTCTTATTGAATAAGACTTTAGACAAATAAGCTTGTTTTCTTTCTTTCATGTAGAGAATAGGAATGATAATTACTATTTCATTGTTGTTATGAAGATTGAAAAAGCAAAAATGCACAGTTATCTGATTCCTTATAAGCACTCACATAACTGGGATAAAGGTATTATTGTACAAAGTGTATATTTGTCATGTTATAATTATTATAAAACTTGTATATTCTGACATTAATTTTTTTAAAGGAAACAAGAACTCTGGGGCATTAAATTAAAATTGTGGGGGGGAGAGTTCTAGGCAAAAATCAAAAACAAAGAACTAGAGGACCACGTTTTAAAAGATTGTAATATAGTTTATCAGATAAGTAGCCTCTTTTCTTTTTGTAGGCCCTTTGTAAGTCATGGGCTGCTTGTGAAAGTGTTCATATACTTTTCTTGTGACTTCCTGGCCTGCTTGCTCTTCCTGCACAAAGTAGCAGTTAGCAGTAGAGAAATAAATTTAGTAAAATTACGGGACCAAGAGAGGTAGAATAGTGTGTGTGGCGGGGGGAGGGGGGTTGGAAGGTCTATATAGCTGAAATTGTTACCACAGATTTTTTTTTCCTTCCTCTTCTGTGCCTAGTGTTGATTTTTCAGTTACTCTCAATCATAAGGGGCTGCTAGTTTTATTTGACTTAATGTTCCTTCTATTTGGGTAGCTATCGTTTAAAATCATTGCAGTGCTATTTTAGTGAATTTGATTATATCAGGGTGTCTAGGTTTAATGTTTTAATGATTCCTTTTTGTAAATGGAATGTATAAGCAAGCAATTCTGTGAAAGACCTGAGTCCTGTTGTAAATAATTATTTTCTTCTTTTCCTTTCTTTCTTTGTTAATCCTCACCATAGGATTTTATTTTTTCATTGATTTTTAGTGGAAGAGAGTGAGGGAGAGGAGGGGAGAAAGGACAGAGAGAGATATCAAGACAGATTAATGTAAACCAAGTGTGTGCACTTGATAGGGAATCAAACCTACAATCCTTCAGTGCTCAGGCCAACGCGCTCACCACTGAGCAATATCAGTCAGGGCAATTTTCCCTTTAATATAATCTGCTTTCAAGGGCCATAATTTTGACTCGAATTTCTCTCTACTCTGACTATATATGTTAGATATCTGAATATATTGAAAACTTAGATAAATGTGCCATAAAGCCTCTTTGTTATATGTTTTTAGAATTGGAAGTGACTGGGTTATGACACTAATGAAAATGAATATATGCAGATGAAGATGTATACATAGGTGAAAAATTAGTTATTTCAGTGAAAAGTTTATACAGGTTGTAATAGAAATAGGAGTTAGTTTCTTTACAGCGAAAGAAGGTATATAAGGCATTCAGTTTAACAAATTGGATTATAAGGCAAAATCAATTTTCTGTGAATTAAAGGAACTAAGTAGTATACTAAGAATCCTTTTACCAGGTCCAGATAACCACCACTCCAGCTTCCTTTCCTGGAAAGAAAGTAAGACAAGTTATTTCTTTAAAATGTATCTTTTAAAAGTAGCCTTATTGAAATAATCAGAATTGTAAATAAAGAAAAATTTAGCCCTAGCAGGTTTTGCTCAGTGGGTAGAGCATCAGCCTATGAACTGAAGAGTCCCAGGTTCGATTCCGGTCAAGGGCACATGCCCCAGTTGTGGGCTCAATCCCCAGTCAGGGGTGTTAAGGAGACAGCTGATCAATGATTCTCATTGATTTCTATCTCTCCCTCTCCCTTCCTCACTGAAATCAATGAAAAATATATTAATAAAAAAAATAAAATTGGTAACTGATACTGTTTTGGTAGTATGTCTAATTTTAGGTGAAGAATCAGTTGAACTCTTCCCAGTTTGATAGGCTGGACAAGTTTCTTCTTTTTATAGTCAGTAATTTCATGAACATTCAAAAATCTATAACTCCCTGTTGTCATTTCCAGGAAATACATGAAATCTTTCCTAATTGCTGTTAGGATGTTCTGTGCTTGAAGAGGGCATCAGGTGATATACCTGACAATGGGAAGAGAAGATGTTTTGGGAATGCCATCTGCCAGAATTGTGGGCAACAGGAATGAAGAGTCAGAAAACATCTTCCCTGATGTTTTTTATTTTCCATATATTCTTAAGGCAAGGAAATAGCTTTTTTTGTTAAACTGAATGATAAAGGGCATGTAAACTTTTTCTTTACCTCTCAGAAGCCCTTGATCTCTACAAAATAGACTTGATAGGAAAATGAATAAATCCTTTCCTGCTAAATTGATGTTTTGGGAGTAAAGTGAGATCAGAATTATTATCGCTTGCTACCAAACATTAAAGCTGAGTTCTATTAGTCTCAGAATAGAAGGATTGGGATTTATTTCAGTATACCAGAAGCCACTGTATTTTATGTAATTAGTGGTCTTGGCTTTCTTTTTACATTCAATAATAAGTACATAAATTAACAAAGAATTTAACCGAGGAAATTGTGCTATTGAGATTTTCTGCTTAGATGAGATTCTAAATCGTCACTGTAAAGAATTTGAGACTTTAGTAGAAGTGTATTGTACCCTTTGTAATAAGTATGGCTAGCCCCATTTGGGGGCAAATACTAACCTTTATGTTCTTGGATTAAATTGTTTTCAACTGAGAATGACACAGATCCATTGCATCTGAATGTAATATCTGCCATTGAGAAAGCAGTGATTGTTGGATTTCATGTTGGTGGTTTCTGACTAAGAACATTCATTAGTGTGGTTGTCTTTGGAATTTTGAAAGCCATTTATTCCTGAACATGGGTTTCTAAAAGATTAAAGTTTATGAGCTCTGAAAAAGTGTCATTGGTCCGGGATTTGGAAGACCTGGATTCTAATTTCACTATAATTACTAACTAATGGGACATTGGGCAAGTCACTTCACCAGCCTGGGTTAATTTCCTTAGGGATTTAAGCATAGAGAAATCTTATAATCTTTGTTGATTACTGTAACTATAAAGTTAGAAGTAGAGCTTAACAAAGCTGCTAGGCACAGCAATATAAATAAATTCTTAGAATTTTCTCATGTGTTGGCACCTCATGTTTCTTTGAATTCTTTGCTTTTATTCTTACTAATTTATATGTTTTCTTCATTCTAGTACTCTTGTCCATCTGTTCTCTGTTGTGTGATCCTAATCCAGATGATCCTTTAGTGCCTGAGATTGCTCGGATCTACAAAACAGATAGAGAAAAGTAAGTATGGCCACCATACAGAAAAGTACCTGTGGTAGGGTAGAGATGTTTGGGACTCAAATCTTCCTTAACTAAGGGCTGGGTATAGATCAGATATTGAAAATGAAATCCTAATACACTCACCTGGGGATAGAAAAGAGGAGTATTTGCATTGATACCATTATATGTAGGTGACACTGATACTTTTTATTGATTTGAGAGAGAGAAACATTAATTTGTTGTTTTGCTTATTATTAATGCACTCATTGGTTGGTTTTTGTATTTGCCCTGACCAGGGATGGAATCCACACCCTTGCTGTATCAGGCCGATGCTCTAACCAACTGAGCTTCCCAGCCAGAGCTGGTATTATCTCTTAATTATTTCATATGACTCCTACTGTCTAAAACAGTGGTCACCAACCTTTCCTGTTTCACAGACCACCAGTGGTGACCTGTGACCGCTGCTCCAAAGGTTTCCTTAAACCACCATGAGGTTGGTGACTGCTGGCCTAGAGAAACTTTTCTGCATTATATTTTCAACAGTTTTATGTCTTCTTGGCTTTTGATATATAACTCATTTTGCATCAAGAGCCCAATTTTCTTAGCTATTTGGAAATTAATGGGGAAAGAAAATTGTTTTTCTACCATTTGGTATAATTTTAAAAAGAAAGAAAATAAATACCACCAGACATGAAAACCCAAAATTTCCTTAAAAAAAAATAAAACCTAATGTAGAATTAACATATTTTGGAATTGTACTATAAACTGTTAACAAGGGTCAGGATATCCAAAGAAATAGTAACTAAAAGTATTCTGATCTTTTTGGGGGGTATATTCATTAAAATAGGAGGAAATAGGTGGGGAAAAGTGGATAATTTTCTGAAGTTAAAATATAAAGAATTATTTAAATTCTACTGGGTAAGATAGGCATATAGATATAATTTTTGTGTGTGTGTGTGTGTGTGTGTGTGTGTGTTTTCTTGATCTTCACCCAGGAATTTGTTTTGTTTATTTTTAAAAGAAGGCAGAGAAAGTGGGGGTGGGGGGGGAGAGAGAAAGAAAGAGAAAGAAAAACATAAATTGGCTGCCTCTTGTACTATCCCCTCCACCCCCCCAGTTGTGGACTGAAACCGAAGCCTTTTGGTGTATGAGACGGCACTCCACCCAACCGAGCCACACCAACCAAGGCTAGATGACATATTTTTAAGTGGAGCATTGGGGGATTGTAACAGCAGTTGGTTATTATTAGGTCTAGTAATAATTAATGTCGTTTTCTAATACTTTTTTTAAATCGAATTTATTTAAACAATACAACAAAATTTAATCAACAATATAGTTGCCGTTGTTTTCTACTACTTGTGCCCAACACTCAGGAAGCATTTTAATCCCTCTGTTGTAAAATTCTTGTGATTTTGATGCAAAAAATTCGGTCAATGCATTTTTGAGGCATTCTTCATTATTAAATTTTTTTCCAAGAAGAAAGTTTTGCAAAGAACGAAACAAATGGTAATCGGAAGGGGCAATATCAGGAGAATATGCAGGTTGAGGGAGAACTTCCCATTCCAACTGGCGCAGTTTTTCAGCAGTGATTCTTGCAGTATGCGGTCGTGCGTTATCGTGGTGAAGAATTACACCCTTCCGATTAATCAGCGCGGGTTCTTTTTCTCTTAAAGCTTGGGCTAACCTTTCCAATTGGGCACTATACACTGCACTTGTAATGGTTTGGTTAGATGGTAAAAGTTCATAATGAAGAATTCCTTTAAAATTCCACCAAACACACAACATCACTTTTTTCGCATGCAAGTCAGGTTTTGGCGTGGGCTGCGGAGCCTCATTTTTGTCCAACCATTGAGGCCGCCTTTTCAAAAAACATACAGCATCCATTTTTCATCTCCAGTAACAATTTGCTCTAAAAACGGCAAACGGTTTTGACGAGAGAGGAGCGAACTGCAAATTGTGACTCTTTGATTACGGTTGTTGTCGGTCAACTCATGAGGAACCCATTTTCCAAACTTTTGGACTTTGCCAAGTGCACGCAATTGATTGGAAATTGTTTTCTGTGAACAATTTAAAGTTGTCGCAAGCTCTTGTTGGGTAATTTGAGGATTTTGCACCAAAAGAGCTTGAAGAGCTTCTTGATCAAAATTGGACACACGGCCTCGACCACTCTTGTCATCTAACGAAAAATTTCCCTCGCGAAATTTCTCAAACCAACGCTGGCATTTTCTGGCGCTAACTGCATCTTGACCAAGAGCACTACAGATGTTTTTTGCAGCCTCACTTGCTTTTCTTCCTAATTGGAACTCATAAAGCATGCAGTGCCGAATATGCTCTTCATCCGCCATCTTCTTAGCCCTAGTTTTGCAACAAAAACCAAACCAAACACAAACTTTTTCAAGCAAAACTTGTTAATTGCACTTCACATGTTCTGTAGATACCACGTGTTTGAAGGTTATGTCAATACAAGTCAACGCCAAGCAAGATTTTAAACGAATGTTTAAAAACGACATTAATTATTACTAGACCCGATAGTTTAGTTTTGTCTGTACTTAGGTTTGAATAGTCTCTGTAGTCATATATTTCTGGCTACATTCAGAATAAAACTAGATCATGCTTTTTTCTATTTGTGAATTTATTCAAATACATTTTTTTTTTAAATTGGAGAACCATTTTGTCAAATATCTGGAATTGTGGGTATAAACAAAAAGGCATTTTCTAAGCCATTGCAGTTGTAATGTTCAGAAGAACTTGCCTGCTTTCCTTTTTTTTTTTTTTTTTTAAATTGTTTTTTAAATACGTTTTTGTTGTTAATCCTCATCTGTGGATATTTTTCCATTGATTTTTAGAGAAAGTAGAAGAGAGGGGGAGAGAAACATCAGTGTGACAGAGTCACATCAATTGGTTGTTCCCACACGGATGGGAATCTAGCCTGCAACCAAGGTATATGCCCTTGACTTGGTATTGAAACTGTGACCCTTCAGTCCATGGTGCCAGTGCTCTGTTCACTGAGCCAAACCAGCTAGGGCTAATATGTTTTTATTGATTTCAGAGAGGAAGGGAGAGAGAAAAATCAATTGCTGCCTCCTGGAGGTCCCCCTTTCACTACTGGGGATGGATCTTGCAACCCAGACATGTGCCCTGACTGGGAATTGATCTGTGATCTCCTGGTTCATGGGTTGACACTCAATCACTGGGCAACACTGGATGGGCCTGCATCCCTTTTTAAATAAAAGAATTAGAGAACCTTTTGGCCTCCTTATTTTTAGTACTAGAATGTTCTGGAGCAATAGACCTATTCATTTTAGAAACCAAATTGTTAAAATACATTCTGAACACGAGAGAGGATAAAAGATGGGATAATGAATGATGTCTTCTGACTGACTTCTCACCTGTGTTAAGCTAAGTTTCTCTTTGTGTGTACAGGTACAACAGAATAGCTCGGGAATGGACTCAGAAGTATGCGATGTAATTAAAGAAATTATTGGATAACCTCTACAAATAAAGATAGGGGAACTCTCAAAGAGAAAGTCCTTTTGATTTCCATTTGACTGCTTTCTATGAGCCCACGCCTCATCTTCCCCTGTGCACATGTTTACCTGATACAGCAGTGCTGCGTGTTGTACATACTTCGAACAACAAATAGAAATACTGTACTTCTGTACCAACATTGCCTCCTAGCAGAGAAGTGTGTATGTGACAAGCCAGTTCTTCAGACATAACTAGGTGTGAGACTAAAAGCTTTCCTATTGACTTAAATTTGGATAACTGCAAGTTGAGGGGTGGTGGGTATGTTGTGTGCTTGGATGGGAAAGAAAAGCCCACTGACCTGTAGGAGATGTTTTTTTAAGTGGAATCCTTTTAAACTCAAAACTGATACGAAAAGCAAGGCGAAGAACATGAAGCTGTTTCTGTATTCGTTTTATGCTGAAGGACCTACATCTTAGGTGAAAGTTATGACCAACTAGATTAAAATCTACCCACATCCTGTATTGTAAGGTCTAAGTTTAACTGGATTGGAGCTATTAGTATATGAAGTGTGATGGGCTTTGTTCCCACCTCTTACATTACCCCACCCTGTAATCCTCGTCCTTTCGGCCCTCCTTTCTCTCTTCCATATTCTTTGGTTTGTATGTGGTTTCTCAGTTAATACATAGCTAATAGCTCTTATTTTTCTTATGTTTTTAACTGCTTAGGTCTTTCTGGATGTAAGGGTGAAAATTCATTTGATGGAAATACTTGTGTATATTTAAAGACTCAGTTGCTCCTCTGGAGCTTGTACGTTCAAGAATGATTAATCTGTGTAATAAACTGATTACTACAGTCATTACATATAATTTTGTGTGAATAGGCTTTTTGATTTTAAGAACTTTATCTAGCTGAAATTAATGGTGGATTTTCCCCTTATTCTTTAAATGTCCACTGCTTTTGGTTTTCATTTATACTGGTTGTATTTCAAAATCATGAAACAATTCCAGTTTACATAGTAAAAAGGATATCTTGAAAGTAATTTCACTGAACAAGATAAGGGCATAAGCTTAAAAGCTTTTCCATGAAATTTATATGTATAGTATTCCAGGAACATGACTGTTAAACTAAATAAGAAATTTTCTTTATTAATGAAACCAAGTGCATTTCACCAAAACCTTGTGACATTCCCTTGGTACATAGGACATAAAACAAAGTCATTGCTATTTGGTAAGTTAAGCTTCTGTGATTGTAAAAGAGCAACATTGACCAAACCTGGGAAACATGAGCACAATCTTGTACTGGAGAGTCTTCACAATTACTTTGCACTAACGTTGCAGGATGTTCATTTCTAAATTGTACTGTATGTGGCTTTTTTGAAGTCTTCCCTTGACTCTAGTAAAATGTAGTTTGAAACTTGTAAACAACTGTGTTTGCCAGAAACATCCTTCATGTGAACTAGGCAAGTTACCTTTTCCCCCTCCTTCTAATCTAATTGTAAACCTGGCCAGCCGGAAGGCCATGGCTGGTGCTCACTAGCCATTAGGTTCTTTCAAATGCATCTTTACACTCTTGCACAAAAATTGAGGAATAAATGTCCACTGCTTTTGGTTTTAAACTTGTTCAACTTGTCTTATCTTCCGTGTCACTACTCTCCCATCTCAGAACTAAAGTGTGACATAACCTGAAAACTATTAAAGTGTTGCATTTTAGCTGCTGACTACTTATTAGTATTTCTAGCATTCTTGACCTTGCAAAGAAGGTTTGACTGTTAACAGTTGTGGGGAAAGGAGTTAAAATTGAGCTCTAATTTAAAATTATCTTGTATTCTCATTATCATGGGCAGGTGGGAATTCATCAATTTTTGACTTGCTATTAACTGTACTGTTGAGTATGGGACAGTTGCACACATCCTTAAAGCTGATTCTTTGTTATCTTAGAGAGCTGCCAGTTCATTATATTTATTAGGTCAAAATGTAAATATTTTTACAAAAAGTTACATAAGTATTTTTTAAGTGCTAAGTAAGATATCCTGGTGTGCAAGTTTCTAATGAAAGGATTTACATAGTCATAAACATTAGACCTTTGAATGCAGTTTGGTTTTGCTCATTTGAGTATGGAGCATATTTGGTTCACTTCATAAATATATGCCTTGGTCAGAATGAAGGCTCAGTCAGAGAGGTACCTTCCCTTCTCACTAAATAAATAAATAAATAAATAAATAAATGTATGTGTCACTCGGGATGGTTCTCACATTGCTTTTTACGGGAGTGTCTCAGCTTTATCACATGTGAAAGCTTGTTTGCAATAACCCTGATTATCTTAGAGAGGCAGTAGTTTAAGGGAATGTCAATTGTATGGTTTCCCTTTGCTTTGCTTTGCTTCTTAATTACATGGAGTGCTGGGTCAAGTTATAGTTGGAGTAGTTTCTCTTTGTGAAACTACATGATTTCAGATACATGCTCTGTTATTGGACAGTGGTCAAAGTTAGCGTTGTCCTGCTGGTTTCTATACTTCGGGTAGTACAGAGACTTGGAAGAAAGGCTGTTGCGGTAGGGAGTGGCAGGGAGGACTGTAGAGAGAAGGTTATGGTGGTGGTCAGAGAAAGGGATTCATGTTCTCTGCCCTGATCTAGCAATAGAGGCAATCATTATGCTTCCTACTGCTCCAGTATTACACTTTTTGAGTCTTTGCCTCAACAAATTATTTTGAGTTCTAGGTAGATTGTCATGAGAGGTGAATTATTTCTTCAGTACAGCTGTAAACTGTTCCTTATTTTCAATTAAGGTGAAACTGTGGGTTTTGTTTCAGTCTGCTCTACAGTACACCTTAACACCTGGTGGCTAGATTTTAATAGAACTTTCTTCAGTTCTTGGGTCTTCTGAATTATGAGCATATATTTTCTTCCTACTCAGAAATAAACATCTTTATTGCCCCTGCAGAAAAGAGTCACCAGTGTTAAGAACTCATTGCCTCTTGATTTCATTTGTGAATACTGTATTTCAAGTGATGATGGGTTATTTTGGTTGGTGTGATATTATATAAGAGAAAGATTTTTAATATGAAAATAACTATGAAGCTAGTAGACTATCAAATATGCATTTATACACATCTAAGGAGAGAAAATAGACCTTGGGGACATTCCTAGAGCCTGTTCCTTATTTAATTTTTCCTTATATTGTGTATGCACTTAGATGAAAAGTGGCTCTGAGTTTACTACCCGACAAAAGCCTTTCTTTAAAATCTTTTTCTAATCATACTTAGCCCTGGCTGGTATAAGTGGTTAATAATCAGGCACTCTGAATATTTCCAGGCCAATTCCTGGGATGGGCTTAGAAATATGAAAACTGGCTATGGGATCTCTTTGCCAGAGTTAATATTTATACAATAGTATTAATTCCCCCATTATTGCTATTGTATATTTTATCTTAGTTAATATAAGTAGGAAAGTTCAAAAGATGGGACTACTAAAGCTTTAAGGCCTTGGATCTCAGTAGGTGATGTATAACAACACAGTTACCAACCAGCTTTGCCCTTTCTCAGTGACTGTTCCTGGACTGGTTGAGACAGAGGCGACATTTTTCTTGTAAGTGGTCACTTTTCATCTTTGAATTATTTGTGGAGCTGTACCTGATTGAAGGCAAAGTATACTCTGCCTCTTAGCAGATGGTAGAGCTATGAATATCTTAGCATCAAGACAGAAACTTAATAGTTTTCTATTGAGTGAGGTTTTTGTTTTTAACCTCCTGTGTAAGTTATTGGTAGAATGCCTTTTCCAGGGCTAGGGCTCATGATTGCCCTAAGGTGTACTCTCAAACAAATGGTTGACTACATTTGGAAAGGCCAAGAAGAAGCCACTAAGTGCCTGGCCAGGCCTCTGGTAACTGCTGTCCAGGGAAGAGCAGTGCCAACCTTGGTAAATGTGCTGTGTATTCTTTTCAGACTTCTAAGGATATGAGTGGTGGTAGCTATCATTTTTCCAGGAACTAATCTCCTTGCCTGGGGTCACTTGTTCTATTGAATTTCTTCCTAAGAACTGAAAAATCATGACTGTTTATTAAAGGGTACACCCCTGCCCTAAATTGTAGGACCCCTAGGGAATGAATACGAGTAGGGAGGACTTAGTTTTGCTGACCTCAAGACCGACCACTCCCCAAATCGCCAGCTTTCTCAGCTTGACGTTTTCCACAAGAAATTAGGGTAGCTTTGGAAGCTCCAAAGCTTGGGGCTCCTTGGAGGTTTTCTAGAACCAGTCCACAAATACCACCTGACCCAGCACCATCTTGGGTGATAGTTAGCAAAAGCTAGGCTGCCTATCTGTTAGAAGGGGCATCAGAACTTCCCCCAGCCAATTAGAGGCAATACTGGTTAGGTCTTTCTCAGCAATTTCCCCTACCTCCAGTCAGCATCGCTGCCATCTTTGAAAGGTGTGAGTGCTTGCAGGATGTTGAACTAATTTGAGGAGAACTGAACTTGTTTCAGAGGACCCCCAGGATTTCAGTGTGACCGAAAGAACCAGGGAACTTTTTCATCCTTTTTGGAAGGATGGCCCCAGGTCATCTCAGTCTATCCTTCCTTTAGGAAAAAGAGAGGGCAGAAGAGAAGGGGTGAGGGGAGATTATGGGATAGGTAGTTTCTTGAAGGTAAGATCAACTTCCAAGCTGTATAAAAAGGGTACTTTCTTTTGAAGTTTCAGGTATAAATTTTGGGGAAAGGGGCTTAGTGATTTCTGACCCACTGTGTGCCTGGGTTCATTCTTGCTTTTTCTGTCCCACACCCACTGACTATAGATAGATGGGTTAAAGTTTCTGTGCCCACTGATGGAGAGGATATATCTGAAGTGCATTTGCTTAAAATGGATGCTAGTACTTGAGTGGCCAGTAGAGGGCAGTGTTGACCCACAGCTGTAACAACCGTGAGGTGGGTGATCAGTAAATCTGTTTGGATAGAATCTGAGAGGGGCTTTTGTTGGGGTGTGGAAGCCTGTTTGGGCTTGGCTTTTCTCACAAGTTTATCTAGAACTACCTCAGGGAGGCTCCATCATAGGCTTAGTGAGGAAACAGGTAAATATTCTAGCCTTAAAGTCTGCCAGAAGTATCAAACTGCTAACCCTCCTCTCCCCTCTCCATTGGTATAGCAGCCATATTCTTGTGTGTAGACAGATTAGTAAGGTCCAGACCAGGACCTTTGCCCACTTGGCTGCAGGTTGCATGAGGGCAAAGGTCTGTCCATTGCTTTATGTGAACAAGGGGACCCTATTTCTGGCCGCTCTCTACCTGGTGCTCACTGTTGCCTTTTGCCAGAGGAAGGCAGACCCTGTGACTCCAACCAATTTAGCCCAATCTCATTTGCCTGTCCACTTGTTCTGGGCAACCAGACATAGCTTTTCATACCCTGAGGGGTGGTGGCCTGGGGACTGGAGTAACAGAACTGTGGGGCTAGTGATAAAGCCTAAGAAATGAAATGTCTTGTGTTTTGGGGTCCCAGGCTCCCCAGTCTTCTAGCCCAACAGCTGTGAGCCTCCAGAGCCACTACTCATAAGCCAGCTGCCTCTTCTTGGGGAATTCTTTGAAATTCCAGACTTGGCCATCTGGGTATGCAAATAGCTCCAGATCTGCTGAGTTCGCCAAGTGGCTGTATCCCAAACAGAGCTGTGAGAATTAACCCCTACTCCCCCCAGATGGGGAAAGCTGCCTTGGGGCTGTTGGTGCCTGGAACCCAGGCTTTCACCTTCTGAAAGATTCTTAAGAGGGGAGGGAGAGAGGAGTCCTGGAGGCTCCCAGATCCTGTTCTAGCTCCTAACTTTGTAAGAGATTTTACATCCAAAAGGTGGGTTGAAAGACTTTCTGGAGCAGAAATTCTAGACCTAAGAAAGTCTCTGGAATAAGGAAGAAAGCCTTGGGGCTAGCCTGTCTAGAGAAGTGGGGTTATCCCTGCAGGAAAAGCTAGCTCCTACCAGGCAGTAGAGCAGCGTCTAGACAGCCCAGAGTAGGGCCTGCAGCTTGGCCCCCAGAATGCCTTGCTCTCCCCCTGGCCTCCCCTTGGGGCTGGTTATCTGGCTGCAGCAGGAATGTGTGCTCTGAGTAGGGGGGGCGGGGGTCAGGGTCAGGGCGGAAACCTGGGAATGTGGACTGCCTGCCCCTGTCCCTGTTGAAGGGAGGGAGCCGTGGAGAATGTGGCTGACAGGCCTCAGGCGTGGGAGAGTGTAGGCCTGTGTGTGTGTGTGTGTGTGTGTGTGTGTGTGTGTGTCTGCACGCACAGGGGGGCCGCTTGTGTGTACAGGAACTTGTAAGAGTGTGAGAATTGTGAGCATGAACATTCCTTAGTGTTTATGCATATGGGTGTGAGCCTAAGCTGTGTAGCCTTTGAGGAGCAGGAATCAAGTCTGGTTTTAAATTACAGGCCCATGACTTCAGTTGTATGTTCTTAGGCAACTAATTTATTTCTCCTTTGCTTTGTTTTTTTCATCTAGAAGATAGCCCTCCTTCCATCCATAGGCAGTGCTTGGTGGAAAATGTCCTTATGGAATTAAAATGTTGTGGCTGTGATGCCTATAGGTTAAGGGAGGTAGGCATGGTCAGTGGGGCATCTTTCCTGGGTTCCTGTACAGGCCAGAGATTTGCTTCTCTCGGAACAGGACTAGCTCCTGGGACACCCAGGGACCTTAAGCAGGCTGTCCAGGCCCTTTTGGGACCCACTTGGCAAGGCTTGCAAATATTCACAAGCAAAATGGATAGGCATTTGGATGGATGAGCCTAACCATCCTGTGTGACTGTGACCTTGCCCAGGGTCTGTCTGTCCATCTGCTTCTCTCGGGGGACAAAGGAGAACCCAGCTATCTCGGTAAATACAAGCCTGAGCTTGTGATAGGAAGAGTTGCCTCCAGCCATGGAGGTTAGGGGTAATATGAAGGGAGGCCAAGCCAGACGTCTCCCATTTGTTTCCCAGACCTACCTGAAGGATGAGAGTAAGGATAAGCCATGGATGGTTTGTAGCTTTGCCTACAGCCCAGGATCCTTGCGTTCCCATCCTGTGTCACAAGCCGACCTAGTGGACCTACAACCAACTCTCCCTGGTTAGAGGGTGTGTGTCTGTGTGTGTGTTGGGTCAGCAAGCAGGATTTGGGATCTAGGCATATACAGTTTGGGGAATTAGCTAAGGTCACAATCAGGCAATACTTGGGAATCTTGGGAGTCTTTCCAGGTGAAATCTTAAGGGGGAGCACTCTGGCTGCAAGGGGCTCCTGGAAGCCCGTGGGGAGGACCCAGGCCTCACTGGAGGAAGTGGCCCTACACTGGAACAAACCCCAGGAGTGGCCTATAAGGGGGTGTTGAAGGAATGATCATCTGGCTCTGCTCCCATGCACAGGCACCACTGAGAATGGGTGTTGGAGGGGGGGTGGCTGAGAACAGGAGCTACTCCAGTTTCCTGCTTTGGATTTGGACTAGGGAGTGTGTTTTTCTGAGGGCTCTAGAACTGTTGCCTCAGTATATCCACTAAATAATGGATCACAGAGAGTGACTGGTTAGGGATGGTCCTCAGTAAGTTTATGTGGGAGGTTCTGGGACCCTATGTAACTGGATCAGTGTTGGGTGAGAGGTGCTTTGTGTTCTGTGACTTAGTGAGAGTGGCAGGAAATAGGGTCAGGAGCTATTAGGTCTAGTAATAATTAATGTCGTTTTCTAATGCTTTTTTTTTTTTAATCGAATTTATTTAAACAATACAACAAAATTTAATCAACAATATAGTTGCTGTTGTTTTCTACTACTTGTGCCCAACGCTCAGGAAGCATTTTAATCCCTCTGTTGTAAAATTCTTGTGATTTTGATGCAAAAAATTCGGTCAATGCATTTTTGAGGCATTCTTCATTATTAAATTTTTTTCCAAGAAGAAAGTTTTGCAAAGAACGAAACAAATGGTAATCGGAAGGGGCAATATCAGGAGAATATGCAGGTTGAGGGAGAACTTCCCATTCCAACTGGTGCAGTTTTTCAGCAGTGATTCTTGCAGTATGCGGTCGTGCGTTATCGTGGTGAAGAATTACACTCTTCCAATTAATCAGCGCGGGTTCTTTTTCTCTTAAAGCTTGGGCTAACCTTTCCAATTGGGCACTATACACTGCACTTATAATGGTTTGGTTAGATGATAAAAGTTCATAATGAAGAATTCCTTTAAAATTCCACCAAACACACAACATCACTTTTTTCGCATGCAAGTCAGGTTTTGGCATGGGCTGCGGAGCCTCATTTTTGTCCAACCATTGAGGCCGCCTTTTCAAATTAACATACAGCACCCATTTTTCATCTCCGGTAACAATGTGCTCTAAAAACGGCTAACGGTTTTGACGAGAGAGGAGCGAACTGCAAATTGTGACTCTTTGATTACGGTTGTTGTCGGTCAACTCATGAGGAACCCATTTTCCAAACTTTTGGACTTTGCCAAGTGCACGCAATTGACTGGAAATTGTTTTTTGTGAACAATTTAAAGTTGTCGCAAGCTCTTGTTGGGTAATTTGAGAATTTTGCACCAAAAGAGCTTGAAGAGCTTCTTGATAAAAATTGGACACACGGCCTCGACCACTCTTGTCATCTAACGAAAAATTTCCCTCGCGAAATTTCTCAAACCAACGCTGGCATTTTCTGGCGCTAACTGCATCTTGACCAAGAGCACTACAGATGTTTTTTGCAGCCTCACTTGCTTTTCTTCCTAATTGGAACTCGTAAAGCATGCAGTGCCGAATATGCTCTTCATCCGCCATCTTCTTAGCCCTAGTTTTGCAACAAAAACCAAACCAAACACAAACTTTTTCAAGCAAAACTTGTTAATTGCACTTCACACGTTCTGTAGATACCACGTGTTTGAAGGTTATGTCAATACAAGTCAACGCCAAGCAAGATTTTAAACGAGTTTAAAAACGACATTATTACTAGACCCGATATGTACCTGGTAAGAGATTGGGGGTGGCTTCCCCACCAAAGTCCCAGAGTGTGTGGCTGTTCTGAGTTTACTAGGGGAAGTGATCATGTGTGGCCACTATGTGGGTGAGTGCAGCAGGGCTGGTCACACTGTCACACAACCAGTGAATTGTGTTTGTGAGACTTGAGTTATGTTTTCAAGGTGTGTGTGATGGTAGATTACTATGATATGTATAATCATGGTAGGTCCCAAGACCCTCTGTGTTTTAAACACTTACCAGATGCCTGGCCCTGTGAGTTAATGCTAGTTTGCCTGTGCCACAGTATTTGTTCATTGTGCCATGTTATACAGGGTGCCCCCCAAAAATATGTACAGATTTTAACAACTGATAGCTCAATTTTGAAAATGAAATGTATTTTAATAAACACTGCCTTTATAATTATTCAGAGTGTATGTGTATAGCCTTAGCTGGTTTGGCTCAGTGGAAGAGCATCGGCCTGTGGACTGAAGGTTCCCGGATTCGATTTTGGTCAAGGGCACACGCCTGGGCTCTAGGCTGGATCTCCAACGGGGGCGTGCGGAGGCAGCCAACCAAGATTCTCATCATCGATGTTTCTATTTCTCTTCCTTCTTCTCTGAAATTAAAATATATTTAAAAAATAACAACAGAATGTATGTATACATTTTTGGGGACACCCTATATTTGTGTAAGGGGATATGAGACAGCTGCATCTGTGTCTTAGTTGTGGGGGTACAATGTGTGCTGTATGGCTCTGTTTTGGGCGTGTGATCTTATGTTGCCAATGTGGGGCACCATTGTATTGTTGCATAGTGTGATACCCATTTGACTTTGTTTTGTTTTTTAATTGTGGTGATGATGTATAATTTGGCTGTGTAACTTTTTTTGCTGTGTTGTGTGACTTTGTTGTGCAGCCAAAGTATATAACTCCCTACTGTTGTGTGGTTGAGACCAGCTAGTGGAATGTATGACTCATTTTGTGTCCTGGTGATGTAGGTGTCTGGTATAGGGTCATCCATTGTGGTATGAGGCCCTGTGGTGGTGAAGTGAACTGTTTGTGTGATAGTTGTGTGTATGTGACCCTATTACTATATGTATTCACGTGAACCATTTGTTTGACCCCAGTTGTGTCAGACTGTTGTGGTGTGGTGTGACTCCTTGTGGTGAGTGTGCCTCCTTCGTGGTGGCACTGGCCCAGATTGGTGTTTCCCTGTACGGATTGTGTGTCTGTGCAACCCCTCTGTGCCGCTGTTCCCCCTTTCGGGTCTGTGTGTGTTTGACCTCAGCCCCCATCGCCCCTCCCCCGCACTGTCCGCCAGAGCCGCGCAGCAATCGATCGCCATTGATTGTCCCTGACGAGCTGCTCCACTTTCCAGCCAATGTCAGGAGGGGGGATCTCCGCCGCCCTGGCGGTGTCATTTCCACACACTCCCTGGGCTGCTGCCAGTGTGGGCGCTGCCAAGAGCAGGCCTGGATTGCCCAGAGCATGGACCGGAGTGTCCATCCGGTCCACACCGCCCGGGCAACATACCGACCCTTGCCTGCCTGGCTTGCACCCAGGCCCCTCCCCTACTCTGGGTGGGTGTCTGTTGTCACCACACCAGTTTGGGCGGGGCCTTGGGAGGGGGTTGCGAGTCCTAGTGCTTGCCTGGGTGGGGGCAAACGGGCCTTTTCTTGCGGGTGGAGGCTCTGGCCAGCCAACTTTGCTGTGGCCTAAACAGATGCTAATGATTTTCCTGGAGGCTCCGGTTATCTCTGGCCTCAGCCAGCCAGAGTGCAGGCCTGGGCGGGCACAGACTGTTCCCCACCCCCTCCTCACCCTCCTGGCCACCTGGCCCCAGTGGACAGTAGGGTTCACAGGCTGCCCAGTGGCAGCCCCACACAACCATACAGTTGGTCACAGGTCACACAACCATTTCATCCCACCACTCTGGCAGTGTGGGAATGAGTGTGTTTGCTCCCTGTCCGCCCAGTATGCTATACTGTTTCCTCTTTTGAGCCCCTTCCCAAAGCCATTGCCACCCACCCACTCAGGAGAAACTGAGGCTCAGAGAAGCCCAAGGTCATCAGACCCTTTGCCTGCTTGGCTGAGTGGGTCACCCTCTCTTTAGCCCTCCCCGGTCCCCCATTGCCCAGGGGCCAGAGTCAGTTTCCAGGCTCCCCGTGGAAGTGCTGACGTGGCTCTGAGCAGCTGTCTGGGGCCAGGAAGCAGGGCAGATGTCACAGTGCCCAGGGGAGGAGGTGGCTCCATGGGGAGGGTAGGCAGGGCCTCTTGCCTGGCTAGACAAGTTTCCTCTCCCTCCAGGCCTGGTTGGCTGTCTGGGGCTGGGGCACGGCCATGGGCCAGGCTGACCTGCCTCCAAATCTAGCTCCAGCTCCTCTGTGTAGCCGCCGACAAATGTTGCAACCTCTCTGAGCTTCCTTCCCTGCCAAAGGAGAATAACAGCATCTGCTTTGGATAGGTGTGAACCTCAAATGAAAGCAGAGATGTGCAAAGCCCCCAATTCCATGCTGGGCGCTCTGTTCCTGCTCAGTAAATGTCAGTTATTGTTGTCTTTGCAAGTGAGAATTTGCTGTGTCCAAAGGTAAAACTGGGTCCTTAGGGTACCCGCTGGCTTCAGAGGTCATTCTAGCCAGCCTCTTGCCTTGCTGCCCCTGGCCCTCTGCTTTTCTCATGCCTGTCTAGCTTTGTTCCTTCTCATTGAAGTGTCAGCCCCCCTCAGCTCTGCCTATTGCCCAGCTGCCCCCAGCCACTCCTATCGGTGCGGTTCCCTCCTATCTGGACTACACATAGGGTCCCTCAAGCAGCACAGCCCCATGGGAACAGCAATCGATGGGGCGGAACAGCCTCCCTGACAGATGGATCCACGGAAGCTGGGCTGCTTCGGCAGAGCTCCCTAGGAAACCAGAGACAAGGGCTGAGCCACCATGACTGCCTCCTAAATAGAAATGGAAGGTGATAGGGAAATGAGGAGGAGGCCAGAGCTTCCAACCAGCCACAGGTTGGGCCAGCCCTCTGGGAATGGGAGGGGCAGGGCAGCCCCTATTTTTTCCCACTGGCTCAGAATCCTCTTGGGGAGAGAGGGCTCTATAGAGCTTGCTAGTGGTGGGATATGTCTGAGTCCCCCTCAATGGGCAGGTAAAGAGTTTTGACAACCTTCTCACACACACATTGTGGGCACACTTCTAACAAACCCAGAGGTGGGTGGGTGGGTGGATAGTTGAGCAGGCAAGCTGCACGCCACATTCCGCAGCCAGAATGGCAGAAGGACCCTCTGATTGTGGGGTGGGAGATGATGGGCCTGGCCCCTGTGTGTGTGTATAAAATACCTCCTGCCTCCTACCGGTCTCCCAGATTAATCAGGGACGTTCTTCCCTAGGTTTTTCAACCTCGGCACTATTGACATTTTGGGCCATTTAATTCTTTGTCTTGTGCATTATAGAATATTTAGCAACATCCTTGGTCTCTACCCACTGGATGCTAGTAGCAGCAGTTGTGACAAACAAAAATGCCTCCAGACATGCCTCAATAGCCCTTGGGGGGCAAAATCAATTACAGTTGGGAACCATTGGTCTAACATGAAGACAAGCCCTCTAGGTTGGAAGGGGCAGCCAAGAGCCTTGGGATCCTCTGCAGAGGAGGGGAGAGTTTCAGAAACGCTCCTCCATATCTCAGGCCCAGGAGGGTGAGAGACATCCTTTCCCCTCAGCCTGCATGGCCCACCTGCCAGGTTGGAGGGAACTATGCTTGCCTGAGATGGCAGGGCTGTTGGTGTCACTGCTCAGCTGCGCCAGGCTTGGTGCCAACAGCTCACTGCTGGACTACACAGCATGGGGATGAGGGAGCGGGTGCAGTCATGGGGTCCTCAGCCTGCCTGGATGCCCTCTGTCCAGCCAGTGTGAGGTGGGAGGGGACCAGCATGGATGATCAGCTCTCACTTCCCTTGGTGCCCTGGCAGTGTCTGCTGGTGTTGGGCTGGGTAGGGGTGGGGCTGACAGGCCTCAGAGCCAGTGGGGGCTACTGCCTAAAGTAGAAGGATTATAGACACAAGTCCAGCAGGCTCAGCCAGCTGACAGCTGGGCCACCTGAGTGCCAATCTGTCCCCTCCAAGAAGGGGGTGGGGGTGGGGGAGAGAGAAAGGCACAGTGGGCTGACTGAATGGTCCCTGAGTCCCCTATCCCATAAGTCCTTGAGCCAGACTCCCTCGAGTCGCCTTCCTTTTCCTGCCCAAACTGGCAGGCAGGCACTGACGTGAAGGAAAGTTCTCTAGTGTACAGTCTCACTGCTGGGAGGTCCCTACTTATATCTAAACTACTTCCTTTCCTTCTGTAGCAGTGGTTCTCAACCTTTCTAATGCCTCGACCCTTTAATACAGTTCCTCATGTTGTGGTGACCCCCAACCATAAAATTTTCTTTTTTTTTTAAATGTCTTTATTGATTAAGGTATCACATATTTGTCCTCAACCCTCCATTCCAGTCCCCCACCCCCCTATTGTCCTTGACCACTGGTTAGGCTTATATATATATGCACACAAGTCCTTTGGTTGATCTTTCTCTTTTATCCCCGCCCTCCCTTTGCATAAAATTATTTTTGTTGTTAATTCATAACTAATTTTGCTATTGTTATGAAATATAATGTAAATATCTATGTTTTCTGATGGTCTTAGGCTCTACAGCAGTGGTTCTTAACCTGTGGGTCACAACCCACAGGTTGAGAACCACTAGCAGGGTCACCTGAGGGTCATGTGAGGAACTGTATTAAAGGGTCGCGGCATTAGAAAGGTTGAGAACCACTATTCTGTAGCATTACCCTATCCTGGCCTGCATGCTCTGGCCCCCACAGAGTCAGAGTCCAACATTTCAGTGTCTGTGACCAGAGTGAATCCTTAGCTCTAGTGGAAGAGAACACTTATCCACGGGGAGATTCAGTCAGAATACAGGCCAGTGGGTCCCTCTGAGGGTAGAGGAATGAGAGTGCCTAAGGGGGCAAGGCTAAAGGAATGGAGAGAGGCATTGATGCCAGTTGACAGACCAAGGTCCACAGAGGGCAGGGTTGCCCACATTGAACCCAGTCTAGGGGGCTCCCGGGTGGGGAGGAGGAAGTGGCTGGGAGGTGGGCAGTGGCTTTGTAACCAGAGACGGGCCAGGCTGGCTGAGGTGGCAGTTTGGGGCTGGGGATTAAAATAGTGCCTCGGCCTGGCCAGGATCGGGTTCGGGTCACCCACAAGGCAGCGTGGCCACCGCCATCCGGCTCGAGTTTCTTGCTTTCCTTGGTGATTTGATGGAAGCGAGGGCTATCAGGCAGATGGGCCTAACAAAGGGGGTCTAGGCACTTGCCATTACCGTCCCCTCACCAGGCTGTGGCCCATCTCCCTTCTCCACACCCACTCTCACGGGACAGATTGCCCAGCCCCTCCTGATTTTTCTCCCTCCCACTTCAATACACATTTAACACCAACTGGGGACCAGGCCTTAACCAAGCATAGAGATGCATAATAAGACCTTGACCCTGTCTCAGGCCCCAGGAGTCCTGGCCTCCGAGATTGCACAGAATTGGGAGGGTGATCAGTATCTAGCAAGGACCCTCCATGTTTCACTAATGCCCTGGCCTCTAAAAGCCCTAGGCATGGGCAAAGCAAGGAGTAGGAAGACCCCTGCAGGCTACAGGGCAGGAGGGTTAGACCTCAGATAATATGCCTGCGACCAGAGAAATGAAAGCAGCTACCAGGGGAGGGAGAATGTTCTCTTAAGAGCTAGTGATCATCCTTGAAAACTGCTCCCACCCCACCCCACCATGGGGAAGGGGTTCATTTCCCCCAGTTTTCCCTGGAGAGAGGAGCCAAAGGAATGGCTTGCCCTCTTCCCCAAGGGCAAAGCCCTGGGATACAGTTTTGAAAGGGCACTCTGGTCCTGTGTCCAAATAGGGCTCCCACTTCCTCTGGCTGATCCAAGAATTAGGGGAAGGGGTCAGGGGAAATGAAGGGAGTCCCCTCTTTCGTTTTTCAGGGCAGGTATGTAATTCTTGCCCTGCTACACACCATTAAGCTATTGGGAAGGGGAAAAGCTCCTTGAAACACTACAAAGTTCTGCTTCATCCTAATCCCTTCTACGCTCCTGAGGGCAGTGGCAACCTCTAGACAGTGGCCCCTGGGGCCCCGCGAATAAGCCATGGGTCTGGGTGGGAGGAGGTGGCACGGGAGGCCAAGCGCCAGCTCGGGGCCAGATCTAACCGGAGCAGTGGCCAGCCCTCCTGATAGAGCTCACATATATCTGAAAAATCGTCTTGTATATCTTAATGATTTCTCAACAGCCCCTGATTGAAGCGTGCCCAATTTAGCCATGCCGTAAGTAACTTTTTATATTTCCTCAGGGAATCATTTCACTTATGAATCTTTTCTGAATCTGCAATCTTGATTAAAAGTTGAATTTTATTTATTTTTTTTTTGTCTCCATCTCTTTGCTTCTGAGATGGCTCCCTAGTGAAAAGGGTGGTAGCACCACCATCAATCCTCTCTCATTAACTTGTCTGGGGCAGGAGAATTCTTACCGGGGGTCTGGGGAGTGCAGGTCAGGCCTCCCCGGTGGTAGCACCCGGGGGTATGTGAACTAAGGGCGGGAAGATGGCCCGAAGGAGAGGCTCACAGAGAGCGATGGAGGACATGGCCAGTCTCCTGCCCACTGTGCTCCCCTACCTGCCCCATCTCAGCTCCTCCCCCACCCCGCGCACACAAACCCTACTGGGGCGGGTTAACTAGCCCATTTTTGCCTTTAGGGTGTCTCCTCACCTGTAGTTTAGTAATTTGAGGGAACAGAACCCTTCAAGGACTCAGCTTGAGAGTACAACATTGACTAAAATCCTGGCCTTGATCCTGTTACAGGTGACACAGCTTGGGTAAGTCACCACTCCCCTACGAGCCTCAGTTTCCTTATCTGCAGGCAAACAGATTACTAAGCAGGTAAAGGCTTCACTTCACACAATACCCCTAGAAAAGCAGCCTTTATTATTTCCCTCCGAGGACCCCAGCACCAGGAAGCAGGGTTGGAACAATGTTAAGGGTCCTATCCCAGTTTGGACCAGTATCTATTGGGTAGATCTTTTGCTCTATCCATTCATTATGTAATCCTGGTGATGCTCCTTGAGGCAGCGTGAGTGGGACTGGCATAATCACCTCCTTGAGGAAAATAAAGGCCTGATGGGCTTGGGACTTGCCCAGGGGCTGCCCTAAGAGGAAAGGTTAGGGCTGCAGCAGGAAGGCTGGAGGGCAAACTAGGGTGAGGAGCTCTGAACTTAGAAGTGCCTCCCCCAGAGGCACCCTCCCTCCCCTGCTTCCCCTCCTAGCTGGAGGAGGGTCTTGCTCAGGTGCTGGGACCTCTGGCTTTTACCCCTCACCTCTGACTTCTGGCCTGGGGGGGCTCCCTGAGAGCCAGAGTCACAGCTGGGGGTGGGGCCCAAGGGGACAGGCCGTGGTGGCAGTGGAGGTGGCAGCTGTGGGAGTTAACGATTTACGAGGGGCCCCTTCCTGAGGCCTCCCTCCCAGGCCTGGCAGGCAACTCGTGACTTCCCAGGCGCTAGACACAGAACCAGTCCCGCCAGTTCAAAGAGCAGTTCATTCCGGGCCCACCCCCAGGCATTGTCTGAGCGCCCCATTCTCAGGAATCCAAGGGGAAGGTAATGCAGGGACTGGTGCGTGGAGTCCTCTGATCCGAGGAGAGAGGCTCAGTCAGTTCTGTTTTCAGACGTTCCAGTGTGAGGGGCATTTACCTCCCCTCCCAGCCTTTCGGGCCTGGTCTGTAAGAGGAGGTTGAGACTCACCCCTTCAACTCCAGCTGGCCTTCCCGTACCACCCCACCCTAGCCTACAGGTCTTGGGTCGGACAGTGTCAGGCATGGCTGGCTTTTGGATGCCCAAGGCACCCCTCCCTTAGGGCCTGGTCTGGGGCCTCCAGGTTTGGGACACTGTGCCCTCCCCCAGGCCCCATTCATTTACCTCTAGGCTCCTCCCTCTTCCTGACAGGGAGGGGGTGGGCCCTGGAACCACAGCTTTGGCCTCTGGGAACACGCTGTCGATTCCTATAGGAGAGACAGTTGAACCATGATTGTGCACAGAGAAGTCGAGTTACTGTCAGGGACAAAGCATCCTGTCCCCTAAAAAAAACACACACACACACAACCTGCCCCCCGTCCACAAACAGGCTGAATTCCTGTGCCTGGCAGAGATTGGGGCTATGTCTGGTTGTCTGTGGCATGTATGTATTAGGTCTAGTAATAATTAATGTCGTTTTCTAATACTTTTTAAATCGAATTTATTTAAACAATACAACAAAATTTAATCAACAATATAGTTGCCGTTGTTTTCTACTACTTGTGCCCAACGCTCAGGAAGCATTTTAATCCCTCTGTTGTAAAATTCTTGTGATTTTGATGCAAAAAATTCGGTCAATGCATTTTTGAGGCATTCTTCATTATTAAATTTTTTTCCAAGAAGAAAGTTTTGCAAAGAACGAAACAAATGGTAATCGGAAGGGGCAATATCAGGAGAATATGCAGGTTGAGGGAGAACTTCCCATTCCAACTGGCGCAGTTTTTCAGCAGTGATTCTTGCAGTATGCGGTCGTGCGTTATCATGGTGAAGAATTACGCCCTTCCGATTAATCAGCGTGGGTTCTTTTTCTCTTAAAACTTGGGCTAACCTTTCCAATTGGGCACTATACACTGCACTTGTAATGGTTTGGTTAGATGGTAAAAGTTCATAATGAAGAATTCCTTTAAAATTCCACCAAACACACATCATCACTTTTTTCGCATGCAAGTCAGGTTTTGGCGTGGGCTGCAGAGCCTCATTTTTGTCCAACCATTGAGGCCGCCTTTTCAAAAAACATACAGCACCCATTTTTCATCTCTGGTAACAATGTGCTCTAAAAACGGCAAACGGTTTTGACGAGAGAGGAGCGAACTGCAAATTGTGACTCTTTGATTACGGTTGTTGTCGGTCAACTCATGAGGAACCCATTTTCCAAACTTTTGGACTTTGCCAAGTGCACGCAATTGATTGGAAATTGTTTTCTGTGAACAATTTAAAGTTGTCGCAAGCTCTTGTTGGGTAATTTGAGGATTTTGCACCAAAAGAGCTTGAAGAGCTTCTTGATCAAAATTGGACACACGGCCTCGACCACTCTTGTCATCTAACGAAAAATTTCCCTCGCGAAATTTCTCAAACCAACGCTGGCATTTTCTGGCGCTAACTGCATCTTGACCAAGAGCACTACAGATGTTTTTTGCAGCCTCACTTGCTTTTCTTCCTAATTGGAACTCGTAAATCATGCAGTGCCGAATATGCTCTTCATCCGCCATCTTCTTAGCCCTAGTTTTGCAACGAAAACCAAACCAAACACAAACTTTTTCAAGCAAAACTTGTTAATTGCACTTCACATGTTCTGTAGATACCACGTGTTTGAAGGTTATGTCAATACAAGTCAACGCCAAGCAAGATTTTAAACGAATGTTTAAAAACGACATTAATTATTACTAGACCCGATAGCTGTGCCTGGGCTAGGGGAAATATGAAGTGTGAATGTTGGCCTGGTCTCTGCCCCCTCCCAGCCTCACCCAGTCATTTTGTTCTGGAACTGGAGTCCCCCTCAGCCCTCCTCCCTTCCCCCCTGTTTACACAGCTCGGGGCCTGGCTTGGGCCACCATTCCTACCTTCTCAGGAATGGATGTGCCTTGGCCTCCTAAGAGGCAGACCTGACTTTTCTGATTTTCCCCTCTAGTTTCACAGATCTTCTGTCCTTTCAAAGATCATGGGGGCTGGAGTAGGAAGATTTAAGGACGAATGGCACTTACGTGAAGGCTGAGACCCCGAAGGCCCCAGCCTGTGTCTTTTCCCCTGCCCCTGCCCATGTTCGCACTCCCAGGCCTGCCCTGGGATTTTGGTTGAAGTCACACAGTCCAGTGTGACCCCACTGAAGACTTACTGTCCTGAGTCAGGGTTCCAAATGACCCTGCTGCCACCCTCTGTGAAACATTGTGGGGTGGGGATGAGACTGGGGCCTGAGAGGGGTACACATTAGGCCAGGCTCTGGATTGGCTATTTTTTTTCTTTTTTCTTATTTTTACTATATCTCTTTATTGATTTCAGAGAGGAACAGAGAGGAGAGAGAGATAGAAACACCAATGATGAGAGAGAATCATTGATCAGCTCCTCCTGCACACCCCTTACTGGGGATCGAGCCTGCAACCTAGGCATGTGCCCTTAGCCGGAATCAAACCCAGGACCCTTTGGTCCCCAGGCTAATGCTCTATCCCCTGAGCCAAACCAGTCAGGGCTGGATTGGCTATCTTTATTGGACACTGTAACTCCTATACTTCTCTCCATGCAGCCATTTCCCAGTCATTGAATGTTTAATCAATGGCCGACATTAGCTGATAAATGGCGGTCGTGGAAAAGGCAGATCCCTCAGACAAGGCATGGATTTAAATCCTGGTTTTGCTGCCTGGTAACCTTGAGCAGGTGTCTGGGCCTGATGATTAAGTAAGCATGTACATGTAGAGTCATTAATGTGGTGCCTGACATATAGGAAGTTCTCAGAAGGTATTGGCTATGCCGAAACCGGTTTGGCTCAGTGGGTAGAGCCTGCGGACTGAAGGGTCCCGGGTTCGATTCCGGTCAAGGGCATGTAACTTGGCTATGGGCACATCCCCAGTAGGGGGTGTGCAGGAGGCAGCTGATCGGTGTTTCTCTCTCATTGATGTTTCTAACTCTCTATCTCCCTTCCTCTCTATCAAAAATCAATAATATATATATTTTTTAAAAGATGTTGACTACAATTGTTATTAGTGGTACCTACTTAGTGCCCAGGCTCCATCCAGGCCCAGGACAGGTAGATTTCCCCTTCCCCTCAAAGACTTCATGGGTGGTGGTGATGAGGGGGTGGGGAGACAGCTATGTAAATAAAAGCTATTTTTGTGCAGTGTGGTCACTGTGGCCATAGGAGGGAAGAGATGAGGGGCCCCCAAGCCTGGCCACAGAGTACACAGTTCAGTGCAGGCACTGCAACAAGGCCCCCCACAAAGGAAGCTAGGAGGACTGAAAAGGCAGCTCACGAACTGCCGCCAAAGGGGTGCGTATGGGGCGTTGGTGGTATAGTGGTTAGCGTAGCTGCCTTCCAAAGGGGTGCGTACACCTGCCCGAAGGGAGTACCATTTTATAATTTGCACAAAGGCTAATGGTGGCCTGTAGATACGGGCCCAACAGGTTCCCAGTGAGGTGACACATGCTGTTGGTCTTCATTGAGGAGTTCATGGGATAGGCTTGATCATGGCCCTTCTGGGCAGAGGGAGCATGTGAAGCCATGGAAACCTGAAGGAAGAGTGTTGGGGATTTAGAGGGAACCACTAGCCACTAGCGTTGGGTGTCACTGGTCAGCGGGGCCCAGGGGTTCCGGGGGGGCATAGGGCTGGTTAGCGAAGCCAGGTCCAGCCGGGGAAGGGGCGCGGGCTGAGCCTGCTGGGCTCTGGGGAATCACTACAGGATGCAAAGCAAGTGAACCTCAGGGCAGATCTGTGTGTGAGAAGCCTCGCCAGGACAGCCAAGCTCAGAGGTTAGGAGAACAACTTTGGTTCCAGTCTCACTTCAGTTTCCTCGTCTGAAAAATGGGGATGGTACTACTGCTGGGGCTGGTGTAAGGCTTAAATGAGATAATGCACCTGAGCTGGTTAGCACAATGCCCTGCCCCAAGAGAGCGTTGTGCTAAACATACTCCTTCCTAGAAGACAGGTCCCTCTCTCCTCCAAAGGTGCTGGGAACTTAAGGCATTTGCTTCCTGAATCTAAACTGGCTGAATAACAATGTGAAACTTAAATATTCCTCTTTGGAGGCAGGGAGTGAGGACAAAGAGTGAATCAGAGTGGCTTCACATCCTATGGAAGGGGGCTAAAATGGGGATGATCTCCCCCAAGGCCAGACTGGCATTGGGTCCTTCCTGGGTGCCCCCCACTTGTCTCATTTGTGATGGTGGAGAGTTGTGTGTGGATGGTTTGCACATGACATTTCCTGTTCACGTTGCATTTCCCATGTCCACAGTTCTGCCCTTCTCCCCTCTGGTTCCTACCTGGGCTGGATAGGAGAGGGTCTGGATCTCCCTCAGTTCTTAATTTCCAGGAGCAGGGGAAGACTCCTAGATCCATCCTCTGAACCGGGGCAGGTGTGCACCAAAACCCCTACTCCGAGGTCACCTGTGGAATCCCCTGGCTCATGGCTATTGCAGCCTGCAGCCCGTGGCTTTGCTCTTCTGAATTGGGGGCAGAGTTCCCCAGTAAAAAATGTGGATAATAGTAATTCCCTGAGGTGGAAGCCACTATCCACCCTCCCCCATGAATGCTAGCATGAAGCTTCTTTTAGGTGTGCAGACTTGATTCTGCACTGACCCTTCGCTTCAGGAACTCTGCAGGATTGAGCTTCATTTCTTGGATCCTAGTCCTCGGAGGCCTGCTGTTAACTCTTGGGGGACAGGTGCCTCCTCACAGTGTGTGCCTCAGCTTCCCCAGAAGAGGTAGATGGTGGTGGGCTAAGTGTAGGAGATCTGGGACCCTCCCTCCTTTAAAAAAAATTTTTTTTAATTGAATTTTTACAGAGAGGAAGAGAGAAGGAGAGAAACATCCATGAGAGAGAATCATCAATCAGCTGCCTCTGGTACACCCCCCACTGAGGATGTGCCAGCAACCAAGGCACATGCCCTTGACTGGAATCGAACCTTGGACCTTTGAGTCTGTAGGCCAACGCTCTATCCACTGAGCCAAACCGGTTTCGGTCCTCCCTCCTTTTTCTTTGTATGGTCAGTGCCAACGTGGTACCTGGCATCAGGATGGGACCTGGAATGTGTCTTTAAGGAGTTTAGGGGGTGATCAGAGGTGTTTACTTTTCCTAAAACTGTGTCCCCAGAGCAAGGACCTTGCTTTTGCTCACATAGCATGTTTGCTCGGGTTGACTCTGAGGAAGGGTGCTGGGGAGGAGCGGAAAGGGTAAGCATCTCCCCTGAGGAAGCATTCCTTGAATAAAGTTAAGAGTAAGTACACTTGGAATTTGTGGAAGGAAGGGAGGACGCGTCCACAGTGTTTGGGGAGGGACCACTCCTTATGGCCCAGGAGGCCAGGAGGGGTAGAGAAGGCAGCAAACACATTCCAGGTGAACTCTGCCCTTTGACACCTCTCTCACTCCCCTACCTCCTGGCTAAGTATGTCAAGGTCCCAGCACCAAATTTAGACTCGGAGGGTGGGCAGCTGTCTGCTCCCTTAAACAACCGGCCTCAAGGCCCTCCACCGCCTCCTAGGAGACAGGCAGGCTGCACAGAGGAGAGGAAGTAGCGAGGTGGGAGCTGGTTTCGCTTCTCCCAGGGCTTCTCCCACGGCTTCTCTCACAGAGGCCAGGCTGGGAGGCCTGTGGCTGGAGGCACCCGGGTCACCAGAGTTAACTCCCTGTTATCTGGGCCCCAATTGATCTAGGGTTGCAACTGTTTAACTCAAGGCAGACTTCCCCTAACCGCTCTGCTCCCTATCCCCCCAGGCCAGGGCCTGGAGGCCGGGGGGCTGTGTTTTCTCCGCCTCAAAGAAGAAACACAAACCCACCCCCACGAATTCCACAGAATTACAGAAATTTTTTCACTTTGGGATTATCTGCAGTTTGGGATTACAGCAGCCCGGGCTTTACTCTGTGGATCCCTGAGAGGGCGGGAAAAAAAGGACTTCTGCCATATCACCAGCCATGCATGGATATGCCGGACTAAAATCTGTACCCGATGGGTTTTTATAATCTCTTTCAATCAGTGTCTGTTGCGTGCTGTTTTAAGATAGGCACTATTTTATCCTTGGATTTTGTAGGCCACAGGCTCCAGGGCACCAAAATGGGAGTGCCTTAGCCCCAGGACTCAGGGCTTCGAGCTGCCACCGGCGGCATAGGACGCAAAATGTCTTTTCTTGGGTCAGTTTACTCATCTGTGAAATGGGAACAGGACTCTCTGCCCTTCTTCTCCCTGGGAACCAGAGCCCACCCAGTCCAAGAAAGCGCTCCGGAAAGCCGGGGTCTTTGAATCGCTGCGTCTAGCTCCAACAGACCTCTGCTAGGCGACGCTGGACCTACAAGCCTGTGATCGGAGGGGCACGGCTGCAGATGGGGCGGAGGGACGGCAGGTTTTAAAGTAGGGTGGGTGTCCAAGCCGCTGCACCCCTCATAAAACGGGGAGGTATCTCTTATTTTTGCAAAGTTGTGGGGAGAGAGGCGAAGACAAGGCGTCGTGATGGGGAGCTGAGCCTGGGCCAATTCGTCAGCGCGGGGAGCTGGAGGCGCCGCGGCTGCGGCTCGGGCCTCTGAGCCTGCGGCGTCTAAGTGGCCGGTGCTGCGCGGGGAGGGAGGCGGAGGGAGGAGGGAGGGGAGCGGAGGTAGCGGGGGTGGGGTTGGGGGGGGGAGGAGCAGCGAGTCCGGTCCGGGTTTTGCCGGCAGCCCCCGGGCAGCGTTCAGAGCTCCTGCCCGGGCGGGCGCGCGGCGGCGGCGGCGGCAGAGGCGGCGGAGCCGGAGCGGGGATGTAGAGGCGGCGGCACCGGCGGCAGCACAGGCGGCGGCGGCGGCGGCGGGAGCAGGCGCCCGAGCCGAGCGGGAGGAGCAGCCGGACCTTGCCCCCGAAGCCGGCCCCGCGTCCCAGCCCAGGCCAGCCCGAGTCCAGCCATGCGCGCCGCCCGCTGAGTCCGGGCGCCTCACGCTTCGCCCTCCGCCCGCCGCGGCGCGCTCTGCTTGGGGGTGATTAGTTGCTTTTTGTTGTTTTTTTAATTTGGGCCGCGGGGAGGGGGAGGAGGGGCAGGTGCTGCAGGCTCCCCCCCCTCCCCGCCTCGGGCCAGCCCGGGCGGCGTGACTCCGGCTCCGGACCGGGCGCGGCGGGCGGCGGGGCTGGAGGGGAGCGCACCGCGGCGGCGGCGCCCGGAGCCCGGAGCGGAGCGCCGCTCCCCGCCCCGCCCCTCCCCCTCGTCCTCGCGGCGGCGGCAGCGGCGGTGGCGGCTTGGACGACTCTGAGAGCCGGTAGGTGTCGAGCCACGGCCCTCCCCCGACCCCCCCGGAGGCCGGCCCCCTCCCCTTCCCCGCCTCCCTCCCTCTCCTCCCCCGGGGCCCGGTGCGCGGCCAGGGCCGGAGTTCGCTGCAAGTCGGCGGAAAGTTTGGCGGCGCGGGCTCCCCCGAAGTTCAGGTGCGGAGAGCGGGGACAGGGAAGGAGGGGTCCGCGTTTGGGGGTGAGGGCGTGGGGGGCGCCGGCAGCCTGGGTCCCGGAGCCCCGGAGGCTGGGAACCCCGGCGCCCGCGATCGCGCGGTGGCCGCCGCCGTGCCCGAGCTTCCCCTCGCCGCAGTTGGCGCGGTCGCAGATCACTGAGTTCAGACAAAAAGAGGGGTTTTAGGGTCGGGGCTGCGGGCTGGGCGCCCCGGATCGGGGCCGGGGCTCTCCCTGCGGGGGGTACCGTCCTCTTCCCGAGTCCCCAAGCCGGAGGGCGTTGGGGCGGCGGGACCCGGGGTCCTCACCGCCCCGGGCTGGGCGGGCGCTCCGCCTGCGGGGGCGGCTGATGGGCGACCCCTGGCGCGCGCTTCCCCGTCGGACCCCACTCTCAGCCCCGCGTTTTGGGGGCGACGGCGGCTGTCTCGGACCACGCGTGGCTGATCTCCCCCTCCCCTCGGAGCGGGCGGGCGGCGGCCACATTTCCCCCTCCGGCTCTTCCCCGCTGCCCTCAGGGCGCCTGGCGGGCTGAGCGAGTTTGACCTTTTTTTCCCGTCAGTGTCTCACGGCCCCCCTCCCTCGCCGCGCCCCGGGCCTCGCTCCCTTCCCCTCCGGCGGGGGGGGGGGGGCGGCGGCGGCTTTCGGGCTGCCTCCCAGCCCCGCGTGGCCGCGCGGCGCGCACAGCCAGGGGGAATGGGGGTGTCCTCCCCGCGGAGCTGCGGGAGGCGGCCGTGCCGGGCTCCCGCCTCGCGGTCCTGGCCCCGCATTCACTCCAGAAGTTCGGCCCGGACCCCCTCCCCCGGGCTCCCCGGAGCGGGCCGGGGGCCGGGGGCGCGCTGGGAACGTGTTAATTCTCTCGCCGGGGGAAGTTGTCCCGGCCTGGAACGCGCTGCTTTCCGGAGGGGCGTGCGGGGTGCGCCTGGCTTTGTTTATTTGTAGGACCGACAGAAAGTGAGTGACCCCCGTTTTTAAACGGGGGGCCGCCCCCGGAACCTGTCAGAAGAGCTGAAGCGCCCGATGTGTGAGCAAGATCGCATTTTGTTTGTTCCTCACCTCCCCCTTTTCCTCTCAGGAATCGGAAGGGGTGCGCAGAGTTGGGTTCGTGTCATAATCTTCAAGGAGGCACCGGCGGATTTTTTTTTTGGGGGGGATGTTCTGTAGATACTCATCCGGGAAGATTCTCTCTCTCTCTCTCTCTCTCTCTCTCTCTCTCTCTCTCTCTCTCTCTCTCTCTCTCTCTCTCTCTCCTCCTGCTATGGGGGTCTGTGGGGTGGCAGCCGCGCCCTCCTTCGCCCCTGGACGCTGGGTGGTCTGAGAGTTGCGCCTTCGGATTGGGGGGGCAGCAGGGGACCCCGGCGAACCGGCCTCCGGACCCCCCTCTCCCCGCGCCGCGGTGGCCGCGCAGTGTCGCACCGCCCGCCTCCCCCCGCCTCGGCGCAGGAAGCGCGGGGAGGGGGCGTGAGTGCCGCCCGGCCCGGCCCCCGCCGCGCTGCCCCGGGCGGCCGCCGCGTCCCTTTCAAGTTCTCCGCCGGGGCCGCGGGCGGGGGCTGCGCGGCGGCCGCGGGCGGGGGGAGCGCTGTTTGAAAGCCCGGCGCCACCTCAGCCGCCCCGGCCCCGGGGGCGGCGGCGGCGCGGGGGGGGGGGCCGGGGGGTGTCCTTCGTGCAACTGCGGAGCATTTCAATGAGACCTTTGGAGGGGGGTGTTGGCCTCGGCTCGTCCTGATCCCCCTCTCCAAGACCCCGACCCGCAGCGGGAAACCCAGGAACGGGACCCGGAGTCTCCCAGACCCCTTTTGGAGACCGCTGCGGAGAGACCGAGGCCGCTCACCTACCCGCGTCGTGTTGATTTAGCAGTTTCTCTGGATGAGACTCTGGCAAGACCGGGGGAGGGGGGCCGAGGGGGGTTCGTGGCCCGCTCTGCAGCTGTCACCCCCCCCTCGCAGAACGGAAATTGTTCTCTCTCCTTGGGGAGGAGGGAGAGGGGACGATTTTTTTTTTTTTTTCTTTTCCCTGAGAAGGGGTGGGAACTGCTTAGGGAGTTTGGTCTCTGGAGATCTTGGTAAAAGGCCCCCGCCGGCCCCCCCCCCCCCCCCCCCCCGCCTCAATCCCCAATTCTGGCAGATGCTGAAGCTCTCCCTCCCGGGGAAGCCCCTAAGCCGGCCTCGCACCTCCCCCATGCCACCTCCTTTTTCAAGGTTCCTCTGCAGAAGGCAGACCCTTGGCTGGCTGGCTGGCTGGCTGTCCGTTGGCGCCTTATTTATGTGTGTGTGTGTTTGGGCCCGGCTGTTTTCTCGGCTCAGCAGGTGACCCTGGCCCAGGCCTCCTATCTCCCCCGGCAGAGCCTGTTGACTTACCCGTGGGCCAGCGGCCTCGTCTTTATCACGTGAGGCCTGGAATGTCCACCCGGCTGGGCTGGGTTGGGCTGGGCTGGGCTGGGCTGGATGGGGGAAGGGGAGGGGAGGATTCTGCATCCAGGGCCTAAGCCAGTGCAGGCCCATGTTCTGTGGGCTCCCACTGTGACCCCCAGCTCTGGCCGCCCCTTTCCCGTTTTTAGCATACCTTCTACCCATTTAGCAAGTGTGGAACTGAGTGAGGCTCATAGGAGTGTGGGGGTGGGCTGAGGGGGTGGGCAGAATTGCATCTGTATCAAGAACCAAGTCTTTGGGAATTAAATACCCCGCCTTCATTAGGATCCCACCTAGTTACTTATGGGAGTGGGGAACGGAGATGGAGTTCTCCTTGGGAGGGAGAATTGTGGGCTTGTCTGAGGCCAGCTGACTTTCCAGAGGGCGGGATAAGGTGGAAGAAGGGAGAGGATCCTGAGGAGCCAGTCCTAGGCACGCTTTCTGAGCCCCTGACTGGAGGGGTGGCCATGATGCCAGAACTCCCCAGGCCTGGCCAAGGATGGGGTGGGGCGCAGTTATTGTTATTACTATTATTATTGCCTGCTCTCTCTCTATAATTCACTTATTCATTCACTGGCCCCATGTGTGTTTATCCAGCACCTACTTTGTGTCAAGCCCCACCCTTCTGGGGGGGGGGTGCCGAAATGAACCACTGACTCCGCCCCTGCTCCGGAGGCGGGCCCAGGGTGGAAGCTCCGCCCTCTTTCCCCACCTCCTGCAGTCCTGATTGGGGTTTTTCTTTATTTCCCCTCCCTGGACTCTCCCTCTTATCCTCATCACCTGGTCCCATTCTAGCCTCTAGCTTGTGTGTGTGTGTGTGTGTGTGTGTGTGTGTGTGTGTGTGTAGTGTCGTGTCGTGTCCTTGATTAAGTGTATTAATAGTTAAACTCTCACTCATAGCTGGAACTCACCAGACCACAAAAAGCCTCCCCTGTTACTCACGCACTACTGCCCAACAAGAATATCCCACTCAAGTTTTTTTTCCTTTTTTTTCTTTCTCTTACTTCCCTCTTAATTCCCCCCAACTCTGAACCCACCTCCCAGGCTGCAGGCAATGAGAAAGGACTGCTTCCCCCCCCCCCCCCCAAAGACCCAGGAATGGCCAACCATCCCACCTGCTCCCTACAGCCAGCCAGTGTCAGCTGCTAGAGGAGACTGTGTGGGGACAGTCTGTTGGCCTGGGGTGTGGGAACCCAGGCTGCCGGGGTGCTTATGACTCAGGGCATGTAGATCTGTGAATGTGTGTCTGTCTTGGGGTGTGGTAGTCTGAGCGTGTGTATCTGGGCATCTAGGAGTTGTGTCTGCATTGTATTTATGTGTCCCTGTGAACCTGGGAATTTGTATATTCTGAGTTGCATATGCTTGGAATTTTGTAGAGTGTATATTTATGATCCGTGTATATCTGTGCGTTTGTAAATCTGGGAGCGGCTGGTGCTCTTAAAGGGGTGTATCTGAATTGTGAAAGTGTGAACACGAACCTGGGCATATCTGAGCTGTGAGGGCTTTAATCTATGTCTGCTCTTGGTGGCTGGTGGCTGTGTTCCTTTCTCTTTCTGTATCTCTGTCTTCCAGTCTGTCTTTCTGAGTCTCCCCCTCCAGGTCTTTCTTTCCCCTGCCCTCCCTGGCAGTAATTGGGCAGCTTCCCCGTCTGCCTGCCTGCTGGGAGTTTTGGAAGCCGTGGAGGGAGACAGGCTGGGGCCGGGGTGACAGCACGTATCCACGTCAATGGCAGCCTGTGATTACAGGAATAAAAGGATTTTAAGGTCATGGGTATTTTTTTTTTTTTAGTCCCCCCCACCCCCACCCCTTTTGGAGCCAGTGGCAGCAAAGGGCCAGAGTTCTGTGTCTGCTTGTCTCCATACAAGTGAACATAGGTGGGGTTTTTCTGGGAATATCAACACATGTGTGTACATACATGAACAGAGCCTGTGAGAGCATGTACTCCTATCTGCCTGCTCCCTATGTGAGAGTCCACAGGGCTCTTGGGTGTTAGATGGAGCTGTCCTTGTGTGCTGAGGAAGGAACCTTCTGGCTCCAAATCCTTCCCTACCTGTCTTCTGCAGCCCTCCCAGCAGGGTGTCCCCGGCCAGAGCCCTGCTAAGTAAGCCCAGTCACCTGGGCCAGGCCACATCTCAGGGTGTCAGTGCCCCTGGCCCTGCTCCAGCCCCTGTAATTGCATTCTGCCGCCTAATCCCCCGCCAGCTCAATTAGATCGCAAATTCTTCTTCATTTCCTGCCTCTGATGCCGGCCTCCCTCTGGGCTTGGAGGGCCTAGAAGGGAAGGAGGGGATCCTGCCCCCCTTCCGCCAGGACTAAGGGCTCTGGGTGGGGGCAAGATTAGTTCCGGGCACACTAGCCCTGGGGTGCACGTTGGAATCTTGGGGGGGGGGTCAACAGGACAGGTTCTGATGGTCCTTTTTGGACTCACCTCGGTGTCCCCAATGCTTGGAGAGGGGGCTTGTGTTATCTGGTGCCCAGGTTGTGGGTCGACCAGGCAGATCACTCCAGCGAGGCCCCTAGGCAGTGCCCTCGCCCCCGGCCTCCACAGGCTCTGCCCATCTCTTGTTCCCAGAGCAGGTGCTGGCCATTCCCCCAGCACAGGGGTTATGACCTTGTGCTTTTAATTTTTTGTGTCCTTATGGGGGCCAGCAGGATCACTGAGCTCCCTCCCCTCTCCTGAGCCATCCTCGCCCAGTCAGGTGTGTTGGAGCTCTGGCTCTGGAGACAGACCTGGTTTCGAATCCTGGCCAGGTGCGATCTTGTGTCCTGTGATCATCAGACTCCTTATCCCTGATATGGGAAAATAAGTGCCTGTTCCACAAGACCATTTTCAAATGGGCACCAAGATGACGGCGCAGTTAGCTAACCCGCGGCTAACCCGCAGTCAGCATTCAATTGAAGTTGGCTCTTATGAGAGGAGGTCTTCGTACCCCCCAGTGAAAAGGAAGAAAACAAACTCGAGGCTCACGTTTAGTCTTGGTTTCCATCGTGTTAATCATCAGGCGTGTGGCTTCAGGCGCATCCCTCCGCCTGCCTGCGTGTCTCTTCCCATCTGTAAAATGGGGCTGATGATAGGCTTGGCCTCACCAAGGCTCGGGAGGGTTGTCTACAAGCAGGTGCCCGGTCCCAGGTGCCCCAGCAGGTTTTCAACGTATTACTTACCTTCTTCCTTTCCCCTCGCCTTGCCTGGGTTGGGTGGGGCTGGTGAAGACACAGGCTCAAGGACGCGGGGACTGACCAAGGTCGTGAGGCTGGTAATGGGCGGTGGGTGGGAGGGCTCAGGGATGGCCCGCTGGCTTGCTCGCGGGCTTACCCGCTGGGGCTTAGCTGAGCTTTGAGGCATGGCCTTCCCTCCCCGCTGGTCCCTGTGGAAAGCGGTAGCTTGGCTGATTTTTTTTTTTTTCTTTTTTTTTTCGTAACGGAGAAGCTGGAAGCCTCCCCCTTCCTCCCCCAGGAGGCACCGTGGCAGTGGCTGTGCTGACAGGCCGCCTGGCCGTGCTAGGGTGGCTGGCAGCTCCAGAAGGCCGCCTGAGCGCGGATCCGCCAGAGGGAAGAGGCGACTGCAAAGGTCCCCTGCCATCACTAATCCCCACGGCCCCTCCCTCCCTCAGCCCGGCCTCCAAGGGTGGAAGGACTGAAAGGAGCCACAGCGGGAGGAAAGCTGGGGAGCCGGGCTCTGCTGGAGGTGGTGGAGGGGGACAGGTGGTGGGGAGCGGGGGTCCCCGTTGTCCCCGGGAGGTCTCCTTATTTCTGTGACCTCTGTCACTCATTGGCCTAGGCTCTTTAATATTTCATGGCCCCCTTTGTCTGCCTGTGGCCGAACTGCTGAGTTACTGGCCAGAGGCTGCCTCTGCCTTCTCTCAACTGGCCCTGACACCTTCCCTGTCCCTCCTGACCGGCCTCCCTGACACCTCTGCTTGTCACACCCTCCATCTCTCTTACTTCTCCTCGCCCCTCCTGGCCATCGCTCTGCCCTCTTTCTCCATTTTCCTCTTTTGTCAGCCGCCTCTTTCCCAGTGGAACAGAAACCTCAGCAACTGGTCTGCCTGCCTGCCTCCCCTCCCTCTCCTGGGTCCACCCCTTCCTGCCCCCTCTCACCACCGCCCCCGCACCCCCCAGCCGCGCTGGCCGTGAGAGCTGGTTTTATTTATTTTTCTGTTTGTTTGGGAAGAGGGCAGTGGCAGCGCTGGGCCCTGGCTGCTGTGTTCTGCCTGGAGCAGCGGGCAGGCTGGCCGTCCTGGCCTCCCAGGAATGTGGCCGGGACGCCCCGCGCTATATTTACTCCCCTCCAGCTGCTGGCCCCGGCAGGGCAGAGCCAGGCCTGCCTGGTGGCCCCAGGGGAGCCCGGCACCCACCCTCCCTGTCTAGCAGACCCCACATGGCCCTCGGGCCCACTGTCCCCTCCCTTCCCTGTGACCTCCTCTGACCTCTTAGGACTTGCCAGGCCTACCAGCAGGAACGCTCTTACGTGGTGCCAGCACAGGCGTAAAGTGTGGGCTCTGGAGCCTGGTTCGTGTGGGCCAGCAGCACCTGGAAGTGCCTCCCCCGCCCCCACCCGGGGCCTAGCCTAGGCCTGTAATCTGGTGGCCAGAACTATGTAAAGCATCTTTCCAGGCCTCTCCCCACCGGGCCTGGTCCTTGCTCTTGCCACATCCCCTGATCCCTGGAAGGGGTGGGGTGGGAAGGGGTGGGGTGGGGTGGAGGGGGAACCTTACCTGGTGTGAGCAGCTGTGTTCCCTGTACTGCTGCCCCCCTGGCACATAATTTGCCCTCTGCTGGAACTCCCAGGTCCCTCACACGCACAGACATGTGTACATCTAAGTGTTTGCACGTATATGTGCAACGTGCATGGACATATGCTGGACTGTGCCTTCCGTGGAGACAGGGCCGTGCCTCCTGTCACTGACTCCCTCCTCCATCCCATGCTTGTGGGGTCCTTGGAGCCTGCTCCTGGCCAGCCTTGCAGGGGCTGTGGCAGTGGCCTGACACCAGCCTCGTGTTCGAAGGGCTCTAGCTGTGGCTCTCATCAACGGCCTTCCCTCCGATTGTTACAATAAGAAGCTGTAACGATGGCAATGACAAGGGCCAACCGGCGCTGTGTTTCTCGTCTTCACTTCCTCTAATCCTCACGAGCAGCCCAGTGAGAGGGTGCTGTTGGCGTCCCCACGTACAGATGAGGAGACTGAGGCTGACACGCCACTGACAAGTGGGATTAGGCCCCAGCGAGCCCTTGCCTGGCTGTGAGCGCCGTGACGGCCAGGGGCGGTCTGCATCTGGTGTTTCCTACAACTGCACGCCGCCTGGCACCCAGCCGGGAGTCCCTGAATGCTTACTGGCTTCAGGCTTTCCTCGCTCCTTCTTGAGATCCCCAGGCCCCTGGCATGTGGTGGGGGGGAATGGGCTGATTGGCTAGCTTGGTGAAGGAAAGAGTGAATTAATGAATGGCCGATGATTAGTTGTGGGAATGAGTGCTCTCGAGGGACCCTGGGATAGGAGGTGTGCTTATGATCAGACTGGTATGTAGAGAATCCTGGGAAATGAGGCAGGGGGCAGGGGATGGGGCTGAGGGGTGTGGCCAGCGGCCAGTAGGCTGCTGGGGGCTGAGCACTTGGGGCAGGCAGGCCACCTCTTCTCCCCGGACCTGTTTTTCTGTCAATGGGCTTGGGAGCCTTTGCCCTGGGGCTGCGAGCTGGCCTGCGTTGGGGCTAGCCCGGGAGCCTGGGAGGTGAGGGGACTGGCGGGAAGGAGGAAGTAGTGGGTGGTGAGGACAGGAAGATGAATCGCGGAGCTTGGCTTGGAACCTGAGAAGCAGAGACCAGCCCTGACCTGACGTGCGCCCTCCCTCTAAGCTGCAGGATGGGGGTGCAGCTCGCAGACCTCTGGTCACCCACTCGCTCTGACGAGGGCTGGGCTTCCCGACACCTGCAGTGTCCGTGGCTGGGTGCGCCCTGAGGAGCTGGTCTGTTCTCCAGGACGAGACCAGCTATGATCCACAGGCCCTCTCCCCCAGCCTTCGGTCCAGTTCCTGTTGACCCTGATGGGAGAGAGCCAGTCTCCAACCTCACCCAAAGCTAGACAGGGAATCCATTAGCTGGGCCCACAGCAGGAGGTGGGAGTGGGCTTGGCCGTCTATTCCTTCGAGTGCCAGAGTGTGGTGGCCTGGAGTGTTTAGTCACAGGGACCTGGAGTCATAGAACGCTTGGAGCAGAGGAACTCCTGTTCTGGTGGGATTCTAGAACAACAGAGCCACGGGCTTTACTGCGGGAGGAAAGCATGAGTGGTTAGGTTTCCATCTTGTTTGGTGCTGGGGGACATTGAGGGAATGGAGGGAGGGGCTTCCCTGTGGCGCCCTCAGGTGACATGAGCGCATACCTGAGGCAGAAAATCCAGTCCTGTCATTGGCCTGCTGCTCTTTGGAGATCTGCCCGGTGTGGGGAGGGGGTTGCGTGGGCCCCGTGAGGCGAGCGAGGGGAGGTGGCTGACCTGTAGGCGCAGCGGGGGTCCTCTGGGTGGTGCCTGCCTACCTGCCGCCCACACTCCCCAAGACACCAGTGTGAGGAGGAAATGTAGGCTGTTGCTTCCAGCGACAGCCGGCGGGGCCGGGCAGCTTCCCAGCTCCCCCTCTGATTCATGGCTGTCTGCAGCTCCCCCTCCCCCGGGGGCCTCAGCAGCCCCATCTGTGCAATGGGAGAGGAGACTATCCTACAGTCCGGCTTTGCAAAGACGGAATTCTTTTGTGGGGGAGTAGTCCAAACTAGCCAGCTGGACATTTGGACCCAAAGCACAGAGCACCCTAATGCCTGCATAGCGTGGGGGTAGCCTGGGAGGGCTGAGTTGATGGTGTGGGTAAATGGTTAGCGTCTCTCTCCTTCGGGAAGCAGAGTGGTGAATGGGAGGGCTCACTCTCCAGGCTATGTCCTGACCTTAGCACAGCCATCTCCCAAATGGAGGCTGTTCTTCCAGGAGGTCATTCGCTCAGGGTCTGCTTTGTGCCTGGACATGTGCTGGGTGCTGTGGGCCCTGGGGAGCGTGGAGCCAGCCAGGGGCGAGTTTGGCTGAGGGGTGACTCTGGGGGAAGGAATGAGGCGGGGGAGATAGAGGATCTGGCCAGCCCGGCGGTGTCCGCGGGGAAGTCCCAGCGGATCTCAGGAAGTGTTTCCTCCCCTGGTCTCCTGGGAAGGAGGCGAGGCAAGCAGGAAGTAGGGGAGCTGGGGGCAAATGAGGCCCCCCAGGCAGTCCCAAGTGAGGACGTACCAGGCCTGCAGCTGGGCGGGTGTGCCCCTCAGCCTGCGGGAGGGCTGGAATGCACCGCCTCTCCCCCCTGCTCGGAGGCTGGGCCTTTGGTGGGGGGCCAGGGCCGCCACGAGGGGCAGGGCCATCGTCCAGATTTCAAAGCCTTCCCCAGGGGCCTCCTCTCCCCCCACCCCGTCCTACCCTGTCCCGCGGCGGCGACGGGGGTGGCAGATGCCGTTTCATCGGCCCAGGCGAGTGGGAGGCCTCCGGAAGGTCCTCCGGGAGGTTCCGGGGGGCAGTGGGGGCGTTGGCAGCTGCCTCCCAGCCAGGGCTGGCTCCCGTGGCCTTCCAGGCCTCTCGGTCCCCCAGGCCTGGGGGCGGGGGATTGTCGCCTCAGAATTCAGACGGGTCCCCCCCTGCCTTCAGTCCCCCCACTGCCCACCAGGCTCCTTGGCTCCGGCCCCCTCCCGTCCCCGGCTGCGTCTGCAGAGCCCCCTGGGGAAGGCAGGGGAGGAGGCACAACGGGCTCGGAACAGCGGGTGCCCGCGCAGCCAAGTATTTGCTCGAGCTGTCAGAGACAGACAGGCATGTGGGGAATTTGGTGCATGTGGGACTGGGGAAGCAGCCGGGTGGGCAGGCAGGCGGGCAGGCGGGCGGGAGGTGGGAAGCTGGGGCGGCCGCCCCCGCCGGTGGAGCCCCGCGGAGACCGCCGTTCCCGGGCCGGACCAGAAGGCGTACCCAGCAGCCTCTCTTCCTGCAGCCGCCCAGCGAGGGGCGTGGGGCCGTGACCCCGGCCGGTCTGATGGCGGAGCGGACGCTGGGGCAGGGAGTGCCCTGTGGAGGGCCTGATCCTGGGAGAGGCCGTCTGGTGGAGTGTGGAGCCAGGCAGGAATCCGGGTTATGCCCGATGGTGGCCTCCAGGAAACAGCAGCTGTCATGCTTCCAAGTCCCGGCTCCCCTCCCCTCTCCCCCAACCCTGGCACAACTTGTTTCCTGGCCCGGGTCTGGCTGGGGCACATTGGAGGAACCTGGTATTGCCTAGCCTGGGTGAGCAAGCAGGGCAGAGGGGGCCATGTTTATACGCCTGAAGGTCCTTGGGCTGCGCGGTGGGGGCCCCCCCCCCCCCCAGTTGTTATTTTGCTGAAGCAGATTGGAGTCATTTTGGAAGAGGGGACCAAGTCCTTATCTCCCTGGACAAAGACCCCACTTTAGTAGCCTTTTGTGATCTCCTTTCCAATAGTGCCTGTTGGGCAGGTCAGTACCTGCAGCGGAGTGATACTTGGAGTTTCCGAGGTGAGAGCCCGGACAGGCAAACACTGGCCCAAGGTCACACGGTGGGCTCCCAGCCTCCTTCCTGCCCTCGTGTGGGCGGAGCCAGCGGGAAGAGGTGAACCTTGGGGGTGGGGGGGCTATATTTAGTCAGTCCCGCAGAGCCATGGGGCCCCTGGGAGCAGCTGTCGGTGGTGGGGGGTGCAGACAGAATCCTGGAGCTGCATTTAGTCTGGACAGAAATATCCTCCCCCACCCACCCACCCACTGGCTCGGTGGCCAGGCTGCGGGCTTGTCCCCTGAGGGGCAGCTTGCCTGGGCCTGGCGGCCGGCGGGACAGGCAAGATGACCCGATAGGCTTTTCCCAGCTCAGGTTTCGATGAAACAGGAACCGGAGCCGCAGCCTGGGCTGTGGGGGCCAGGGCAGCCGGAGCCTGGGGGGCCGGGGCTGCCTCCCCCTCCCTCCTCCCCCTTCGCTCCGCAAGGCAGCCTCGCTTTCTCCGAGGCCCGGGGAAGCAGCAGGTTATTTATCAAGCCAGCCTCCCGCCGCGGCTTGCGCTGGCGGCCATGAGCCCAGCCGAGCAGGGTGAGCTGGGCGGGCGGGCGGCAGGATGAGCTCAGGAGACGTGAGTCACCCCATCCCCAGCAGCCCCACGAGGCCCTTCAGCCTGGCAGGCAGCGCACGCTCACGCACTCCCCGTGTGGCACGCCCAGGGGCACACGCTCTGGACAGACACCGTCCTTTAGCTCATACAGCTCCACATGACCCGCACACACAACCGACACACGTGTTGTGGGCTTGATCACCTTCGCCCTGGACGTTTCAGAAGCACACTCGCCGTTACACTCACAGCCCCAGCCTCTTGTGCCCCCCCCAACCCCCCTCCTACCCTGTCCTGAGCTGCATACACACAACGGCATGTATATCAGCAAATGGACACGCACAGTCATACGTGTGTGTGACATGCCCCTCGGGGACCCCGCGCACGGCTCCATAAGGCAGCTGTGCGTACCCCCCATCCTGGCACAGGCCCGGCAGGCGCCCTCGGGCCACAGCTCCCACGCAGATGGTGCCACAGTGTTGGGCCGGGAGCACCGACGCAGCAGAGCCTGGCACACGCACACGAACTGGTTGGGCTCCTCACCCAGATGCCCCCTGTTAGGGAGGCTCAACCCTCGGCCACGTAGAGGCAGCTGAGCCTTGTCAGGTGGGTGTGAGAAGGAAGGCGTTTTTCCCCAGCCTTCCAGACCGGCTGGCCCTCTCTGAGGAGGCGGTGCAAGGACCAGGCCTGGAGCTGTCACACCCACCCCTCTCTCCAGGATGGGCACCCTGGCCATGGCAGGGCTGGTTGGGGTGGAGGGGGAGGGATGCAGAGGAGCTAGGAGGAGGACAGCCTAGAAAAGGAAAGCCATGGAAAATGATTCTCCCCCCCCCCCCCGGGAGTGCCAAGTGGCCAGCTGCTCCTTCCACTTGGTGTGGGGTCTTTGGGAGATTGGGGATGCCAGAGACTAGATCCCTTTGATCTAATGGGCTCTTGTCTTCCCACCCTCCCCGTTTACCCTGGCACCCGCTTTCCTCTGTCCCCTTCATGTCCAAGCCCCTCGTTATTTCCCCCCAGTTCTCAGTCGGTTGGCCTGCAAAATGGCTGCAGAGCGGGGCTGCTGGCCTGGAGGGGTGCCGCTAAGCTTCTGCTGCCCACGGGCTGGGGCCTGCCTTCCCCGGGCGAGGCAGAACTGGGCATACCCCTTTTTCATTTACCCGAAAGTGCGCCGTTTTTCAAATGAGAGGATTTAATTTAATGGGCATGGCTTCACAGTCACCCAGCGCCCAGGCCGCACATGATCCTGGGCCCACCCGATTGAGACAACCCAGCGGGGGTCAAGGAGCAGGTGTCGGTAGGGCCTCCGCCCAGGCTGGCTTCCACCTCCTGGTCAAGGCCCAAGGATCCCGAGGAAAACAAGTGACGGTGTCCAGTCAGGGGGGCTGGGTGTCCCCTGAGCCATGGATTCTTGAGTTGGACAGGCTTGGTCACTGCCTGTTGTGCAACCGTGGGCCAGTCTGCTAGCCGCCCTGACTTCACTTCTGCCGCTTCTAAAGTGGCTGTGAGCCTTATCTCTGTCTCAAAGCTGCAAGACCTGAAGTAGGTGGTGGGGTGTGGTTCTCATCACGTCATACCTGAATCCCTCCCCTTTCCCCGCCCCTTTCCCCCGTCTGCTCCATTAAAGCTGGCGTTTTCCTGGGAGTGGTACCCCGCGACATGGGCTCTTTAATTCGAATGTCTTGGATCTAGCCGCCTCCGATGGGGACTCCGATGGGGATGCTGAGGTGTGGAGAGAAGAGGCTGGCCTTTGGGCCTCAGGGAGGGGGAAGGATAGGGAATGGGTTGGGCCCAGGGCAGAGGCACCTAGGTGTCCTTGGTGTCTGGTCCTTCCCGGGGGCTTCAAAGTATGAAGAAACATAAAGAGCCAAGGCTTTGTCTGTCCCCCACCCCCAACACATGGCAAGGCCACACGTTAGCTTCAAACAGGGACTTCCAGGTGGCAGGCGAGGCCCTTGCAGGGTAGTGAGGAGCCTGGCACATGCCTGTGTGGAAGGGCTGTTGGGACTGAGGGAGACGGAAGTGCTGACAGGACAGACGGGGCTGGGGGACCAGGGCGGGAAAAGGAAGTGCAAGCCTAGACAGCTGAGTGCTGCCCTCCTTTCAGCCTCCGGACCTCTCCTGGACGCTCGTCTCCCCGTGTTCTCGCAGGTAAGAGGCTGGGGAGGGGAGAAGGTTGATTCGGGGCTCAGGAAACTGAGGCACAAGGGATTGGCTCAGACTCAGAGGCAAACGGTGGCGGAACTGGGGCCACAACCTCGGTTCCCCAGCACTCCTGGCTTACGCTGTCCTGACACCCACGCTGGCTGGTGGTGACCCTAGGACGGAGCCTGCCGCTGGGAAGAGGAGCCTTGTGGGCCCTTTCGTGGTCTGCGTCTGTGCCTCCGGAGGCTCCGCCCCTTCCCGGTGGTCACACACGATGAGTGAGGTTCCCAGTGGGCCAGCCCCTGCTTCCCCTACGCCCAGGTCCATGAGTCCCTTAGGGATCTCTGCTGTGGGCACTCCCCAGGTTGGACCCAAAGGGCTTTGGACTGCTGACCCCTTAGTCCTGGGAAGGGTGAGCCCTGCTGGCCTTGACTTCGGAAGTGGTTCACTGGGAGCGGGATAGGGAGTCAGGGGTGCCCCAGGGAGAAGTTGGCCGCCATAGTGATCTTGCAGACAAATCCCGGGACATTCGGTTGTGAGAGCCACCATCCCCCATCCCTCACTGCCCCCATCCCCCAACCTCCCACCTTCCTGGGGGCTCCTTTCCCCTCTGGGGAGCCCTGCAGGGAGTCGTTGAGCGAGTGCCCTTGAGATGAAAATACCTTCCTTTTTTTTTTTTTAAGAAATGTATGTATTTTATTAATTTTCTTACAGAGAGGAAGGGAGAGAGATAGAGAGCTAGAAACATCGATGAGAGAGAAACATCGACCAGCTGCCTCTTGCACACCCCCTATTGGGGATGTGCCCGCAACCAATGTACATGCCTCTGGCCGGAATCGAACCTGGCACCTTTCAGTCCGCAGACCGACGCTCTACCGCTGAGCCAAACCGGTTTCGGCCATACCTTCCTTTCTGTACACAGGGACAGTCACGGTGACCCCCACCCCCACTCCTGGTCAGCGTGCTGGTTAGCCAGAGACAACCAGGCACCATGTGGCCCTGGGCTGGGGCTCACTAACGGTCACTGAGTCCAGTTCATGTCGCTGGGAGTTGGTGCTGTCCTCACATGGAGGAGCAGACTCTGGGTTTGGGGCCTCGTGCTGTGTGGCCAGTCACTTCCCCTTTCTGGTCTCCGTTTCTACCTCTGCTCTGTGCGCGCTGAGGAAGGACACACCCACGTGTCCTTCCGCTGCTGTCCCCTGGTCTCCAGGGGCCTCTAGAGTAGGGCCAGCCTGGCTTTGAGTCTCCCTCCCACCATCTGCACCTTGGGTGGCTGACTAGCCACTGCCCCGCTCAGCTCTGAACCTCAGTGTCTTCATCTGTGACGTGGATGGACCGTGATGCCTACCTCTTGCACCTGGCACAAACGTGATTGATGGTGGTGACATGGTAAAACCCCCCCCCGTGGCGGCTGTCCTGGTTTGGTCCCCCAGCCTCGGTCTCAGGGATTCTGGGAAGGAGACAGTGCCAGTCTGCTGGCTCAGCCAGCTTGGCCACTGACCTTCAGAGCACCCAGGCTGTCAAGGCCACCTGACTGCCTGCTGGGCGGGCGGTGGCAGGGGTGAGCGTCAGCCAGCGCCTCGCCTGACACTGCCCTCCCCTGCTCCCACTCTCCTCTCTCTCTGCGCCTGTGTGTGAGCTAATTAATCTCAGCCCCTTTGGGAAATTAGAATGCTGCAGCCGAGGCCTCCTCAGCCTCACAGAGCCTGTGCTGCTGCTGGTCCCTGCCAGGATCCTCCGTGGTCTGGGGGCATGGGGTTAGGAATGGGGCAGCAGGAAGGGCTGCACAGTCACGGGCCTCCCTGAGCTCCCACCTCCTGGCTGGGAGGGTGGGGGGCTCTGGCTTCTCAGCCCCCTCCCCTTCCAGACAGCATCCATGCGGACATGGGGCAGTCCCCCTGCTTGGATGAAACCCAGCCCCCAGCGCCTCTCTGACCCGGTCCTGGGACTGGTATGGTCACCCCCTCACCCTCCGTTCTACCTCCTTGTGGGGTCCTCTTGCCTGCCCAGCTTGGACTGAGACAGATGTAATTATGGAGTTTTGCTTGGGAAATTAATTCAAGAAAGTTAATTAATTGACAGTTCCAGAGGCGGCAGTCTCCAAACCCAGCCAGTCCTACTGACACGAGTGCTGACCCGCCCGAGACCTGCAGCCCCTGGGCAGGCGGGGAGGACCCGTGGCCTGGCCGGGCAGCCCGGGGACACAGCGGACGCACAGCGAGGAGAAAGCACGGGCTAGTGTTGGGGCCCAGAGTGGTCGCCTGGAAAGGGCTTGTCAACTGAATCTGCTGAGATAAACTTGGCATCCTGAGAACTCAGCCACTTGTCTGTATGTCCAACAAGCCATTGACACGCTTCTACTGTACCCCGATCCTGTTGTCTCGAGTGCCCCCCTCCGCTGACATAGACCACTGGATGTTCTGTCCGGGCCTTCCGAATCCCTTTTCTCAAGGAACCCTCTAAGCCTGAAAGGCTCAAGGGACATTGTTGGGCCCATTGTGCAGATGAAGCAACTGAGGCTCAGAGGATGTGACCTGCTCCAGTCATTCAGCTGTGTCCTCCGGCAGGAGTGGGTAAGGGTTCTTCCCAAGGGCTGAATGCTCCCTGCTCCACCTGGCAGGCAGTGTTCTGAGTGTCCAGCCCCTCCCCAAGTGTCGGTGACAGGAGCCTTGAAATTGACTCTCTTTCCCAAGGAGAAGGCCAGAGAATATGACCAACCCTTTTCACCCTGGCACTCCTGGAACTATTGTGTGTCTCTCCCCCGCCCTCTCCCCCCCACCACATCCCATTCTCAGAATATTTCTGTGTACATGTAGGTGCGGGGACCCCCCCCCCCCATCTTTAGGGTGACCCAGCTAGGCTAAGGCAGGAACCCCATATCCTAGGGCTCCCTCAGCATACAGGGGCCCCACTTCCAGGGCCCCTCATTACAACAGCCCAACTAAGTTTGAGTGTCCGGAGGAGTGTGGGCTTGGTACAGTCTTACCCAGAGAGAAGAGGGTCAAGGCTGGGGCAAGAGGCCGCTAGGTCAGGGCAGGTCAGAGATACTGACTGCAGGAGGCCGGCAAGGTGAAGAGTTTGGGCTTTCAAGAGGTTGTGCGACCTTAGGCAGGTCCTTTAGCTTCTCTGAGCCTCCTCTTCCTCATCTGAGAAACAGGGATGGCCATGTATACCACCCACAAGGCTCTGTTGAGGTGCAGGGAGGTATAGCTGTTTGGCCCTGGGCTGAGTGGGACAGCGGGAGCCAGTGGGACTGCGATGGCCAGCAGGTTTGGGAGCTAACAGCCCAGGGTCCTGGGGCCTCTAGGGGGAGTCGGTCTATACAGCATCCACTCAGATTTGTTTGGTGCCATACAAGATTGTCATCTTAAAAATCAGCCTGCTGTACTTGGTCAGACATTTAATTACCTCACCTTTAATGCCTCGGTAGGGCCAGGCCAAATGATTTCACAGGCCTTATACAGCCTGTGAGCCAGACGTTCCCCACCCCTGCTGCAGGCCTTGCCTGTCATGGTGGTTCAGAATAAAGGTGACCATCAGCAGCAAGCTGAGCTGAGGACTTCCTATTCCATCCCATGGATGTGGTCTGTAGTTGTGGGTTTCTTTAAGGATTGACCTCTAGTCTTGGGTTTAACAGGGACATACCCACTCCTGAGCATCCTTTGAAGCCTCCTCCTCCCAGCGCCCTCATCGGCACCATCACCCACTCCTGTACGTTAGGCCATTGGCTGAACACTTGGGGTTCCCTGCATAGACTGCTAACCCTTCTCTCTGTCTGTCTGTCCATTTCCCCCCTAGACTGGGGGCTTCCTGAGGGTGGGGTCTATGGCATCTTTCTATATCCCATGCCCAGTGCAGGGTTAGTGCTGGACTTGGGTTACGGGGCTCCCGTCTTCCTGTTTTACAGATGGCCCCCTGTGGATGTTGCTCAGCTACGGTTCCAGTGTTTTGAGGGGCAGCGCTGACTTGGCCGAGATGGGGGTGGAGCTGCTGGTTCCTCTGGGGTCTTCCTGTAGACCTCAGGAACTTCCCAGACTCCTTTGGGGCCTGCAGCTCCTGATCCCGCAGGCAGGCAGTGTTCTGGGTATCTACCCTTGAGCCCTGTGCTCCTGAGAGCTTAGGGAGTGAGGGGGTTTTTGACATCAGGTGCCGGGCCTTTGTTTCTCCCAGCCTCTGTTTCTTTATCTGTAAAATGGGGGTCCTGGTACCGCTCTGTGGTCGTGCTTGGTAAGGAGGGGAATAAAATAATGGACACCTGGAACTTAGTAAGAACCCCTTAAGTGTTCCCTATCGCTATTATTGCTAACACTGTTGTTGTTGTTGTTGTTATTATTATTATTATTTTACCGTCACATTATTATTCACGCTCCCAGGGCCCTCGCAGCTGCAGTGGCTCTGGGCCTGGGCAGGATTCCGGTCTGCAGAGAAGTTGGTTTCTCATTAGTCCGTGCCCGGAGGAGAGGGCCTGGGTTTTTATTTTTTGCTGGAGGATCCCACCTGCCCAAGGCGTCCGCAGCCTGACATCCAGCGGAGAGGCTCCGGTGTGCCCCCTCGCCGGCCTCGGTAGGGGGCTTGGCTCCGGGCAGAAGCCTCCCCAAATCTCCCTGCCACTCCCTCCACCCCCAGACCTCGGGGCCATGAATCATTTATGAGGCAAAAATGAAACCAATTAAGGACAAACTTTGAAAGCCTCTAATTGCTGCGCCTGGTGGCACCCAGGAATGAGGGGAGGCAGGCCCGCCCGGTGCCGAATCTCCCCAGCCCGGCTTCCCAGGCCCCGTCCCACTGGGCCAGCGCAGGGCCCTGCTCCCCGCCGCCTCCCTCCCGCCCGCCCGCCGGCCGCAGCCGGGCCTGCGCGGCTCCGGCTCCGGCTCCGGCTCCGGCGGCTCCGTCTGCCGCCCGGCGCCCGCCGGGTCCCAGGCCGGCTCATTAGGGCCGCTCCCTCCCCTCCCCGCCGCCTGCTGCCCGCCGCCCGAGGTGATGGCGGCTGTGCCTGCCCTTCTGGGGTCTGTGACCCAGAGCTGGCGGCCTTCCTCGGCCGGAGCCAGCTCTGCTCGCCCAGCTTAACCCAGGCAGGCCCAGGACGCCCCGCTGTGGGGTACAGGCTTGTGCAGGCTCTGGGGAGTGCTGGGGTACGCGGCGCGGACAGTCCCATTCGGGCTCCGGGAGAGAGATGCCCATCCCCGGGGGCGCAGAGGGGCTGGGATAAAACTGACCAGGTGGAAGCTGGGGGACACGGGCGGGGATGAGCCTCTGAGGTGGTGCCTCGGTGCAGCGGGATCCGTCTTCCCCTCCGCTTTGCCCCCAGCCAGGGGGCTTGCACCGGCTCCTCAGCCCCCGTTTCCCCTTTCCCCGTTTGTAAACTATTGGGGCTGGCTCGCTTGCTTCTGGATTTGGGATCCGAGGAGCTAGGTTTTGTTTGCCTCTCCCCCCCCCCCCCCCACTCCTCCCTCCCTCTCTCTCTCTCTCTCTCTCTCTCTCTCTCTCTCTCTCTCTCTCTCTCTCTCTCTCTCTCTCTCTCTCGGGGGGCTGCTGAGGAGGTGAGGTCAGGGGCTGGATATGGACCCAGCAGGGCCTGCCTCCCTGCCAAGAGCTCTGGGCACCAGAGGCCAGCCGGCTCTCGGTGCTGAGGGCCGGGCAGGCCCTGGGCACTCAGGCACGTTGTTTGCTGAAACCGAATTTCTGTGCTTGTGTTTTTCCATAATTATATTAGCAGGTGGGATTTTTCCTCGGGGACGCGGCGGGCGGGGGAGCACCGTGGCCGTGTCCCCGCCCGCGCTGAGCCACGCGGAGCCAGGCTCTGCCCGCCCGCCTGCCCGTAATGATTTTTTAATTATGCAGCCAGTGCTCGGAATTGCTAATCCACCTCCATCGCGGCATCCCCTCCTGCAGCTCACACCCGGCCCCTCTCCCCGGTGTCCCCCGAGCGGTGGTGCCGGGGACCGACCGCCGCCCTGGGGAGAGGGCGGCCGGGGAGGGCTGAGGAGGCACCTCTCCCTGCAGGGAAAGCACTTGGGGGGGTGGGGCCGGCGTCTCTCTCTGCCCCCCCAGCATGGCTCGCACCCTCAGGACAGCTGTGGCTCTGGAAGGGGACAGGGGAGTGATCAGTGCCTACCCCTGCGTGACGTGGCCACACCAGTTTTCAGGGACATCAGCCCACACTCCTGTGTGAACCCCAAAGACACACACAAGTATGGTCTTGGATGCTGTCACACTCCCAGTGGCACAGGCACAACATCACACTCCAGGTTTCTCCTGTGTGGAGCCGTACCTGAGGAGGGGGCCCCCTGGGGAGACCTCACTGCTGCCTTCCCTGCCCCCACTCCCCCGTCTCCATACCCTCCCACACCCCCACCCGCACCCCTGGCTGGGACCCATTCAGGTCTCCCCGCGCCCACCTGGTGGGGCGGCTTCCTGTGGCCGGGCCTGCCTGCTCCTCCATCGACCTGGCCTGGGGGAGGAGGAGGGGCGGGGGATTTTGCAGCGCGGTGGCTGCAGCTCCTCTCCAGGCGCCCAGCTGTGGCATCTGTCAAGGTCAGATAGCGACTCCGGAACCAGCCGGCTCGGCCCCACGGCCCCTCTCGCCTCATTATTTTTGTGTTCCGGGGCTGTGGCGGGCAGCGACACCTCCCTCCTCCTCTGCCTCCCGCCTCTTGCCTGCCTCCCCCACGCCTCTGCAGGGAGGGCCTTCGGTCTGGGGGCTTTTGTTTTCCAGTGTTTTTTTTTTTTTTCATGCTCGGGCCAGGCAGGCGGGTAGACGCTGGCCAGAGCTGCTGGGTTTTGAATGCAGACAAGGCAGGTGCCTCCCTCATGGCCGTGCAGGCGAGTGGAACCCTGGATTGGTTTCTCTGTGGGGACAAACTGAAGCTGGGTGGAGCCCGGCCTCACCACAGCCCCAGTGCACCTGTGGGCAGCTTCCTGTTTCCACAGGGGCCCAGCACCTGGCATCAGTTCCTGTCTGCATCATCCCCGGCCCAGTGGGGCCTCAGACTCACATCCCAGACCCCTTAGAAGCCCTGATACTACTCACAGTACACACACACACACACACACACACACACACACTGGTGTACACGTGGCAGAGATGTGTTGACACCCACCGGCCAGAAGAACCCCCAAACATCTATCCACCATGTAAACCACGATACTCGTACACATACTCTTGGGCACTCACGTACATCACCGATATAGATGGCACACATTTCACTTTTACACAGGGAGGTCACACAAAGACCTCCACCTACACTGGTATACTGTTTAAGCTCCATGTACACATCAGTGCCGAAGCCCACATGCACCTAGGCACGCCCACAGCCCCCTGGCACACCCACAGCACCCCAGACACACGTAGGCACACAGATCCCAGGTGTGTCTGACACCCCTCCCAGGCGGACACACAGCTGTGCTTGTCCATGGTGCCGCTCCTCCCAGTCCTCCCACCTGAGCTCACTCCTTGGGGCCGGGTGTTCCTTGCGCACAGTTCGACCACCCCAGGGGCTTTTGTCCCCTGACATGCTGGAGTGAGCTTGACACACACACACACACCCCCCTTGCTGTGTTCTGTGTTTCCAGGAAGCCCCTGGACAGTGGGAAATGGCAGTTGACAGATGGCTGCTCTACCCACATGGCCAGACTCTGTGCGCGCCACCCCGAGCCCAGGAGCACCGCGCCGGAGTGGGATGGGGTCCCAGAGGGGTCATGGTGGACTTGCTGGCAGAGGGCATCTCTGGGGAGGCCGTTCAGGCACTGTCTCTGGGTCCTTCTGCCTGCATCCAGCTCCTGATCAGGGTGTATGTGTGTGCGCTGGGGGATGAGATGTGGGCAGACGCCAGGCCCCTGAGGGTCTCGGGGGCGTCCCGGCCATCCTCTCACTTCCTCCTCCAGCTGCGGACTGCTGTGACCGCCCCGAGAGGGGCAGGGCCCCACCCCCCAGGAAACTCAAAACCCTGGGCCAGCCGCGGGTGGCGGGTTGGGGCAGGCACAAAGAGGGCCTCTGTGCGGCCCGGCTGGGCTGCCCACAGGATTCTGGGGGAGGAGGCAGGAGCCGGTTTCCGTCCCATTCTGCTTCCTGCGGAGGCCGCCGGAATGCCCGGAGCTCTGGCCTGTCCGGCCCACCCGCAGCCCCTTCCCCTGCCTTTCCTGGGCCTCAGGGTACAGCTGCAGACTTTTCTGCAACCGTGTCCCAACGTGTTCTGGCCGGAGCCTGAGCGCCAGGGCCCATGGGAAACAGCGTTCCCTAGACTGAGAGCGGAAAAGCCAGAATCCCGTCCTCCATGTGCCTCAGCGCCTCGGGCCTGGGCTGGAGAGCCAGGCCCTGCAGTCGCACAGACCTGGTTTCAAGTCCCGGCTCTGCCACGAATTGACCTGGTGACCTTAGTCAGGTGACTATTTCCCTAAACCTAAGTTGCCTCGTCTGTAAATGGGGATAATAATTCTAATGTTCTAGAGAGAATTCAGTGAGGGAAATGCTTAGCACCTGGCAGGGAGCATGCCATCATCAGGTCATCTGGGAAGATGGAGGCAGGAGGGGGCTGAATGCTGCTCACCCCAAGAAGTCTCATTATCATCTGGGGTTTGGTCCCACAGCCCTATGACCTATCCCCAAACCCTTCTCTCTAGACCTCATTTCCCTTCTGTCGATCACCAGTCAAGGACCAATTTAGGCCTCTGGGATGCTCCCAGGGTTCGGAGAAGGACCCTGTTACTCTCTGGAGTCTTTTTTCTTTTTCTTTTTTCTTTTCTGTATTCTCTACCTCCTTCCCTCTGGGCCCCTCTGGAATCATGACTCCTGTAGTTTGGGATGAAGAATAAGAACCATTCTCCATCTTATGGTGGGAAACTGAGGTTCAGTGTTGGAGAAAGGAAGGGAAAAGATGGAGGCACAAACCTAGACCTCAGGACTCCAGTCCCCTAGCCAGTCATAACCCCCCCCCCCAAATGCAGAAAGACTGACCCCCCCAAATCCTTGGGCCAAGTGTCCGGACTAGTCTTCCCTGGCTTGCCCAGTGGTGAGACCCGTACGCAGGCAGGTCCTGAGCAAGTGCATGCATGGGCTCTGATTCCAGGTTGATGTCACCACTCTGCAAAAGCGCTCGCTAAGGTCCGTGTGGTTTTAAATGGGGAAGGCATCCTTTTCTCTACATCACAACTGCTTATCAGATTAACTGCTCGAAAAGGGGCAATAATAATACTTCAGAAGTCCGTATGAGGATTCAGTGAGACAAGGAATGAGCGGTGTTTGGCACACAGGGGCCTTCATTCATGTCAGCTCTTATCTTCACGGTCCCAAGCTACAGATGGGGAAATGGGCTCAGAGGCCATAGGCCAAGGTCTCACTGCAAGCAAGACCCCTCCTCATCCTTCCACTCTTCCAGAAGAGGAACCTGGCGGCTGGGGAAGGCCTTGTCTCTTTCAGAGGCGTGCCGGGGGCTCTGCCTCTCACTCCCTCCAGCCCCTGGTCAGGGTGTGCCTTCTGGGCCTCAGTTTTCTTACCCATGAAGTAGGCTGATCCTCTCTTCCGGAGCTTTTCGGGAGTTCTGTGAGGAAGCAGAGAGCCACATACTCCTGGGTTTTCTCAGCCGCCTGTTTCTGTCCCCAGGGAAGGGGGTTGTGCCTGCCCCAGGGAGGAGGGGAATAAGAGGGCCAGGGGGTGTAGAACCCAGGGAACAGGATGGCAGCCCCCTGTTCCTGTTCTGTGCTCGGCAGTCAGGGTTGGGGTGGTAGTCTCGGGGACACCCTGGCGTATGGAGGGCATGTCCCACCCCAGGCCGCCTGCTCAGTGCTAGGAATGGTCAGCGTGTCCTTGTATGTGTGTCCATTCGGAGCTGGACTTGTGCTCTCTGGCATGGTCTGTGCTTCTCCCAGCCTCCGAGACCAGTGTCCCATGGGCATCTCCTTGGGCCTGAGTGGGGCTTTTGTTCCCTCTGGAAACTCCCCAGGCTGAATCATGGAAATCAGACGGAACACCCCCCTACAGCCTCCCCCAACACACACACACACACACACACACACACACACGCACACGCACCCAATGGCTCAGCTCAGTGCAACCACCATAGCCTGTGGTCTACTGCCTGCCACCACTGGCCAGTTTTCCATCAGTCTGTCTGTCCATCTTGCCTCCCTTGGAGGCCACGAAGACCAGCCCACCAAGGCGGGTGGAGGAGGCTAAGAGGGTGGAACAGGGACGTCAGGAGTGAGCATGGACTGGGGGGGAGGAAGGGTACCACGGTGAGCCAGGGTACGCAAGTCTGCAGAGCTGGCTTGCCCAGGCTGTGCGGCTCTGGCTCCCCTGCAGGGTCCTGAAGGCCCCGCTGAAGTGCAGCCTCCAGGAGGCCTTCCCCCCGCAGAGCGGACAGTGGGGAGGCTGCTCCAGCCCAACGAGGAGAGGGAGGGAGGGTGGGCCCTCGTTCACACTCTGCTCCTGGTAGTGATAATTGTACAACTCTGTGGATTTATTAAAAGTTATTGTCCAGCCGGGACCGGTTTAGCTCAATGGATAGAGCGTCGGCTTGGGGACTGAGGGGACCCGGGTTCGATTCCAGTCAAGGGCATGTATCTTGGTTGCGGGCATATCCCCAGTAGGGGGTGTGCAAGAGGCAACTGATCGATGACTCTCTCTCATCAATGTTTCTAACTCTGTCTCTCTCCCTTCCTCTCTGTACAAAATCAATAAAATATATTTAAAAAAAAAGTTATTTTCCAGCCGAAACCGGTTTTGCTCAGTGGTTAGAGCGTTGTTGGTATGTGGACTGAAAGGTCCCAGGTTTGATTCCGGTCAAGGGCATGTACCTTGGTTGTGGGGCACATCCCCAGTAGCGGGTGTGCAGGAGGCAGCTGATCGATGATTCTCTCTCATTGATGTTTCTGGCTCTCTTTCCCTCTCCCTTCCTCTCTGTACAAAATCAATAAAATATATTTTTTAAAAATTGTTGTCCAGCCACTTATAAATGGCTGATTTTTTTTTATAGTATTAACTATATCTCAGTAAAATAAAATAATAAAATAAAAAAATCTCACAGCCACTTCTCCATTTCTTAGGAACCCTTTCAGGCCTGTTCCCCACGCCCCCCCCCCCCCCCCCCCCCCCCCCCCGTAACCTCTCTTTTATCCTTAACTCACAGGTGACTGGTCCCTTCAGTCCGCGCCCCACTCGCTTCCCCTTCTTGCTCTTGTTCCACACGGCGTGGCCCAGCTCCTGCGCACTTTTCCAAGAGGCCTGTGTGCTCCGTGCCTCTCAGCGGCACAGGGCACGGGGCTGCTGCTGGGTAGGCTGTGGGCTGTGGTACCTGAGCACTAGAACATTCCCCTGTGGGCACGTCCACAGGCAGACAGCACCATCCACGCCCGGTGCCCCGGCGCCCCCCCTGCTGGCTGGCTTGAGAAGCTTAGGACAGCTCTGTCGGGGGTGAGTCCTGGTCCTCGGGGCTGAGGGTGGGGTGAAGGTACAGCTACCACCTCTGGTGACCTCATTGTCTGCCATTATGCTGTCACCGGCCCAGCATTCTGGGTTCCTGCCTGGGCATTTCCAAGCCCCCCAGGTGGGGGTACTCCCCTGGGGGGTCTGGGACAGACCACGCAAAGGTGACGGGCACGGTAACAACTCCGGGAGGGGGAGGCGGTCTCGGGGTAGCTGGGCCACCTTGCTCTGGACTCCTCCGTCAGTTGCCCAGGTGAGCAAAGGGCAGTTCACCCAGAGCAGGGTGGCAATTAACATGTGAGCTCTGGGTTCATGTTCTACCCCATACAGCACCAGCTGTTTGACCTTGTCCTGCCAGCTCCAGTCTCTCTGAGCTTTAGTTTCCTCATCTCTAACATTGGGTGAAAGTTCCGATTTACCAGGTTCTGGGAAGGAGTCAGGGAGGGAGAGAAGCATGTAAAACCAAGGAGCAGCACAGCGCCTGGGACACAGTCCGTGCTCAATCAATGCTAGCTGATAGGGTGGTTGGCTAGTGACCGGAGCTTTAATGCCTGTCCCTCAGGGAGCTGGTTAGGGAAAGGCAGAGCCTGTGCCTGCTGGGGCTGACCAGGCTCTGGCCTTAGAGGCAAGGGGTGGCCCCACTGACAGGAGAGTGGCCCCAGCTTTGGTTCTCTCTCTCTTCCTAGCCCAGCCAGTGAACTTGAACCCACAAGAAATTGGTCCCCATGGCCAAGCCCTGAGGCCTCTTGTCTCCCCCAAACCTCCCCCTCCACCTTCCTCTCCCATGGGTGTGACCAGCTGCTTTCTCTCGGTCCCTAAGTCTGGGGTTCTCTCCTCAGGGCTCTGCCTGCATCTCGCTCAGACCCGGGTTGGTGCGCTGGGCCTCTCTGAGCCTGGCCACTCGGCCTCTGCTTTCAGTGATGCTGTGTCCCCGGCCTTTACCATTAGCCGTAGCCTCTGCACGCCCTCCTCTCTCTGGCCCGCCCCTCGGCTCTCTGTCTCAGGACCCTCCATCCCCACCACCTGTCTCCGTCCTTCGGCCCCCGTGTTCCTCTTCGCCCCCCAGCGCTCCGAGCCTGGTCTCCCCCGCCCCCCGGCACCCCCCTTGGGCTCTGTCCCGCCCGTCGGCCCCTGGTCCCCGCTCCCGGCCGGCCCGGCTCCTGCCTGGACAAAGGGGTCCTTTGTGGGCTGACCGCGCCTGGCGGGGCGGCGGGGCGCTGGCTCCACACTGCTGATGAAACGGAGCCCTTTGTTGTCCCTCCTCAGGCGCAGTATTTCTTTTTGGGGGCTGGATGCGTTCCTGGCAGGGCCGATGATGGATGCGCCGCCGCCGCCCGCCCGCCCGCCAGCTTTCCCTCCCGCTCATTCCCGCTCCGCTTCAGCGCAGCCCAGCTCCTCCCCTGCTGCCTTGGCACTGCCAGGCCCTTCCTGGCCTGGGAAGGGCTGCTGTGTGCCCTGCGGTAGGAGGCTGGGGCCTGGGAGACGGCCTTCTCCCACGTCCTCCTGTCCCATGAGCAGAGCCAACGGCGGGCCCTGCGGTCGGGGGTCCGCTGAGGCCGGGGCTTCCGCTTTTCCCGGGGTCTGAAGGAGGGGACGACGGCTTTGGGACCCCTGAGGGGCCGGGGCTGGGGGCTACGTGTCGGTATCTGTCGGCGGGGGGGGGGGGGTGGCTGAGGATCGTTAGCCTGCGTGCCAGCTCCCCGTGCACGCCCCATCGTCGGTTGCTGTGGCTGAGGAACCACAGTGTTCCGCCCGCAGCACCTGTTCAATGACATATCACGTCCTCTGCTCCTGAGCTCAGCGTGTCCCAGGACCTGGGGTCGGGGGTCGGGGGGGGGGGCTGGGAGGAGGGTCGTCCCCGAGGGAGGGCGGGAAAAGGGAAGATTTTAAAAGAGAGACTCAAAGGCAGGGCCGGAGACGAACAGAACGTGAGGCGTGGGCCCCCATCGCAGGAGACTCGGTCGGTCGGGAGGGAGACAAAGCAGGGAGGCTCGGCCGGAGCACCGGCCCTGAACGCAGGCCGGCTGCGTTGGAGGGAGCTGACTTCTAATTGACCTGCCAGCCCCGCGCGCAGCGCCAGATCCTGGAGCTGGGAGGTGGCAGGGGGTGGGGGGAGCAGAGCAAGAGCAGAGTTAATGCCGCTATCGATTTCTGCCACCAGCCAGCAGCCGCAGCAGCGGGAGGGGGGGATGCACACGGGCCCCTCCCCAGCTCTCCGGCCCGCGGGCGCCTGCCTGCTCCGGCCGGGCTGCTGGGAATGCGGCCTAGGGCTGGGGAGCTGAGCTCAGATGGGCAGGGGCTCGGCGAGGGGACCTGGGGTGGTGGTCTCTGGCCTGATGTCACTAGCCTAGGCCCCAGGTGCCTGGAGGGAAACGGACCTCTGAGGAGAGAGGCCGAAGAGCCGGCCTGGGCCTGCTGCTTGGGAGGCAGGGTGGACGAGGCTATCCTTGGGGATACATGACCCTCTTTCTCTTACTACATCTCTGACGTCGGTGACACCTGAAGCCCGGCCTGGACAGGCCCTCCCGGGCTGGTCCTGGTGGAATCTGCCTGCGTGCCCAGCTCTTCCTCACCATTCATCCGCTTTCACCAGAAGGAGCCTCGGTGGGCTGGTGCCCACTGGGGCAGGGCAGAGAGTGTCTGGCTTCCTACTAATGCCTGCCACGTGTCTCACCCCGGAGATCAGGGCTTTCCTACCTACCCTTGCTCCTCGTTACCGCTGCTTAGCAGCCTTGGGGCAGAGGCCTGCCTGCCTGGGGTCTCGATTTTCCTCTCTGGGTGTGCAGAGGGGTGGACGGGATGACCTCCTGGGACACGCCGAGTCCTGTGACTGGGGACTGGTGGGGTTGCCTGGGGACAAAGATGCAGTGTGTGTACCGCCCCCAAGCTGGGGCGGGGCCGGCCCGGCCAGATGTGTGCCTCCCCCTGGAGCCACCAGCTGCTCCGCCGGCCGGCCGGCCGGGCTGGGCCTCCCGCCTCCTTTCTGGGGGTTGCTAGGCCAAGGCGAGCAGACAGGGAAGGAATGCTCGCGAGCCAGGGCTGATGAGGAAACTGCCACTCCGTTCCATCTGGAATGGCTCCTCCCCAAGCTCCTGGGCAAGCAGCCTGGCCGCTCATGCGCCTGGGGCCTGGGGCCTGGGCAGGACAGGTCTTTCCTGGGAAGGGTCGCACCTAATCTCAGTTCCAGCTTGTACCAGCCAGAGGGCCCTCCTGCAGGTCAGGCTGGAGCACAGCAGTGAGGCCTGAGTGGAGATAAGAGTGGGGTGGGGGCGGGGCGGGTGCCTGTGGTCTGAGAGTGAGAAGGAAGTGTGTGCTGTTGTGTGCACAAGCGTGTTCCCCACTCTTGCAGGCGAAGCTTGTCCTCTGGCGTCGTGTCCTGCCTGCCCCGTAGCAGCAGGAGGAGGAGGATACATGCTCCTTGAAATAAGGATTCTGAGCTCTGCTTGGCCAATCCTATTAGACAAAAGCAAACTGTTTCCTTTACCTGCAGGACCGAACAGAGCCTTGCGATCGTTGATGTGGTAGGAATAGCCAGTGAGAATCCAGGGGCAGCTTCCCACACTTGTTGGTCTACACCTTATGTGGGCCTACCCTTCAGAGGCCGGTGCAGCTCCTCTTCTCGACAGCTGGGTCAGGGAAGGAAGGTTCTGGAAGTAGAAGGCGACTTTATCATCTCCCCCTGCTTAATAAGCATCTCCAGCTCTCGGCCCAGGAAGGACTGCCTGCCTCCGTCAGGCCTCCCCGATCCTGGCGAGGCAGTTCTGGCTGAGCCACTTCGTGTATCACACCCATGGGCTAGTCAGTTCTCGTAAACCTCGTCTTCCTCGTCTATAAAATAGGATATTACTAGTCCCTACTTTGTAGGGTTCTTGTGAGTCTTAACTGGGATCATTCAGATTTCAAAACCCTACCGATGGGGGCGGGCTGGCACTTATTGACTGCCTGGCGGTTGTGAGGTATTGGCGTGGTGGTGGTGGAGGTGGAGGTGGAGGTGGTAATGATACAGGAGGAGGAAGAGGAGGAGGAGGTGGAGGAGGAGGAGGAAGAGGTGGTGATGGTGAAAGAGGAGGAGGAGGTGGAGGAGGAGGAGGAGGCGAAGGACGTGGTGGAGGAGGAGGTGGAGGAGGAGGAGGAGGAGGAGATGGAGGAGGAGGAGATGTTTACCGCTGTGTCCTCTTGCCCTGACAGAGTGAAGACACTTCCACGTGAAGAGCTGACCATGTGCCTGCCCTGAGCGCCGAGGCCCCCCAGGCATCGCTGTTGTGGGCGGCAGGGCCCAGCACTGGTCCGAGGACTCCCCTAGTCGGCAGGCTCCCCCAGCACCCGGGTCTGGGCCTCGGCCCCACCATGTCGAGCCTCAGCAGTGGCTCCCAGGACACCAGCGGCAGCAGCACCACCACCAATGGCGGCGGCGGCGGCGGCCCCAAGGCCGGCGTGGCCAGCAAGAGCGCGGGGGCGGCCCCCGCGGCCCCCGCCTCCGTGGCCGACGACGCGCCGCCCCCCGAGCGCCGGAACAAAAGCGGCATCATCAGCGAACCCCTCAACAAGAGCCTGCGCCGCTCCCGCCCCCTCTCCCACTACTCCTCCTCCTTCGGGGGCGGCGGGGGCGGCCTGATGGGCGGGGAGTCCGCCGAGAAGGCCGCGGCCGCCGCCTCCCTGTTGGCCAACGGGCACGACCTGGCCGCGGCCGTGGCCGTGGACAAAAGCAACCCTACCTCAAAGCACAAAAGCGGTGCTGTGGCCAGCCTGCTGAGCAAGGCCGAGCGGGCCACGGAGCTGGCGGCCGAAGGACAGCTGACGCTGCAGCAGTTCGCGCAGTCCACGGAGATGCTGAAGCGCGTGGTGCAGGAGCACCTGCCGCTGATGAGCGAGGCGGGCGCCGGCCTGCCCGACATGGAGGCCGTGGCGGGCGCCGACGCCCTCAACGGCCAGTCCGACTTCCCCTACCTGGGCACCTTCCCCATCAACCCGGGCCTGTTCATCATGACGCCGGCGGGCGTGTTCCTGGCGGAGAGCGCGCTGCACATGGCGGGCCTGGCCGAGTACCCCATGCAGGGCGAGCTGGCCTCCGCCATCGGCTCCGGCAAGAAGAAGCGGAAGCGCTGTGGCATGTGCCCGCCCTGCCGGCGGCGCATCAACTGCGAGCAGTGCAGCAGTTGTAGGAACCGAAAGACTGGCCACCAGATTTGCAAATTCAGAAAATGTGAGGAACTCAAAAAGAAGCCTTCCGCTGCTCTGGAGGTAACGGCGCCTTAGAGGGAGGTGTGCGGGCTCTCGTGTCTGTCTGGCAGCCCAAACCCGCCCCCAGCCCCACCTTCCCCGCCTGGGACTGGGCTCTGGGGTTCTAGGCCAGTCTTAGAGACACAGTTCACTGCCCCCCAAAATCGGAGCCACATCCTGACACATCCCGTCAGGTGGTAGTTTGCAAGGCAAGCATAAAGAACTCCAGGCAAGGGCCTCGCGTCCCCAGCCGCGCCCCTCCCCCAGGAGTTCCGGGTCAGGCATTGAGATTCCCATACACATCCCAACTTTCCAAGTTTCAGACACGCCCTAAAGCTTCCCGTCTGTGACCTAAGATCCTGGGACCCTCCCCTGTCCCGTGGACCCTGTGGCTTTAAGGTAACCCTATCGCTTGTCCCTTCAGAGCCTCGCCTTCCCCCCCAAGGCCACTCGAGGATAGAGCAGCTCCAGGGCTGGGAAGCCTGGAGAAACCCTGGTTCTAGGCGCCTCGCTGACATTTATTTGGGGTGCCTTGAGGCCCCAGGATCAGTCTGGTTGCACAGCTCATGACCAGGCGCCTACCTATGGGCCTGGAGTTAGGTGGTGAGCCTGGGGTGTGTGCAAGGCCTGTGCACTGTGGGATTGGCTTAAAGGAGGCCACATGGTGCCCATATTGCTCTCCCTCTGACTTGAGGCTAGGCCTGTCCCTGTGCCCCCAGCTGTGCCAGCCCAGCTGTGCTGCCAGGCCTGGGTACAAAAGCATCTTTTCTGCCTGCTGTCCCCACCCCTCTAGGAGTGGGCTTGATGCAAATGTCCAGAATGGTTGGAAAACAATAATGGCATCTCAGCCGTGGCTACCCACCCCCGGAGCCCCAAGTCTCATATATCTGCTCTCCTGCCCAGAGAAATACACCGTCCTGTATGCGCACACAGGCACCCACCCTCGTCTATTGTAAACACACACACACCCAGTGCACACAGACGTAGCCTCTTAATAAACACAGCAAGTATCCTCTTTCCCCACCACAGCGCCAAACACGCTACCCACTGTAGCAGAGCTCCAGGCGTACACCCATCTGCGTGTTCGGTGCACACGCTTACACGCTCATGCGACAGAAACCTGCACACGGCTCCCAGACGCACCGCAGCGCCTGGTGCTTGTGGCCTTTGGACCAGGGGAAGGGATGTTTCTGTCCGGAAGGAGGCTTTCTGGGCACAGTGGTTCAGGAGGCCTCAAGGTGCTCCAGGCCTCCAGCGACCCAGGGGGTCCAGGCGCCTCCTCTGGCCTGGCCAGGATGGCAGGCACTCCACCGGGTGGCTGCCTGTACGCTGTGCCCATCCCTCCACCATGAGACCGTCCACGGGGAACATCTTGGCACCAGGCCCGGCCGGACCCTGACTGAACTCTCTCCTTGTTTTTGTCTCCCGCCCCCCGCCAGAAGGTGATGCTTCCGACGGGAGCCGCCTTCCGGTGGTTTCAGTGACGGCGGCGGAAACCCAAAGCTGCCCTCTCCGTGCAATGTCACTGCTCGCGTGGTCTCCGGCAAGGGATTCGGGCGAAGACAAACGGATGCACCCATCTTTAGAACCAAAAATATTCTCTCACAGATTTCATTCCTGTTTTTATATATATATATTTTTTGTTGTCGTTTTAACATCTCCACGTCCCTAGTATAAAAAGAAAAAAAACATTTAACTGCTTTTTCGGAAGAAGAACAACAGCAACAACAACAACAACAACAAAAAAGAGAGGTAAAGACGAATCTATAAAGTACCGAGACTTCCTGGGCAAAGAATGGACAATCAGTTTCCTTCCTGTGTCGATGTCGATGTTGTCTGTGCAGGAGATGCAGTTTTGTGTAGAGAATGTAAATTTCTGTAACCTTTTGAAATCTAGTTACTAATAAGCACTACTGTAATTTAGCACAGTTTAACTCCACCCTCATTTAAACTTCCTTTGATTCTTTCTGACCATGAAATAGTGCATAGTTTGCCTGGAGAACCCACTCGCGTTGATAAAGAGAATGTTGATGGCGCCGTGTCGAAGCCCCTCTGTATCCATCTGCGTGGGCAGAGCTGCGGGGAGCTCGCTGAGAGGGAGGGAGAAGACTCCCCGCCCCCCGCGGGTGCCCAGGCCAGGCTGCTGCCCCCCCGCCCCCACAATAGGATCCCACACCCCCCCAACAATGATTTTGCAAAAAATGAAAAGTTCTGTTTGTTTATTCGTTGAGATCTGGGAGCCCATGTCTTCTCGATAGTTTTCTGATCATGATCCATGGCTACTTCCCTTAGAGAAAATAAGTCCCTTTTCCCCCAGCCTGGCCGATGGCGACAGAAGAAAGGGCTTCGCTGCGTGGTCCCCTGCCAGTGGGGGTGGTGCCCGGGGGGTCCCCCTCGGCCTGGGCCCTCTTGCCCACGGCCAGCTTCCTGCTGATGAACATGCTGTTTGTATTGTTTTAGGAAACCAGGCTGTTTTGTGAATAAAACGAATGCATGTTTGTGTCATGAAGCACTGCTGGCTCCTTGCTCTTGGGTTGGGGGGGGGGGGGGCGGCGGCTGCTGCTGGGCTGAGGGGAGGGGGGTTGTCCAGGATCACCTTGGGGAAGAAGAGGGATCACCCAGGGACGTGTAGAGGGGGATCTCTTGGGAAGTGAGGCCCTCTGGATACACAGCCAGCCTGAGGACAGGGTGGAAATGCTATTAATCTGGCAGCGGCTGGTACCAGGTAGAGCGCCTCCCTTACCTGATTGTACCCCTGCCTCAGAACCGGAACCTCTGGGGACTTGCATTCACCTGGGGCCACCTTCTCTATTCATCCAAAGTCAACAGCACCTGATCGGGGCAAAGCAGCCAGCAGGCCTGGGGGCGGGGCCTGAGCTGCCTGTTCAGGTTCTTATCTCTCCTCACTCGCAGAGACCTAGTGCTCCCCCAGCCACCGATGCGTGTCCCCAGGGTTCACAGCCAGCGCACACGCGCACACACGGACCCCACGCGCCCCTCGAGGCCTGAGGCCTGTTGGACTGGGGCCTGGGGTGTCCCTGGCTTTGTCTCGTCACTGCCCCACCCCCAGGAAATGTGTTGGCACAAGCTTGTCTGGACCTCAGAGGTCAGGTGGCGGGAAATCGCCCTCGGAGCCTCCTGGTCTAGGCCAGGGAGCCTGAACCAGAGGAGACTGTACACCCCCACCCCCCACCCTACACACCCCGGAGGCTGGCTGCAGGATAAGGCCCGTCATCCACCGGACAGGGAGGCATTCCTCCCGCCCAGCTGCCTGGAGCCCGGCTGAGACCGGCTGGACCTGAGGAAGGTCTCCCTGAGGAGGCTGGGCCTGGCCTCAGGGGGCGAGGGCTTTGGGGAGGATGGACGGAGGGCTTTGGGGAGGAAGGGAGGAGGGCTTTGGGGAGGATGGACGGAGGGCTTTGGGGAGGAGGGGAGGAGGGCTTTGGGGAGGAGGGCTTTGGGGAGGAGGGGAGGAGGGCTTTGGGGAGGAGGGCTTTGGGGAGGAGGGGAGGAGGGCTTTGGGGAGGATGGACGGAGGGCTTTGGGGAGGATGGGAGGAGGGCTTTGGGGAGGATGGGAGGAGGGCTTTGGGGAGGATGGACGGAGGGCTTTGGGGAGGAGGGGAGGATGGACGGAGGGCTTTGGGGAGGATGGACGGAGGGCTTTGGGGAGGATGGGAGGAGGGCTTTGGGGAGGATGGGAGGAGGGCTTTGGGGAGGATGGGAGGAGGGCTTTGGGGAGGAAGGGAGGAGGGTTTTGGGGAGGATGGACGGAGGGCTTTGGGGAGGATGGACGGAGGGCTTTGGGGAGGATGGGAGGAGGGCTTTGGGGAGGATGGGAGGAGGGCTTTGGGGAGGATGGGAGGAGGGCTTTGGGGAGGAAGGGAGGAGGGTTTTGGGGAGGATGGACGGAGGGCTTTGGGGAGGAAGGGAGGAGGGCTTTGGGGAGGATGGACGGAGGGCTTTGGGAGGATGGGAGGAGGGCTTTGGGGAGGAAGGGAGGAGGGCTTTGGGGAGGATGGACGGAGGGCTTTGGGAGGATGGGAGGAGGGCTTTGGGAGGATGGGAGGAGGGCTTTGGGGAGGATGGACGGAGGGTTTTGGGGAGGATGGACGGAGGGCTTTGGGGAGGAAGGGAGGAGAGCTTTGGGGAGGAAGGGAGGAGGGCTTTGGGGAGGAGGGGAGGAGGGCTTTGGGAAGGAGGGGAGGAGGGCTTTGGGGAGGAGGGGAGGAGGGCTTTGGGGAGGAGGGGAGGAGGGCTTTGGGGAGGATGGGAGGAGGGCTTTGGGAGGAAGGAAGGAGGGTTTTGGGGAGGAAGGGAGGAGGGCTTTGGGGAGGATGGGAGGAGGGCTTTGGGGAGGAAGGGAGGAGGGTTTTGGGGAGGAAGGGAGGAGGGCTTTGGGGAGGATGGGAGGAGGGTTTTGGGGAGGATGGGAGGAGGGCTTTGGGAGGAAGGAAGGAGGGTTTTGGGGAGGAAGGGAGGAGGGCTTTGGGGAGGATGGGAGGAGGGTTTTGGGGAGGATGGGAGGAGGGCTTTGGGGAGGAAGGAAGGAGATCTTTGGGGAGGAAGGGAGGAGGGCTTTGGGGAGGAGGGGAGGATGGACGGAGGGATTTGGGGAGGAAGGAAGGAGGGCTTTGGGGAGGATGGGAGGAGGGTTTTGGGGAGGATGGGAGGAGGGCTTCGGGGAGGAAGGGAGGAGGGTTTTGGGGAGGAAGGGAGGAGGGCTTTGGGGAGGATGGGAGGAGGGTTTTGGGGAGGATGGGAGGAGGGCTTTGGGGAGGATGTGAGGAGGGCTTTGGGAGGAGGGCTTTGGGGAGGATGGGAGGAGGGTTTTGGGGAGGATGGACGGAGGGCTTTGGGGAGGATGGGAGGAGGGTTTTGGGGAGGATGGGAGGAGGGCTTTGGGGAGGAGGGCTTTGGGGAGGTAGGAAGGAGGGCTTTGGGGAGGAAGGTAGGAGCTACTTGTGAAGCTGAGTGGGCCGAGCGGGGAGGGACATGGGACGGCTCTCTCGTTTCCGGGAGGGGAAAGCAGCCATGTTGGTTGGGGGCTCTGACCCTCAGCCCTCTCCCTTGTGCCACAAGCTCCTTCCAGCACCAGGAGCTGCAGCCTGGCCTGGCACAGCGGGGGAGGTGGGAGGCTGCTTTCAACTCCATCTCTGCCCGGGAAAAATTCCCTTTCATGTGGCTGCCTGTGATCTCTCCAGGCGGCTCTGCCGATGGGGGCGTCCAGCGGGGAGTAGAGGGAGGTGCTGCAGCGGGGGCACCCTCGCCCCTGCACAAGGCAAACCACCTCAGAACCTTGAAGGGATGGAGAGGATCCTCCTGGGGGGCAGGGGGTGGGGGGATGGGAAGCTGGCCAGCAGGGGGCACCAGGCTGGAGGCCCCTGCGTGCCCCCACCTGGCTGCTGGCAACACAAAAGCTGCAGATGGTCTCCGCCAGCCCTGAGGTGCGGGGTGGATGGCTCCTGTGCCAGCCCCAAGGGGGAGGGGGTGCCGTGACTCAGCCAGTCTGTACCTCGCAGTGTGCCAGCTTACAGCCCAGCCATAGCTCCCGGCCTCCCTCCACCCCCCCCAACACACACACACACACACACACACACACACACACTCTACAGAGAAGCCCTCGCCCTGAAGGCCCTCACCTCTTCCAACTTCAGCTGTCCGAGCTCTGCTTGTGGAAATGGCAGGTCAGCCCCAGGCAGGGGTGGGGATAGCTGTGAGGCTGAACACACGATGAATCCTCAGTTACCTCATCTGGGAAATGGGGACAATTAACAGTCTCTCTCCCTTACAGTGGCTTTCGGATGAAATGAGATCACTCTGGGGAAGGGCCTGGCTCATCTTAAGCGCTTGTTCAATGGCAGCTGGTGGTGGTATTTTATTTTTATTTAAAATGTTTAAATAAAACATTGACAACAGAGAGAGAGAGAGAGGGGCATCAATGTGGGAGAGAAACATCAGTCCAATCCCTCCTGTATCTACCCAGACCAGGGACTGAACCTGAAACCTGGGCATGTGCCCTGACCAGGAATCAAACTGGTGACCTGATGAACCGATCAATGCTCAAGCAACTGAGCCACACAGGCCAGGACTGATGTTATGAATTTAAAACTGTTGACCTAAATCTCACCAAGATGTCCCCCACCTTCCACCCAGGGTGTGTGTCTTCTCTAAAAACCTGCTATTCCACCTCCCACCTCCCCGCTTCCCCAGCAGGCCCCAGCCCTGCCTGCCTGCCGCTCCGGCTCCCTGTCTGAAGCTCTCCTGATGGTCTCTGACTCTTAGTGTCTCTGCACCTCCACGTCCCTCATGTTTCTCCATCTGTGTCAGGTACTTCCCTGCCTTTCCGTTACAGGTTCATCCCTGCTCCCCCTGAAGTATGCCTAGGGCCCCTCCCCGCTCTGCTACAGTGGGGAGCCTGGCCTCCTGGTGCCCCGGGAGCCTTCACCTGGGTGGCAGGGATGGTGTGGTAGGCTGGAGGGCACAAGGGGCTGGAGTCAAAAGCAGCCTCCATGCAGCCAAGTGGTGTGGTGTGTGTGTGTGTGTGTGTGTGTGTGAAAGAGAGAGACAGAGAGACAGAGAGACAGAGAGACAGAGAGACAGAGAGAGAGAGAGAGAGATGCTTCAAGGCCCTGATGACCATGTGAAGCCTGTGTGACACTGAGTGTGACACTGAGTGTGCCATGCCATGGGTCTATGACAGGGTGTGGTAAGCTATGATGTGAGACCTCTTGTGGCTGTGGGTTAGCAGATGATGTCAGCGGCCACACTTTGGGATATCCTGCGACGGTGCATGTGTGATCCCGTAACACCGTACAGTTCCGTAGCAGACCCAGTGTGATACCAGGCTCACAACTGTGTGTGTGCACTGAGTGGTTCTCTGTGTGGGACATCGGATATGCAGCAGGGATCCTGTATGGCAGACACGGGGTGACTCCATATGGTCGGTGACATGGTATCTGGGAGGCCGTCGGGGTGTGGCCCTCAGACGGACGTCAGCGGTTCTATATGACGGCGCGATGCCGGCCGGTGGCCCTGTGGCAGTGCCCTGGGTGTGTGCCGTGACATGGCGCGTCAGCGTGCACCTGTGGCCCTCCGTCACGCCGACACGCTGCGCCGTGTGTCTTTGTCTGCAGCGTTTCCTGGCGCGCTTCCCCGACAGCCATGCAATCTGGGGACAGCGCGGGGGCCCTGGCAGCCCCTCGCCCGCAACCTGGCTCTGAGGCCCGGGCTGGGAGGGAGAGCTGGCGTGGGGGCAGCAGGCACGGTTCCCACGGCCACCACGGCCCCGCTCCCGGCCCCACCGCAGGGCTTCAGCTCCACAGAATATCCTGGCAACTCCAGCCTCTTTGTTCTCTGTGTCCGCCAACGGCCGCCCCCACCGGCCTGCCCAGTGCCTGCCAGGCGCCCCCTCCTCCCCGCAGCGGCCGGGCTCGGCCTGACCTAGTCCCTCGCCGCCCTTGTTCCCCCCTCCCTGCCTGGGGCCCCCTGAACCTGACGCAACGCTCCACACTGGGCCTTTGAACCTCTGCAGCGAGCTTGCTGTGGCCGGTCATGTTGTGCAGGAAGGAGGATGCAGGAGAGCCGCAGTGCTCCGGGTAATTACGGGCCAGGAGCTCAGCTCTCTTGTGCGGGTACGTCTCAGCCCAAGGCTAGCTGAAGGCTGCCTTCGGCCTGGGATAGTTTCAGTCTCGTGGAGTAAGTTTGCTTCTTTGGCTCCAGAACGTCGTCGGGATGGGAGTTGCTCCGTATTTTATAGGCGAGAAACCGGAGCCCAGAGAGAGTAGGTGACATGCCGGGTCACAGAGCAGGATGGGAGCAGGGTCCTGATTAGAACGTGGCTCTTGGCTGTCAGCCCCCTGCACCAGACTCGGCTGCTTTGGAAGAATCCGCTTCCTCAATGGACAGGAAAGGGCGTCTGGGAATGTGGACACATCGGTCCTCTTTATTTCTCGGTCACCTGGTCCCCACGTGTCAAAGTCGCGGGGTGTGTGTGTGTGTGTGTGTGTGTGTGTACACGCACGCATGCACACGCTTGCTCCTCTGCCCTTGCTGGCTGACCTTGGCCCAAAGCCCTTGCCTCTCTGCTCCCAAGAAAGAAGGGCCCGAGGTTGTGGGAAGGGGTGGGGCCCGGGCAGGGTGCTTTGCCGAACAAGGTCTCCTGACGGTGCCAAGACGCTCAGCGTCTCTAATAGGGACACGGGGGCTGGGGGCTCCGTGGGATGGCTTCTGGCTCCAGGCTCCAGCCTTTATTCCCAGGCTGAGCCCGGCTCCGCTGTCACAAAGAGGGAGGTGGTAATGGCCGCACGACGCTGCTGTAGTCAAGGCCGCTTCAGCCTGACCTGATTGCAGCATCAGCTCCCACTCCCTCCCAGGTGCCAGAGCCGGATGGATGGATGGAGGTCATTGTGCAGCCCGCCCCAGCCCCCCACGGCCCACCCGAACCCTTTGCTGACAGGCGCTGCTGACAACAGCCGCGGTGGGGGAGGACGGCCGGCCGAGGCGGGGGAGGGCCGGGCAGGCACCGCATGTGAATAATACAGACCTTGGCCCGGCACCCCGCAGGCAGGCGGTGGCACAGAGAGGCCCTGCTGTCCCACCAAGGTCACACAGCCCTCCGTCCAGGGAGTTATGTCCCAGCGGCCCACAGCCCCGAGGGCCCCGCGGGGGCTCTGGCTGCCACTGCGTGGAGCTGGCCTGGGAACGTGGAGGGGGTGCGGGGGGGGGGTCCCCTGAGGCCACCGGCCCAGCTGCCAGAGCGGACACTTTCATCTTTTCGCCTGTCGACCTGCCATCCCTCAGCGGCATTAAATTCCCCTCCTGCCAGAGAACAAGGGCTGCCTCAGATTCCAGGCAGCAGGGCGTGAAGATGGGGCGGGGCCAGGGGCGGGGCGCCGGGCCCTCCAGGTCCGGCCTGTGCAGAGCTCCTGCGTGCGCTGGGGGCAGGGACTTCGCTGTGGGTTCTGATGCCCAGCTCCCCGGGTCGGATGCAGCCTCTTTCCTGCCGCCTTTTCCTGACGGATGCCTTCCTTCCCCTTCAGGTGCTCCCTCCTCAGGAGCCTTCGCAAGCCTCGCAGGCCAGGCCTGCGGTCCCTGTGCTCCCCGTCACCGCACTGTCACCCTGGGAGGCATCGCCTGGCTTCAGGGTGTGGCCTACAGCACGGGCACCGGGGAACCTCTGTGGACTGGACACACACCTCCGCTCCTCTTTCTGGGCGTTTCTCCCCTCGTGCATTTCCAGTTCTAACCGGAGTGCTGTCCACTGGGAAGGGGAAACTTACAAGAAAGAGCCCCTTTCCTCAGCCCGTCGCTCCCCGAATCCTCACAGCCAGTTACCCCATTTTACAGGTGAGGAAGCTGAGGTTCAGAGAGTTAGATGTAAACATGCACAAGGCCCCACAGCCGCGCTCCTCTGTTTTCAGAAGCTTTTAAACACCTGGTTGTGCTCCAGGCTTTGACTGGGAGGAACCCCCACCCTGACCCCCACCCCACTCGCTGCTTGTGGTCCTGCCCAGACGTGGAAACAGGGTCAAACATGACTTCCTTTAACTTTTCTGCACTTTCTGACTTTTTTTCCCCCCAGTGAACATACTGCTTCACAAATCAGAAAACCCGCCCTCGCTGGCTTGGCTCAGTGGATCTAGCACTGGCCTGTGGACTGAAGGGTCCCAGGTTTGATTCCAGCCAAGGGCACATGCTTGATCCCGGGTAGGGGGCGTGCAGGAAGCAGCCCATCAATGATTCTCTCTCATCATTGATGTTTCTATCTCTCTCCCAACCCCTTCCTCTCTGGAATCAATAAACAAACGAACAAACAAACAATAAAGCCCAAATGTTCCTAAGCCCAGAAAGGTTTGGAGACAAAGAGGACTGTGGAGTGAAGGTAGGTGGTGGTGAGATAATGAAATGACAGGTTTGGGGTATTTGGGTGCAGCTTGATTCTAAAGAGGCCTCCCCTCCAGCTTCCTGGGGTCTTTCTACCGCACTCCCCGCCCCCCCCCCCCCTCAGGCCTGCCCCGGAGGGCGCACCGCCGGGGCCTGAGGTGGGGCTGTGTCACAGTGGGATCCACAGGCAGCTGCTGGGGTCCTGGAGGAGGGGCGTTGAGAGTGAGGGCAAGGGTGGTGACCGCTGTTGATAAGGCAACAGAGCCTTCGGTAGCCAGGACACTGAAGCCATGGAAACCGGGCCAAGGTGTGAGGCTGGCTCAGCTGCTTCCCCCAGGTGGCTGCCTCCCAGGCCTGGCGGGGGCCCAGCAAGACAGGTCCACCCACTCCCTGACCTCCTGCCAGGCGCGGGCAGGCGGCTGGGCAGGCTTGATGTCACCCCGGCTCACTTTCCCCGGGGCCAAGCTGGGGTCAACCTTTGGATGGGAGAGGGGAGAGCTGAGGACAGAGGCAGGGATCCCAAGGCTCCCTGACCCCGTTCAGCCCCGCCCACCCGCTCCCGCCGCCCTTCTTCCATACAAATATGTGTACATTATTTACCTTAAGCATTTTGATAAATCATAATAGCAGAGACATCTGCTGTCAAAACTGCAAACTGCATTTGGGGCTCAGCTGGCGACCAGGGCTTGAGGCCAACAGGGGTGCGAGGTCTCTGATGGCCTGGGGGGGGATATGGACGACCCCCCGCCCCCCACCCTTCACCTAGGGCTGGGCCTTGCAGGGGACCCAGGCCCCACCCTTTGGGACCCCTCCTCTCCAGCTGCCAACCACAAAACCTTCCCAAGGAAGCCCCCCTCCCCACCGTGTTTCTTCCTTCCTGCCTCCCTCTGCCTCAGAATTAATGCAGCCGTGACAGCGGCTGTGAGAAGTCCCCGAGCGGAGATTAACTCCCCGGGCAGTGCGGGCGGGGCTGACCATGGGAGGCTGAGGAGTGGGGGGCTGACGCACAGGCCTCACAAGATTAATCACCCTGCAGCCAGCCTCATCACGAGCCTGCCCTGCCTCCCGCAGCCCCCAGGCCCCCGGCCCAATTGGTGGGAGGATTTTGGGAACCGAGACTGAGTTACTTTCTCATTTTCTCTCCGGTTCCTGGCCTCTCAGGGACCCAGAAGGCCAAGCAGCAATCCTGTGGCTTCTTTCCCTTTTCCTGTTGCCATGCTGGCTCGCAGCTCAGCTCCGGAAGGGGGAGGCTCTTCCCCTTGCCTGCGTACCTACCTCCTGCTGGTCCTCCTGGTCCCACTGGCCTGCTAGTGCCCCAAAGCAGAGCTGGGGGTTGGGGAAGTCAAGGAAGAGCGTGGCGGATCTGTTGGCTCTAGGGCTGATGGGCCTGCTGCCCAGCCAGCGCCCTCTCCCCATTATGGCGGGCCTGTGCAGGTGGTGGAGAGAGGGGACCCTGGGTAGATAGAGTCAGGATGCTGGTTGATGAAGCTCTGGGATCGAGGATCTGTGTACTGGCCTTTCTCAGCCAGTCACCTACTTACAGTCTCTGAGGGGGTGTAGCTAACGGGACTGAGGTTGGACACGGAGTAAAGTTCCCTGGGAGAACAGGGCCTGAGGGGGGGTGAGCTGTGGCTGGAGTTGGCCTTGACTCTGCCAGTCTGACTGGAGAACCCTCTCCTGGGCACCTCCTGCCTGGGGGCCCCCGGCTCAGGAGCTCTGCTCGGGTCACCCCGGACCAAGTCTCCTGTTGACGTGCTGGTCCTCCCAGCTAGAAGGTGAGCTCCGAAGGGGAGGAGACCGTCCACCTGGTATGTTAGGTGTTTACCATGAAATACACGGGTGAATTAGAGGCAGAGGACGTCGGTTGGCCCTCTGTGTATAAGGAGCTGGAGAAAGAAACTGCTGGGTGTGAACTTGAGGATTCCAAATGCAGTGCCGCAGGCTGGGCACGGCCAAGAAGGGGCCGCGAGAGGAAAGGGCCTGCAGCTGGGAGCCCGGCTGACCCTCACAGGCGGTGTGGCGCTCTACAAGAGGCTTCCTTCTCAGCCCCTTGGTTTTTACTCATCAGCAAGTCACATCACTTCCCAGCGATGCTTTGAGGGCAGCATGGGAAGTCCCATGTGAAAGGTCCTTGTGAACTCTTAAGCCTTGTGCTCCTTGATGAGCAATGGATCTGGGTGGATCGGAAGAGCTAAGAAGGCTTCTTGAAGCAGGTGTGGGTGGAGCTACGCTCACCCAGGCGACCTGGAGGCTGGTACTTCAGGGACAGCAAGACCATCCTGGAGGGAGCTCAGAGGACTGTGGCGTCAACCTCAAGCTCCAGGATAAGTGCCATATTTTGTCTTGGGGACAGAGGGGACCAATGATGGCTCTGGAACCTGGGCAGCTTTTTGAGGGACTCAAGTCTGGAGTAACGCCTTCAGTCAACATGGGCGTGTGGACAAGCTCCCAGCCCCACTCTGGCCCTGGAGGCTGGAGTGGGAAGCCGGAAGGAGGCCTGGATCCCTGCCGTGTCCCCGTGCAGAGGAACTACAACGTATTCTGTGTTAGAAAGTGGAGACTAGGCTTGATAAGAAGTGACCTGTCAGTTTTAGGGCCTTGATCCTTCATTATAGATAGGATGGGGAATTCGATTTATAAAAAGGCCAGGCTGGCCGAAACCGGTTTGGCTCAGTGGTAGAGCGTCGGTCTGAGTACTGAAAGGTCCCGGGTTCGATTCCGGTCAAGGGTATGTACATTGGTTGCGGGCACATCCCCAGTAGGGGGTGTGCAAGAGGCAGCTGGTCGATGTTTCTCTCTCATTGACATTTCTAGCTCTCTATCCCTCTCTCCTTCTCTCTGTAAAAAAATTAATAAAATATATTTTAAAAAAGGCCAGGCTGGTTGAAGGCTTCTGGACCCATTCACTTCCTAGAGATGGGGATAAGGGACATCCAGGCCCACCTCTTACCCTTCTGCTCCCTAGCCTAGAAGCTGCAGAGTCCTGGGCCAGGAAGCAAGGGTCTAGGCTTTCCATTCAAACTCCATGCCCTCCCTGGCTTCGTGATCACATGACCAAAGGATAGCCAGCCCTTGTTATGCCTAGCTTTCCCCGTCATTGTAATGGAGTCCCTTCCACGTCAGTCAGCCAAAGTTTGAGGCTTTTCCTTGGCGTTCAGGCCTCAGGAGGACGCTGTAATTTTGGGGTCCTTCACTCAGGCCTCTTCGCCACCTGTGTGCTGAGCCCCCTCCCTTCTCCTGCTTTGCCACCCACACCCCCCTCACCCCTGACCCTGTGGCCAGTTGCCTCTGCTGTTGTCATGGGAACCTCACAGTTCTGATCCTGTGGTACAAGAGAGAACTGGCCTGGTGCTTCTAGCAGGGGAAGCCGAGGATAGCAGAGGGTGAGATCCTGCCAGCTTGACTTGGTGAAGGGGATACTGGAAAGATGACCCGGATGGAGTGTGCTGGGGTGCAGGGTCTCAAGGCCTGGCCCCTCCCAGTCCCTGAGGTAGCTACCCTTTTCCAGGCTGGCCTCCCACTCCCCCCAAATCAGCTGATGGTGGTAGGAAGGGGTGGTGGGGACCTTCCCATTTCCCACACTGCCAATGGTTGCTCAGAACCCTGAGCTCAGCTCATTCTCGAGGCTAAAAATACCAGGGAGGCGGCAATGGCAGCTCCCCTGACACCTGTCCACCACCCCCTACTGGCAGTGCGCGCACACACACACACACACACACACACACACACCAGTCTGAGCCAGATGCTGAGGTGTAGCTTATTCCACACAGTACTATGGTCCATGGAGTTGCCTCAAGTCCAGCCCCTATGTGAAATCCAGATCTGGGTGCCACTTCCACCTCTGACCCCAATTCGCTCTGTGATCCTGGGGTAGTCCTTTGTCCTCTCTGGGCCTTGGTTTCCCTTCTTGTGTAATGAGGGAGTTACAAGGAATGGAGTAGATGGTCAAGCCCTGGCCACCCCATCTCGCTGTACTACCACAGCAGTCCTGGCAGCACCCTGGAGGATGCGCTGGGTCACAGCCCCCTTTCCCAGATAAGCTCTAAGGCTAGAGAGGTAAGGATGGCTTAAGGGGGGGCTAATCAGGTCTTTGGTTTCAGGGTGGCCCTCTAGTCTCGCAGTGGCAAGTTGAGTTTCTGGGACCCCAATTTGTTGAAAAATAAGTCTGAGCCTCCACCGTAGGGCAGGGATTAGCACCCTCAAGTCTCAGAGGAGTTCCCGGTACTGAGAGGATCCTGGGACTGGGGAGCACTCTACCCTGCCTCCCCCTGGGGTCTGGCTGAGGCTTGAGGTGAGGGTCCACTTGCCCACCTAGGGTTTGGTGAGGTGCAGGTGAGGGCTCACATTGTCCATCTGCCCCAGGCCTGGCTGGGCTGTGGAGTCGCCGTCTGTACCACTCACCCTCTTGGGCCTGACCAAGGCGGAGGCAGCCTGCCCTGACCTGGCAGAGGCTGAGCAGAGGGTCCACACTGCTCATAAGACGCGGAGGTGGAGGTCCGAGTCCACTCTGCCCTCTTGCCCTGGGCCTGTGGCTTCTTTGTAGCAGCTCAGCTTCGATTTCATTTTGGGTTTCTTACTCTCTCTTCTCTCTTGAAAACCAGAATGTTCGCTCATCTGCTCTGCTCAGTCTCATCTGGGCACCCATGTGGGGAGGAAAGATGGGTGCCCTGCTATTTCCAGGACCCTCCTGGGGCCCACGGAATCTGCCATGGAAACCACAGCCGTTGGGCACGGAGAGGCTTGGAAATCCAGACCCAGATCGCAGGGATCCCTAGGGGGTCAAATGCTGTAAAGCCCACGTCAGTGAGTTCCCTTCCTCCCCACTGGCCCTGTCACCCAGTTCTTCTACATCCTGACACCTGCAGGGCACACCCGTCCCCACTGATCCAAGGTCTCAAGGTTTAAAACTGGTGTCTGCAGGGCCAGCGCATACATTTTCTGAACGGGGGTGGGGGATGTTGGGGGGGCAACCCCGCAGTGCATAGAGTGGCCTGGAGTCACGCACCCTAAGTGTGCAATGCCAGTTCTTCCCTTCATTTACTATGTGAGCCTGGGCAGACACTTTATCTTCCTGGGTCTGTTTGTCCATCTGCAGAACAGGTATTAATAGTACCTGTCCATAAGGATTAGTGCAAGAATTAAAGGAGATGCTCCCATAGAGTGTCTGGCCAAGCAAGCACTCAATAATCATTCTTTATGGAGGCTGGCACTCTCCCCAGCTGAAAGGGTTCTGGGACATTTATTTATTAGTTATGTCAGGGTCCTGAGTTACGTGGGCTGCTGGGTCTCAGGGCCTGAGGCCCCAGCTGGGGTCCCCCACTCTGAACCAGAGGCCCCCAAAAGAGAAGCATCGGTCATTAACTTTGTAAACATATTTTTAGCCCATATGAATGGATGCTCTTAGGTAAAACATTAATAAGCTGCATCACATTGGTGGGGAAAATTAAATGTAAATTAGATAATTAAAAATGAAGCTGATGCCCACTGCTTGGTGCGATTACCTCTTATTAGAAGTTATGAGAGGGGGACCGGGGTGAAGTGGGAGGCTGGTAGTGTGGTTCCAATGAAGGTGGGGGCTGCAAGAGATCACCTGCTAGAGCCCAGTTTGGTCCTTTTTAAATTTTATTTATTGATTTAGAGCCTGAGAGAGGGAAGGAGAAATGAGAGAGAGAGATTTGTTGTCCCACCTATTTGTGCATTCATTGGTTGACTCTTATATGTGCCCTGAACAGGAATCAAACCCACAACCTTGGTGCATAGCGATGATGCTCCAACCAACTCAGCTACCCTGAACCAACGGAGCTGCCCTGCAAGGGCCCGGTTGGACCTTTAGAAGATTCAGTTGCAGAGGGTGTTCCTGCGTGGAGCCCGGAGAGCTCTGGGTGCTGGGACCAGAGTCCTGGGTGTGGGCTGAGGTTCTGCCACTTGTGGGTCTCTGGGTCAGTGATTTCCCCTCACCGAGCCTCAGTGTTTCCTCATTTGTAAAAGAGTGAAAATAACGTACTTCACAGGACTGAGGCAGAGATTCTATGAGATCATGTCTATAAAGTACCCCGCCTTTGGCTTGGCACATAGTAGGTGTTCATTAAATAGTTGCGATCACTACGGTAGTAATATCATCGCCGTCGTTGTTGTGATTGAGTACCTCCTTGCGGCCCGCCCGGCTTGGGCCCAGGATGTTACAGACAAAAGTTTCTCCCTATGCCATCCCTGTTAGCACGTGGGGCAGGCACTTTATTCCCGCTGAATCAGAAGAGGAAAGCAAGGCTCCATCCAGGGGAATCAGTGGCCCAAGGTCACCCATCCTGTGAAGCAGGTGGCACTGTTTGTTATTCCAAGGTCACAGAGGAGCCTACCCTCCACAGCTTCCCAAACAGCGCGGGGTACATGGCCTCCTTTCTCTTTCCTGCACCTGCCCTGCTCCCGGCCCTGTGCTGGGGGTGGGGACCCAGAGGTGAGTCACTGTGGAGGGAGAGAGGCGGCCGGAGGGGTTTAGTCCCAGTGAAGTGATCTAACCCGAGCAGGAGACCAGAGACCAGACCGGCCTGGGGAGGGGCCTCCTCTGGGGACTCCCCAGGGGGGTGCCATCCAGTTCAGCATTAAAGGGGATCGGTAGAGGCCGGAGGATGGGCCAGGCAGGTAGCTGGGCCCGGCGGAGCGAAGGCAGGGCGCTGGGAAGCCGCGGCCCGGCCTGCGGTGGGCCGTGCAGGGTGCACGATGAGGGGGTGGGAGCGCGGAGCGGGTGAGTCACCGCTCCGGGGCCGGGCAGGCGGCGGCGGCGGAGCGGGGGGCGCATTCCTGGCTGGCAGGGCGGCCGGCACTAATGTCTTTCCCACATGGCCCCGAATTCCCGGCTCGGCACGATCACACGGGCAAGACGCTCCCGCGGCCACCCCCGCCCCAGCTGCCTGCTTCCCACAGAGCCGGGAGGGGGGCGCGGGGGGCGGATGGAGCCTGCGGACCGGCCCCTCCCGGGCGCGGCGGGGGCTGCGGCGCGGCCTCCGCCCAGGGCGCCCCGCTCCGGGAGGGGCTGCGGCCGGGGCGGTTTCGGGGAGCATGAGAACAGGGCCGGGCTGTGCAGCAGGGGCAGGAGGGAGGCCGGAGCGGCCATGGATCCTCGGCCACGTCCCCGCTTCCCCTGCCCCCAGGCCCCCGCCCCCGCCCTGGGTCGGGCCGAGTGGGCTGCGCGGTTGGAGGCGCCGCGGCCCGATGGGCGGCGGGTCACCCGCCATCGGCGGCCTCGGATCCGCCGCCCTGCGCGCCGCCCCCTGACCCCTGGGCCCCGGCTGGGTGGGGGATTATCTGAGGCTGCAGGGCATCCGGTGGGAGGCCGGGGCGGGGGTTCCCGGAAGAGGCCACACCCGGCCCCTAATTCCTTGGGGCGGAGGACAGCCCCGGCCCAGACGAGGGGACTGGGAGCCGCCTCTCTCCCACGCAGCCCCTGTCGCCGGGCCAGGCCCCTGGGGGGAAACTGAGGCTGCGAGGGCGGCCCACCCAGGGCTCCGTCTGCTGCGGGGAGTTGGCGGTCGTCCCTCCCAGCTGGGCTCAGAGGCGCTAATGAGAGTTAAATGTGGGGCGTGAGTCAGCGCCGAGCGAGCGGGGGCTGGAACCACCCCCAGATGTGGATGCTGGGTGGAATGGAGGGTTGACCAAACTTCTCAGCCTCCCTCGGCTCCCTCGTGCTTCATACCCTACCTACCACTTTGCAGAGTGGGGCATGGGCTCCTGGCTTAGCACACTTAGGCCCACCTCCCTCAAATGTCTGGCTGCCTGGCGGGGGGGCCGGGGGCTATGGAACCACAGGGGGATTCTAGATTTAGGGGACCCAGTACCCCAGAAATTGGGGGACGAACCAACACACCTGTTATTGTCGAGTGCCTGTGAGTCCTGGGGTATGGCGATGTGTCCTGGGAGGGGGCGGGGTGGGCAAAGAGCCCAGGCCACCCGGAAGGGTCCCCGCACCCCTGCCGCCCATCTGGCCTCGTTCAGACCACCAAGCGCTGACCACACAGGGTGCTGTCCTCCCCCCCAGTCCTGACCTCCGGCCCGCACAGGGACTTCAGTCTGCAGGCCTCATGTTCACATGTGTGTATACGCGTGCGTGCCCCCTATGGCTAGGTCGATTTCGCCCGGTGTGCATTTGTGCCCGAATGGGCAGGCATCTGTGTGTGTGTGTTGGGCCGTCTGTGTGGCTCTCGGTGTGGCAGGGGGCTTGAGAGGGTATGTGGGTATCTGCATGTGTGTGTCTGTGTGTCTCCTTGATGCTCTGGGTGGGTCTTTCTGTGTGACTGACTCTGAGTGTTTGTGTCATTCAAGCCTCATCCACAGGATCCCTGGCTCCTCCTGGAGCACCCTGTCTCCGTCACCACCAGGAGCCACAGGGCCGGGAAGTGGGTCTGGAAAGGAGCTGTGGGGAGATGCCGTGCCCGCGGTTCCCAGAATGTAACGGCCTGGCTGGGTGGGCAGCACCAGGGGGTGGGCGTGGGCAGCCACAGGAGAGCAGAAAAAGGGGATGGGGAGGGCCCTTGTTCAGGAGTCCCCTCCCTGCTCCCTCAGCTCCTAGCTCAACGCCTCCTGGCAGGAGCTTATTTGCATGGTATTTACATTTCATTTGCATCTCGTTCAATTAAAAACCTGACCAGCTCCCGCCTGCCTGGCGCTGCCTGCCCAGCCTGGTGAAAACATTGGTTGGGCATTGCCTGCTGCCTTCGCTACCCCCCACGGATTGACTGATATGGGAGGGGTCCTCCCCTCAGTGAGATCATCGGAGTCACCCACCCTAGAGAGTGCTGGAAGTGCAAATGGAGAAACTGAGGTAGGCCCGGAAAGAGCTTTGAGGAGCTACAGGCTAAGGGCCAGTCTTGGACAGGGCTAGAACAGCAGTAAGAGCCACCCCTTTATGGAAGAGTCACCGGGCCAGTAGTAGATGTGGTGTCTCATTTGAACTTCGCTATACCTTGAGGCCTTGTACTATCCCCATTTTACAGATGAGGAAACCACGGCTGAACAGGGCAAGCCCAAGGTCACTCAGCTGACCCCCGAATCAAATCTCTGTCAATGTGACTTCCAAAGTCCGTTCTCCAAACTCTGAGCATGACTGCCCAAAGCGTGCTTCCCTCCTCCTCCCCATGGCGTGAGTACTGCGGCAGCATTCGCCCTTCCCTGGGGCTGGCCTGATGTTCTCTTGCTTCCCTGCACTGACGGCCATGCCCATGCCCGTCCCTGCTACGGGGTGGAACACTCTCCCTGTGGAAGTCCTTCCTGGCACGGGGCCACAGTCTTCTCCATTGCCTTCCTGACAGTCAGAGCTGGTGACTTTGTAAAAGCCAATTAAGGACCCTGATAATGAGACAAACTCTAGGGGAAACTTCTAACTGGCCCAAGGGTGAAGGGTGGGCAGAGAGATCAGGTAGGTCTATGGAGCGAACCAGGGTAGGGAAACCTCCAGGCCTTCCTGTGCTGGGCCAGGGGCCTTTCTGGAGCCCCCTCTGTGTTGCCAGAGCTGATCTGATGGACCTCATCTACATGGGTGGGAACTCTTGGATTTGGGGACATTAGGGGTCCTTAGGCTGCCCAACGATCATCCGGGGCTCACAATCCAGCACTGGAACTGGGAAGCCTTGGTGCTGACACACCTCCTCCCCTTCCCCCTTCTCCCACCACCTTAAGGGCTCTAGGCGGATACTATCAATGTCTGGCCAATCAGATTAGTTCAGAGATGGACATGTTACCTGGCCTGGCCAATCAGGTTGAATCCAGGGCTTTGGGTGGTCTCTGATGTGGTAGCCACCACCACTGGGGGAGAGCTATCCATGGAGGAAACCAGCAGAGGGAAACTGATCCTGTACTTGAAGCCAAACACTCTTCCCTGTGAGCCTCAGAATGAACCAATATGTTCCATTTCAGCTTAAGCCAGTGTGTTGGGTTTCTTTCACTTGCAACCTGGAGTTCTGCCTTGCTCATTTTTGCCTCCAAGCCTTTGCCCATGCAGTTCTCCGCCTGGAACACCCTCCTCTTGCCCTCTCCAGACCGTTGATACTTGTGTTCAGAAGTCCAACTCACCTCTTCTCTAGGCAGCTCACTTCCGTTCTGTCCCCCATCCCTCCTGGCCCCACTCACTCGGGAGTGTTACCTGGAGCTTCTGACCCCCAGCGTGGTGCCCAGGGTCTATGCCCAGAACTGCTTTGTTAATTCCCTTTTCCATGGCTTTCCTCTCTTTGCTCCAAAGTGGATTGAAAATACCTAAACGCCATGAGCTGAGTCTCCTCCTAGGGAGAGGAGTGGTTAGATCCCTGGTTTTAGCATCAGGCAGCCTCAGTTCGGATTCCAGTCCGTCTGTATGATCTGTGAACCTCTGCTTCTGTGCCTTAGTTTCCTGTTCTTTAACATGGGGTTGTTGTGAGGACTGAAAGAGTCTGCATGAACAAAGTGCTTAGCACAGGAGCCCACACGTTTCCTGGGCGCCCCACTCTGTGCTCATGTTACTGTGCAGTACCTAGAGCTGAGTGAGGGCTCAGCTGTGCGGCACCCCCAGGCATGGCACAGTCCCTGCCTCCAGGGCTGCCTTCAGAGGGCGGAAGCTGGGGAGTGGTCCCAGCTAGAGTGGCCAATCAGGAGAGTGGGGGCAGCCTTCCCCAGACTGCTAGGGGTCCTCTCGGAGAACAGGGGCCCTTCCTGTTCCCCTTCCTTCCGACGCCCCGGGGGCCCTTGGTGGGGAGAAGCATGGTCATCCCCTCCCCCTCCTCTCCCTGCAGTCCCCTGGAGCCGGTGCTGCTCAGAGTTAATCTCCTCGCCCGTCAGGGGGTGACAGGAGGTGTCTGTCATTCGGAGCCGAGGCCGTCAGCCTCGCTGGCTAATTGGGACGCAGGCGCCGAGAGCACGGGAAATGGCCGGAGGGAAGGAGCGGGAATGAGGGAAGGGAGGCTGCCCTCGCCTCCTTCCCGCCAGGCTCGCGGCTGATCCACGGGGCTCCTTATAGGGGAGGGGGGAAGGCCGATCAAAGGGGGAAGGGGCTGTGGGATGGGGACTCTGTGACCTTGGGCATATTGCTATTCCTCTCTGAGCTCCGTATTATTATTATTCATAATGACAACAGCAAGCCTTTATTGAGCAATTACTGTGCAAATCAGTTCCCAGCATGCCCGCTGAAAACCTCCAATGGTTTTCTATGGTCCTTGGAATTAAAACCATTAAAACCGGACTCCTTCCCAAGGTCTTTGAAGACCCCTGGTACCCACGCCTCTGCCTTCCCTGTTCCCACTGCGTTAGCCACCCCACTTTTCCCACAGGGCAAGCCCTTCCTGCCTCAGGGCCTTTGCACTGACTGTTTCTGGAACACCCTTCCTCTGCCTCTTTCTATGATGGACTCCTCATTATTCAGATCTCAGCTCACATGACACCCCCAGCGACAAGGTCCCCAGCTGACCACCTTATCCAATACCTCTGTCCTCTACCTCCAGTTACGCCATTATGTCAACTTATTAATGACCCTGCTTGTATTACCATAGCATTGTCATAATGTGGAATCCTCTCCTTTCCGTATTTGTGGTTTAGATTCCTTCTCCCTTTCTAGAACGGAAACCCCTGAGATGTACGGCTGAAACCCCAGAGCCTAAAACAATACCTGGCACATGGAAGGCACTCAATATACAGAGATTAAACCAATAAAATCCAGGCATCCTGATAAGCACTTCCAACTTAATTCTCAGAAGAATCTTAGAAAGTCGGTGTTATCTGGCGAGAAAACTGAGGCTCAGGAGAGTCTGTGACTAAGTTATGGTAAGTGGACGCTGTGCCCTAGAGTGTGAGGGCTGAGGAGATGACGGTGGAGGCCTCTGCCAGCCTGGCTGCTCAGCTGAGCACGGCTGGTGAGGGGGCACACACAACCAGATGACGCCAGGGCCAGGGGCTGCTGCACCAGGGTGGAAGCTTCCTCTGGGAGCTCAGCCCTCAGCAGCTGCTTGTCCACGTGCTGGCTCCTAGGCGTGGCATTCAAGGCCTGGCACAATCCACCTCCCAACGTTCCTTTCTCCTGGTCCCTGCTGTCCCCAGACATCCTGGAGCAGTCCCTGCCCTCCGTGCCTTCAGTTCCATGGCTTGTCACAGTGTCCATGCACCTTTGGGGCCCAGCGCCATGATGCCTTCCCTAGGAAGGGCTCCCAGGGCAGTGTTCCTGCAGCGTTGTTTGTAGGCGTGAGGCTCTCTGCCATGCTGTCAGCAGTCTGTGTTACCCTCAGCCCCCACCGCATGGCTGCACAGAGCTGTTCAGTCAGCATCCTGCTATCTGCCCTTCACCCAAAGACCCCAGGTGAGACCACATTTCTGAGTTCCTGGATCTCTCGTTTCTATTCAGCTTCTTGGCGCCTCCCAAGCCTGAAATCTCAATCTAGCGTGGAGGCAGGGGTATGTGTGGGCTGCAAGATGCCTCTGTAAACCAGGCCTCACCTGCCAATCAGACCCTCGAATACGCGTTACAATTGTGTTTACAGCTAATGGGGATAGGATATTGGCCTCTGTTAACTTATGTGGACCACAACTCATCGGCCAGTCACAGCAGCTCCCTCCTCTGTCCCCATGTCAGGGTCTCTAGGAGGTCCTGGGCCTGGTGAAAGCTTGAGGCTGAGTCCAGGCTGTACGTAGTCTCTCTCCCTCTTCTTCCAAAATCACGGAGCCACAGATTTCTTCTTTCTAGTCCTTGCTACCATCCCATTACTGACATCTTGGTTTCTTCCTGTCCTTTTCCTCCCCGCCCTCCAGCCCAAGCAGCCATATCAGAAGTGTGCCTAGGTGTGTGGTTGGCTGTGGGGGAGGCAGACTCGCCTGGTGTGAGAGAGGCTGAGGTATGAGGATGTGACTGGGGATAGCCCAGCCATCAGCCAGGTCACCTACCAGCAGCAACACTACAGCGTCACCTCCTCCTTTCCCTTCTGTTCAACCTCGGTCATGGAGTGACAGGCAACCCAGACCCCAGAGGTTTCCTGTTGCATTGCTGTGTGTGTGTGTGTGTGTGTGTGTGTGTGTGTGGTATCTGCCTTGGCCTGCCACTGGCTTCCCTGCTCTGACTCCCCACACTTCTCCCAGTAAGAGATGGAGGGGAAGGAGGAGCAAGGATAGGCAAGAACCTTCCCATCTCTGTCTCCACACATTGGAAGTAGACAAGGTTAGGGGAACCCTAAATAGATACTCCCCCAAGCCTCTCTTGGGGGGATACCAAGAGAGGGAATAGGGTACCAGGGCCTGGCCTCTGTGCATTTTGATGTTATGTGAATAGCATGCAAAGCAGGTGCAAATATTCTGCAAACTAGAACATTTTTTTTTTCTTGTCAACAACTCTGACAGGCTCTGAAATGGGTTATAGGGGAGCCCAGGGGAAGATGTGGAGGTGAGAGTAGGCCTCATCACTGCTGGCCAAGAGGATGCTACCTTGTTCAAGCAGTACTTGAGCACCTACTGTCTACCTGACACCAAAGTGGGCTTCTGAGGAATCAGGTGAAGCCTCAGGCACGCGGGGAAGCAAGGGCAAGATCCATGTGCACAGGACTTTGGGGGAAGGCCTTTCGGAGACACCTTTGCATTTCACAGCACACGAGGCCAGCTCCACCAAATCGCTGTGTGATCATGGGCAAGGCACTTCTCTGGAAGCTGCTGTTCCTTAGCTCTGAGCTCCTAGAGAACCAACAGAGATTGTGCTGTCCAAGCATCTGCCTGAGGACAGGGCCTGGGCATGTTTTTCTCTGTCCCCACAATAGCCAGTTCCTGGAGGGTCACTCAACTGATTGAACGAATGATACTGAATGCTGACTACTGCTCTTCCCTGCTCTGACTCCCCACACTTCTCCCAGTAAGAGATGGGCAGGCCCATCTTGAGACCACTGAGAGGGTGGAGGGTTACTTGGAGTAACCCTCGGAAGCAGCTCCTTCATGCTTCCAAAGGCCAACGTGGGTTCAAATCCCGCCTTTCTCACCAAGCTTCTGTTGCTCTACCTCACCCCTACACCCACCTCATCTGCCAAACTATATCACTAATCCAGCAATCTCTCCTCCACCTTTTTCTTCCCTCTAACCCATCTTTTCCCCCTCTTCCTTGGTCTTCCTGCTTGTACCTTTGCCTTATACTCTGATCTATACCGAAGCCAGAGGGATCTTACAAAAAATTTGTCAGACCTTGTCACTCCAGCTTAGAACCCACTTTGCATACACCCTGACACCTCGCCTGCTTTGCAAAGCCCTGTTCTATCTATCTGCTTCCCCGTTGGGCCGTGTCCACAGTGGCTTGCTCTACATAAAGCATGTCAAACTCAAAGGCTAACATGGGCCAAATAAACAAGGTTTAAGTTTTATGTGGGCCGGAAAAAAACCAAAAGCTTCATTTTTATAGAAATGTAGGTTTCTTTCGATAGAGACGTGCTGAATACAAGGGGTTGAAATAAATGAGTCATCGTTAACATAATAGGACATTTGAATAAAAATTAATATTTTTTTCTTGAACATTAACTTACCAGACACTGAGTAACTGCACAAATTAATAAGTGTAAGGCAAATAAACCTATTTTTCTTGTTCTCCAAAAGCAAATTATTTCCTGTTGCGCACGCCAAACCACTCAGTTCAAGACTAATGACGTGGCAATTGGCTCGAAAGGAATCAAATGTTTGCTGCTGGTATTAGTGGAGAGAAATGGTGCGCCTGCGCGTAAGGCATGTAAGGGAAATGAATGCAACACGATTATAGTCATCAGTCATTAGCGAATGCATGTCAAACTTGCAGCCCACAATGCATATTTTTGTGGCCCAGCCAATGTAATGGTATGTAAGAAAAGTTTGAATAGACATTTTGTAACTTAATTTTTACAATATCCCGTTTTACATAATTATTAATAACGAACTACAACATCCGCTAATGGCTGATTTCTATAATCGCGTTACATTCATTTCCCTTACGCGCAGGCGCACCATTTCTCTCCACTAATACCAGCAGCGAATATCTGGGCAGCCAATCGCCACGTCATCAGTCTTGGACTGAGCTGTTTGGCGTGCGCAACAAGAAATACCTTGCTTTTGGAGAACAAGAAAAATAGGTTTATTTGCGTTACACTTATTTGTGCAGTTACTCAGTGTCTGGTAAGTAAGTGTTCAAGAAAAAATATTCATTTTTGTTCAAATGTTCCATTATTTTATGTTAACGATGACTCATTTATGTCAGCCCTTTGTATTTAGCGTGTCTCTGTCGACATAAACCTAGGTTTCTATGAAAATTGACGCTTCTGTTTTTGTGTGGCCCACATAAACTTAAACCTTGTTTATTTGGCCCGCGTTAGCCTTTGAGTTTGATGTGCTTGCTCTATACCCTGTCCTTTAGCTGGTTGGCTCCTCTTGGCCTTTCGAGCCTCAGTCCAGATGTCACCTCCTCAGAGAGGCCCGCCCTGACTACCACGGCTCACACAGCCCCAAGTGACAGTCTCAGGTGACCTATGTTAACACCTTCGTGGCTCTTCAGACTCCGAAGTTCAACTATTTGTTCACTTGATTACAGTCTGTCTCCCTGCAAGTCCTGAGGCAGGGGAGTAGACTATTTTTGTTTTCTGGTGTCTCCACAGTCTAAACAGCGCCTGGCACGCATTAGATACTCAATAAACATCTGAAGGATGTGGTTGGGGAGACCTAGCCCCTCTCTACCTCAGTTTCCTTCTTCTGTGGGGCTTCGCCTCTTCCCCTCGGCCTCTCGGGGAGCGCTCTGGATGAGATCAGAGATGGCACAAGGCGCCTTCCGGGAGGAGGGACGCGGTGCCTGCCTGGGGATGAGGTCAGTGCGTCACACGCCACTCTGCTGTGCAGGAGGCGAGCAGAGCCGGCAGGATCCTCTTAGTTAGACCCCGGCCCCGGCAGAAGGTCCTCGATGGGCAGGGGAGGGCACGCCACCCCTTCCTTCCTCGGGCGGGAGGCTCCTCCCGGCGGGGCCTCCTCTCCCCTCCCCAGGGAGGCAGGTGGAGCCGCGTCCCCATCTTTGTTCCCATCTGGAGCGCGTTTGGCGCGGGGTGGCGGGGGCGGGGCTGCGCCCCCGCGGTGCCCGGAGAGCCGGGCCCGCCCGCTTATCTGATCTGCGGCTAATTGAAACTCCCTGCTCGCGAAGGTCAGCTCGGTCCCCTGACAGCTGCCGAGCCGAGCCGGGCCGGATGGAAAACCCGGGCTGTGCAGGGCCCGGCGGGGAGGGGTGTGGGGGGCCGCCTCTGCGGCGAAGCAGACAAAGGCGGCCCCTCCCGCCCCGTGCGCGCTGCTGGGGGTCCCCGGAGGCGGCGGCCTGGGCCCTTGGACCCGGCGGGGCGCTCTGGCCCGGGTCACACGGCCCACAGCTCCAGGAGGGGCGCCCTGCATCCCCACGCACCCGCCCGCCCCGCTCCCACGCCGGGGCCCCGTCTGGGGTCTCTGGGAGAGTCACCCCCAACTTCCTGCCCCTACCCCGCCTCCACGCCCCGGCTCTGAGACTTCCTGCCTCCCTGGCTCCGGGCAGCTCGGTCTGTGGGAAGCCGGCGGAGCAGGGGCGGCCGGGTCCCCTCCCCCTCCGCGCCCGACGGGGCTCGAGTCCGGGAGGAAGTGTGCGCGGTGGGGGGCCAGGCCTGGTCCCCGGGCGGCCATCCGGTGGGGCAGGTGCGGCCTCCGCGCTGGAAGGGAGGGAGGGCTGGCGGGCCTGTTGCTGGCGGGGTTCGGGCGGGGGCGGAGGACGCCGGGAGCGGCCCGTTTCCGGGATTCCGGGTGCAGATGGGGCCCAGGCCCCGCTCACGCTTCCCCTGCCCTCCCGCCGGGGAGCCTAGGCCGAGGTGCTGGGGGCTCCCCAGGTGGCCGCTTTGCAGCGCCTTTTGGGCCTCTGCTTTCCCAGCCTGGAAAATAAAAAACAACCCTAACCACAACTACCATTTTTCGGAACCTCGTGACTAGGGTAGTTCATGCACTTTGTCTCCAGTCTCCCAAGTCCATTTTGCGGACGAGCAAGCTGAGATGCAGGGAAGCGGTGACCCTCCCAAGTCACATGGCTAGCACGTCCTCAGGCGGGACCTGGCTGCCGCCCCCCAGGGGTCCCCTGTTAGCGGGGCTCCGGAGCGGGGCGCCTATGTGGGTCGGACCCCCTGGGCATTCACAAGCGCAGGGACCCCCTCCCGGCTGCTCGCTGCACCGTGTCCTCGCCTGGGCGCCGCGCACGTGTTTCCCGGCGCAGCCTCCGGTGCCAGCGCCCGGGGACAGGCAGCGCCAAGCGCACCGGGCCCGGGCGCGCCGTCCCCTCTGGGACCCGGCACAGTCACGAGGCTGGAGCCGCGGGCGGCGTGGGGCGGGGGCAGGGGCCTCGGAGGAGCGTCCACGCGGGCCCCGGCGCCTGGGAGGCCGCAATCCTGGCGTCTGCAGCCGGCGAGGCGCGGGGTGACGCGCGGGGGCCCAGCTACCGTGACCTCCTCCGCGGTTTCCATGGAGACGGTGCACTATAAATAAAAAAAAAAAAAGAGGAGGAATTTCAAACCCGTTTTCTACGGCGCTTGGCGGGAGGGGGGCGGGGGGAGGAAAGCTCTCTTTGAATCGAGTTTCCCATTTCACCTTCCCAGGCGGTGGGAGCGCTTCCTCCCCCGCAGCCCAGCCGGGAAATTGCCGCCCCTCACGCCGCGTGGTGCCCCCCGAGGAAGCTAATTAGAGCAGCCCAGGAAACCGGGGACCGGGGACCTGGCCCCGGGGGGCCGGGGGCCGGCTCTAGGGAGTGTGTGTGGGGGGGCGCCTACAAATTGCTGCCACCTCCTCCCACCCCACCCCCCTCTCCAGGCGCGCACGCAGGCCAGGGCACAGGGCGCAGGCGGGAGGTCGCATCTGCAGCTTTGGCGCAATGAATCAGGCGCGGCCGCTGTCGCCGCCGCGGAGCGCGTCTGGCATCCGGAGTCTCCCGGGATCGAAAATAATTTGGGCAAAGCGGTGGGAGGTGTGTGCGCGCGCGCTCCGAGGGGAGGGCGGGGGAGCGGGCCGGGCGGGGTGCGCCGGGCGGGGGGAGGTGCCATCCGACAGCCCCGCTGTGGTGAGAACAGAGTTGACACTTCTTTCCTCTCCGCTCACTGCAGCGAGTACCGCGAGGGGGTTTAACCCTCTCGCCGCTTGGAGAGGCGGAGGCGCCGCCAGCGCCCTCCACGGGCCCGCCCGGCGGGGGGCCAGGTGCGCGCCCTCCTGGGAGACCGGTCATTGCGGCCCGGCCGGTTCGGCGCTCCGCCCCCCAGACAGGCACGCCCACTGGGACATTTTTTCCAGGCATTCTCTCCCCCCCAGGGCTTTTCCGGGCCTCTCGTTCTACCTTCCCAGGTCTGGGAGTGTCGGGGCCCTGGCCTCAGTTTCCCCACCAGATGCAAGGCTGTGCGTGTGTCTGGGAGGGCACTGCAGTCCGGCGACCCTGGCTGAGTGGCCGCCCGGCGTGGGCACTGGGCAGAGGCGGGGTGGGGGGGGGCGGTGAGGGCGGCGGGCGCCGGAGCCCCACCCGCCCGCCTTCCTCTCCCGCCGCGCTCCGGGCGTCCTTCATCAAAATGGCCGGGTTCCTGTTTTTGCCTCTGACGGCAGAAATGTCACCGCCGCTGCATTAAGCACGCTCGGCGGGAACTCGTTTCGGATCCGGGAGCTGGCGCTCAGCCCTGCCGAGCTGCCTGCTGCAGGGGGTGGGGGCGGGCTGGCTGGCCAGTTGGCCTGACTCGGGTCAGCCTTTGTCTGTTCCGGTTTCCACCTTCCTGCCTCTCCAGCCGCCCCCTCCCTCAGCTGTGCCGGCTGCTCCCACCCTGCTCGTCTTTTTTTTTTTTTTTTTTTTTTTTTTGAGGGTATTCAGACTCTTGTGCCTGTCTGGCTCAGGGATGGCAGGGGGAGGTGACTGGGGAACAGAACTCCTTCCTCCTCCCCACTCCTGTAATGGGGAAACCCCTCTGAAACCCAGGGATCTTGTGGCCTGAAGTTCCCCCAACAAGGCCCGAGAAGGGGTGCTTTCCACTTCCCTGACCTTCCTTTCCACCAGAGGCTCCCACCACCCCAGGAATTCTCAGAACTTGGCCTGTGGGCTTGCAGATGTGGGGGTGGAGGGGAACAGTAGTGGAGAATCTGATTCAGTGGGTCTGGGGTGGTCCCGTCATCTGCATGCTTCCCGAGACCTCCAGCAGGCAATCGAGGCGGGAGAGCCCACTTCTCGTAACCATGGAGCTCTGACGCCCAGCTCTGACTCCTGGGTAAGGGGGCCATGCCTCCCAGCCAGGGCTTCCTCCCCTGGGCGGGGAATGGTCGAGTTGTTCCCTGGAGGTGGTCTCATCTGTGGGTCTCCCCCGCCAGCCCTAGAGCTTGGGCCTTTTTCATCCCCAGGAAGTATCACCCTGTCATCGATTCAACAGTGACAGATGCCTGGTTAGTGCTTGAGAGCTTGCCCTTCCTGGACCCATGTCCAGCCACACTTCTTGGTCAAGCATCAGATCCAGTGATGGCGGGAAAGAGGCCAAGTACTTTAGTCCCTCCCCCTCCCCCAGGGCATGGTGATGGGACGGAGTGTTGATGTTGGGCGTTCGAGGGGCAGGAATAGGAAACCCAAGTTGGAGAGGCCTTTGGGAACCTGGGATCCCCTGTCACCTTGGGAAGAGCAGGTGGGGGGAGCTGTATGAGGATGTAGGATCAACATATGCCTGGAACCGAGGGCTGACGCCTTTCTTTCGGGTGCTTTGAGACGACTGGTTTCTGAAGTGTCGCTCAAGGATTGTGGTTGGAATGCTGGAAGAACTTCCTGGAACTGGGTCTATGCGCCAGGAAGGGTCCTGGGTGGTGTCTGGGCACGAGAACATTCAGGTTTGCGTTGGGGAAGGGGCATGTGTCTACTGGAGGCTGGTGGATGGATGGCTGAGGTGACCTCCTGGAGCTTCTGCTGGGCTGTAGGCAGCAGAGGGCACCAGCGTTGGGCCCTGTTATTCTTGCACACACTGGCCTCCATGTCCACCCCTTCTCAACTGCACTCATCCAGACACACTGGCCCATCGGTTCTGATGCCCTCACATGCACATCCATGTACCCATGAATATGTGTGCACACACTTGCTGAAACACCACATGTGTAACACACTATGCACGGATACACAGAGTATGCACTTGGGCACCCAGATGCACACAGGCCCTAAGGTGCTGTGCACATGGGTATGCTGAGGTACCAGTGTACACATTAACACCTGTGTGCACACACATGTGCGCAGGTGGGCAAACCCCTAGACATTTTCTCTCCCATCAGCTAATCTGAGTGTATGTGGACTGTGTGTGTCCCAGGAGGATAGGGCTATCTTTGTTCATCGCCAAGAACCCAGGAGAACAGAGATTTGTTCAACCTCAGGGCCCGCGTGCTTGGTGCTTGGAAGGTGTACAATTATCTGGAATAAATGAGTAAATGTACAAGTGTATACAGTGAATGTATGAGTGCATAGCAGCCATAATAGTCAAAGCAGCATGCAGTGAGCTCTGTCATTGTAGGTGCCATCTCAGCTAAGCCCCATTGCAACCTGGGAGTCAGGTGCTATTCTAATTCCTGTTCAGGCGTGTGGGACGGGGGCCCTGGGAGACCGTCCCTACCTGTGTCCGTTTCCTAGGGCTGCCCTAGCAGAGTGCCTCGGACTGGGCGGCTTAAACAACAGAAATTTATTGTCTCACAGTTCTGGAGACCAGAAGTCCAAAAGCACGGGATTGGCACCTCCTTTTGAAGGCCGAGGGAAGGAATTCTTCCAGGCCTCCCTCTCTACTGGACTTGTCAATGGCCATCTTCTCTGTGTGTGTGTCTGTGTCCACATTGCCCCTTGCGAGGACCACTGGGAGTATTGGATTTGGGTCCACCCTACTGACTTTGATTTAATGTGGTTATCTCTGTAAAGGAGCTGTCTCCAAAAAAAGATCCTATTTTGAGATACTGGGGGATTTAAGGACATCAACAGATGAGTTTGAGAGGGTATACAGTTCAACCCATAACACTACCCAAGGTCACACATCTAGGGAGTAGGAGAAGCAGGGTTTGATCCTAGGTCTGGAAGGCTAGAGCCCATAGCATCGCCTTATCATAGGAAGGAGAGAGAAAGAAAGAGAGAGGGGGTGGGGGGGAGGGGAGGAGAGAGATGGATCCTGGTGGCCGCTCTCCGTGACTCCTCATCTCCCACCGGCAGGTGGGCATCTAGTGCCTGCTCGCATGAAGGAGCTGGCCCTTTGCAGCCTAGGCTTTACTGCTCCTTCGGCCATGATAAGGGCACCTAAAGCCATCCATCCCCCAGCTCCCTGGTGACCACTGCTGCCCGGCCAGTCAACACTGACAGGTGTGCCTGGAGATATGCGCCGAGGGCCGGGGGCTGCCTGACTCCCCACCAGCTGCCGTCTCCGATGCTGCGGCCTCATTTCAGAGGCTTCTGGCTTTGACGTGCTCAGGCCAGTCAGGCGGGAAGCTGGAGCCAGCCTGTGTGTTGTGGCGCATGAGGGGGGGTGGGGGGGAGTCACGAGGCCTCTTGCATCAGCCGGGGCGGCTAGAACCAGCCAGGTCCATGCTGACCTGTGTTCACAGCCTGAACCTCTCTCGCCTTGTGCTCCTTTGAGTTGTCCGAGGGCGGCGGGGGGTGGGGGTGGGGGACAGGGGATGGGAAGAATGTTAAAAAGGAGGCCCATTCCCTGGGCAAATGAGGGAGACAAAACCCCCAGTCTGATGGGGTAGGCACAGGCTCAGTCCGTGGGGAGCCCGGACTTGGGAGGCATGGCTTCTCCTTTCAGTCTGAAAAGTCCTAGCTTTTCTGAGCCTCACTTTGCCCATCCAGGAAGTGGGGACCACAAGCTAGTTTGCCGTGAAGCTTTGGGAGTTCCTGTGGTAGAGAAGGACCAGGATTAACATGGTCCTTACCCCCTGCAGAGGGACAGCATTTAGAGGGATGATGATGATAATGGATACTATTTGCTGAGCATATCCTGGGCCTCAGGCTGAATGCTGAGTGCATTCTTTACCCAGTTACCTCAGTCTTTCTATGAAGTCTGGGAGGCATCTACCATTGTCACTGCCATTTTGTAAATGAAGAAATAAGGTGCAGTGAGGCAGGGAGGTGGACTTGCCCAAAGTCACACAGCTGGAGAGTGAGGCAGTGGGCCTCTGACCCTGCTCTGAAGAGTTCCCAGCAGGCCCTGCGACTGCAGGGGGCAGGGGTATCCAGGTGGCAGCGGTCTCCAGGTGGCAGCAGTGGGGTGAGACTGGGAATGGCCCTGGTTCTGGGATCCCCACCCGCTAAACCTTACCCTGGCCTCGATGGCCATGGCTGAGGCGTGTCCGTGGTGATGGTAAAGGTGAACCCAGCACCCGCCTCCACACTGGTTTGGTCCTCACAGCTGCCCTGTTTGACGGACGAAGATGCACTCAGTCTCCTACACAAGTTGGAAGGTGACCCAGGTCTCAGACTCCAGTGTCCTCACTGTGTGTGGCTGTTCTTTCTGCTGGAGGCCATTTCAGAACAAACCTTCTGTGTGTCCACCCCCATCCACTTCCCTGCTCCCGGGCTGATGAACCCAATCCCAGTCGCAACACCAGTGGTAACGGTTGACGCGCACCGAACCCTCACTTTGTGGTGGGTACAGTGCTTAGGTGCGTTTTTGCAGACTCGGAATCCTTCTCAACACCGTGCTTCAGGCAGTCCCGGCCGGCCAACGGGAGTAGGCAGAGGAATTCAGTTCATGTCAGTCAACATGAGTGAATATCTACCGTGAGGCAGGTACAGTCTCAATCATCTGGGGACCCCAGACTTGGGGGAGGCATGGCCTCTGCCTTCAGGGATTTTTTCAGAAAAGTCTTAGCTTTTCTGATTGGGCTGGGATGGCGGACGTAGGGGAGAACAAGGGCAACATCTGGGGGCAGATGTGAGATGATTGTGATCATGTAGGGGAATGGCTTGACTATATGGACACGGGCATGTGGCCCTCATGTCTAAATGTCTAATTGAGCCGAAACTGGTTTGACTCAGTGGATAGAGCGTCGGCCTGCAGACTGAAAGGTCCTAGGTTTGATTCCGGTCAAGGGCATGTACCTTGGTTGCGAGCACATCCCCAGTAGGGGGTATGCAAGAGGCGGCTCATCCATATTTCTCTCTCATCGATGTTTCTAGCTCTCTATCCCTCTCTCTTCCTCTCTGTAAAAACTCAATAAAATATATTTTAAAAAAAAATGTCTGATTGAGGGGCTGGGTAAAGTTTCTTTCTTTTAAAAAAATATATTTTATTTATTTTTTTACACAGAGGAAGAGAGAGGGACAGAGTCAGAAACATCGATGAGAGAGAACCATCGATCAGCCGCCTCTTGCAAGCCGACACTCTATCCACTGAGCCAAACCGGTTTTGGCGGGAAAAGTTTGTTAGATGAAGTAAAATTTAAGCTGAGGGATGAGAGGTCAAGATGATTTAGACAGGCAAAGACAAAGGGTCTAGGCTGGGAGAACCATTTAGAGCCACAGAGGCCTAAAGGTAAGGAGGAGAGCCTATCTGAGGAACTGAAGGATGCTCATTGTGGCGGGAGGGGGGGGGGAGAGCATGAGTGGGTATAGAGGAGGGTAGGGCATTGATTCAAGGCCCTTCAGCCCAAGAGAAGAGGTCTGGTCTTGACCCTGTGGCCTGGGAGCCCCTTGATTCAGCTTCCTGTGCCCACTTCCACCTGGTACTTTCCTGTCTCCAAGACCCTCACATCAATCAGACATACCCAATATCACGGCGCACTGCGTGGAGCAAGGGTTACCATGCCCATGTTACAGATGAAGAAACTGAGTCTCAGATATGGCAGGGCTGCTCTACTCTATCTGGCTGGTAAGTGGCGCATTGGGCCCGGGTCCTAGTCCTCTCCGGGTTACTTGCAGGACACAGCGCGGATTCCGGGATGATGCTATGCGGCTGAGTTGGGGTGCCGCCTGGTTTGGGGAGGCCCTTGGGAGACAGAGGGAGGGTGAAGGCTCCCCGTCTCTAAAGCTCAGAGCTGGAGAGAACCGCCACCGCCTCCCTCCCGCAGTCCAGCCCGCGTGGCTGGCGGGGTGAGTCAGCCTGGATGAAGTCACCGCTTCCGCACAGCCCGTGCCCCCTGACCTGGGAGGCGCCTGCCAGGGGCACCGACCGAGTCGGAGGACGGGCCGGGCAGCTCTCCAGGTTGCTCCGTTACAGCTGATTTAGGGGGGCTGGAGGTGCCCGGAGCCATCAGGAGCAGCTGGGCGTCTGGGGCCGCAAGGCCCATAAGTCATGCGGCTGCCCGCCCCTCCCCGCCATGCGCCCCGAGAGGCCGGTGATGAATCGCCGGGGACTGGGCTCATCAAAATCAGTTTATGCCAACGGGAAATTAATTTCTGTCTCCGCAGTGAGGTGTGGGGAAGGGCAGGGCAGCTCCAGAGGCAGGCTTTTGATGCACTGCAGGGAGGGGACAGGGCCGTGCAGTGTGGCCACGGCTGTCCCTGGGCGGGAGGCCCTGTCCCTTCCACAGAGGAAGTGACTGAGGCTTCAGAGGCGCCTCCTCATCTTGGGGACAAGAGCCCAGACTTTGCTCTTTATTATCGGGTCTAGTAATAATTAATGTCGTTTTTAAACATTCGTTTAAAATCTTGCTTGGCGTTGACTTGTATTGACATAACCTTCAAACACGTGGTATCTACAGAACGTGTGAAGTGCAATTAACAAGTTTTGCTTGAAAAAGTTTGTGTTTGGTTTGGTTTTCGTTGCAAAACTAGGGCTAAGAAGATGGCGGATGAAGAGCATATTCGGCACTGCATGCTTTACGAATTCCAATTAGGAAGAAAAGCAAGTGAGGCTGCAAAAAACATCTGTAGTGCTCTTGGTTAAGATGCAGTTAGCGCCAGAAAATGCCAGCGTTGGTTTGAGAAATTTCGCGAGGGAAATTTTTCGTTAGATGACAAGAGTGGTCGAGGCCGTGTGTCCAATTTTGATCAAGAAGCTCTTCAAGCTCTTTTGGTGCAAAATCCTCAAATTACCCAACAAGAGCTTGTGACAACTTTAAATTGTTCACAGAAAACAATTTCCAATCAATTGCGTGCACTTGGCAAAGTCCAAAAGTTTGGAAAATGGGTTCCTCATGAATTGACCGACAACAACCGTAATCAAAGAGTCACAATTTGCAGTTCGCTCCTCTCTTGTCAAAACCGTTTGCCGTTTTTAGAGCAAATTGTTACCGGAGATGAAAAATGGGTACTGTATGTTAATTTGAAAAGGCGGCCTCAATGGTTGGACAAAAATGAGGCTCCGCAGCCCACGCCAAAACCTGACTTGCATGCGAAAAAAGTGATGTTGTGTGTTTGGTGGAATTTTAAAGGAATTCTTCATTATGAACTTTTATCATCTAACCAAACCATTACAAGTGCAGTGTATAGTGCCCGATTGGAAAGGTTAGCCCAAGTTTTAAGAGAAAAAGAACCCGCGCTGATTAATCGGAAGGGCGTAATTCTTCACCACGATAACGCACGACCGCATACTGCAAGGATCACTGCTGAAAAACTGCGCCAGTTGGAATGGGAAGTTCTCCCTCAACCTGCATATTCTCCTGATATTGCCGCTTCCGATTACCATTTGTTTCGTTCTTCACAAAACTTTCTTCTTGGAAAAAAATTTAATAATGAAGAATGCCTCAAAAATGCATTGACTGAATTTTTTGCATCAAAATCACAAGAATTTTACAACAGAGGGATTAAAATGCTTCCTGAGCGTTGGGCACAAGTAGTAGAAAACAACGGCAACTATATTGTTGATTAAATTTTGTTGTATTGTTTAAATAAATTCGATTTAAAAAAGTAATAATTCCCTCTTCCCTCCCTCTTTTGGTTCCTCCCCTATTTTTTCCCAAGTATTTACGAAGCACCTACTATGTGCCAGGCACCGTTCTATGGCGGGGACACAGTGATGCACAAGAAAAAGTCCTGCTTTTACGGAGCATGCTGTGATGGCTTGGGTAAGACGGACAGATAGGTAACAGATGAAAAAGAACATAGCAGACGGGGAAGTGCTGGGCTAGCACTGCGATGGGGCGGTGTGCTCCGGAAAGACCTCTCCGAGGAGGAGGCAGGGAAGCTGACACTTGTTTTGAGATGATGGTAACTCTTCCGTTGTGAAGGAAAATTGCTGAAAATCTAGTCCTGTGGGGGCTGGGGCTGGGGCTGGAACAGGGAGAGAGTGCATTCCGGGGAAAAGAATCAGCAAACGTAAAGGCAGGGAACTCCCAGCCAGCAATTCCTGTGACTGCGTCCCCCCGTGTGGCTCAGCCCGGGCCTGGCCGTCTGGGCTGGAGCGCTGAGTGAGTGGCCCTGCTTCTGGAATGTCTCTCTGATTAGGGAGGCAGTTCAGTGATTTAATACATTGTTGTTGTTTTTTATTAGAAACAAGTGTGGATCCATAAGCCTCTTTAAAAATACAATGAGATGTCAAAGAAACTTTGGGTGGGTCAGCTGGGCCCTTTATAGGGGAGACGAGGTCTCCATGGCCTTGGCAGAAAGACGGGCGGAGGGGGCAGGCAGGGAACCTGCTCTGAGGTAGGGGACGGGCTGTCCTCGGAAGGCCGCTATTCCCTTTTCCACCCAATTTCGGAGCTAGGAGACAGATGGACTGGCGCTGGTTGGGGTCTGAGTATCAGTCTGAAAACATTGGACAAGAACTGGAAAAACCGTTGAATAGTTAGGGAAATTGGGTGTAAGAAATGAGCCAGAAGCCGAAGCCGGTTTGGCTCAGTGATAGAGCGTCGGTCTGCGGACTGAAAGGTGCCAGGTTCGATTCCGATCAAGGGCATGTACCTTGGTTGTGGGCACATCCCCAGTAGGGGGTGTGCAGGAGACAGCTGGTTGATGTTTCTCTCTTATCGACGTTTCTAGCTCTCTATATCTCTCCCTTTCTCTCTGTTAAAAATTAAGAATATATATATATATATATATATATATATATATATATATTGAAAAGAAAAGAAAAGAAAAGAAAAGAAAAGAAAAGAAAAGAAAAGAAAAGAAGAAACGAGCCAGTAAACCCTCCTGTTTGGCTCAGTGGATAAAGCGTCGGCCTACGGACTGAAGGGTCCCAGGTTTGATTCCTGTCAAGAGCATGTACCTTGATTGCGGGCACATCCCCAGCAGGGGGTGTGCAAGAGGCAGCTGATTGGTGTTTCGCTCTCACTGATGTTTCTAACTCTCTGTCCCTCTCTTCCCTTCCTCTCTGTAAACAAATCAATGAAATACATTTTAAAAAATATATATTTTATTGATTTTTTTACAGAGAGGAAGGGAGAGAGATAGAGAACCAGAAACGTCGATGAGAGAGAAACATCGACCAGCTGCCTCTTGCACACGCCTTACTGGGGATGTGCCCGCAACCAACGTACATGCCCCTGACCGGAATCGAACCCGGGACCTTTCAGTCCACAGATCGACGCTCTACCACTGAGCTAAACCAGTTTCGGCTGAAATACATTTTTTTAAAAAGAAGTCTCTCTCTCTTTGGCCCATGGGGCCTGAAGGCTTTAAGAGGCTTCAGGCCAAGGAGACCTGGGAGCATCCTTGTGGAGCCTGGTGGCCTCTCCTTCCCTCCCCGGCGCTCACAGCCCCGTGTGCCCAGGTCTGAGGCCCTGCAGTGAGTGACAAAGCGGATGGTGTGTGGCTCTGGGAGGGGAGAGAACTCATGGGGCTTTTCTGAGAAGCCCCACCTCCTTCCCTTTGGGAGTCCAGCCATCCTGTGGTGCTTAAAGTTAGTCAACAAGGTTTCTTGAGGGTCACCGTGGCCAAAGTTTGTGCAAGGGGCTGGGCCCCTGGGGACCACCCAGATGTGTTCCCATGGGAACCCTCAAGGGGCTCACCGTCAGGAGAGTGGAGCCAAACCCGAGGACCGCTGCTTACGTCTCTGGTCTGAGGGGCCAGGGAGGGCTGCCAGGAAGCAACTTGCTGGGTCCCAATGGCAGTCACGTGGCGCATGATGACATTTCGTATATGGGGGCGGTTCCGTAAAGTTATGATGGAGCCGAACATTTTCTGTCGCCTCATGATGTCACTGTCATAACTTCGTAGTGCAGCACGTCTCACGTGTCTGTGGTGATACCGGTGTAAACAGACCTGCTGTGCTGTCAGACGTGTAAACGCATAGCACATGCAATTACAGTAGCAGGTTGTGTCATCGAGGTTTGTGTATGTGCAGGATGATGTTTGCACAACGACAAAATTGCCTAATGACAAAATCGCATAACAACGCATTTCTCAGCACTATGGGGGGGGGGGTGGGTGGGTGGGTGGGAAGCATCGCATAATTGATTACAGCTTCGCCACTTAGAGCTGTGCGACTTCGGGAGCGTTCCTCAGCCTTGCTGTGCTTCAGTTTCCCGTCACTTAAATATATGTTTTAATTGATTTCAGAGAGGAAGAGAGAGGGAGGGAGATAGAAACATCAATGAGAGAGAAAGGCTGTCTCCTGCACACCCTTTACTGGGGTTCGAGCCCACAACCCTGGGCATGTACCCTTGGCCGGAATTGAACCCAGGACCCCTTCAGTCCACAGGCCAGTGCTCCATCCGCTAAGCCAAACCAGCCAAGGCTACTTTCCTCATCTTCAAAATGGGATATAATAGCACTTACGTCAAAGGGTTATTTCTAGGATAATGAGTTAATGCGCGTAAATACCCCTTACCACGCAGTAAGTGCTCTGTGGGACGTGGCAAGCAGGTGGGTGGGAAAGAGTGTCCCAGGCAGAGAACAGGGCCTGGATGTGAGGAACTCCCTCTGGGTCCCTGAGACGGGCTGTGTGGGGAGAACGCTGCCCCTCTCCCCTGGCAGGTGTGGTCGTGGGGCCTGCGCTGTGACTGAGTCCATGGACCTGGCTGTGCCCGCTTGACCTGTTCCTTTGCCAGGCCTGCCGTGGCCTGTGAGCCAGACCCGGGCTGGGTGGTGCTGGGCATTCTCGTGTGGGCACCTGGCGCTTCCTGGGGACACTTGAGGGGGAAGCCCAGGGGTCTGGAGGGGTTCTTGGCGCAGGTAGGCGCTCTCCGAACATTGTCCAAAAATGTCCCCAGACAAGGGGAGGGGAGGGAGCTTCACGCAGAGGGAACAACCTGTGCAAACGCTGGGAGGGAGCGTTCCAGCACAGAAACAAACAGACCTGTGGTGGAGTTTCCGCTCTGGGCCTGGGGCCTCTCTGGTCGGCTTTATCAGGAGGTGCGGACTGCCCTCACCTGCCTTATTGCCCCAGCAGGGGTGATGGTCTAAGAGGTTAAAGTCCAGTCTTGCTCCAGGGCCAGCCCAGGAACTGGGGGTAGAGGCCAGTTGCCCTGGTCCCTCCCTCCCACTCCAGAGCCGGGAGGGTTTGGCAAAGCAACAAGGCAGCCTTTGTGTCCTTCTGTGGGTCTAGGCACGTCTGGCCCAGCCTAGGCGGCTGCTGGTTTCAGTACCCTGTGATCTCGGCCAGGCGGGACCGGGCGGGGCGGGCAGGGCAGGCCTGGCGTCCTCGAGGCTCCCAAAGTGGCTGCCTTGTGTCCCCTGCGCCCCCACCGAGCTCCCCGGGTGAGGGTGCCTGTGCGGGGGGATGTGTGGGCGGTGGGTGAGGGTGCCTGTGCGGGGGGATGTGTGGGCCGGTGGGTGAGGGTGCCTGTGCGGGGCGATGTGTGGGCGGTGGGTGAGGGTGCCTGTGCGGGGGGATGTGCGGGCCGGTGGGTGAGGGTGCCTGTGCGGGGGGGATGTGTGGGCCGGTGGGTGAGGGTGCCTGTGCGGGGGGATGTGTGGGCGGTGGGTGAGGGTGCCTGTGCGGGGGGGGGGGGGGATGTGCGGGCCGGTGGGTGAGGGTGCCTGTGCAGGGCGATGTGTGGGCGGTGGGTGAGGGTGCCTGTGCGGGGCGATGTGTGGGTGGTGGGTGAGGGTGCCTGTGCGGGGCGATGTGCGGGCGGTGGGTGAGGGTGCCTGTGCAGGGCGATGTGTGGGCGGTGGGTGAGGGTGCCTGTGCGGGGGGCTGTGTGGGCGGTGGGTAAGGGTGCCTGTGCGGGGCGATGTGTGGGCCGGTGGTGCGGACCCAGGGCTCGTAGGCGGTGGGTGGCGGTGTGCACAGAGGTGGGGGTGGGGGGAGCCGGCCCGTTCGAAGGCTCCTGTGTGCTGCAGCATGTGCGCGAGAGGTCCCCGGGGTGAGTGTGCGTCGGGGTGAGGATACGCTCCGGGGTGTGAGGGTCTGGGCTGGAGCACATGAGTAGCCCCCGGGCGGCTCCGAACAGAGCACTGCTGTCTCCCTCCGCCGCGCCAACAACGAGGCCTCTCTCTCGGCACATAATGTCCCCTCTGTATTGTCTGCTGCGCGGTGGTGACGATAATTTTAAGGTCCAAATCCTTCTCGTGGGTGGGTGGGGGGCAGGATGGAAGCCATCTGGGGAGGACCAGAACTCCTGGCTAGCTAGGTTCCAGTCCTATGTGCCTGGAGGTCTGTGGTATTTTGGGGGCCTCCCCGCTCCACACAACCCCTGCAGGGGCAGCAGAGGGAAGCTGGGGACTCCCAGAAGCCTCTTCCAGAACCCCCGCCCTGGAGTCACATGGCCCCACCCCACTCCAAGCCCCTTCCTCCTAAACCACACCCAGATTTCAATGCCCTGGGCCGGACCGCCTCAAAGGAACCGCTTCTGGGAGCCCCTTTTGGCCTGTCTCTACCGACCCAGATGTTTATGTTTACCCTGTCTTTCATGCTGTGTAAATACCAGACCAGCAGTTATCAACCTTTCCCCCTCAGGACACTGTTTCAGGCTTAATCATTATTGAGGACCTCCAAAGAACTTTTTTTTTTTTTTTTTTGAAATATAACTTAAAATAATTTTTTAAAAATTGATTTTTAGAAAGAGAGAGAAACATTGATTTGTTATTCTACTTACTGATGCATTCATTAGTTGATTCTTGTATGTGCCCTGACTAGGACCCAAACCACTGGTGTGTAGGGACGATGCTCAAACCAACCGCACTACCTGACCAGGGCCACAAAGAGCTTTTGTTTCTGTACATTTTTGTACATTATGTAGGCGTATTGGTTAATAATTCGGATTTTGTAATCAAAGAAAACATGATAACCCCAAGAGAAACATCAAAAGTGCTTTCTTCAAAGTAATGTCCATCGCTAGCTACACATTTCTCCCGTCCTTCAGGTAATCTGTGGATACCGTCCCAATAGAACTTTTCCCGTTTTGAGGCAAACGATCCAGAGGCCCAAGTTTCCACTCCCTCGTACGTTTGGAAGTGCTGCTCAGAAAGCGTGTGTGCCATCCATCAGAACAAGTGGTCATCTGAAGGAGCGAGGTCTGGTGAATACGGCGGGTGGGTTAATACTTCCCAGGCAAGATCTTTTAACATGTCTTTAACTGGTTTTGAAGTGTGTGATGGTGCGTTATCATGAAGCAAAATTATTTTGCCGTGTCTTCTGGAACATTCTGGTCATTTTGCGATCAAAGTGTGGTTCAAATTGATCTGGACATTCTTTGTCTTTCACATTGAAATCACCACTTTTAAAGCTTTTAAACCAGCGTTCATAAGTATCATGAGATGGAGCATGTTCACCATAAGCTTCCTGAAGTACATACGATAACTTTCAGCAGCACTTTTCTTCAAAATAAAGTAATGAATTAAAAGTTCCCACAAATGCTCTTTTTTTTGGCACAAAATTCGACATCTTTAAGCGTAAAAATATCTATGTTAACACCTTCAGAAAATTTACATATGAAGTTTTGAAGCTTGTTGTCAATATACCAAAATAGCATACCTATCCAATCGCATATATATCAACATATGTGTAACTCCATCTATTGAAAAAAAAAAAAGTCCTTATTATTAACTGGTACACCTAGTATATAGTATTATGTAATGAAATGTGTTAACAATTGAGAGATCTGCATAGCTCAGTGAGCTAATGTTTTCTAGATGACCATTGCATGTACATTACAAAATCAGGAGTGGGCAAAAGAACCATTCAAAATATGGACTTTAATGTAACAGAATATGAGAGGATTTCAGTATACATGGCAACTAACCTTTGAGAGACTACCACTTGTCAAGTTTTGGTGTAGTATCAAATTATCTGAAAAAATGATGAAAATACTCACTTTAGACCTGCATACTGGATGGTAAATGTGCAGAACAGTGTGCCTACAAGGTGGGCGTAGCCTTAGGCCAGCTGCCCCTTAAGGTTCTGGAAGTGACTCTCCTCTGGGCCACAATGCCTCCTCCTGGGTCTTCTCCCGCTACGACCAGGAGCTCTGCTTCTCACACGACGGGCAGCATGAGCCCCTGGGGCTGCTGCACTGCCCCGCACAGCCGGGCGTGCTGCTGGACCTGCAGGCCCAGGAGCTGCTGTTCTATGGCCCAGCCTCAGGCACGGTGCTCCACACCCACCACGTGTCCTTCCCTGGGCCCCTCTTCCCAGTCTTTGCTGTGGCTGACCAGTCCATTTCCATTGTCCACTGACATTTGGCACTGGGGAGGCTAGATCTGCCTGCCCACCATCCTTTTAGGCCATATTTCTATAATACTTAAGGGGAAATATTTTCCTAGCACACAGGGACAACCTGGAAGGGACTTAGAACTCCTGCCAGCTGCTCCTGGTCAGAGGACTCTGGCCTGGGAGGCTGTGTCCTCACCCAGGATCTACCTTGCCACTTGGAAGACCGAGAAAATCCTATCTCCAGGTAACCTGACTGCAACACACCCATCAGCAGCTCTGCCTTAGACCTGGCAGCTGACCCCCAGCCTGTGCACACTGCAGTAATCGGGATTAATATCCCCCCAGCTGCAGCTGATGAGTGCCCCGCCTGATGGCCCCTTCTGACATAATTGGGAGATCTGGGTTGAGAACCTTGCCAGAAAGAGCTGAGGGGGTAAGAGAGCCAGCCTTAGAGAACATGTATATTATTAAAGGGGTTAAAAAATGGAAAAATATATATTATCTATGTTAGTAGGTAATTATTAGTTATTTTTAAATGAATGGATAAATGTTTTTAAATTTTCTTAGTTTTAACTCCAAATACGGTAAATATTTTTAAGGTAAATTTTTATTGATTTTAGAGAAAGAGAGGAAGGGAGAGGGAGAGAGAAACTCCGATTGGCTGCCTCCCACACACTCCCTACTGGGGATTGAACTTGCAACTTGGGCATGTGCCCAGACCAGGAATCAAACCAGTGACCTCTTGGTACATGGAACGTCGATCAACCAACTGAGCCACACTGGCCAGGCCAAATATGGTAAATCTTTTCTTTTTTTAAAAAAAAATGTATTTTATTGATTTTTACAGAGAGGAAGGGAGAGGGATAGAGAGCCAGAAACATTGATGAGAGAGAAACACCAATTAGTTGCCTCCTGCATACCTCCTACTGGGGAAGTGCCCACAACCAAGGTACATACCCTTGACCCTTCAGTCCGCAGGCCAATGCTCTATCCATCGAGCCAAACCGGTTAGGACCAAATATGATAAATCTTGATGGATATGCTAGGTGTACTGGTCAATAATGCGGATTTTTTTCAATGGATGGTAGAGTTACAGATATGTTGATATATATGCGATTTGATATGTATGCTATTTTGTTGTATTGACAAGCTTCAAAACTTCATATGTAAATTTTCTGAAGGTGTTAACATAGATAGTTTTATGCTTAAAGATGTCAAATTTTGTGCCAAAAAAAAGAGCATTTGTAGGAACTTTTAATTCATTACTTTATTTTGAAGAAAAGTGCTGCTGAAAGTTATTGTATACTTCGGGAAGCTTATGGTGAACATGCTCCATCTCATGATACTTGTGAACGCTGGTTTAAAAGCTTTAAAAGTGGTGATTTCAATGTGAAAGACAAAGAACGTCCAGATCAATTTGAACCACACTTTGATCGCAAAATGACCAGAATGTTCCAGAAGACACGGCAAAGTAATTTTGCTTCATGATAACGCACCATCACACACTTCAAAACCCGTTAAAGACATGTTAAAAGATCTTGCCTGGGAAGTATTAACCCACCCGCCGTATTCACCAGACCTCGCTCCTTCAGATGACCACTTGTTCTGATGGATGGCACACACGCTTTCTGAGCAGCACTTTCAAACATTCGAGGGAGTGGAAACTTGGGTCTCTGGATGGTTTGCCTCAAAACGGGAAAAGTTCTATTGGGACGGTATCCCCAGGTAACCTGAAGGACGGGGGAAATGTGTAGCTAGCGATGGACATTACTTTGAAGAAAGCACTTTTGAAGTTTCTCTTGGGGTTATTGTGTTTTCTTTGATTACAAAATCCACATCATTAACTGGTATGCCCAGTAACTTTCTGCAAGTTGTTTTTGAGTTTGACATGCATCTTCATCCAATAATGCTTGTAATTGTTGGTCTTCAAACTTTTGGACGTTCTTTGTCTTTCACCTCGAAATCATCGCTTTTAAAGCATTTAAACCAGCGTTCACAAGTATCTTGAGATGGAGCATGTTCACCATAAGCTTCTCGAAGTATATGATAATTTTCAACAGCACTTTTCTTCAAAGTAATGAATGAAAACTTCCAGCAAATGCTCTTTTTTTTGGCATGAAATTAAGCGTAAAAATATTTATAATTTAACACCTTCAGCAAATTTGACATATGAAGTTTTTAAGCTTGTTGTCAATACAAAAAATAACATACATATCAAAAGGCATATATTATCAACATATGTGTAATTCCATCCATCGAAAAAAAATCTGCATTATTAACCGGTACACCTAATAATCACACCTAGTACTGTCACCACTACACCAATTTCATCAGAAGTATACCAGGAAGCTGTCAAGATTATGGTGACTGATACAAATGTTCCAAAATTGGAATTTTTACTTAAAAATGGAATTTTATATCCAGATGGTGTGGCTTAGTGGTTGAGTGTCGACCCATGAACCAAGAGGTCACCAGGGCACATGCTCTGTTTTCAGACTCGATCCCCAGTAGGAAGCCTGCAGGAGGCAGCCGATCAATGTTTCTCTCTCACTGATGTTCCCTCTCTAAAATCAATAAAAACAAGAAAAAAAAATAGAATTTTATCATTGCTAATAAAGGCGATTTGTTTTCCTTGAAGTGACAGGCTCACTTGATTTTTTTTTTTTTTTTTTTTTTTTTTTTTTTACTTGATTCTTTTTGAAAGCGTCTCTGCCAAGTAGTCAGGTCTAAAGTTTGTCTGTCAGCCCTGGCTGGGTAACTCGGTGGTTCAGAGTGTCGTCCCAATACACCAATGTCGGGGCACAAATAAGAATTAACCAATGAATGCAGAAATAAATGGAAAAACACATCGCTATTTCCCCCTCTCCTTCTCTCTTTAAATCAATAAAATTTTTTTTTTTAAAAAAAGTTTGTCTGTAGGGCTTTCTGGTCAAGTAAAAATGGTGTTGCATTAAAAAAAAGGGGAAGGGGGTGGGCCTCCTGTAGCCCTTACCTCAAACAACTGCACAAGTGCTTTTCCTTGTGGCAGCAATCAGACTTCAGTACTTCGCAGAAGTACCTTATGCGAATATCCTATATTATTACACACGTATTCAATTGGTGAGTACACAGGGTTAAGATTTAATAAAATTACTAGTTTTACTGCTTCACTTCAAGAGGACACCCTTAAGTGAAACTATTTAAAAAAAAAAAGGAAGCTCTTGAAAGTGGTGAATGCAGTGACTCCTGGTACAGCGTGCCTTGATTTGTGTTATGATACCAACAATTTTACCCACTGTTGCTTTTGCACCATCAATACAAATTTTGATACAGTTAAAAATGTCAATGTCTTGGTATTAGTAATAAAACAATTTGACCTCACCTACTCCTGAGGAGGACTGGGGGCCTCCCAGGAGCTGTGTGGACCCAGTTTGGGAACCCATCGGCCAGATGATTCTGCCCCATCCTGTTCTCGGTGGTGACGGTCTGTGTCTCACGTATTTCGCTGATTAGGACGCTGAGGCCCAGCAGAGCCCCACATGGGTTCTCATCCCTCATTCCACCGCTGAAGTGGGAAATTTTTTCCTGGCAGGGATTGGGGAGGCTTCTCAGGGGAGGTGGCATTGGTTTGGTGGGCGGGCAGAATGCCAAAAGGTGGGGGTGGGCCTGGGAGTGCATTCTTGGTGGAGGGAAGAGCACTGGGAAAGGCCGAGGAAAAAGAACATTGGATGAGGCCAGATAACAAAGGGCCTTGAATGCCGGCCCATCGCAGTGGACACCACCGAATGGTGCTGAGAACATTAATGGATGAGCTGTGCGCAGAGGCAGAGAGGATCAGAGAAGAGGGCGCTGGTCCTTCACCACGAGGCCTCCTCTGTCTTGCTGGCCTCAGGGCTATATCCTTAGAGCCGTATGGACGTGACCATGACATGATCTCCCTCGTGACCATGGCTGGCAGAGCGTGGTCTGCTGTCCAGAACCCCCTACTGACGAGTCTCCACAGGTTCTTACACTGTCGGCTTCTCTTCTCCTTTGTTTTGGCTTTGTGGTGACAGGGACTAAGTGACTGGCCTCCCCCCGTTTCTCGTGCCATGCATGAACATGAGGGTGACCTGGGCAGAGATGACAGCTGAGGGGAGACGGGGGTGATGGTGGCATGTCAGTGTGTGATGAGGGCCTGGGCCTGAGGCCTGTGGAAGTGGGGGCTACAGAGCTGCCGCTGAGCAGGGATTGCCTCTGACCCCCACTCCAGGCCGGCCCCGCCCTTCTCTCCCTGCAGTGGCTCTGGGTCCCTGCCCCGGCTTGTCCTCTCCGAGCTGCTGGGGCTCAGCCTCTGGCCAGGAATGATACGGGAAGACAGGCCTCTTTGTCTTGCTGTGCACGTCTGCTCCCGGGCCAGGTGCTGGGCCCGTGTGGGTATGCCACACGTGTGTTCATGGCTGTGCTGTGCGACTGTGGGTTCTGTGTGACTATATACGTTCTGGGCCCTGCATGTTTATGACCGTGGCACATGGTGTGGTCTGCAATGCAGACGTCCGTGAGCTTGCATACCCTGCTGTTCACTGTGAGTTGTGCGTGTTTTCATATTTGTGCCCTGAGTTGGGTGTTTACTTGGTGTACATACTTTTATATGCCTGTGAGAGGTGTGCGTGTCACTGTGGTGGGTATGTGTTTCTGTGTAATGGTTGTCAGTGTATGTCTTGGCCCAGCCCCAGGAGAAGGCTCCCTGAGGTGCTGGGGGTGGGGTCGGAGCAGACAGAAGGCACACAGCAAGGAGGTCTGACTGGGAACAGACATGTCCTCACCTGCCCAGGGAGCTGTACAAGCCCTCAAAGAGCCCCTGTCTAGTGTCACCACCCCTGGCCAGTCAGGGAGGGTGGCGGGAAGGGGGCACGAGGGAACAAAAACAACCTCTGCCCGCCCCCCCACCCCTTTTCCTGCCGGCACTTGAGCCAGGAGTTGTGGCCCAGCGCCCTGGACCTGTCTGCCCAGGGCTCCCAGCACGTTGTGTGGTGGGAGCAGGACAGGGGCCAGAGACATGGCTCCGTTGGGCTCTTGTGGCTAACATCAGCTCCTCGTGGGCCATAGGGGCAGAGTGAGCCCCAGGCTGTGTTGGGTTTGGGGCTGTTGGCAGGACCAGCCCCGCATTGAACCCGATGTTACGTGTATTACGTGTGTCATTCATCCCACCAATGTTTATTGAGCACGTGTTCTGTTTCAGGCCCGGCTGTAGAAGCTGGGGTGTAGCAGTCACCTCACTGAATTAGGGGGGAGCAGAGGGGGCACTGCTGCTGTGCATTTCACAGATGAAGGAACAGATCCTGAGAAGTTAAGTGATTTGTTCCAAGTCACAGCCAAGCTGAGATTCGAAACCAGGCCTGTCTCATGCCAGAGCCTCCTCTCCCTGCCCTTGATGCTCACAATTACAGCCTACAGGCTCCCTGAGCCAGGACCGACAGGGCGAGGGGATGGACAGACAGTACTTGGCTAGTGTGGTGCCCGGGGCTGTTGGCTGACGCCGGAGAGTGGGCACAGCCACCGACAGCGAATTCCTAGTCTCTCCTCCGCAGGGAAGGCGGGTTTCCGGGGGCGATCTCCGCAGGATGTGCTGGAGGTGGAGATCCAGGCGTGAGGAGGAAGTAGAGAGCGCACCTTGTTTCTCCAGGGTCCTTCAGGGCCTAAGGGAATGCCTCCTTTCCGGCTGTGGGGCCCGGGATGGCCCCCTGCTTTATTCTGAGCCTCAGCTTCCTCATCTGTAAAGTGGGCGCAAACATTGCCCCTTCCCCGTGGTGCAATGCTCATGGCGCGGTGCCCGGCACACAAAAGGGCAGCTGGGGGGGCTGGGGCGGGGCTGGGAGCTGGCCGGGCCTCCCCGGAGCGCTCTGTTCATCCTCAGGAAGTGGGTGGGGGCAGGGAGGAGGAGGAGGAGGAGCAGATGTGCCCGCGTCTCACAAGAGCAGCCGCATTTAGCCACGGAGTCAGGATTGAAATATTCCTGAGGGAGAAGAACCCCGAGGCTTCGGGGCGGCAACGGCTCCGTCGTCAGTGGGGAGCGGGGAAGGGATGTTGTCACCATCTGCCTCGTGTCTGTCTGCGACTAAAATAATACCGGGGTGAGACTCGCCGCAGGCATGGGCCCAGCCGCAAGGTTCCCCACGAGAAGGGGGGGCGGAGGGTGCCGGGAGGCTCGTGGGGGCTCAGCCTCCTGCGTGTGGGGCCAGCGGACGCCCTCCCCACCCCCCAGACCGGGCTGGGTCTGCTCCGGAGGGGAGACCCCGCAGGCGCTGAGATCCCAGGGAAGCAGGGGCAGCGAGGGGAGCGGGAGGGACAAATCGCCTGATTCAGCTTCTACGCGCTGATACCGAATATAGGCGCCAGGAAACGTAACAAGAAGCTATTTTCGTTTCAGCCGATGTATACGTTTTGGGTCCGTGGTTTACTGTGGCTTTTATTTTGAATCGAATATGGAGGAGGCACCATCCTCTCCTCAGAGACCAAGGCTGTGGGGATGGGCTGTCTGCCTTCCCCACGGGGCACAGGAGTCACAGCCACCCGCCTCCACGTGCTGGCACCCGGGAGCCTGGGCAGGTGCCCTTCCGGACCGGGCCCTGGCGGGGAGCCTGTCGCTTGGCCTCCGGGAGGTGAAGCAGTCACGTCTGGGCTTTTGCTGTGGGTTTCACCAGGCACGAGCTGTTGGGTATTTTTATTTTTGCAGAGAGAACAGACCCATGACCTCAGCAGTTTAACTGCAGAAGCAACCATAACTGCTGGTTGCTGTGTGCTGACACGTACAGGGCGGTCGGTTCAGCAGGCAGCCGTTGAACACCTACTGTGCGCAGGCCCCGCGCTGGGGCAAGCTGGGCCGCCCTCAGCATCCGTGGCCAGACACCTGGCTATGAGGGAGGGCGACGGGGAGGTCGGGGAGGAGAGTGGGCTAGAGCAGGAGACCAGGGCTGCTGTCCTGGAAGAGAGGGAGGATGCTCAGTCTTGGAGGGGGGACAGCAAAGGAAAGTGGGGAGGAAGCTCAAGGCAGAGGGAACCACAGGCACACAGCCACCACTCTGTGACTGTCTGTGGCCGGGTATCTGCACTGCAAACGTAGCTGCAATGCAGAGTCCTTTCTGTAGGCCAGACCCCATGCTAACTGCTTTATTTGTGCTTTCCCCGTCAATCCTTACTAACATTCCATGTGATCAGGACACAGTGCCCATCTACCCATCTGACAGGTGAGAAAACTGAGGCGGAGAGCTGCCTAGTAACTGGTGTAAGTGGTAGAGGCATTGAGTGACTGTGCCATCCCTGAGCAGTGCCCTCCTTCAGCAGGCAGCAGACCCTGAGCCAGGGTGGTTCTGGATTTGGACCCCAGCAGCACACTCTGAGGTGTCCTCAGAGGGCTGCGGTCTCTGCATCCGGGCACAGGGACCAAAGGAACCTCTCTCCACAGCCCGTGAGAGTGTGTAGATGGGGGAGAAGGATGCAGTCAGAGCCTCGAGACTCCCGCTCTACAACCTTGAGCAAATCTCTCCTCCTCTGAGCCTCAGTTTTCTCATCTATAAATGGGGCTATAGTACCTGCTGCGCAGGCTTCTGATGAGAATTCAAAATGAAAATCTGTGAGAAGTTCCCAATCTGGGCTGATTCTCCTCAAAACACTGTGAGTGATCTTACCAGAACAATTCAGCCACCAACCTTTCCCTGCAGCCGAGAGGCCCCCGCCACCACGGCAGCCATCATCTTGAATTATTCAGGACCCTCCAGGCCTCCGTGGCCGCTCTCCCTCCCCTGTGCGCCAGGCTGTCAATACCACCTCTGCTGGCTCTGCTGACCTCAGGGCCCCGTTCCGCCTGTATAGGTGGGGCTGTGAGTGTGATAAGGGGAGAGTGTGTGAGTGTGACTGAGAGTGGCACTGAGTGTGAGAGAGCATGAGTGTGAGTGTGCACGGCCACGTGTAAGCAGGTGAATGTGCAAATGTAACTAACTGAGTGTGTGACGTGTGGCTATGTGAGTGTGGAAGTGTTAATATGACGGAGAGTGACTGCGTGTGAGGGTATGAGTTTGCGTGTGAATGTGTGAGTGTGGGAGTGTGTATGAACGTGTGTGAGTGTGTGTGAGCAGGAGCGTACGTGTGAGTGATACACTGTGTGTGCGTGAGGATGGGAGTGTATCTAGAGCCGAGGCCCTCCTTTGGGATGGGGAAGCCAGGCTCAGAGAGGGGATCCCTCAGGCTCAGGAGTACACAGTGATCCGGGGGTCAGACTCCAGGTGCAGAGGGAGGGGGTCAGCTCACCTCGGGGGTGGGTGCAGGGGAGAGAGGCGGATGTTGGGATGAAGGGCATATAGTGATTGGCTCATGGGAAGGCTCTGGAGGCCACCACCTGTGTGGGCTCAGACACTGCCAGGCTCTTCCCGGTGTGTCTCATTTCATTGTGCATCGAGACCCTCAGAGGAGAGGCAATGTCCTCCCACTGGTCCCTTTGCTCCCCCCGAGGCTGGGAGAGCGGAGAGCTCTGTGGGTGAGAACTAGGGACTGTTCTCTTGGCTTTGTGGCCAGGTGGCAGCCCCCCAAGGTCTTGGGGAGGGGGTGAGAGTCCATGATTGCACTGTTGTTGGAGGGCCTCACCCACAGGCGGGAGGGGCAGAGCAGACCTCTGCTTGGCCCTTGAGGCCCTCGTGGCAACCTCTTCCCATGTTGCTAACCGGGACCCCCAGACTCCTACCCACACACTGGCTCTGCTTGAGGGTCCCTGTCTGGTGTGTGGGAAGGTGGACGAGCTCGGGGTGGTGTCAGGTTTATAATCGGGAGCCTGCTCTGTGTGGAGGGTGGGGTGACGGTGGGTGATCTGTGGTGTGAGAGGTGAGATCTGTGTGCTGGTGTGAGGATGTGAGTGGCTGTCTGAATTTACATGTGTGTGAGTTTGTATGTGCACCAGCAATGTATGTGATTGTGCTATTTTTAGACTCTCAGAAGAGAGGCAATGCCCTCCCACTGGTCCCTTTGTGTTAATCTGCAAGCATGTGTGTACCATGGGCGGAGAGCTGCAGGGAGGGGAGGTGAGACAGGGTGACAGGCCTGATTGTTGGGTGAGGGACAGGAAGAACTGGGTGCAGAGAGAGGGTGAACTGGGCGATTCACTTCCCTCTCTGAGCTTCCATTTCCCCATCAGATCAAGGTTATGACACCGGGGGTGCAGGGCCTGCCCACTGAGCATGACCCACCAAACATCCCACGAGCCTGCTTTCTTTTTCTGGTTCTGGGGAGTTGGCCAGCGGGGGCCTGGACACCAGCCTGCCAGAGACAGGGAGATGGCTCCTCCTCCCCCAGAGGCCTGACTTGTCCCCACGGCAGCCCTGCCATCAGAGGGACGTGTGTGAATGTGTGGAGGGCTCATGGGAGCACCAGTCAGCAGGCCATTCTGCCCGCCCTCCTTCATTCTGGAGGGTCAGCCCCCAGCCTCAGGGGGTGTTTCTTTCTCTCATTCTCCCGTGGTCAGAAGCAGGAATGGAGCAAGTCCTTCCTGCCCCAGCTCTGGCCTTGCTTTCCCCCTCTGCAGAGACAGGCAGGCGGGGTGTAATGGGGTGGGAGCCCTGCCGCCAGGTCCTCAGAGCTGGCCAGCTCGCCGAGCACCCTGCACCCGCTTCCCTGCAGAGCCGTGGCCCAGGCAGCTGTCCGGCTGAGCGGGTTAGCAACACAAGACAGATGGCGAGGGATTATCTCAGCTTCTCAGAGTGCAATGGCCACAGTGGTCAGGGTGGGGGTGGGGGAGGCTCTCACACCCTCCCTGTGTGTGTATACATACACACATGCGAATGCATGCACACGCCACTTCCCACTCCTGCCCCACCGCCCCCTCGGCCTCCTGCTATTTATGAGGTGGGCAGGGAGGCAGATGAGATTCTGAGAACTGGTAAGAACCGTGGGATTTGGCAATTATGTCCCTGTCCAACTCGACTCTTGGACATAGGCTGCACCAGCTGGGCCTCTGAGGAGGCCCTCCCTGGCCCCTCTCGGACTCTGCCCCTGCTTCTAGGGTTTCTCTGCAGCTGCCTCCTCTGGAGCAAGGGCTCAGAGGGAAGCCTGCAGCTCAGAGACGTGTGAGCTGCACTCAGAGGCACACAGCGAGGTTGGCACATCAGCTGGCTAAATTCTGGGTCTTGGCAGGTGGCAGAGTCTCTCCGATGTCTGGGCACTGTTTATGGGGCCCCTGAGTCTTCTTCAAACAAGGTATATTCGTCCCAGCACTTGATGCTGTGCCCCAGGTCCCACAGGCCTGTGTGCCTAACCTGTCACAGGAGCAGCTGTATGCACATAGGGACGCAGGCACAGCTTCTCCACAGACTAGTATATTTCAGATTCTGGGAGAAGGTTATTTGGAGTTGAGCAACAGGCGTTTCACTGGAGGAAAATTGGGGTGATATTAGAGCCCCAATAGAGTGAATTCTCCCAGCTGCCCCCAATTCGTCACATGCAGGTGATTGGAGGTGCTTTCTCTTTAGCATTAGCCACAGACTCAGGACCCACCCCATCCTCTCTGAGATGCCCGCTCCTTCAGCCAGGCCTGAGTCATCTGTAGACTGGGAAGCAGGGCTGGGTTTGCAAATGGCAACCCCGGGGGACCCTTTCCCAACATGGGCTGGCCCAGGACAGAAACTGGCTTCTCTACTCCTAACTGCCAATGTCTAGACCGCTCCTCCCCGCTCAAGAGTGACTCAGACCTGCTGGACCGAGAGTGGGGACAGGGGCAGTGCAAGGCTGCTAGGGCGGCCTGGCCTCACTCTGCACAGGGCAAACCCACTCCTCCAGGCCCCGGAGGCATCAACCTGTCGCTGGACTCCCCTGTATTCTTGTGTGCCAGTCTAGGACTCAAGGTCACGCTGGCCTAGTGGCCAGCTGGGGAACCAATCGGGCCTACCTTCGAAGCTGTGCTATCTGCAGGCTTGCAGAAACTGGTGCACCACCCACGCTTCTCCTGTCACAGACAAGACTTTGCTCCACAGACTCCCCGTCCCCAAGCCACGCTAGCCCCTCACTCCCTCTGGCCTTCAGTCCCAAATGACCACTAACCACACATTGGGGTAACTGGTAGAGGGCACAGGGAAGCGTGCTGGCAGAACCAACCAAGCACCTGGTCCAGGCCAAGCTCCACCTCTCTGACCCTTTGGCTTCCAGTTAGTCACCTGTATTGGAGGGCAGAGGGAGGCCATGTCTAAGCTCTCCATCTCACTCACAGCTGGGCCTTGCAGGAAACTGAGGCATCTGATCTGGGTTCTCCCCCTCATCAGTGGGACTTCTTAAGGTTTTAAAGAAACATTCTAAAGAGGCACGGCGAGAGCCAATCAGAGAGCCCATGTAAATGAAGGCTCGCTGATTGGCTGCTTTCTTCACGCCCTTTATGAAACTTCAACTTCATCAACTCAGCAAAGATTTTCCCCTCCAGCCTCCGGCGCCGGCAGGAGGCGGGGCGGGGTCACTCGGGCCACCCCCCTGCCGCCGGCGGCCTGGCGGGCCTAACAGGGCGACGTCGCTCCTCGGCTGGGCTCCGGGGGGTTTATTCTGGCCTAGAATCCCCGCGGGGGCGGACCGAGGCGTGAGCCCCCATCCTCTCCTTTGTGGGACCGCTGCGGAGCGGGCGGCAGGCCGCGGGTATTGAGCTTGGCTGGGCCGGATCGATATCTGCCTGCTGGACTGGAGCGCAGGGGAGCCGGCTCAGCAGGGCGGGCTCTGCGGCAGAGTGATGGCCCTGCAGCGCCTCCTCCCCCCCCCCCTTCCCGGGCCCAGCCCTCCCGGGGAAACCGAGGCGGGGCGTGGTGTGGGGATGGATGGAGGGCACAGCCTCGGGAGGAGACACCCCGTGGGTCTAGGCCGCGGCATTAGTGGGGGAGCCCTGCTTCCTGACCCCCCTTTGCTCTGCGCCTCCCTGATCCCCCGCAGCTCGAGGCTGTCACCGCCTGCGCCGTGTCCCCTCGTCCTCGCTGCTGCCTTCCTCCCCCTCTTTGTGCGTCTCCGTTCCGGCTCCGCGGCCCCTCCCTCCCTCCTCTCCACGTGGGTGTCTCTGTGCCTATCTCTCCATCTCCGTTTCCATCGCCCTGGCTGTCTCTGTCTCTCCCAGTCTCTGTCTCAGGTTAGGTCTCTCTCGCCTCTTGCTCATGTTTGCTTCCTCTCTCTCTTTGTCTGGCTCTCCTCTCTCTCCTTTCACCCCCCCTCGCCAGCCCTGTTTACGACATCCCCTGGGCAGGCAGGTGGGCGGGGCTGCAGCGGAGAGAGGTGAAGCGGGAGCCGCAGGCCCCCCCCCCCCCCCAGCTGTTAACCTTCACGCTTCAGGCCTCCGCGGCTCGCGGAGGAGGGGAAAGCCCAGCTGCCAGCTTGGCGGAGGTGACCCGGCGGGGGCTGCGGGCTGCCCCGCCCTCTGGGCTCCTCTCTGGGGAGATCTGGGGCCGGAAGGGGTGCGCCTGCGGCAGAGAGAGGCCGTGGGAGGGTGCGCGGCCTCCCGGAGGCCCTGGCCGGGCGGGCGGTGCCCGGAGGGGGTGTGAGCGGCGCCGGCGCTGCCCGCGGCCGGCCGGCCGGACGTGGGGGCCGCGTGAGAATCCCGCCCATCTGCGCGCGGCCTCACGCCGTCAGACCCAATTTATCTCGCCGCCAAAGTTTCACAGCCATCTGCTCGAGTGGAACGGCTTCCAGCGCCGGCCCCCCGGGCCCCCCAGCCAGCGCGGGGATGTTTTCCAAGGCGGCAGGATCGCAGCCCCCCCCCCCCCCCACCGCGACGCCGAAGCGGGGAGGCGGCGGGCGGGGGCGGCGGCGAGCGCGGGGCGCGGGGCTGGCAGGCAGCCCTCGGCGGCGAGCGAGCCGACCCTGAATTTTAAGCGATTGATCAGGAAGCGCAGGCCGTTCCCATCGCTTAGAGCAGCCAAACGCGACGGCGGCGCAGGGATTGCAAGCGGCCTCTGCGGAGGCGGTAATGAGGTCACCGTCCCCGCGCTGCCCGCGGCGGGAGGGGGCGCAGCCCGCGGGGACACGTGTGCACACCCGCCTGCGAGCTCGGCCGGACCTGTGCCCACGTGACCCCCCGGGCGTCCGGGGGCACGGGCCCAGGAGCACTCGGCATGTGGATGAGCTGGTCACGGCCTGTCTCCTCGCCCCCCAGCGGGATCAGGGAGGAAAAAACTAGCCTCGGCCCCATCCACGATCACCGCAGATAGGAGCCCGGGTCCTCGCCCCTCCTCGCTGTGCACCTAACACACAAACATTTGGGCACCTGCCCACCGCACTGCTCAGCAGCTGCAGAGACAGGAACGCCCCAGGCCGCAGGCCATCACACAGGTGCACGCATTCCGATTGCACACCCGACCTCCACGTTCATGCGTCTGTGCACTCTCAGCCACCACCCGCCTTCCCGACCACCGCCAAAACATGGACGCCGGCTTTTCACCGTCCTCAGCCCCGCACCCGCCTCCCCGGGATGCACACACGTGCACACACGCTTCCCAGACCCCGAGCCGCCGATGTGTCCGCTCAGGTGGGCGCCGCCGCCGAACGCCAGCAGCGCGGCGCGGGCCTCGCGGAGAACAAAGGCCAGCGGCTGCCGGGGAGGGAGGGGGCTGGGCCGCCGCCCCCGTGGCGAGGCTCGGCTGTTCCAGCTCCAGGGCCACCGCATCCGCATCGAGCGGCTCTGATTGCCGAGTAAATCACCACGATGATCTGAATAATTATCGTCTCCCGAAAAGGGGGGAATAAATAAACAGAGGAGAGAGCAGCCACCTGATTTCTGAGTTCTGGGCGGAGGGAATGCACCGGGGTGCAGGGTGCGTGTCAGTGGTCCCCTGCTCCAGGGTTTTCTTGGATGCAGTGCAGGTGGGGGTGGGGCGGGCCTCAGGGCAGAGCTCCTTCATAGAGCAGGGATGCTGTCCCTTCTCTTCATCCTCCCGGGGTAAGCCTGGCTCTCTCCCCAGCTGGCTCATGCAGTCCATCAGGCCCCCTGCCCCGTGGCGCTCCCTCCCTCCTGCCTTCGGGGCTGGACCCCAGCTCATCTGCCCCTGGGATGCCCCCTCCCTCCCATTCCAGCTTGCCTGGCTCTCCTATCTCTGAAGTTCATGCTCAGGCTACTTCCTCGGGAAGGTGCCTCCTGACTGCCCAGCCCTCCCAACAAGCCAGAGCCTGATTCTACAGAGCCTGGCAGATTCGGGAATGTCCACCTGGCCTCCTCAGCTGGACTGAGAGCTTCGGTGGGAAGCAGCTGTTTTAAACAAAATAATGATAACACAGGCCATAGCAGCTCCTGCCCTATCCTGGCCATGACTGAGGTGCTGGCCCCATGCTTACAACATCCTCTCACTGCAGACCCTTCCCCAGAGTCTGATCTGGGATGTAATAGTCTCATTTGACTAAAAGAAAACCGAGGCTCGGTGACAGGGAGGCGCGGCCCTGCCCTTCCCTCTAAGGTTAAAATGCTGGTCGTCATTTGGATCCTGTCTGGAGTCCCCTGAGCCTGTAGGTCTCAGCACCGGGACATGACTACCTCAGCCCCATGCTGCCCACTTCTGCCCTCCCCTCCGGCCCCATCTCTGTTTTCCTACCCTCAGGAGGGGTGCCATCCATGTACTGTGATCCCCCCCAACCTCCCCAAAGGGCACGACCCTTCCCCACAGCCCCATCATCAAAGGAGGAGCAGCCCAGGCCTCGGCTTCTGCTGCCCGAAACGGTTCCAGATGTGGGCCTGCAGCGGCCTGCGGGAGACGCAGGGCGATGCTTTGGCACACGGCTGGGTTTCCTCCGGAGGCTGCTCTGAGGGAGGCCCATCCATCTCCCACTCCTGGCACCTGTTCAGTAAACGGGAGCAAAGCATGGGGGGGGGGGTGTCTCCCAGGAGGCTGGGAAGGCGATCCCTCGTGGAGCCTGGGTGTCCGGGCAGGAGAGGAGCCCCCGTGGTGGGTTTGGATTCTACCCTTCATGAGGGGCAGGAGCCGGGCCTGAGGCGTGGGAGGCCATCTCTATGGCTGGCTTCTCCAGGCTGTGCAAAGAGGCCCACGACTGAAGAGTTTATATTCTTTCTCAGAAACACCATTATAAATGGGGGAAACTGAGTCAAGGGTCACAAATGGGCTCCTGGCTAATGGTGCCTGTGCATACCTGTCCCACGGGGGTCTGGATTCAGGGCCCCAAGTTTTCCCGAAAGCCTTTGTCTGTGGTTTGGGAGGAGAAGGGACAGGTGGGACACAGTGTTGGTCTAAGGACACATCGGGCAGCCCAACCTCTGGGTGTGGTTGAAGGTGAGGCAGGAACCAGCCTGGTCTGGGAAAACCCTCAGTCCCCACTCCACAACCCTCGTTGGGGTGCAGGGCAGCATCCCCTCCCTGGGAGATAAGCAGAGCTCGGCAGGATTCATGGGGTGGTTCACAGACACCCCCTGCCTAACACCGCTGCCAGCTTTCCTTAGCTTCAGAGCGGAACAGGAGATCTTGACTCTCCTCTCCCTCCAACAAATAGGTATTTCTTTGACATTTGCTGGCACTGGGGCACAGAAGCCTGGGGTTCAGAGAGTGCTCAGGCAGAAGGGGAAGCATACTCACCCACTCACATAGACACCCCTCCCCCCACAAACACACAGACTGGGACCAATGGGAACCCCAGGGAGGCAGCAATGAATGTGGCAAGGCTTTTGGAATCAGACAAACATAGGTTCAGACTCTTATCAGTGAGCCTCAGTTTCCGTATCTGTAAAGTGGGGATTCTAATAGTTCATGTTCCATAGTGTGTCTGTGAAGGTTCAGTGAGATATTCCAGATGGAGGATTTAGCTCAGAGCCCAGCCCATGGTGGCTGCTCATCAGCGTTAGTTATTAGAGAGGAAGGTGGGGGGGGGGGGGAGAGAGGAACTCCAGGTGCTCCTTGGCCACCCAAGGGCAGCCCTTTCAGAGCAAGGCTGGTGTCCAGCTTCTCTACTTGAGGGTGGAGGAAGTGGGTCCTGGCAGGCCCTCTGCACCACACAGACCCCACACTCCTGTCACAGCCTCTTCCAACTGACCTGGGCAGGCTGTCACTTTCTTGCTGCCTGACCATAATTCCACTCACTCATGTCTCCCCACAAATACATAGCAGTCTCCCTCCCACAAGAATATTCCCCGACCCCCACCCCAACATCCAGCTCAACTCATCAGGCACATGCACATAACAGTCATACCCACTCACACTCGGTGCGCACAGACACACAGAGGCAAATGGTGGAGAGACACAACTATGCTCACACTCAGGTGCACACAGGCACGAGGGTATCAACATCCACACACACATAGGTGTACACACAGCACAAATAGGTACAAACAGGTGCGTACATATTCAGGGGCAAACACAAGGATATGCAAGCATATTGCACACGAGAATCCACAGGCATGTGCGCTCCCCGCACACATACATACCAGGGCAGGCACAAACAGGTACGTGCACACAAGGACACAAGCACACATGCACCGTAAGGTGCGCGCACACACACACACATACACACACATACACACACATACACACACACACACACACACACGTACACGCACGTCGGCACACTCCAGCTCTCTTGCCCTCACCCCCCGCAGGGAGCTGGCCGCCCGCCAAGCACCGTGCTTTCTGCTGGGTGTGCACAACCTTTCACAGGCTCTAATTGAGTCGAGGGTGATTTATAACTCAGCATCGCCTCTGCCTGAGTGGGCTGTCCCTTCCTGCTACAGCCGTGGCCAGGGCCTTTGGCCACCCCCCCAACAGACACACACACACACACACACACACACACAGTCTCCTCACACAGGGTTACACACACAGTTCCCTTAGAGGGAGAAGGGGGCCTGTCCCTCCTCACCACCAGCTCGTTCCTTGATGTTTTTCTGCTCTCATTCTCCTGGCCAGACTCTGGACTCTGAGAGGTTTTGCCTCAACCCACTCACATCACCAGACCAGCATCACACAGCCCGGACGCCGGGAGACCAATCACGGCCTCCCTGCGGAGCCAGGCACCGCCAGGGCCTTGATTGCAGATCCCACGTGCTCCCAGAGCTGCAGCAGGAGAAGCCGGATTTAGATAGGAGCAGGGACTTCCCAGGGAGCAGGGGCGGGGAGAGCTTTGGGTCAGGGTGATAGGAGGAGAGGCCATGGAGAATCTTATTTCCTGCTCCTCCATCCTTGGGGTAACTGAGCTGTGACCCTCCCTTCCAGCTGTCCTCCCAGCCTGTGTGGCTGGGCCTGTGATTAATCACATTAATTAGGCCCCAAGGTTTGGCTCATAAAGTCCCCTTGTCCACTTAAGGAGGAGCTTCTGGGAGGGCTTTGTCCTGATGTATGGGGGAGAGTATGTACCCGAACCCCTCACCTATGACCCCACCATGAACCAGCAGCGCCAGTCATGGCCCATGCGCTCAGCCTGGTAGCTGTTTCATCCTCCCAGCAGCCTCCGGTGTTGGGTGCTGATGCTGTTAACCCATCTGGCAGTGAAGGCAACCAAGGCTCAAAGAGGTCAAGCCCTTGCTTGAGTTATACACTCGGTCCCTGGTGGGACTGGGATTTGTAATCAGGTAGCAAAGCAAAGCAGGCCTGACCCAGGGCCTGGCCCCACGATGAAGCCCCATTAGACCCAGGACCTCTGAGTCTCAGGTGCTGCTGTTCGGAGCAGGAGAAGCTCCTTGGAGGGGCCTGGCTTCTCCAGTCCCTGAATTATTGGGGCTAGTTTATAGCATGAGGGACTCAGGTTAGATTTCAGAGGGACCTCCCTGGCAGTAAAGAGATTGGGAGCCGAGAGAAGTGTGTGTGTGTGTGTGTGTGTGCGCGCGTGCGCGCTTTGGGGAGATGGTGCATGGCGTCTGAGCTGCCTCTGAGGGAGTCTCCATGGTAATGGCAGCCAACGTTTAGCACTTGGCTATTGTCTATTGACTCACACAATCCCATGGGAGAGGAGCTGGAACCCATTTCAGAGGCGAATAAAGTGATATTCTGATGGCTTAAACCATCCGCCCCCGTCTCCCGGGGCTCAGCAGCACCCCACTCCTTTCCCCAGCACCAAGTCCTCCGGCCTCTGCTGCCCAGTGACCTCATTTCATCTCTGCTGTGGGTCAGCCCAGCCCTTGGCCCTTCCCAACACACTTGAACATCAAGGAGGGTGTGAAATGGGTGGCCTTGAGGGTTTGGGGTGCGTCCCAGAGCTCACAGGAAGTGTAGGGGTGATTTGTGCCTGGACATGTGTCCCTGGGTGTGCTTCCATGACCCGGGCTCGTGGTGTGTGCGTGTCTTTGGGACGCGGTGTGGGTTTGTGCTTGTCTCTGCGTATCTGCATGCTTGTGTTTGTCTGTAGATCTCAGTGTGTATCCATCCACAGGGCCTAGGGCATGCCATGTGATGTGTTTGGATGTCTCTGGGAGCTTCCTCCTCATCTGTCTCAGTGTGCGTGCGTGCGTGCGTGCGTGCGTGTGTGTATCTGTATGTCTGTCTCTGTCCAGCTTCTGGGTGTGTCTATGCGAGCCGCTCTGCAGCTATGCTGCACGTATGTGTCCATGCGGCTCCATGCCTGTCTCTGCGGGTGACTGCAGGTGTGACGGTGTGTGGTAGGGTGGCTGTGTGTGTGTGTGTGTGTGTGTGTGTGTGACTGTGTGAGACTGCTCCAGCTGTATCCGTGTGCATGTGAGATAGTGCGTGCGTGTCCCTGAGCCGGGCTGCCTGTGTAACGGTTTCAGAGCTGGGACAAAGGTGGGCACACAATGTTCGGTAATCAGTAAAATTGTTTCAGTGCAATAATTTTTTTTTTAAATCACAATTAATGCAAAAGTATCCTTGATGAAAAAGGTATGCACAGATTCAGCGTGTGCGCGCCCCCCCCCCCCCCCAGCCCCCCGCGCCCGCCAGGTGAGCCGCCCCCGTCACGCCGCGCTGGGCTGAGCCGCGGTAATTTCCGCGCCGGCGGCGGCTTTGTGTGCACCGGCCGCTGCCTTGGGGGCGGGGAGGGAAGGGAGGGCGGCTTCCCCCCCTCTCCCTTTTTATTGGGTCATTAACAACGGCCCGGCCTGCCGCGGCGCCCCCCCTTTCATGTTTGCCGCGCCTCCCGCCATTATCTCCCTCCGCCGCGCGGCGTAATTCGATGCCAATCAGGTTCGGGGCGCGGAGGCGGCGGATCAAAGGCTGGCCGCGGCGCGGGAGGAGGGGGGGGACAGCGGGCTATGTGTCCCCCCCCCCCCCCCGCCCCGAATCGGGGCGCCCTCCGTGCGTCCCGCCCCAGAGCCCAGGGTCAGCCGGGGAGGCCCCGCCCAGCCCATGGAGGCCAGGGGTTCAGGGACCCTCGTGGGGGGCTGCGGTGGTTCGTGGCGGGAACCCCGCAGTCCAGCAGGTCACCCTGGCCCCTCAGGGGCTGGAGGTTGGAGGGGGGTTCCTGCAGAGCCTTGGAAGATTTCGGTACCAAATGTGGAGCTGACGGAGGAGAAATGGCACCTGGGCAGAGGGACCAGCTTGGGCAGAGGCTGGGAGGCAGGAACCAGCAGGCCCTTAGGCAGAGAGAAGATTCTGGCGGGTTCTTTGGGCCGAGCGTTGTGTCACAGAGGGATGGAGGCTTCCTGACAGGGGAGGGACAGAGGCGGAGGGACTTTAGGACAATGATCAGATGGTGTCCTCTGCTGGCTGGAAGCCCCGCAGACTCAGTGTCCTCCTCTGGGACCTGCGGAAGCTCTCAGCCCCCTCACACCCTCCAGGAGAGATGCAGGACAACAGCGAACACGATAAAACAAGGAGAAACAAACACACAACTCAGATTTATTGAACACGTACTGTTTGCCAGGCCGGGCCCAGATCTTGTTTCTTCCTCACAACAGCCCTGCAAGATGGGAAGTCATTTTACAGACGGCAGAGCTCGGAGAGGCACCGTGACCTCCGACGGTTCCACACGGTGAGGGGCACGGCTGGGCTGGAGCCAGGCTTACAGACCCAGAGCTCACAGGGAGGGGTCCTGCCTCAGCTGCCTGCCCTGCTCCCACCCCGCAGGCCGTGGGGAAGGACGGAGAGAAAGGGTCTGGAGCCGCCAGTGGGCTGGGGAGAGTGTGGGACCAGAATCATCTCCCCGGACTCACAGCCACCTCCATTGTTCACGGCCCTTGGCTTTGGGCAACTCCCCTGCCGCCTCCCCCAGCCTGCTTCTTCGCCTGTGAAGTGGGGTTAACAAGTGCCTTTGGCTTGTCCCTGAAGAGTCAGTGAGTGCACACAGTAAAGGGCATTTTGAAAGTCAGACGTAGTATTCATGGGGATTTTTATTATCACCGCCAGCCAAAGACTGGGGTGAGGGTGGTGTCTGTCCCAGCAGAGCATGGAAAGCCCCTCTCCCCCAAGGAAAATGCCCGTGGTTACTCCCCACGGCTTTGGAGAGAGAGAGTGCCTCTGCCCCCTCTCCTGAGAGGGAGAGAAAATCTATTTCTCTCCCAAATAGTGCTGGGTCTTCACAACTCTAAATATCTCAGACCCGAGAATGTTCTGAGCAAACCGCTGTATACATAATACATGCTTCTCTTCTCAACTAAAGAGGTCTGTGGACCACGAAGGCACCAGCCAGCAGGTGGCCCTACCTCTGTCCTCTCCCTCCCAGCCCTCAGGCCTGGGCTCTGGTAAGCTGGGGTTGAGGGTAAAGGGGGGAGTGGAGGCCCCTGTGCCCTGTGTCCCCAGTACTTCCTAGGCTGGGTCTGAGCTGGCAATGGGGGGTGGTTGCATGAGGCCCCCGGAGAGCACGCATTCTGATGGGAGGTCAGTGAGCACTCACATGGGGGGACAAGCGAGGTGGACTGAGAAGGAGGAATGGAAGGGTACCCGATGAGGGCAGGGGGCGGGAGGCACGTTTCAGGAACGCCTGAAGCCTGGAGGCCTGAGCGAACAGGACACACGGAGTGTTTCTGGAGGAGGGGAGGATGATCAGGGCGGATGGGACTGGGAGAGGCTGTGGGATCCGGAAAGGGCAGAGCCGGAAGCACTTTGCACTCAGGGCAGCTTCTGAGCAGAAAGCCACCCTACCTCAGCCTCCTCATCTGTGCTATGGGCACAAGACTCCCTGCAGGGGGGGCGGAAGGTAAGTGAGACAGAGGAAGGGGAGGCACTGTTGTCTTCATATCTCCATCCCACTCAGGGAATAGTGGGGTGTGCAGAGGCTGGGTGAGGAGGCAGGGAGGCAGACCAGGGGTCCTGAGCCCGCTTCCAGACCTGGCCTGGGCTGAAGGAAGTAGCCATGAGCAGCATCCCTGTGGGGACCTTGGTGTGCGGCTTAGGGACCTGGGAAATGGGATCTGGGTCCTGTCTCTCAGGCCAGGGAAGCTGCTCTCCACTGGGGGAGGCGGGCGGGGCGGGGCGGGGGGTACGTGAGAGAGGGTAAGGGGGCTCTGTAGGGCCTGGCCTCAGGCCTGACCAGGCTCTTTCACTGTCTGTCCACTTCCTTCCTACCTTTCCGAAGGAGGTCTGTTTCCCACCCCGTCCTCCGTCCCTCCCGGGGAGGCCCTGCTGGCTGGAGCTGGGTGCCTGTGTGTGCTGGGAAAGGGGTGGTGGTGTTGCCGCACACCGTGGGTCCCAGCTGCCTCTGGACGCCGAAAAATCCAATTTTCTTCCTAATTGCCACCGCCTGCGCGCTCTCTCTCCCCTCACTTCTGCTCGGCGGCACCTCGTTTCCCCCCATGCTCCCCGGCTCCTGCTTCCTGCCGCCCGCCCTCCAGCGGACGCGCCCCCCCTCGGTCACCCTGTCGGGACGCACCATACATCATGTCCCGAGCGGGGAGGGGCCGGGGAGCGGGCGCCCCCCGCCCCGGGCTCCCCGACGAAATCGTCCTTTTCCGAGGCGGATGACAGGTTGTGGGAACAACAGCTTGAATTACGGAAAGAAGTTTCCCCACTGAGTTAATCTGCAGTGGCTGGAGGTGACCTTCTGGAGACGACGATTAATCACGGGGCCGAGGCGGGCGCCGCGCCACGCCGGGCCCTTTGGGGGAATACTAATTCCACTACAAGATAAATCATAATTTGACAATAATCATCTGCCCTAATCACTCCAATTCTTCTGTTTAATTATTTGTATACACCATGTTTTTTCCAACAGGGACCCCGTGTGCCCATGGGTGGGGAGGGACCCCAGTCCGGGCACAGACCCCTTGGGGGGGGGCCCTCAGCCTCCTGCCCGGCTGGCTGGCGTGCCTGGGGAGGCCGGACCCAGAACCGCTGGGGAGAAGGCCGGGAACCATGGCGTGATGGCATCACAGAGGCACCCGGGACTCCGACGTGCCCGGGCTCGGGGTGAGCTGGGCCGAGGGCTCAGGCCTCTCTCTGGCGTTTCGTCCGGGGCTGCACCCCGTTCATTGCACCGCCCTGCTGAAGCATTGGCCCAGAGTGCTCACTCTGAGTGCTCCCTGACCTCGGCCCCAGGCTCCTCCATGCCCAGCTGCCGCCAGCACGGACAGGGCTGGGTGCTTTCACTTCCCCTCCCCAAGCCCTGGGCCAGGCCTGGCTGTCCTCTCAGGACATGAGAACCAGGGCCTGTGGGCATTTGGGCAGACGTTGCTTGGCTCCACCTCCTAGTGCTGTGTGACTGCTGCCAGCTGACGGAGCCCCTCTGAACCCGTGGCCTTTACCTGTCAATGGGGTGGGGCTCCCTCTCTTCCAGGGTAGTGGGGACCTGGCCCCGAGCCAGATCCTCCAGGGCGCTCCCAGGGGCACCACAGGGTGTCACAGATGCCTCCCTCTTCCCTTTCCTGTCCTGCACCTCCTTCCCGCTCCCCCAGACTGGCTCCCAGTGTCGCCGAGCTCAGCCTGCGGCTGGCTGCCAGGAGGGCTCCTAGGACCCGGCTCTGCCCCTGACTTCCCCCTTGGAGGGGCCGGCGGGGCTGGCTGGGCCGCCGCCAGCTCTGGCTCCACGAAGCGGGAACCAGAATGACTCAGTGTCTTTCTCCTTCCAGGCCGGCTCCTGGCACCCCACGGGGGAAGCTGGTGGTGAGGGGGGTAGAGTGGGGGCCGTCGGACCCCGCCTGGCCTCCCGGACAGGGCTCTTTGGGACCTGTGGGACCCCTTGGTGGTGATGCGAGCGGGGGGGGGGGGGGGACACTTCCCCAAACAGGAGCCTGGTGTGCGCTGATGGGGCTGCAGCTGCACATGGAGACTGATATCCGGAGATAATGACAATAATGCTAACGGCGGTGAGCATTCACTCCTGACAGCCGCCCGCACAGCCGCCCAAGGACGGCGGAAGGTGGGCTGGCGGTGGACAGGCAGCTCTTCTCCTCGGGAAGCCCCCATCACCGGGAAGAAATGTGACCCCTCTGCTCAGGCCTGAGAGGACAGAGACGGGGGGGACAAGGGGGCATACAAACCATAGTGTTTGTTACCTGCCAACATCATGGAGCTCTGATGGCGGCAGGCACGGCGCCGAGTACTCTGCCTGCTTCCCATCTGAGCCTTCGTGACCACGTGTGTACGAGGTCTGACATCAGCCCATTTTACAGAGAGGCAGTCACTGGCCCTATGTCGCCAAGTTTGTGGGTACAGGTCGGATTTGAACTTAGCCTCTTCCTCTACCAGGGGCAGGGAACTTTTTTACAGCCAAGGACCGTGTGGATATTTATAACATCATTTGCGGGCCATACACAATCATCAACTTAAAGACTAGCCTGCTGTATTTGGTCAGGCAATTAAGTCACCCCTGACGCCTCGGCAGGGCCAGATCAATGATTTCCCCACCCCGGCATCCAATCTCTCCTGTCTCCCAGGAGTCTCCACAAAGCTGCCTCACCAGTATTACAGACTTCTGGCCAGGGAATCTGGGAAAAATTGAGCCACCTCTTCACGTCTCAGGGTCTTCGTCTCCCCAGCGGGGAAAAGGGCCTGGAGGAATGGGGAGCCCGGGGAGGAGAGGGCGGCTGGTCCCTGTCCCAGCCCTCCAGCGGGAGCTGACTCCCCTCCCTCCACTCCTCCTCTGAGGACAGAGGGCTTCCTTTAGCTCCTCCTTTGGCCGGATCTGTGCCACCCCAGCTCCCCACTGACCCCCGCTTGGGAGAGGGGAATGTGTGGGACAGGCATGTCCCATAGCCCAGCGGCCTCTCCCTGACACCAGTCGTGACAGCCCCTGAGAAGGTCAGCCATGGCTTATGCTGGCTTTGCGAGATGTATTTTTAAAAATATAATTTAAAAAAATTATTGATTTGGGAGAGAAACATCAATTTGTTGTTTACTTTTATTTATGCATTCATTGGTTGATTCTTTTTGAAAAAAATTTTTTTTTAATTTATTTCAGAAGGGAAAGGGGGATAGAAATATCAATGATAAGGGAGAATCATTGGTCGGCTGCCTCCTGCACGCCCCCTACTGGGTATCGAGCCCACAACCCAGACATGTGCCCTTGGTTGGAATCCAACTCGGAACACTTCAGTCCACAGGCCAATGCTCTATCCACTGAGCCACACCAGCTAGGGCATTGGTTGATTCTTGTCTGTGCCCTGACTGGGGATTGAACCCAAAACCTTGGAGTATCAGGACAGCGTTCTAACCAACTGAGCGACCCAGCAGGGCGTGAGATATGTTTTGATCAGATATATATATCTCTCAGTCCTTACCACTCCCAACCTGCCTGTGGGGCCAGTACTGCCACCAAGCGTGGCTCTGAAGGGTGGCTGTGCAGGAACGCCACACACCAGCTATCATTTAGCCTTTCTGAGCCTCAGTTTCCTTATCCTCAAACCAGAGCTGCTAATAATGTTACCTGGCATCCCATCAGCACTCAATAGCTGTTTCCTATTGTTAGTATAAATACCAGGTGTGGCGAGATCACAGAGGTGACCTAGCCCCTAAGCCACCTTTCTGGAGTGATCGAGAGGGGCAGGGAATCCCTCCTGTAGACAACCCCCTCCTCAGCCAGGCACCGGGTCAGCCCCTCCCAGCCAGAGCCCGCTGCAGTTCCTACCAGGAAATGAGGGAATGGCGAGGGGGCGGCTGGAAGGAAGGTGGCGGAGCTGTGGCAGAGGAGAGAGGAAGCAAAGATTGGCTGTGGCTGGGCTGCCGCGCGGAGAGAGATGGCCTGGGGGAGAGCAGCGCAGTCGCTGGGGAGGGAGGGAGGCTGTCACGCTATAAATACCTCCCAGGTAACAGGACCCATAAATGAAGGGAGGGAATTAGTCACTTTCCGCGTTGCCTCGGAGAGAGGACAAGGAGCAATGACCTAAATCCATGGAAGGGAAAAAATGAGGCTATCCTCGCGGGGGGATGGTGAGGGGCTGGAGACTGTGCCTCTGCAGAGGGGCACCCTGGGTGGGAGCTGCTGGCCAGGGGCCAGGGAGGGATCACGGGGGGTGGAGGGTCTGGAAGGGGCACAGCCTGTCTCCTCCAGGCCCTCGTGTGTGTGTGTGTGTGTGTGTGTGACAGGCCCTTCTCTTCCCAAAGACCCCTCGGCCTCTCTCAGGCACTCACACCCATGCCTCTTGGAAGTCCTTCCTCATGCAGCTCTAAAGCATGTTCCCATGTGTGTCCTCCTCAGGCTCCCTCTTCCCGGGCCCCCCCCTCCCCCTCACGTAGCCGGCTCTGCTCTCCAGGTTCCCGGTTCGGGCAGAGGCATCTTCGCTTGGGAAGCGGGAAGCATGTGTCCCTGTTCTTCTCCGCACCCCACACTGCCGGGCAGGGTCTGCTTGTCCTTCACTGGGACGATGACCATGGCCTGCCTGCTCTCTGGTCCCCCGGCCCAGCTTCTCCCCCTTCTGGGCCTCCCCACCACCCCCCACCAATGGTTGCCAGAGCAATAATCACTGCCTGCCTTCCCCGCTCACACCTTCCCTCCTCCTCCTCCAGGAATGGAGTCCAGGCCCCTTGGCCTGGAGACCAAGCCTGCACGCAGCTTTCTGTGCCCGCCTGCCCTCGCTCCCCCTCACACCTCGCCTGCCCCTCCAAACGCTCCAGGTCTTTGCACAGGCTGCCCTTTGAGCGGAGGAGACCTCCCCTGCCTGCATTTTCTCCCAGGCCCCTGGCTGGCGTCAGAAAGCCTCCCTGCCACCTCCCCAGCTGAGCGGAGTCCTCCCCATCTATGTTCTGGGAACGCTTGCAGCCGGGTTAGTGTGGGGAAACGGTTAAGGTCCAAGTGAGAAGGGAACACTCGCGCTATGTGGCTTCAGGTGAATAATGAGCTCTCTTGTGTCTCAGTTTCCTTCCCTGTAAAAAAAAAAAAAGGGGGGGGGTGGATTCTCGCAGCGCTTCCAGGGGCCGCATGGTTTGGGGGAGACCCCGCATGAGGAAGGCGCAGCCCGCACGCAGCCCGTGGCTGGCTGTTGGGGTCACAATATTGATTGCACTGTTTCTGTGTCTGCCTCCTCTGTGGGCTGTGAGATGGGGGTGGAGAGGGGAGGGGAGAGAGGGTGGAGGTGGTGGCGGCGGCGGCGGCGGCGGCGCTGCGTCCCTGTGTGACTCGTCCCTGCAGCCGCAGTGGCCAGCCCGAGCCTGGCACTGAGACGATCAGCAAATGTTTGCTGAATTAATGAGCGGGGGCTGCAGGGCGGGCTGGGGCTGCAGTTCCGCCCGGGCTGCCGCAGCTGGGGCGCCTGTGGACGTGTGCGCGCCGTGGGAGGAGAAGCGAGGGGTGCCTGTGGGTGGGGGAACCGTGTCTGAGTCCCGGGGGCCTGGCAGCGCCGTGGGCAGCCTGGCGCGCCGGCTCCCTGGGGTCCCCGCGGAGCGCCTGCCTGGCTGCGGGACCCCGTTGCCAGGAGCAGTCAGGATGCGGCAGCGTCTCCATGGCAACGCGGCATCTCGAGCCGCAAGCCGCCCTCCCCCGGCGCCCCGCAGTGGGCAGGAGGCCGAGCCTGGCAGCCCCTCCCGGCCCAGCAGCCAGCAAGCTGGGCCACAAGGCCGGAGCCTGGTGGGAGGGAGCGAGGAGGGGGCTCCTTATTTTTCTAGACCCGAGGACCGACTTGTCTTTACTTCCTTTGCCAACCGGGGGAGGTAAACAATCGGGGGGTCTGTCCTCTGCCTGCGTGCAGCGCTCCCCTCCATTTCTGGCCAGGAAATCAGGAACAGGTCCTGGCCAGGGCAGGAGACTCTCACTGGCCAAGGAACATCTCTGAGCTGAGTCCTGTCTCTGAAATGGGTTTGGGGACCCAGGCAGTTTCCAGGGGCCCTGAGGCACTTCCTGGTTGTGTGTGTGTGCTATGCTGGTCCAGGGTATCAGTGCAAACCTAGTATCATATCCAGGGTATGATACCCACCCAATGTCTGCCAGTATCCCCAGTTCCCACCGATAATCCCCATGTCCCCAGTCCCTGCCAAGAACGGTCCCAACGCCCCTTTACCCTCTCAGTCATGCCATTTGCCCAAACCAACTCAGTGCTTCTCATTCTGGGCTCAATGACACCCCCACTCCACACCCCAGTTTCCGCCCAGTGCCTCTGGGGCTCTCCCAATGTCTTCCCGGTGCCTCCCAGTACTTCCAAGTACCCACTAGTATTCTCTTTTTCCTGCTCAGGACTTTTACATATCCACTCAGGCCTCCCAGTTACCACTTACTAAGTTGGGTCCCCTACTTCCAGTTTAGGCTTGGTGCCCCTTAATGTCTCCCAGGGACGACCCCAAGTATCCGCCTGGGGGCCCCTGGTGCCCTCTTATTATCCACCGTATCTGCACATCCAATGTGGTCCCAGTACTTTCTCGGTACTGTTCACCCAGTGCTAACCTCTTCAACCTCATTTATGCTCCCAGCCTCTGAGCGAGCACCATCAGGGAGTAATGCTCTCAACAGCCAGGAGGGGGCGCGCGAACAGTTAGCCGAAGACCCAAGCGCGGGGCGGGGCCGGCGTGGAGGTCGAGGGGCTGCATTGGAGGCTCTTGTCTTACGGAGTTTGAGTCCGTGTCCGTGAAGGGGGTGGGGGGGAGAAGAGGTTGCATTTCGGGGGATTACTGCCGTGAAAGATCGCCCCACCTTCCCCGCGCCCCGCATCCTCTGCTGGCCCCCCGCTGGCCAGCCACCGCCAGCACCGGCGTGGCTTTGGCTCTTGGGAAGGGGCGTGCGCCCTCTGGTGGCCACGGAGCAGCGCAGCTCCCTGAGCTGCTACCCCGGGGACCTTGGTGCGTTCTCTCCCCGCCTCTTCCAGCAGCGTCCTAATTTATAGGGTGTATCCTGGAGCTGGAGGGCAGAGGGGAAGTGCGAGAGGCGTTGGGGTTGTTGGCGATCCAGACCCCTCTCTGGGGGCTGGGCAGAGGGACTGGAGGCTGGGATGAAGGGATGGCATTGATTAGGGAGCTTGGGACTGAGGTCCTTGGGGAGGGACTGTGGGAACAGAGTGGTTGGTGGTGGTGGGGGGAGCCTGGAGTCCACCAATCAAAGATCCAGCCATATGGGTTTTTGTGTGGGTGTGTTGACTGCAAAAGGAGGGTGGGGGGAAGATGGTGGTGGTAGGATGAGGCATCTCCATTCCAGGCCAGGCAGCTTCTGCCTGACCCTACTAGCCCTTAGCAATGGCATCCCCACAGATGCAGTTCCCCCTCCCGCTCTATGGCCCCATGACTGCCTCTACCCCCTGCCAGCCCTCCGTTCTCCCTCCCCAGCCTGGGCCTTCTCCCCGATCTCCAGCAGGCCTGGGGGGTTCGGCACCCTCTCCCCCTCCCGCCGTGTGATGTTCCTCTCCTCTGAGGATTGGGGAAATGGACGGAGCCCTGGTGGAAGGAATCCAGGTTGGACTTCTGGGTTCGGGTGCCTTGGCCTGTAGAACCATCCAGGGTCAGATCTGTGATCGTGTGCCCATCTCCGGTCCGGCAAAAGGACGGCACTCAGCGGGTCTCTGCTCATGGAACTAGTGAATTCCTTTCCATTTATAGGAGTAAGCGTGGAGATGCTTCCTCCACCCTCCTCCTCGCTGTATGGACGGGGAAACTGAGGCACACAGCAGGCAAAGAATGACATCCCAGGATCACAAGGAGCGGACGGGTGGGTGGCAGGGTGGGTGGCAGAACCATGCGCTTAGGAAGATCTCTGGGCGTCTGGTTAGTACTCAGTTCTGATACTCACTGCAGAGCTTAGGCAAGCCACTTCCCTTCTCTCTAAACCTCAGTTTCCTCATTTGTAAGTTGAGGATACAAGCTCTACCTGCTTTCCAGGAGAGCGGTGAGGACTAGCTCTGGTGGTGACGTTGAGAGGAGACTGATCATAAGCACTGTTAGCTGAGCGCCGACTTTGTGTCAGTGCCGTGCAGAGCGACCCAGCACGCCGGCCACCTTGCCCAGGGCCTTCGTGGAGAGGCTCCCGGTAAGACCAGCGCACCGGCAGCGTGGCAAAGCCCCGCCAGCGGGGCTCCAGGCCGCCAGGATGCGCTCCGGAGCTGCTCTGCCTGTGTTGGGGCTGGAGGCGGAGGGAGGGACACGGTGACCTTGGGCTGTCCCCCGCGCAGGGCTCCCATGCTCCGAGGCCGGGATCAGATTTCCGGCCTCCCGGGAGGGCAGCGCGGCCTCGCTGATGGAGGAAGCATGTGTCCTGGCCGGGGCTGCTGGACCTGGGGGCCTTGCCCCGGAACCTGGGGCCTTTCCTGCAAAGGGAATATCCAAGAGCAGGAAGGAAGGAAGTGGGGAGGGGGAGGAAGAAGGGGGAGGGAAGAAGGATGGGACAGGCCCCAGCTGGGAGTGTGTTCTCTCTGGGACTGGCCCAGAAACGAGGACATCTGGATAGGCCTGGCTGAGAGGTCATTGGGTGGGTCACCCTGGCTGGGGCTCACATTTGTGTGGTGGTGGGTGGTGGAGTGGAGGGTGGGGGTGGGGGAGGGGGGAGAGGAGGGAGGGAAGGGGTTGGTGGTGGTGGAGTGGGGGAGTGAGGAGGGAGGGAAGGGGTTGGTGGTGGTGGAGTGGGGGGAGTGAGGAGGGAGGGAAGGGGTTGGTGGTGGTGGAGTGGGGGGGGAGTGAGGAGGGAGGGAAGGGGTTGGTGGTGGTGGAGTGGAGGGGAGTGAGGAGGGAGGGAAGGGGTTGGTGGTGTGGAGTGGGGGGGGGAGTGAGGAGGGAGGGAAGGGGTTGGTGGTGATGGAGTGGGGGGGGGTGAGGAGGGAGGGAAGGGGTTGGTGGTGATGGAGTGTGGGGGGGAGTGAGGAGGGAGGGAAGGGGTTGGTGGTGGTGGAGTGGGGGGGTGAGGAGGGAGGGAGGGGTTGGTGGTGATGGAGTGGGGGGTGGAGTGAGGAGGGAGGGAAGGGGTTGGTGGTGGTGGAGTGGGGGGGAGTGAGGAGGGAGGGAAGGGGTTGGTGGTGGTGGAGTGGGGGGGTGAGGAGGGAGGGAAGGGGTTGGTGGTGGTGGAGTGGGGGGGTGAGGAGGGAGGGAGGGGTTGGTGGTGATGGAGTGGGGGGGGGAGTGAGGAGGGAGGGAAGGGGTTGGTGGTGGTGGAGTGGGGGGGGGTGAGGAGGGAGGGAAGGGGTTGGTGGTGGTGGTGGAGTGGGGGGGTGAGGAGGGAGGGAAGGGGTTGGTGGTGGTGGAGTGGGGAGGAGTGAGGAGGGAGGGAAGGGGTTGGTGGTGATGGAGTGGGGGGGTGAGGAGGGAGGGAAGGGGTTGGTGGTGGTGGAGTGGGGGGGAGTGAGGGAAGGGGTTGGTGCTGATGGAGTGGGGGGGGAGTGAGGAGGGAGGGAAGGGGTTGGTGGTGGTGGAGTGGGGGGGAGTGAGGAGGGAGGGAAGGGGTTGGTGGTGGTGGAGTGGGGGGGAGTGAGGAGGGAGGGAAGGGGTTGGTGGTGATGGAGTGGGGGAGGGGGTGTTCAAGAAAAAAGGATTCATTCATGCTCTGTCCCCTCATCTGTGTTCCAGGTACAAGAACACCCCTTCCTGGGCCGTAGGGGAGTAAAAACAGAGTCAGGAATGTGAAGTGCCGTGGGGCCTGGAACACAGTAGGTGCGTTGGGCCTGTCAGTCCCTCCCTCCTGGCCTGGCTGCCAGACCTGTGAGGCCACAGGCAGCTCACACCGACTCCCGCCGCCTGGGGACCCTCGCATTCACTCGCCCGCCATGTGCTGGGGTCTGGGCCTGTTCACGTGCCCCACTGAGCGGGTCTGGAGTGAGGGAGGCGGGTAAGAAAGACAACAAGCAATGCCGCGGTGCACAGGCCCGGGACAGGTCAGAGGAGGTGCCCGCTGCAGCCTGGGAGGCGAAGGAAGGCTTCTTAGAGGAAGCGACATTCACGCCGGCCCCAGAGGATGCGTATGCAGGAGCCCGGAGAAGGGCAGATGGGAAAAGGATTCCAGGCGGCGGGAGGGCGGCTCCCCAGCTCAGCGCAGGGACAGCAGGATGTGCGGCGCTGGGCGGCGCTGGGGGGAGGCGCTCAGGGACGGGGCTGTGGGTTTTATTCTGAGAGCATAGGGGGCGCCTCAGGGGTAGCATGGTCAGAGGGGGGGCACTCCAGGCCCCCGTGGGGTCACCTGTCACCTCCATGCCCTCACCTCTCACGGCTCCTCCGTGGGGAGCAGCCAGGTTGGAGCATCAAGACCCCCTCGTAACCCAGGTCTCCCCACCTCTTTCCTGGCCACTCTCCTTCCTGGATATCATTTCCCTGGATAAGCAGGACCACGAGGACAGACAGCACAGGGAGGACGGAACTGCCCCAGGCCTCTTCCTTTGCGATGCCGGGGGAGAGTGCTGTCTGAATGTGTGGGAATCTGGAGTGGAAGTAAAACAGTTGTGTTAGTTTGTGTGCTCTCCCCACCTTTTAGGTGGGCATGAAATACACACGCATGCACAAGCTACAGGTCACACGTGGTGAAATGTTGGTGATTCTGAGCATGGGTGAAACTTCCGTACGTCTGCATTTAAAACCGGCATCGCACCCTGTTAAAGGTGAACCGTACAATTCACGCTACTCATCTACATTTTTAATCTTTCTTCACTTAGAATGGCATTAAACAGCAAGTAGAAAACATGGTGAGAAATCAGGAGGTAGACTCCATAGCAAAGCTTTGCATGCGTTTACTTGTGTAACATCTCACGCTCTTCCTATTGGATCCTCTCCCCTTGCTTTCTGAACAGGGGGTTCTGGTTTTCCTTCTGAGCCGGGCCCTGCCCTGCAGCAGCCCCTCCATCTCCAGGTCCGGCGGGGCTGTGAGGGCCGAACTGCCTCCTTTCCTTTGCTGCACCTCCCCTCCCAGCCGGGTGAGGCCTCAGCCCAGGCCTGGCCTCTCCAGGTGCCACAGTTGAGGGTGAGGGTTGGGGCTGGGCATGGGGTGGGGGGGAGGCAGCCCCCTCTGGCCCCTGGCCTCTGGGAGCATCTTCACTGACTGCCAGGCTGCCTTCCAGCCTGACAAGCTTCATGAGTTTCCCGGCTCCCCCTCCTTAAGATGGGGCTCCCCCAGGGCAGGCTGACAGAGGGGCCTCGGAAACAGGCTGCTGCGGAGGCAGAGGTGACCCCCCCCCCCCCCCCCCCCTGCAGCCTGCCGCTCCTGAGGGGAGGGACCGCGGTGATTCTCTGTTCCTGGCTTACTTTTGGGGGAGCGTAAGAGAAGAAACAGAAACCCCGTGGTGGCAGCGATCAGCCAGCAGCCTGGCCACCTGTCAGAGGCCCTGGCACTTCAGGGGGAGGGAGAGGGGGTGGCAGTGCAGCTGGGCGAGAGGAAAAGAGCCCCCGGGGCAGGGGGGAGCAGGCGGCACTGGGTGCCTACGACTCCCTCTCTCACTGTTTGTCTTTTCTTTGACTCTGGGCCCAGACCCACTAACTCACCAAGCCCTCTGACCCTCTCCCCCTTTTACGCCAGCCCGGGGGTACCCCGAGGACTGCTGTGAGCATTCTCTGAGCTAATGCACAAGTACATTTAGGGCAGAGCTGGGCACTTACACTCCCTCCATTCCTCTCCTTTCCCAGGTTCTCCTCCTTCCCTTTCGACTCCGCTCCCCCCACTTCCTCTCTCTGCGGCTCCTCTAGCTGCCAGGCTCCTGCTCCCCGCGGGCCTTTGCCCTTTGCCCTTTGCTCTTTGCCCTTTGCCCTTTGCAGGTCTGGCCTCCCAGGTGCTTGATGGCTGTTGTTTCTTGGGTCCTGACGTAAATGTCCCCTCTGGGATGGTGTGCCCGGCGGACACCCCCCTGAAGTCACTGTCACATCTCTCTCTTCTGATTCCCTACGTGGCCCTGGGTTTGTTTTCTTGTTTGTTCAGCGTCTTTCTTCCCTCGCTCCAGGCTGTGGGCCTCCGGTGGGTGGGCACTGGGTCTGTCCTGTTCTCTGTGTCCCGGTGACTGACAGCACATAGTAGGTGTGCCATTCAGAGTCCTGCTTTTGTGGAGTTCAGTTTAATAAGCGAGGCAGGATTGAACAAGCAAACCAATGCTTTGACAGACATTTTTGAATTAACATTTTAATCGTGGTAAGATACACATAACATACAAATTACTATCTTAACCATTTCACGGGTACAGTTCGGCGGCATTCCGTCCATCACACTGCTGTGCAGCCGTTGCCGTCATTCATCTCCCGAGCTGTTTTCATCATCCCGAGCTGGAACTCTGTGCCCATTAGACAGTAACTCCCCAACTCCCTCCACCTCCAGCCCCAGGAAACCACCATCTTACTTTTTGTGTCTATGAATTTGACTAACCCCCAGCTATCTAATAAAAGAGTAATATGCAAATTGACAGTCACTCCAACACACAAGATGGCTACCCCCACGTGGTCAAAGATGGCTGCCCCCATGTGGATATAAAATGGCTGCCACAAGATGGCCAGCAGGGGAGGTCAGTTGGGAGGGACCAGGTCTGCAAGGGAGGGCAGTTGTGGGTGGCCAGGCCAGTAGGAGAGGGCAGTTGGGGGTGATCAAGCCTGCAGGGGAGGGCAGTTAGGGGTGACCAGGTTGGCAGAGGAGGGAAGTTGGGGGTGACTGGGCCTGCAGAGAAGGGCAGTTAGGGGTAACCAGGCCTTCAGGGAAGGGCATTTAGGGGCAATCAGGCTGGCAGGGGAGCAGTTAGGCATCAATCAGGCTGGCAGGGGAGTGGTTAGGGGGTGATCAGGCTGGCAGGCAGAAGCAGTTAGGGGCAATCAGGAAGCAGGCTGGCCAGCATTTGGGAGCCAGCAGTCCTGGATTGTGAGAAGGATGTCCGGCTGCCCATTTAGGCCCAATCCTACCAGGCAGTCAGACATCCCTTAAGGGGTCCCACACTGGAGAAGGTGCAGGCTGGGCTGAGGGACACCCTTTGACCCCCGCGCATGATGCCTAACTGCTCCCCTACCAGCCTGATTGCCCCTAAATGCTCTTCCCTGAAGGCCTGGTTACCCCTGGCTGAGACCTTGCGCACCGGGCCTCTAGTTGTGAATAATGCTCCTGTAAACACGGAACCCTGCTTTCAATTATTTTGTGTGTCTACCCAGAATAGAATTGTTGGGTCATATAGTAATTCTGGTTTTTTTTGTTTTTTTTAAAGGAGTCACCTATAGTGGTTGCACCCTTTTATATTCCCACCAATAGTGCACAAGGCTTTCAATTTCTCCACATCCTCACCAGCACTTGTTTTCTGTTATGCTTTTGGTTTTATAGTAGTCATCCTAATAGGTACGACTCCCATTGAGGTTTGGTTTGCATTTCTCTAATGACCAGGATATGCATTGTGAAGGGAACGCGTTTAGAGAGAACAGAGGCCAGGGAGTCCTCAGCGCCAGTCGCCTGGAAGCTCTGATGGTGGAGTGAGGTGGTATTTACGCGGAGGCCTCAGAGAAGGGAAGGAGGCCACCAGCGGAGGACCCGGAGGAGAACATTCCAGGGAGAGGGAGCAGTAAGCCGAGGCCCTGACGTGGAGTGAGTGCTGCATACTTTTGCTGGGGAAACGGTGAACAGGGACAGTGGCTGGCAGTGGGAGTGTGGTCTGAAGGGCAGGCAGGGCTGGATAATCCAGGGCCTCAGGCCACGGAAAGGAGTTTGCATTTGCAATTTATAGTTTCCTCAGGTTGTGGAGAAGGGAGTGGGGTGGGGCTGAGGGGAGACACTGTGACAGGCAGAGGGATGATGCACAGGAAAACAGGGTTTGATTGGAAGGTGATGTCGCCACGTGTGCAGGGGCGGTGTGTCCGTATAGGCAAGTGGTGCTTTGTGTGTGTGTGTGTGTGTGTGTGTGTGTGTGTGTACACGTGGAGGCCTGGGTATGTGGGTGCTTATGTGTGTGTATGGACACCCCCCGCCCCAGAGTCTCGGATCAATATGTGATCTTCCTTTAGAACGTGCTGTACCTCCCTCCCTCCCGCCCACCATGTCCCCCCAGGCGGGAGGGCGCAGTGCTGCTTCCGGGGTTCCTACCGCCGGTCTGGAGCCAGCAGGAAGGATCTGGAGCCATACCCAGGGCCAGGCTGGTTTCTGAAGATGACGACCCATATCTGAAGGTTTGGAAATAAGTGTCTGTCCTCCTGAGACCAGAAGATGCCGCCATGTCCCAGCTTTGCAAGGCCGCAGGGACGCCTTGGCCACTGGCTGGGTGAGTAGGGCCGGTTGCTGCAGTAGCGGGAAGGGACCGCACGGGGGCAGCCGAGGTAGCAGAACCAAGGCGTGGAGACTAGAGGGAGGAGTGGGAGGGGAAGATTGGGGTGGACGCGCGGGGGTGGCGGTGGGGGTGGGGAGACACGTCTGGGGTCGTAAGTCTGCGGGGCTCTGCGGTTTGATTCCGCCTCCAAGTGGCTGTGAGGGGAGAAAATGAAGTCATGAGCTCATCGCCATCCCAGCGGCCTCTCATTTCATCCTCAAAGCAGCATCCCCTCCTCACAGGCTCAGGGAAGTGGAGCCACTTGCCAAGGTCACTCAGCACCGGGATTCAGCCCAGGCCTGCCTGACCGGCTCCTGTGCTCTAACCACTGGCCCGCCCGGAATGAATGCATCTGCAGGGCAGGGCTGATTTGTTCACCACTCTCCTGGCCTCACTTTGCTCCCACTCATCAGGGCACTCTCCCACTATGGGCAGGGCCCGGACAGCCGGGGAGGGAGCCTTGGACTTCAGGAGACCTCACTGAAGCCCTTGGGGCGAGCTCAGATGTATGCCCTCCTCACCATGGTAACAATACCCATAGTACCACAGGCCTTCTTTCTGACTTGCCCTTGGGGCAGCAGGTTAGGAAATGGTATCTAGGGAACCTGGCTGAGACCTTGGCCTGCCTCTGGGGCCGCTGCCACCTCTGCCAAATCTCCTCTGAGCATCAGGCCAAGTGCAAGGGAGTCTAAGCTGGGGTACAACCAGGGTCCCCCTAAAAAAAACCCGACTGCTGACCCCCCCCAGCCCTCCCAGATTAGTGTGTGATTAGTAACAAACATGGATGTTTCAGCTGAGACCACTGAGCAGAGGGGCAGACTGAGGCCCAGAGAGAAATAAGGAGTCAGCCAGGTTCATGTAGAACGGCCCTGTTTACTTGTGCCCGGTCAGGGGCCTCGGTATGTGGTATAAAATATATACCATGGGCTGGAGATGAGAGGCCAGGAGGACAATGATCTGGCCTCCGTCTCCAGAGAGTTCTCCCTGGCCCACCCCCTCCACCACCACTGTCAGACATGGTCTCAGAGTTCCCTGGATAAGCTGTCTGGTTATCAAGGCTAAACATTTACTGTTGAGTTGCTTTAAGGGACCTCAGAGGCCATCAGCTCATTCTCTTCGCCCGTCTAAAACCCCCCTCTAACCGTTCTGACAGCCGCCCATCTTGCTTGCGCACTTCGTGTACTGGGGAGCTCACTACCTGAGAAGGCAGCCTGTTCCGCTGCAGACAGCTTCTTCCAGGGAGACCAGCCGGCCTCTCTGTGCCAGCCAGCTGTAAGAACTACCTCACCCCGTGGGCACTGGGCAGTGCTGCCGTCTGCTCCATGCAGGCTGTCTCCTCCCACGCTCAGCCGGCCTTCTCTCCAGCTTACATGGTCCCCGTCCCCACAAACAATCCTTCCAGCCTTTCCTCTCCTGAGCAGCTCTCCACTGGGCATAATCCTCTGGGAGGGAATGGCCCCTTCTGTGGCCACCATTTTCCCCTCAAAATTTACAGTGAGCACTCCTCTAGCCACACTCAGAGTTGTATTGGTTTTATCATTATGTGTGCATCCCGCCTTTATCCATCATTTCCTTTTAAAAAGGGTATTTCAAAGTAAGCTGCCGGTAGCAGTACACTTTAGTATATCACCAACCAGAGTTCAATATTTGTTTATGGATCTTTGCTTTTTCGAGGCAAAAGTTTATATGTAATGAAATGGACAAATCGTAAGCACACCACTGGTTGAGTTTGTGCACACCAATGCCCATCAAGCTATAGAATATTTCCACCACTACAGACAGTTCCCTAAACACCTCCTGACGCCACTGTGTTTCCCGATGGTCTTAGGCTCTACAGCAGCGGTTCTCACCCTGTGGGTCTCTAGCAGGGTCTCCTAAGACCATCGGGAAACACAGATATTTACATTATGATTCTTAACAGTAGCAACGTTACAGTTATGAAGTAGCAACGAAAATAATTTTATGGTTTGGGGGTCACTGCAGCATGAGGAACTAACTGTATTAAAGGGTCGCGGCATTAGAAAGGTTGAGAGCCACTGGGCTAGCTGGTCGTGATAATGATGAGAGTAGCAAATTCACATGCGCTCACCACGAGCCAGACACTGAGCTAACCCGTTCAGACTTCACAACCATCCTACGAGAGAGCTACTGTCATCCCCATCTTCGAGTTGAGCAAATTGAGGCACAGAGAGGTTAAGTAACTTGCCCAAGTCTACCCAGTCCTAAATGACAGAGCTGTTATTAGAACCCAGGCAGTTTGGATCCAGACACCATGGTCTTGACCAGTTACCCTGTTCCCTCTTTTTAGCTTCTGATGTCATCTCCCTCTATCCAGTTTCTATAAATATAAAATATATTGCATACGCCTTTAAGTCTTATTTCAAATGATCGCTTAAAAAACAAAAAGCCTCTGGTGGGAATGCAGACCGGTGCAACCACTGTGGAGAACAGTATGGAGCTTCCTCAAAAAACTGAAAATGGAACTCCCATTTGACCCAGTAATCCCACTCCTAGGATTATATCCCAAGAAGCTAGAAACACCAATCAGAAAGGATATATGCACCCCTATGTTCATAGCAGCACAATCTACAATAGCTAGAATTTGGAAACAGCCCAGGTGCCCGTCAGCAGATGATTGGATCCAAAAACTATGGTACATCTACACAATGAAATACTAAGCTGCCATAAAAAAGAAGGAATTCTCATCATTTGCAGCAACCTGGATGGAATTGGAGAACATCATGCTGAGTGAAATAAGCCAATCAACGAAAGAGAAACACCGCATGACCTCACTCATTTATGGATAATAAAGAACATTATAAATTGAATAACCAAAAGATAGATATAGAGACAGTAAAGCAACAAGCAGACTGTCAAATTATAGCGGGGAGGGTAGGGAGATCTGGGGGAGATAATAGATCAACCGAAGGACTTGTATACATGCATATAAGTACAACCAATGGACACAAAACTCTGGGGAGGGAGGGTATGTATAGGAGGGAGCGGGAATGGTAAGATATGTACACAGATAATTTAATAAAACAAAACAAAACAAAACAAAAAAACACAAAAAACCTGTGGATCAGCTACGTCTAGGGCCGAGGACAGAGCCGAAGCAAAAGGAAGCCTCTACACTGTAGAGTCTACAGGGATCCTTTTGCCCTGGCTTTCTTGTACTTATCAATACTGCTCTTAAAGCTAGACAAAAGCTCAGAGCTGCCTTAGCCATTAAAAAAAAATTAAAAAAAATATATATATATTATTGATTTTTTTATAGAGAGGAAGAGAGAGGGATAGAGAGTTAGAAACATCGATGAGAGAAAATCGCCGATCAGCTGCCTCTTGCACACCCCCTACTGGGGATGTGCCTGCAACCAAGGTACATGCCCTTGACTGGAATCGAACCCGGGACCCTTCAGTCCGCAGGCCGATGCTCTATCCACTGAGCCAAACCGGTTTCGGCTGCCTTAGCCATTTTGACCGCTTGCCTGGAAATGAAGCCCACGCAGTGGCCTACTGGTTGCAGCGGTGGAGGGAGACCCCGTTTGGGAGTCTGGATTCAATACCGCCTGTGGCCGGATCTGCTTCTGGACTTTTCATTTACAGGAGCCCCTTTGAACCAAAGCCAGGCTCTGTCCCTTGCAGCCACTTATGCTGCACCTGCCTGAGCTCCTGGATTGGCTGAGTAGGGCCTTGCAGGGTGTGTCAGTCCCAATGAAAGGGGCTGAGCATACAGAGGGCCTTCCGTGGCCATGTGGTATGGAGGGGACTGGGGGACATTTTCCTTGGCCTTGTCCAAGGGGAACATTCAAGCTGCCAGGGGAGAAGGGCACTAGCAGGGCAGTCCCTGCTCCACCAGCTGTAAGCTAAGCTAAGGTGGATTTCGCCCAAGGTTGGGGAGAGGGGTGGGTAAGGGGACCCCTCTTCCATGGAGCTCCTTCCTGAGTTCCTCCGCCAGCCCTCCAGTGCACGGGAGGAGCGCAGTTAAAGGACCCAATCAGGAAGTGGCGTCTGGGCTTTGCCCCTTACTAGAGGTGTATTCTGGGTAGGCCACTTAATTTTCCTAACTTCAGGTAAAATGGGATGAAGGATGTCCACCTCATACGGTGTTTTTGCGAGGACGAAATGAGATAATGTATGAAATAAGCGATGCCAAGAATTTAGCATGACCCTGGCTCACAGAACACTCTGGAAGTTAAGCAGCCAGGATGATGGTTTTCAGTGGTCTCCCCTAACCAACGATTGGGCCTGGTGGGGCAGGTGTAGTTCTTGTAGGCACCAAGAGATGGCGCCACGATCCCAAAAGAACCCACTCGTGACCAGCTGCTTACTGAAGAGCTTGGACAGGCAGGGCGGCTTCTCGGATGGCCGCCAGTTAGACCCCCTCCCTTCCCCACTGCAGTTCCAAGGAAGAAGGGCCCTCATTTCGCCATCCGTACTGTGGGAAAGCGTGGCCTTCCAAGACAGCCTGGGCCAAGCTGAAGAGATGCTCAGGTTGGACCAGGTGAAAGCACTTCAGAAACGAGCGAGCAGCCCCTTCGCAGAGGGCCTGTGGCTCGGAGCGCGGCTGGGCTTGGTGCCGAGGCAGGGGGTGACCGTATGACCTCTATTTGCCTCCTTTATGGATGAGAGAGAGTGAGCGAGTGGGGGTGCTGCTCAGCACAGAGGACCCAGGACTTGCTTGGGTCCGTGGCTCGGGACGCCCTGGTAATTCTGGGTCCGGCCAGCAGAGGGAGACAGAGAGCCTCCAGGACCTCGCACGGGCCCCCTAGCAACCTGGCGCTTGCCCTCCTGCAAACCATCCCGGCTTGGCAGAGCTCCCTGGGCAGGAGTCAACTTGTCCGACGTCCCTTCGCTTTAAAAAAGACTTGTCCTACTCCCTCCTGCTGAATTTCTTGGGGGCAACGCGTGGGGTGAGGGAAGGGTTAGCTTGGACCCTAACTCCGTGTCTCCACCGTCCCTGGACCTCAGTAACCTGGATAGGATCTGCGGGCCCCTCCAATCCTAGCAGCTCCGACTTCCTGGAACGGGGTGGTGTTACCTTCCCAAGGGTAAGGATCCTCTCCCTAACTCGCCATTCACCCAGGCCTGGATGGCCAGCCAGACCTCCGGGGGCAGCGGGGCGCCCACCCCCTAGCACCCTGGCCAGTTCCTGGCATTCCCCTGGACACGCTCCCAGGAGCCCACAAAGAACCTCAGACAGAGTTCTGGGCCGGGCTGTGCCTGTGGCCTGGGCCCATCGCCGGCTGGCTTAGGCTCTGAAAGCCCTTGGCACTCCCTGCTCAGCTTTGTCCGCCCGTCCCGGACGGGGGTTGCCAGGGCCAGTTTGCTGGGGAAGGGGGTGGGACAGGCAGCCCTTCCAGCTTCAGCGGTCTCTCTCCGCTCCTGCCCACGGCCATGCCATCTTCCAGGTGACCATCCCCTTACCTGATGCCTGCTCACTTGCCTTCTCCTCTTGGCTGCAAGTCCAAATCCTCGCCTTCTTCAGGGACTTGCTCATATTCTACCATTTACTCATTCATTCATTCATTCATTTAGCAAATACTTATTGAGTGCCTACTGCTCTCCAGGCCCTTGCTAGGGAGGCGGTAGGCAGGAAACTAGCAAACCCATACCTGAAATTTGATTATCTTGTGATAAACGGGGTAAAGCAAGTCAGTTGTTTCTCCAGGAAGCTCTACCCACAGGGATATTTGCCCGGGAGCTGTGGAGGGAGGACATTTGCCTGGGCCCTGCCCCCAGCCGTTCCCAGGGCCTGGCACATGGGCACAAGAGGCACTCTAGACGCTGAATGAATGGGTGCCTCGTTACCTCACAGCCAGAGGCTGGCCAGTGAGCACGGCCTTTCTTCCCCACTCTGCCTCCCAGACACCCCCCCCCCCCCCCGGGAGTTGTAGGTAATGTTGGGGATTGTGCAGACCAGACCCCGAGGCTCCAAGGACCCCCCTCCCACCAGGCCTCCACGGCTTCCTGCCTGGCTCCTTGCTGCTCAGCTTCCTACCCCAGGCCCCGTCACAACCCCTTGGCCCGTGAGTGGGTTCTCCCAGGACCTCCCGTCCACCCATTCCTCGGCGTTCTTACCTGTGGCCTGTGTGCTGGCCTCAGGCTCCGGAGGAGCTGGGGGCCCGCAGAGGACTGGGCAGGGTCCTGGCCCTCACGGAGCTCCCAGGCCCACAGTGACGCCCAGTGTGGGGCGGGCTGTGATGGGGGAGGATGGCTCTGGGTGGGCTGGCGGGGCATGCCCGGCCTGGGGCACCTCCTCACAGAGGCTGTCTCTGACCACCTTGCTGAAGTAGTCCCCGCCCTTCCAGCTAGGTGCTGTCAACCCCCACCTCCCCCCACCTTTTTTTCGGTTCCAAAGCACTTAAAAAAAATGTGCATATATTTATATATTATTGATTTTTCACAGAGAGGAAAAGAGAGAGAGACAGCCAGAAACATCGATCAGCTGCCTCCTGCACACTCCCCCACTGAGGATGTGCCCACAACCAAAGTACATGCCCTTCACTAGAATCGAACCTGGGACCTTTCGGTCTGCAGGCTGACGCTCTATCCACTGAGCCAAACCGGCTTCGGCTGTTAGTGTGCTCTTTATCTGACACTTTGCTGAGTGCCTGCTCTGTGCCAGGCGATGTGCTAGGCCCTGGGGATACAGAAGGGAAACAACAACTTCTGCCCCACTGGAGCTTGGGGTCTAGTGATGGTAGGGAGACCGGCGATAACCAGGTGAAACAAGTAAACGTGGTATATGAAGGAGTTAGGAAGGAAAAGAAGCGGGCGAAGGGGCCGTGAGTGAGGGAGGGGGCCAGGAAAGGTGATGTTTGAGTAGGTGAGGTGCATGCAGCCACGTGGGGGAGGAGTGTCTTAGGCAGAGAATCTAGCAAGTGCCCAGGCCCTGCGGCAGGAGCATGCTGGGTGTCAGAGGGACAGTGAGGGGACAGTGTGGCTGGAAAGGAGGTCGGGGAGTGGGGCCGGCCAGGGCATGGAGGACCCTGCAGCAAAGACGGGGTTCACCTCTTAGCGATATGCGAGCTATTGAGGGATTTGGAGCAGAGGAGTGACATGATCTGACTTACATGTAATGGGATCCCTTTGGTTGTGTGTTGGGACTGTCTGTAGCGGGGCTGGGCAGGAGCAGCAGGAGTGGTTAGGAGGCTGTGATAATATTCCAGGGAGAGGTGATGGGGGCGCAGGCCAGGGCGGTGGCCGTGGAGCTGATGAGAAGTGGCCAACTGGGAACATACTTTGAAAGCAAATCCCACAGCATTTGCCCAGGGAGGTTGAACGTGAGAGAAAGAGGCCAGGATGACTCCCAGGTGTTCGGCCTGAACTCGGGGAGGCTGGTGGTGACGGTTACTGTGAGGAGGAAGAGGAGGTCGTTTTTAGTTGGGATGCGTGGCCTGGGCACTGTGCCCCCTGCCCCTGGCCAGCCTCCAGCACCTGCCTTTCTGAGACCTGCTCTCAGGTGGGTGAGGGGAAGGGGGAGGAGGACGGGAAGTCCCTGGAGGAATGGGGGGAAGCTGGAGATGGTCCTTCTCCTGGAGGGGTGCTGGGGAAGGGGGTGCATTTTGGCTGCTGGATGGGGGGGACACTGACCTTTCTAGAGGCACAGCAGTTACCAGGAATAATGACAATAACCCTGTCTCCTTGTCCATGCACCCACAGCTCTCCCACACAGAGCCCACCTGCGGCCTGTCTCAGTTAGTTCCCCTTGAGGTGGGAAAGGGGGCTCGGGGAGGGTGTGTAGCTGTCCCTGGCCACACAGCCAGGAGGCAGAGGCCCGGCTGGATCCCAGGTGCCTGGCTGCTCATGCCCACGCAGCAGGCGGCAGCACTGCCCAGGACGGGAGCGGGTCCAGGCCAGGGACCAGGTCCTGAGCAAGCCCCGCTTACGTGGAGCGGTGGCTGTGCCTCCGTCCCTCCCCCCTCCTCTCCTCCCTCCCTTACGCACTCTGTGTTGGGTGCTGACACATTGTGAACGGACAGATCTTGCCTTTAGGGGCGCTCAGCTCCTCTCGGTGGACAGAGACGGGTTATCCATTTCACGAGTGAGGAGCCTCGTTCCAGCTGCAGAGCCGAGGCCCTCAGCCTCTCTGGCGCCAGGTCTCGGGTGAATGGACACTGAGCACATCGCCCTTTCATCCCCGCCCCGTCCCACGTGAAAGGGGCCGGCGAGCGTCGGGGAGTAAAGAGCTAAGAAAGATGGTCTGGCCCCGCCAGAGTGGCTCAGTTGTTTGAGCATCACATTGGGCACCGACAGGTTGCTGGTTCGGTTCCCAGTCAGGCACTTATCCAGGTGGCAGGTTTGACCCTGGTCTGGGCTCATAAGGAAGGCAACCGAGCAATGTCTCCCTCTCCCTCTCTTCATCTCCCTCTCCCTCTATTCATCTCCCTCTCCATCTCCCTCTCCCTTTCTTCATCTCCCTCTCCCTCTCTTCATCTCCCTCTCCCTGTCCCTGTCCCTGTCCCTGTCCCTGTCCCTGTCCCTGTCCCTGTCCCTCTCCCTCTCCCTCTCCCTCTCCCTCTCCCTGTCCCTGTCCCTCTCCCTCTCCCTCTCCCTCTCTCCCTCTCCCTCTCCCTCTCCCTCTCCCTCTCCCTTTCCCTCTCTCTCTCTCTCCCTCTCCCCCTCTCCCTCTCCCTCTCCCTCTCCCTCTCCCTCTCCCTCTCCCTCTCCCTGTCCTTCTCCCTGTCCTTTTCCCTGTCCCTGTCCCTGTCCCTGTCCCTGTCCTTTTCCCTCTCCCTCTCCCTCTCCCTGTCCCTCTCCCTGTCCCTCTTCATCTCCCTGTCCCTCTCCCTCTCTCCCTCTCCCTCTCCCTCTCTCCCTCTCCCTTTCCCTATCCTTCTCCCTGTCCTTTTCCCTCTCCTTCTCCCTCTCCCTCTCCCTCTCCCTCTCCCTCTCCCTGTCCTTCTCCCTGTCCTTTTCCCTCTCCCTGTCCCTGTCCCTGTCCCTGTCCCTCTCCCTCTCCCTCTTCATCTCCCTCTCCCTCTCCCTTTCCCTCTCCCTTTCCCTCTCCCTCTCCCTCTCTTCATCTCCCTCTCCTCTCCTTCTTCGCTCCTTTTTCCTATCTCTCTTTTTCTCCCTTCCTCTCTCTAGGCATGTCATCAGGTGAGGATTTATTTATTTTTTTAATTTTAAAATATATTTAATTGATTTTTTTACAGAGAGGAAGGGAGAGAGATAGAGAGCTAGAAACGTCGATGAGAGAGAAACATCGACCAGCTGCCTCTTGCACACCCCCTACTGGGGGTGTGCCCCCAACCAAGGTACATGCCCCTGACAGGAATCGAACCTGGGACCGGTTTCGGCCAGGTAAGGATTTAAAAGAAAACGTAAAAAAAGAAAGATGGTCCAGCTGAGACTCAAAGCCACGGGTCCTGAGAACGGGAGAGTGGAAGCAGAGAGCTGTCACCTCCACTCCCCGCCCCGCCCCTCCTGGCTGCCTATTGCTACCATCTCTGCCCACAGGTGGCAGAGGGTAGAGGCAGAGGGAGGACAGCAGGGAGGCCATCTCCCTTCATGCCCTTCAGTGAGGTCCTGGGCTGCAGTGACACGGCCCCTTACATCTGGGCTCAGGGTGCCGGGCAGTGAGAGGGGCGGCCGAGTACCCTCCCAACTGCCCGGCTGTGCCCACAGGTCACACCTCCTGGACCTTAGGCAAGTGGCTTATGCTTTTGGAGTCTCCGGTGGCTGCAGGACTGTTTTAACACGTGGGAAGCACTTGTGTGGGTTCTGGCACACGGTTATAGACAAGGGTTACCACGCTTCAGGTGCGGCCCAACTTGAAGAGGGAGGAGACCACTCACCTCCGAGGATGTCACCCGCGCAGAGCAGACACCTGCTAGGCCAGACATGCCCCTTCCCTAAGCAGAGGCCCCTAACGGGGGTGTGGATGGACAGGCCAGGAGAGAAAGGGGCGGTTACCGGAGATTTGAGGATGGAGCTGCGGTTCCTTGAGCACAGTGGGTTCACAGGCCTGACCAGGCAGAGGGCAGCGGGGGCTGCAGGGAAGGAGGGGTGGAAGGTGGCTTCCTGCGGTCGGGCTGACTGGAACCTGAGCTCCCTTCTCCGGGGACTGGGCCTGCCTAGATCGAGGCCTCCCCAGCTCCCAGGGGTGAGAGCCCTGGGGGTAGAATCCCCTCTCCCCCCAGGAGCCTCCCAGCCAGGAGGTGCTTGGTGTCTGGCCCAGGCACAACACTGCCAACCTTTTTCTTCAGAGCCGGGGGCCTGGGCTGGGGAGGGCTTCTGTGGTAACCACGTGGGCAGGGTGTGCGGGCCAGTCACTTGGGAGATGCTCTCCACAGCCCAGAGCAGCTTCTATCTCTCTGACTGGGGGCTGGGTCTCTCACTCCTTGATTGGACCCCTCCCCTGTCCCCCACTTAGAGTCTTCCTTTGTCCCTCTCTCTGCACCCCCTTCCCCTCTCCCAGCTCTGGCTCTAGCCCTCCTCCTCACCCAGGTCTGCCTTCCTCTGAGGGAGGGAGGGAGGGAGGGAGGGAGTGAGGGAGGGAAGGAGGAAGGAAGGTAGGGAGGGAGGGAAGGAGGAAGGTATGGAGGGAGGGAGGGAGGGAGGTATGAAGGGAGATAGGAAGGGAGGGAGGGAGGGAGGGAGGAAGGGAGGGAGGAAGGGAGGGAGTGAGGGAGGGAGGGAGGGAGGAAAGGAGGAAGGTAGGGAGGGAGGGAGGAAGGTAGGGAGGGAGGGAAGGAGGAAGGTATGAAGGGAGATAGGAAGGGAGGGAGGGAGGGAGGAAGGGAGGGAGGAAGGTAGGGAGGAAGGGAGGAAGGTAGGGAGGAAGGGAGGAAGGTAGGGAGGGAGGGAGGGAGGAAGGGAGTAAGGAAGGGAGGTAGTAAGTAGGGCTCTGTCTCTCTGAGGGATCGTCCACCTTTCTGCCCCAGCTCTCCACGCTCCTCCCCTGCCAGGGTCCGGGGTGGGTAGGGGTGTGTTGGGCAAGTCAGACCCCACCTGCTCCTGCACCTGGACCAGATCTGAGGCTCAGGGTCTGGGGGGGAGGTGGGCCGGCGGGGCTGGGCGGGGCTGGGTGGGTGGGGCACCTCCCCGCTCCCCTCCCCCTCCTTCTTAAAGGGCCGGGGCGGGCGTGCGGGACGGCTGGCCCCGCCGCCTGGGCGGGAGCCGGTCTGGCCCCGGCGAGGAGGCGTGGCGGCCGGTGGCCTCCGCTCCGCTCCCGCCGCCCGCAGTCCCCCGCCCTCCCCGCCCTCCCGCTCCGCCCGCCCTCCCCGCCCTCCCTCCCTCCCTCCGCCGCCGGTCCCCGCTCCGCTCGCTCCTCTGCTCGGCTCCTCCCGGCGCCCCGCACCTGACCGGTGGAGCCGGGCCAGGCCGCCCGGAGGAGGCGCGGCTGGTGCGGCGGCCTCCGCATGGCCCCGCCGCCCTGAGGCTGCACCGGAGCGGTGAGTGGGCGCGGGGTCGCCCCGTCCCCGGGCCCTGCGCTCCGGCCCCGCCCCTCCCGGAGCCACGCCGGGCCGGGGACCCGGAGGGGGTGCTGGGGGGCCGGGGCAGGGGGGTGGGGGGCGCATGCTGGATGGTGGGGCGCCGCCCTCCGCCCTCCATGCCAGCCGGGGTCTGCTAACAAAGCTGCATTCCCAGATCAATTCAGTGGTGGCTGGAGCATCCCAAGGATACGGTTGTCATGGAGATGGGGCCGAAGGAGGAAGCTCTGGGCTGGCCAGGTCTGAGCAGGGATGGGGGCGCCTTTGGGAGCCCCGGGCCAGCCTGCAGGGCGGGGAAGGGCGGCTGGCCGATTGTCTCCAGGGCCCTGCCTCCCGGTCCCCCTTTTGTATAAGCTCAGTGAGTGTGTGTGTGCATGTGTGCGCGCTGCGGGGTGCCGGGGGGAGCTGGGCGGCCAGGGACCTGGACTTTTGGGTGCTGGGCCTGCCCGCAGTCACCGTTACCCGGGAGGAGCTCCGAGGATTTATTTCTGTTTCCAGTTTCCCAACTTTGACAGCCGGGCTGGGCGGCCAGGCCTCCGCGGGCGTCGAGCTCCGCCGCTGGATGGGGGCTTGCGTGGGGGCGTGGCAGGCGGCGGGCAAGGCCGGGAAGGCACATAATGGCTGTGGCCGCCGCAGGGAGGGAGGGGTCCCGGGAGCCCGCTGCTGGGGCTGGGGCTGGGGTGGGGCAGGGGGTCTAGATGTGGGGACCACCCGGTCCAACTGTCCCCCCCCCCCCCCCCCCGGAGGTATCTGACTCTGGCTGTCCCTGGAGGATCTGCGAGCTGCCGGAGTCAGAACTGGGGATATTGCCTCTGTTCAGGCACAGGGGATACTTCCTCAGTGTACCCTTTCATCTTGGGACCAACTCGGGGGAGAGGGGCGCTGGAAGGACTGGGGGCGGAAGCCCCAGCCAGGATGGAAGTGGGGCTGAGGTTCTGGGCAGCTCAGGCTGAGCAGGCTGAGCTCCGTGGGCGGGTGCATGGGGAGCAGGGAGGAGCTGGGGGTTCGGCCAGGGCAGGGGGCAGCCTGGGTCTGAGGAGAGGAGAGGAGAGGCATGCGGGATTCCCTGGGCTCCCCAGCTCTTTCTTCCAGACCCTGAAACAAAAGCTGCTTCATGGGAGGGTCCTCAGGCAGCGTGAGGGAGTGTGGATAAGGGACATCTGGACCCTTCCAAGACCAAATCCTGGCCCCGGGCAGATATAGTCATCCTTCCACCCCTCCCTGGGGAGGTTAGGGGCCCTACCTGCTAGGGAAGCTACATATGCTGAGACTGAGACGTGTGATCTCAGAGGGCCGGCTGCCCTCTCTTCACCCCACATCTCTGGGGGAGAGGTCTCCCCTTTCCCTGTATAGAAAAGGCTTTTGAACGGGGCTATTGTGCAGTGCGGTCCCGGTGGAATCGTGGCAGGCCCCCAGGTTGTGGCTCCCACACATCGGGGTGAGTAGGTGGGTGGTGGCCCAGCTAAAGGTGGAAGAATGACTGCAATGTCCTTGGAAGACCTCCCTGCTGCTGCCTCTTGCAGGGGCTGAAGCCTCCATGCTTTGGTGACTTCCCACTCCTCCCACCACGCCAGGCCCTGCCTGCGCCCCGACAGAGAGGCTTCCGTCAGCTTGTCCTGCTGTGGGCATGCACCCCCAGTGGTCCGGCCTGCAGTGTCTCCTGAGGGAGGGAGCAAAGTTAGCTAGAACGAAGGACTTCCTGCTCTTGACAGGACCGAGAGAGGGGTTTGGGGAGGGGACCTCCCTCCATTTCCAGATCTCAAGTACAACCACGGTGCTAAGTACTCTGACACACACAGCCGCTTGTACAGGGGCACACGCAGAATCAGGATTTGCACCTGAGCAGAACTGTCCGCTGCTTGGACCTGTGTCTCAGTCTCTTCTACTTCACAGGAAGTAAGGAGGAAGGCGGGACCGAGTGCCTTTCCACCTAGTGCAAGGGGTGACCTGGGGGAAACTGAGGCACCAAGCTGGGTCTTTTAGAGAGATGGGACGGAGGCATTCCCTTTCCGAATGTCGGCTTGCAGGGGAATGACGCTACGTCTCTCGACAGACGACGCTCTAGACATCCTTTGCCAGATGGTCTTTCCCAGGGAAATCTGTTTTGAGTGGCGTCTTATGTCTGAGGCTCCGTATTTAGCCTGGCTTCTCACATGGGAGGATACACTCAGGCTGTCGCCCCTGGAGGGGTGTTTGGGGGAGGGTGGGCTTGGGCAGGCCTGATTCCTTGCCACAGCCCATGTGTCTGCTGGCCCTGCCCTGGCTGCGAGCTGCCCTCCTGGTGCCCCTGGGACCTGGCTGTTATGGCAGAGTCTTTGTTCCCCCAGGTGGGCTTGCTCACAGCCAACTCTGCTGCCTAGAGGTCTTGACACTCATTAGGCGGTGAGCCACGCCAGGGCTGTGTCTGCCGGGTCCCAGACGGCTCTTGCGTCCAGCCCAGCCTAGGCCAGGACTCCAGCCCAGCGTGTGGGCTACTGGGGTGAAGGACTGCCCTCTCTTCCCACTCCTACCCTGGCAAGCCAGGCCCTGAGCTCCACTATTTGGAGTGTCTCCCTTCACTCCTTTCCCTCCCCCCAACTTGTTGTCTTGTTGAATCTGATAGCACAACGAACACCTACCTCTATATCCTTCACCTTGAGAGTTAGATTTGCCAATTGTTGACATTTTGCCCACGTTTTTTCTCTCTTTTGAAAGTAAGTTGCAGACATTATAACACTTCATTGCTAAATACTTCAGCATGAATTTCCAGAGACAAGAATTTTCATCGTCATTATATAATGACCATACTATTCACATACACAAGAAATGAATGGTACAATTTAACCTAACAGATAATCCATGTTCAAATTTCTGTAGTTGTCCCTGTAATGTCCTTTATAGCTGTTTAAAAATTTATTTTTGTAACCAAGCATCACACCTTACATTTACTTATGTTTTTTTTTATTCATTTTTAATCTGGAATAATTCCTCTGCTTTTTAAAAAGTCTTTGTATGACATTGTCAATTTTAGAGACTCTTGCTCAGTCCTCTTGTATACTGTTCCACATTCTGGATTTGTGTTATTGCTTCCTCATGAGCAGATTCAGGTTAAACACTTTTTTTTTCCTTTTTTTTTTTTTGCAAGACTATCCCATAGGTGATATGTGTCCTTCTCCGTGCATCCCATCAGGAGACACGTGTCATCTGCTTGTCCTATAAGAGGTGGTGCTAAGTTAGGTCACTGGGCTAAAGAGTCCCTTTGTTTCAATCCCATTCCTCCCTCTTCTCTGCCTCCAGAAGCTCCATCCACCTGGTCAGCCATGCACCTGCCTAGCAACACTGACCAAATTCCTACTTTAGACCACACGCTGGAGAAGGGCGACTGAGCTGTCACTGTTGGGGCCTTAAGGAGTCACAACCTCCGGGGTGGGGATGAGGTGAGCCACAGCTCCGGGAGGTGCTGTCAGAGGGGGGCAGAGGCCCAGAGGAAGTATTGAGGGGCCCAAGGAGGGGAAGTAGGAGGGAGGTGACAAGACAGGGAGAAAGGGCAGTGATGGGATAGATATGAGTGCGGAAAAGGCGCTCTGAGGAGGATGGGTAGAAAAGAGGCTGGTCAGGAGGCCACTGTGAGGTCCTGCATAACAATGCTGGACTCTGGATTCAGGGCTGCTGTGAACAGCATATAGAGGGAATGGAGCTGGTGGTGTGGTGGCCCTGCTGGGACTGGGGCATGGCAGGTGGGGTGGAAAAGGAGCGATTTGTGAGACAGAATGGGCTGGCACTGGGGTCCCACTAGAGCTGGGGAGAGATGTTGTGCCATGGCTTGGGAAGGGCGATAGCCAATGTGGTTTTAAGTGTGTGAGGTCTGAGGGATACCCAGGTTGAAGGAACAGTGTGTGGGATGCTCATTTCCCCAGGTCCTGGTGGTTCCCTGTGGCCACCCTCTTAGAAGCTCACTTTGGGATGAGGGCAGAGGGACGGCCATGCCTAACCCACAGCAGCAAATGAACGGTGGGCTTTCAGGCACCAGCGGAGGGAGGGACTTTGAGCTGGCCACTGTAAGTCAGGATAATCCCTCCCTTCAAGGGCCTCCCAACTCATTTGGCTTCCTGCTTGCCTGGCAAAACCCCAACCCTGGCCACATCCATTGCCCAGCCTGCCCCACACCTGACCTGTGTCGTTGAATGGGGCTGAGAAAAACCTCTACTGGACTGGTCTCACTTTAGGGTCAAAACTGTGAACTTCAGGTGGGTCTTCAGTCCTGTCCTGCCATGGGCCCCTTGACCCCTACCTGATGACTGCCTCACACTTTCACCCTCAGCCCGAGTCCCTCTTCCCCAGCTCTCCCTCACAGCTGCAGACACTGCTTCCTACTTCTTTGAGAGAATAGAAGCCATCAGAATTTTCTCGGACTCCCAGTGCTGCATTCACCCACCTGCCAGCATCTTCCTGTCTCTGTCGGAAGTGCTCCTGCTCCTGGTTAAGGTCTCCCCTCTGATCCTGTCCCTTTGTGCCTAGTTGGAGACATTGCTCCAGCTGTTGGTTCTCCTACCTCTGCATCTCTCTGTTCCCCATTTACAGCAGAACTCCCCAGAGGGGTTGTCTAGACTCATCGTCTCCATGTCCCCTCCTCCCACTCTCTCTTGACTTCAAGCCAGTTGATCTTTCACTCCCCTGACTCCACTGACCGCTCTTCTCAAGGTCACCAATGACTGCCATGTTGCTACACCTAATGGCTAATTCTCAGTCCTCATCTATTGCATTTGATACATCCACTCTTTCCCTTTTCCTTGAAAAATTCCTTGACCTCCGGATATCCATTCTCCTGTTTTCCTCTGACCTCATTCATGGGTTGCTCCTCTCAGTCCCCTTCTCCCCCACCCCCACTTCTTAAGTTTTGGAGTGCCCCAGGACTTAGCCCTTGCCAACTGTTCTACTGCATTCACTCCCATGCCCATTTCATCTAGTCCTATGGCTTTAAGCATCATTTACATGCTTCCAGTTCCAAATTTATATTCCAAATTTTGACCTCTTTTCTGAGCTCCAATAGCCTACTCAGCATTTCAATAGTCATGTCTACTAGACACCTCAAACTTAGCTTGTCCAAAGCTGAGTACAAGTCTTCCTCCTAAACCTACTCCATCCAGTCCTCCCTATCTTAGGAATGATAGTTCAATCCTTCTAGGTTCTCAGAGCCTAAATGTTGGTGTGATTCCTCACTCTTTCTCTCCTCCCCCATGTATTGTCCATCAAGAGATGAGGCATTTACCGGGAACTAGATCTCCCATCTGTGGGCTATGGCTGAATAGGAAGGGATAGTTTCAGAGATTAGGACAGGGAGGCAAGAGTGGGATGGCCCAGTACGCACCTTTCACACCTGTTTGCTTTGTACCATATGCTGATGGCCCTCAACCATCCCCAAGACTACAACCTTTGTCAGACTCTGTCGAAGTCTTAAAGTAGGAGAGGACGGGGGAATTGGGACTCAGCAAGGGAGGGGTTAAATGGAGCTGTATAATCAAGAGGTTGGGGGAAGGAGTAGGATAAAGATCACAGGGGATGAGGCAGGGAAGGAGAGGGGTTTTCTTGGGAGGGGTTGGACAGAAAATGTGAGGATCTAGACAGTAACAGGGTAAGTGAAAATTGGGCAAAGAAGGGATGTTGAAATTTCCTACTTCCTCTTTCCTGGCTGTTGGTCAGACTTGGGGGGAGGCTGCTCAGAGATTGAACCTCTTGGGTCCGCCTGCTCCCCCACAGGTGTTTTAGCTGAGCAGGGCTGATTGGGAGGACTTGCTCTTGGTCAGTCCACTATAGAGCTCTTGGGGTTCAACTCTCAATCCACAGGCTCATGGTCAAATGTGGCTCAAGAAGTAGAGTGAGTCCCAGATGTCCTCTGGAATCCAGGAAGACAGAGCAGCGGCCAATCACTTCATCTGAATAGCCCAGTCCTTTGTGGTCCCAGATAACTGAGGGCTTTACCCTATAGGGGAGTCAGCTGGGGGTAGAGTCACCAGTTATAAAGATGACTTGGGATTTGACAGGAGACATTGTGAATTTCAGCAGTGTTGAGGGCTCTCCAAACCAGCATGCAGATGTATGCAAATTATAAGCAAAGTGGCTTGGGGCGGGGGAGGGGAAAGAAGCAAAGAGGGAGATGTCAAGGGATGACCTTTGAGGAGCTGGGCCCAGGGGCCCCTGGAAATCCCAGGAGGTTGCAGGGCACATGCAGATAAGATGCAAATGTGCATCCAGGGCTCAGTGATCATGCCAACCAGGAAAAAGAGGAGGCCGTCCAGATCCCTACAACCCAAGGCAAGCTGGTTCCCCAGGGGCCAAAACGGGAGGAGGAAAGTGGGGTGGTGCCGGGCTTTTAACAATCCAAGACTGGCACCACCTAAAGGGGGTGGGTGCCTTTTAAGGGAGGCCTAGGCATGGCCCTTGCCTCACACCTGGGACTTTGAGATGGAAAGCTAGGTGGGTGCCTGGCCGAGGGTGGGAGCATCAGTGGGGCCAGGACTGTAGGTTCCTCACTTGCCTCAGGAAAAGGCAGGGTATTCTCCCTGGCCTATCCTCCTGGTTCCCCCAGGACCTTCTCCTGCCTCCACCCTCAGGCTGGTCCTCTGAAGTCCCTGCCTTAGAACCTTCTCTGGCAGGCTGCCAAGAACAAGGGTCTGTTGGGGCCCAGGGAGTGTCCTGTGCTGCCCAGGTTGCTCTCCTGAGCATTCCATGACCAGTGTGGGCAGCCAGCCATTGCCCTGTAGATCCGAGACAGGATTATGGGAGCAGTAGCTGCTGCTATTCCCTCAGCACTTGTGGCCAGCTCTGAGCTGAGCATTGCACCCACACCATCTCCTTTGTCCTCACTGCAGCCTGCAAGGCAGATGCTGTTAGGGCTCCCCGTTTTCCAGGGGAGGATGCTGAGGCTCAGAGACGTGGGCAGCTTTTCCTGAGGTGATACAGCTTGTGGGCAGCGGAGCTGGGATGTGAAGTCAGGTCTTTCTGACGGCACTGTCTCAGTCTGAGGCACTTGTTGCTGCTGCACAAGGTGGTCCACGCTGGGAAGGCCAAGTGGGTTAGGAGGGGTTGGGGTCACTTTGGGAAATGGAGGCAGGAAAGTTCCTGGGGCTCCTGGGTAGACATCCCTCTGTATCCTGGGCACCTCCCTGTCCTGGGCAATTGAGACATAGAGGAGGTATGTGCCCAGGTTAATCTTTGGGGAGGGTGCCTAGAGCTCCGGGGTGACCAGGAGGCCCTGACTTCCAGACTCCGTGGCTGGCAGAGGCTGGGGTGGGGAGGGGGAAGAGCATAGTTAGCTGTGTCTTCCTATAGCTCCCTGCTCCCATGCTCTCGGTGGCCCAGCAGGCTCAGGGGAGTGCTGGAGTGCCCACGAGTGGTGTAGGCACGGCTGGCTAAGGTCTGTTCTGAGCACCAATTGCATGCCAGCCCTCTTACTAGTATTCACCTGCCTGTGCATATATACTTTTGTGTTTGTGGGTGTGTGTGAAGACCCCAGCCCATGTGCCAAAATCTGGGTGAGCTAGGGAGTCAGTGTAGTAGGGATTTGGGGAATTCCCAGTGGGTTGAGAATAGGTGTGATGGTGAAAGGTTTTTCAGCTTTCCCCCTTGCCCCCCCTCATAGAACTTTCTCTGAGTGTCGGTATCAGAGTTGGAAGGTCCTTGGGGATTTTTCCAGCTTGAGGTTTATGCCCAGAGCCCATGGATGGGCTTTAGAGGTCTGGGAGCCTTTCAAAAATTACTCAACGTGCTATGCACGTCAGTGCCAGGCTGTCTGGGGTGGGATCCACAGCTTTATCAGATGCGCGAGGAAGTCAAAGACTTTGAGCTTGTTAGGAATCTCTGACATACACGGGAAATCAGGGTTTCATTCACCCAGGCTTCCTTCTCACGTTGGAGGCCAAACCGGAGTCTCTGGGCTCTCAGTCCGCTCCCTGGGACAGCTGCGGTCTCAGCCTTGCTTTTCGCTGACTTTCCTAAATGATTTTCTCGGGCCCCAGCCCCCTTGACATACGCTGCCTGGGCTCTCAGCCCCCGTGAGCATCCCACATAGGCTCTTAGATTTTGCTTTTCCCGGGCTCCTTATCCTAGCTCTGCCTCCTGAACCCCCATTTCCACCAGGTGGGCCGGTCTGCCCCAAGCTTCTCCCAAACCCACCCAGCCACCTGATGCCACTGGGTGTGGCTGTAGCCACTGTGGGTGCCTGTCCCCCACCTCCCCGCCCCTCCTAGCCTGAAGAACTAGGTTGGCCCTTTCCTGCCCCTGGCTTCTCCCAGAGCAGAATGGCTGGATCCCAGTTGGCCAGTGATGTGGGTCTGGCTACCCTGAATCTTGCCCCTAGGCTTGTTGGATCCTTATCTCAACCTCACAACCCAGGGGGACTGTCTTCTGAGTGGCTGCCCAGTGTCCTCCATGTGTGTTTGTGTGTCTGCCTGTGTGAACGCACCCACAAATGCCCTCACTGTATGCTTGCTCACAAACGTGCACACAGACACCTGCACCCATGTCCTCTCCCCTCTGTTTTCTAGAGCCTGTTGGGCCCTGGAGCACCCCCTGCCTGGCCCCTTTCCAGCCTTTCCTTGGGTTCCTCACAGTGCCTGGCCTTGCCACTTTCCAGCTTTGTGACCCTGAGCATGTTACTCAACCTCTCTCAGCCTCTGCCTGCAACAGGGGTGATTACCATCTCCAAATATTTAAAAACATCCCGCTGTGTGTCAGGCACTGCGCCGGGCTCTGGGGGAGATAACCGTGAATGTGGCTTAGTCCCCACCCTCACTCAACTTACATCCTAGTGCGGCAGGAAGTAAGGAAACAAACAGAAAAGGTGGTTTTCGTCCTGCTAAGTGCCACTGTGCAGATGTGCTGCTCTGTGGAGGCATGTGAGAGAGCGCAGAGGTCACAGAGGGCTTCTCCGAGGAGGCGGTGCGGGAGTGGAGCCCTGAGCGGCAGAAGAGGCAGTCATTTAGAGATCTAGGGAAAGAGCATTCTAGGCCAAGGGCACACTGGTGCGAAGGCCCTGAGGTGGGAATGAGCTCGGGGAGCAGAAAGAAGGCCACGTGGGGAGAGGGCAGTGAATCAGTTCAGGCAGGGCCTTTGTAGGCCATGCGGAGGAGACTGAAGTTTGATTGAAGGGCAGAGGGAGCTGTTGGACGGTTGTGAGTGAGGGAGCGATGTGATATAACTTCTAGCTTCCATAGGGAGGAGGGGCGGGGTTGTCTCAGGAGCGGCTGAGACCCAGAAAGTGGCTGGCTTGACTTTTAGGCCTGGCCCAGCCAGAGTTCCACTGTCACCACGGGTCCCATCTTGGTTGGTGCTGAAAAAAGAGGCTGTTGAGCCCGAGGTCATCCCAAAGGCAGTTGTTAGCGGGCGCCCCTGCGTAGAGCAGGGCTGGATTCAGGCTGAGAAGATGCAGGAGACCTAGTACTGCCGGCCTGTCATTTGCAGGCAATCTCCTTGGGATGTGACCTCTGGTCTAGCTGTGCCCACCCCCCCTCTCCCAGCAGGGCTGGCGGTGGGCAGGGTCGCTGCTTTAGGTGGACTTCTGATTGAAGACTTGAGCCCTTGACCCTTAGGAAGAGTCTGACAGGGGGCCTGGGAAACGGGGTTCATCCTGTACCTCCAGCCGAGCCAGGTGCAGAGGGAGATTATTCTTACCTTTTTTTGGGGGGGCGGTGGGGGGTGGGGGGGCTACTCTGAGTTCTAGAAGCAGCCACTCACTGTGGTGAGAAGAGTGGACCACAGCGGCCTTTCTCCTTGACCTCTGTGGTGTGTCTACTCTCCCTTGGATCTCATGACCTTAAGTTCTCCCGCTGGCCCTGGCGAAGGAGAGCAGAGCGGATGCCCCCATTCTGCGCTGGGTCCCCCAGAAGGAACAACGAGTCCCGGGGCACATGGCTGTTCAGTGTGAGGACTGGGGCATCGTTTCACACCTCTGCCCTGAAGCTCCCCTTTCTGCCCCCCTCCCTCGGGTTCATTAAGAGAGGGAGGTCCTGGCTCCGTTATTCTGGGCTCAGTTGGCCCTCAGCCCAGGCAGGGACTCTGGGCCCTCGCCCAGGATGGAGCTCAATGCTGCCCCTTGTCTGCTCACCCCCAGAAGCCCAGGATCGGCCCAGTGCCCGGTACTGGCAGAACCTCCATCCTGCTCCCAGCCGCAGGAGGACATGGCAGGGCAGGTAAGATTAGAAACAGCCTGAGGCAGCTGCTAGGAGTTAGGGGGCCTCCCAAGAGGTCCTTGTTTTCAGGTCTCAGGCTTTCCTGGGAGCTCAGGGCAAGCTCTGACCACAACGAAGGCACCCCGCCCCCCCGCCAGGCTCAGCTTTCCTGTGCGGGCGTGGGAGCTTGAGGCACCCTGATGGGCTGGGGTGAAGCCCTGTGCCCCAGATCCAATGCCCATCCAGGCCCCTGGGCTAGAAAGCAGGCCAGAGGGCCCCACTCACCCTCCTCCTTCCTCTCTCAGTGCTCCCTCACCCAGGACGCTAGCTGAGGAGGTGACCTGTTCTCTCCCTCTTCTGAGCACACAACCCATGGGAACAGAGTGAAATAGCAACGGAAGCAGCAGGGATTTAGGGCAAACCAGAAAGAATCCCTCACTCAGGGACAAGCCTTTGGGGTTCCCCAGGGTCCAGATATCTTAGAGCCTGGTGCTTCAGACTTAAAAAAAAATCTGATAATTAAAAAAAAAAGTCTATGATCACACAAACTTCAAAACTCTAGGAGGCTAACACTTAGCAGGGTGGGCTGGGGCCCCAAACCCCTGTCATCATGCCCCCTTCTCCTTTACTTCATGTTTTACTAAGTAAATCTTAAAAAAAAATTATTTATTTATGTTAAAGGGAGAAGGAGAGAGAGAGAGAGAGAGAGAGAGAGAGAGAGAGAGAGAGAGCGAGAGCGAGCTGAATGTGAGAGTGAAACACCGATTGCTGCCTCCTGCACACTCCCTACGGAGGACTGAGCCTGCAGCCTGGGCATGTGCCCTGACCAGGAATCGAACCGGAAACTTCTCTGTGTACCGGATGATGCCCCACCCACTGAGCCACACCGGCCAGGGTGAAGTGAACCTTCAGTGGTCCTGTGGTGTCAGAGATCCCTTAGGGGCCCAGAAGCCCCCAGAGAAGTAGGCTCACTTTCCTCTCCGGGCCCATGTTCTCTAAGTGGGAAGTTCCTTCCCCTCTATCATTCCCTGGAGATGCTGGCTCAGGAGGTCTGGGGGGAGGGCCTCATAACATGCCATTCAAGTCCGTCAGGTGACACCTGTGACAAGACAAGTCCAGGCAGTACGGGCCTCACTCAGATCTCTGTGGCTGTGCCTGCAGCTCGCTCTGCTGCAGCCCAGGAGCCCCTCCCCCCCAGCCTCTCCTGAGCCCTCGAGCCCCTTCTCCAGCGGAGCAGGGCGTGCTGGGGGAAGCTGGGGCCTGAAGAAGAGAGGCAGGAAGTGGTTTGGAGACGTAGCGCCGTGTCCCTGGTGGCAGTGATCATTGGGGGCTGGAAGGGATGGTAGAAAAAGTACCTTAGACTGCGTGGGGCTGGGCCAGACCGGCATGAGGGGAGAGTCAGAACACAGCCCATCACATCTGGGCAGGAGGCCTCTGGGAAATGTGGGCTGGCTCTGACATTTCTGAAGGGGGCAGTGGAAATGGCAGGTAAGATGGGTCTCCTCATTTCTTAGAGGAGAAACAGGCCCAGAGCAGGGCGGAAGGGAGTAGGCCTGGCCTGGGTGGGGCAATGAGGAGTCCATGAGAGGTCACCGTGAGTTGGGCAGAGCAGGGCTTTCCCCTTGCAGCCTGCTATTGAGTTCCTCCTCATGGCTGCTGGGCTCTGAAGGCCCAGGCGTGGAGGGCAATCCCCGGCCCCCTCCCTCTCCCCACAGCCAGAGCTTTGGGCACCGGGCAGCAAAGGCAGCAAAGCTCTCAGGGAGGCTCTGGGTGGCCCCGCACCTGCCCAGCACCCTGGACAGCGCCTCACACAGGGCCTGGATGGCTCACTTTGGCTTCTGAGGTGGCTTCTGTTGTGAGAAAGCTACACTTCTGTTGACTTTCCTGCCTCCTCTCCTAACTCCCCCTCTGAAGGCAGCCCCATCCCAGCTCCTTCCATTCATTACGGATTCACGATGGTCTGGCTCCCAGAGCCAGGGTGAGAGGACATGCAAAGAGGCAAGGAGGCTGGTTGCTGTCACCTGGGGTTTTGCCTCCAACACTCAGCAGCAGGAGAGGAAGGATGGAGGAGGAGTCCTGGACCCTCTCCACCTGTCTTCCTCAAGGGGCTTTGGTGAATTCTGAGGGCACAGCAGGGAAGGAGGGACTGGGGCACATAGAATGGTAGGGGATAGGGGGTCGGGGGAGAGGAGAAGGGGGCTGGTCTGAACAGGGCATTGAAGACATCACAGCCTGGACCCAGACACTAGTCAGGAGATCCTGAGAAGGTCATCTCAGCCATCCTCCTGTCCCAAAGCAGCCTGCCTGGTGCTGGTTCCGCTGGGCTTTAGCTCCCAACACCTGCCTTGTGTGACCACCCCTTCGTCTCCATCTGCCGGCAGATCTAACGGAGTCCCAGGAGCCGCCAGCTCAGGTAGAGCGGTGTCTGCCATGGATGAGGATAAGCTCCCATCTGTCCTGCCTGGGGAAGATGGTGCCGCCCGGGACCCCAGCCTGGAGCCTGAGGAGGAGCCCCCAGTCCAGAATGGAATGGCAGCCAGAGAGGACCTGAGTAGTAGCCACGACAGCCCAGGATGTGAGATAAGGAGCACCCTGGAGGACACTGAGGAGCCCACAAAGGGCCCGGACATGGCCCTCCACGGCCTCAGCCTCGGCCTCTCCCTCACCAATGGTCTAGTCCTGGGGCCAGACTCAAACATTCTCGATGATTCTACGGGGTCCAGGCCCTGGAGGGCGGGTGGGCTAGCAGGAGAAGATACCTCCCGGAGCTTTTGTCCAGACACCGAGGACCCTCAATCAGGGTAAGTTGTGTCTCAGAATAGGGGCTCACCTCATTCGGCTGCTCCATGCTATTGGCCTGGGCCTAGCCACTTAGCCTGTCTGGTTCTTGTTTTGTCTCACCCATGAATTGGGAATGTCATGCCTCAGTTTTGCTCAGCTTCTGGTTATTTGGGGAAAATAGAGCCATGAGATTTCAAAGGCCATCAGTCCCCAAGCTGTCATGGGCCATTTCTATGTGGGGCTGGAGGGTCCTACTCCCGCCACCGCAGGCTGAACATGAGAGTTCCACAACGTCTTATGTGGAAGGTCACCTGGTCCATCCCTCCGCTTTCTGGAGTTGAGGATCTGGAGTTGCAGCTTCCCTAAGAGAGTAGGCTTTGTGGGTTAATCTCTGGCTTAAGAGCCATCTGGAATCTTACTCCAGTCTTTTTGGAGTTACAGCATCACCTTATTGCATTAAAGTATGTTGGGAGGAAGGAAGTGCTCTGGGGAAAAATGGAGGGGGCTAGGGTGTTTGGGGCAGGTCCCATTACAAACGGGGTGGTCAGGGCAGACCTGGTTGAGAAAAGGAGGAAGAGGCTTTGGCTGAGGGAGGAGCAGTCTGGGCGGAGGGAGCAGCCAGCACAAAGGCTTCCTCTGGGGCAGCACTGGGCCCTGCGAGGGCTCAGGCAGGGTACTGGGCCATGGGCTCCATGCATCTGCTCACTCACGCAGTGTGTCATGCAGTAAGGTTTGCTGAGTGCCTACTGTGTGCTTGGTGCTTCTGGCCTTGTGTTGGGTGGGGCTGGGGCACGGATGGCAAACAGGGGAACAACCAGAATACTGCATCCTGATAGAGGCTGGGCGGGAGGATACCCTCCCATCTGTATGAAGAGCGATCCTGAGGACGGAGGATAATGGGAGGGGGGCTGGCGAGGTCAGTGGTGTGGACCCGCCTCCCTCAGCCTCTCTGAGGAGGTGGCATTACCGCAAAGCTGGAATGTGGTCAGCCAAGTTAAGAGCCTCCGGACTAACAGGACAGCAACATTCTGAACCACGGGGACTCCCGCTGCGATAGGGGAGCAGCCCTGAGGGCCAGGCTGGAGGGAGAGGACTCAGTTATTTCCCGATGCCTGCTGTGGGCCAGGCTTGGGTTGGGCACTGGGGGGTGGTCCATGCCTGCTCTACCCCAGCAACCAGCCAGCATCGGGCAGTTATTAGCTGAGAAAATAAACAGGACACAATCCATGCCCACTGCCCACCTGCAGCGGGCGCCCGGGCACAGATGGGTGTAGTCCCAGCACCTGCACTGGGGCACCCTGGCCGGATGCTGACTGGTCCTTGCGTCCTGCAGGCCGGGTGGCCCCGGAGAGCCAGACGTGCGGGACGGCTTCAGCGCGACGTTCGAGAAGATCGTGGAGTCAGAGCTGCTGCGGGGCACCCAGTACAGCAGCCTGGACTCCCTGGATGTGCTGAGCCTCACGGACGAGAGCGACAGCTGCGTCAGCTTTGAGGCTCCCCTCACGCCCCTCATCCAGCAGCGGGCCCGCGACAGCCCCGAGCCCGGGAGCTCTCTGGGCGCCGGGGACGCGGGGCCCGAAGGGGACGCGGGAGCCGCAGGCGGCGATGGGGAGCTGGGCAGCCCCCTGCGGCGGTCCATCTCCAGCAGCCGCTCGGAGAACGTCCTCAGCTGCCTGTCTCTCGCCGCCGTGCCCAATGGCTTCCATGAAGATGGACTCCGGGGCCCAGGCGGGGAGGAGGAGGAGGAGGAGGAGGAGGAAGAGGAGGAGGACAGGGACAAGCTGCTGAACTCCGCCAGGTGAGGCCGGGCCCAGACCTGGAGCAGATGGGGAAACAGACCCAGAGGAGGTAAAGCCAGTGAGGGCAGCTCAGTGCCCAGAGTGCACAGCCCTCACCAAAGTCTTCATGCCCTTCACCTGCACCCAGACTTCCCACTCAGTCCTGTGGGCGCATGCTGCCCCTCCGGGTCTGTCTGCCCCGGCGGGGCCAGGGAGCTCTGCTGTGGGTTTGGGGAGCATCTAGTGATGTCACGGGAGGGCTCTCCCCGGAGTCTGGCCTGGTCCCTCCTGTGCAGGGGAGCTCGCCCTCCTCTGGCCCCTGTGTGGCTGTTCAGGCCTGGGGAGACCCCTGAGCCCCTCCTCTTCACCCCCCCCCCTGCAGTGACCCCAGCCTCAAGGATGGCCTGTCCGACTCCGACTCAGAGCTGAGCAGCTCGGAGGGGCTGGAGCCCGGCAGCGCAGACGCACTGGCCAACGGGTGCCAGGGGGTCAGCGAGGCTGCCCGCCGTCTGGCTCGCCGCCTCTACCACCTCGAGGGCTTCCAGCGCTGTGACGTTGCCCGGCAGCTGGGCAAGAAGTGAGTTTTGTCTCCTGCCCCTCCCACCCCTGGCACACCCGGCGTCTCCCCCAGCCTGAAAGGGGCGCAGGTGGCTTCTATGAGGGGTGCCTGGTGCTCGGGTGGCTCCAACAGCCCCACAGCCCTCCTCCTGCCACTGTCCTCATTTCTGGACTTGCCCTACATCTGTTTCCTTTCCGGGCGGCCTGGGTGACGGCCCACGCTCCCAGGGAGGGCAGGTGGAGGCGGAGCAGCCCCTTGGGGCTGGGGCACTGAGATGTGTCCTGTGGTTATGGGGCCACCATGGGTGGTAGTGAGGGCAGAACAGCTGGGTGAGGGCTAGTGGCCCTCCTAAGGGGGCAGGGAGAGGCGGCTCCTGGCCTGGGCTGCCCAGTAGCTGGGGGAGGGTTTCTGGTCCTCAGAAGCCCCATTCACTGTCTATCGGAACTGGCTCAAGGGGCCGAAGCTACTGAGACGCGCCCTGGCCTGTGGACTGGGGACAGGGAACTCGGCACATGAGAGTCCTAAAGGGGCTGGGGGACAGGCGGGACTGTGAGGCTGAGGACAGTACAGTGTGCCTGCACGTCCTGAGCATGTCTGACCATCAGCACGTCCTCCGGCCTCTCCTCCTCGGAAGGCCTCCCAGCACCTCAGTGAGGCTCCGAAGGTGCAGAACCAGGCCCAGCTCACGGCTAACAGGGACGGTTCCGACCCTAGACCACTAAGTGTGAACTCACTGGGGCTTAGGCCACCGGGAGGCGCTAAGGTTGTTCTGCTCCTGGATCCTCTCTTCTCCCTCCACCCAGCCTCTTCCGCCTTCCACAGCCTCCACATGGATCCTGCCCTTGTCCTCCCAGCCCAGCTCAGAAATCACAACTACAGCCCCCCTCCTGCTGGGCCGTGACCCTGCCAACCTAATGACACCCTTCAGAAGCCTTCGTTCTGCTCGATCCTCATCCTCCCTCGTCTTTTCAGCACCCCCACCCCTCCCTTTATAAGAGTTTTTCCATAAGCGTGTAATTGTGCTCAAGTCGTTTCCAACTAAAAAGAAAAATCCTTCCTCAATTGATCTTCCTCCCCCTGCCTCTTTTTAAAAAAATTTGTTATTTTAAAAAATATTTTTTATTAATTTCAGAGAGGAAGAGAGAGATAGAAACATCAATGATGAGAGAGAATTATTGATTGGCTGCCTCCTGCATGCCCCCCATTGGGGGTTAAGTCCGCAACCTGGGCGTATGCCCTTGGCCAGAATTGAACCTGGGACCCTTTAGTCTGAGGGCTAATGCTCTATCCACTGAGCCAAATCGAGTAAGGTACCCCCTGCCTCTTTGTAGCTAAAACTCTTGGGACTTTGTGCCCTGGGTGGCCTCTGTCCGCTCCCCCTTTCTTTCTCTCTCTCTCTTTAAAAAAAATATATTTTATTGATTTCAGAGAGGAAGGGAGAGGGAGAGAGATGGAAACATCAATGATGAGAGAGAATCATTGATTGGCTGCCTCCTGCATGCCCCACACTGGGGCTTGAGCCTGCAACCCAGACATGTGCCCTGACCGGAATTGAACCGTAACCTCCTGGATCACAGGTCCACACTCAGCTGCTCCTCCTTTCCACATTTAGCCTTGGGGCTGGCTTCTTCCTCGCCCTCTCTCTTCAGAAGCCTCTCCTGCCAGGGTCAGTAGCAGCCCTTGAATCCAGTGGCCACTGACAGACCTCACCTTCAACTGTGTTGAGGCACTGGCCATGCCTTCTCTAATTAAACTTTTTATTATGAAAGTTTTAAACACAGAAAAGCAGAGAAAATACATTAAACCTCTATGTACTGTTTATTCAGCTTCAACGTTATCAATATTTTTAAATTTTTGTTTCCTCTAAACTGTCCTCTACCCTCCCCCAGCCCCATCATTTGCTGGAATTTTTAAAAGCTTATTTTGGGCACTCTATCATTCTTTCCATAAATACTTTGGTATGTGTCTCTAGCTGATAAGGATTTTTTTTTTACACAATCATAATTCCATTATAAATTCTAAGAAAATTAACAAAAATTTCTTAATTATCTCTAACATTCAGTCTATGTTTAAATTTCTCAAAAATGTTTGTTCAACTCAGGATACAGACAAGGTCTACACCTTACATTTGGCCAATCGTCTCTTAAGTCTGTGTTAGTCAACCACAATCAGACAGTCCCCTCCTATTTTATTTTTTAAAAATATGTTTCATTGATTTTTTACAGAGAGGAAGGGAGAGGGAGAGAGAGCTAGAAACATCGATGAGAGAGAAACATCGATCAGCTGCCTCCTGCACACCCCCCACTGGGGATGTGCCTGCAACCAATGTACATGCCCTGACTGGAATCGAACCTGGGACCCTGGAGTCTGCAGGCGGATGCTCTATCCTCTGAGCCAAACCAGTCAGGGCTCCCCTCCTGCTTTTAATGCCATATTTACCTGTGTTGGCTGAGGTCTCTCACGAGGACACATCCTTTCCCACCTGTTGTTCTGAGCACTGGATATCTCCCCCAGGGGCCGCCTCCCCTGTCATGCCCACCCGGGGTTCATCCCCATATCCTGTGGATTCTGCCTCCAAAGTCTCTCTCCTTCTCCGTCTTCCTTCTCCGCCCTGGTAGCTACTGCAGCCCCCCATGGGCCTCCCTGCAGCAGGGAGCGTGATCCAGACAGAGATCTGACCATTTCACTCGTTCCCCTCCCCACGTCAGCCCTCAGAATCAAGTCTGGATCCTTCCCTTGACTCCCGGGCCCTGTTACCCGCTCTGATCTTGCTGCCCCTGATCCCGCTCTCTGGCTCTAGCCACATGGCCCTGCCGGAGGCTTCCTGGACATGTTGTGCCGTCTGTAGGGACACCCTGCATCCTGGCGGCTCTCCCTTCCTGTAGGCATTGCCCAAGACATCATCCCCCCAGGCAGCCTCCTGACCCCCAGCCCAGGTGAACTGTCAGAGCCCAGCTGGCCAGCAGGGGAGACAGCCGTGGGGTGGGCAGGTCTGAGGGGGTGGGTCACGGTATTGCCCATGTACCCCCCCAATGTTTGCTGTGCTCTGCTTCTCATGGACACCCCATGCTCTCCTGGCAGCAACGAGTTCAGCAGGCTGGTGGCCGGGGAGTACCTCAGCTTCTTCGACTTCTCGGGCCTGACTCTGGACAGAGCGCTCAGGTCAGTGGGGCTGGGACAGGGCAGTGCCCACAGGTGTTACAGGCTGCACATCTGAATTCTCATGCCAGCTCTATCATAAACGTGACCGCTTTGGGGAGGCTGAGAAGGGGCCATCAGAGCAGCAGCCTTCTGGCGAATCGGTGATCGCCCACGGCGTGTGGGTGCTGAGGCTGTGATGGTCGAAGAGAGGAAAGAAGGCAGCAGCCCCACTCCCTTCCCACTTCCCGCAGTTGTTAAGGGAGAGTTGATCTCAGGCCCCATTGGTGCTTGGGCCCAGGGAGTGGCCCTCAGGGGAGCCCCGAGTAGGAGGATGCAGCCCAGTGACTAGCAGGCCTGGTGGCCCAGCCAGAGGGTGACACCAGCCAGAGCCCTTGGGGGAGGGACAGCAGTCTCTGAGTTAAGGGCTGGGTGGTCCTTGCACAGTAGACATTCCCGCCATGTCCCACATGCCTCTTACACTTTAAAATTTTTTTATTTTTCCTCCTTTTCCCCCCCTGCTCAATTGGGCTATTTTCTATTGCCCTGCTTACAAATCATTTACCCTTTTCCTGTGTCTAACAGGGCATTAAACCCATTTATTGAGTTTTCACTTTCTATTATTATGCTTTTCAGAATTTTCATTTTATTAAAAATATTTCTTACAGATTATACTTCTCTGGGTAATTCCCCATCTTTTCACTTGTTTTCTCATCCCTCCCACCCCTTTTCTTGACATATTAGCCATGGTTATTCCAAAGCCCTTGTCTGCTCAGTCCACTGCCATTATCGTCTATTTCTGTTTCTTCTGTCTATTCTTGCTCCTTTCGACCACATCATAAGGGTCTCTCTGTATGTGTAGAACCATTTGAATGAGATGCTGTACCTTTTGTACAGAGTTGTAGCTGCTCTAGATGACGCTATGCACCTCTAGAGAGGGGCTGCCCTGCCCTTTGCTAGGCAGTGGGAGGAGGCAGGGGGCCGACTCTGAATCCAGCCAAGGCTGAGCTGAGGAGAGGCTTAGGGCCCACCCCGCCCCAGGGGTCAGGTCCCGTCGAGCTTGCCACCGGGAGCCTGGTGTGTTCATGGAGCCTCTCCTTTTGGTGGATCATGAATCCAAAATTGTCTCCTCAACGTGGGCAGACTATCAAACCAAATCCCTCTTCTCCTCAGAGGCTTTCTGCTTAGCTTTTCACGCACATCCGGCTCCACACGTGTCAAAATTTGGCAAATCTCTCAAAGGCAAGCTGGCCATGTGTGTACAGCCCTCGAGTCTCTGGGTTCGTGTCCTCAGCTCCACAAGTTCTGCCTCCTGCCTGTGCCCATAACCACCAGTGCCCAGGGAGCAGGCAGCTGTGGGCAGCCTACTCTCCTGTCCAGAGTCTGGGCTCTTTCGGTCTTTGTCAGAACCCAGGACAGTGTTCTGAGAGCGTAAGAGAGATGCCTTCTGCCTGGCTCTCCCCATCGTTCTCAGTGGACCAGTTGGTCAGCCGCAAGCAACCCTAGCCTGAGCTGGGGCTGAGGTTGCATTGGAACGAGAGGGATGCAGTGGTCAGCTCACGATCAGAGGCTGGGTGCTGGGCGGCAGGAGCTTGCCTGTCAGCCCAGCGGACGGAGGCTGACTGCACAGACACGGGGAGCCACCGCAGGTGCTGGGTATGACCGGATTGAGAGGCGGTGCTGATAGCAGCCTGCTGGCAGCTTTTGACCCAGAGGCGGCTTCTCACACTCCACCCGGTGGTAGGAGACAAAGCCTGAGCCTGGTGGCAGCTGTGCCGGGCTGGGGCTTGGGGAAGCCCGCAGGGAAGTAGGAGCAACACTGGATGGGTTCAGGCTGGGATGGGGGGTGGGTTTTAGAAAGTGCTGATGGGGTGTGAGAAGAGGGTGGGGAAACACAGAGCTGGGGGCCAGCCAAGGGGAAGAGAACAGAGAGCGGAGAGACAGGGAGAGGAGGAAAACGAGGAGGCAGAAGAGAAGGCGGATGGAGGGTTTTTGCACAGCAGCTGATTGGTGGGGATGGAACCTGGTTAGCAGTTGAGAAGCCTTGAGAAGCCTCAGCGGGGCTCATCGGTCCCAGAGTGCCTTAGGAGCAGTGTGAGAGAGGACACAGCACAGTGGGCACCACAAAAACCAAATGGACCATTGCTAAATGAGGAACAAATTAGCTTTGTGAGCCAGGACAGAGGGAGACCCAAACTCCCTCAGCTTGCAGCTTCCCCCAGGCGAGGTGCCTGGCCCCTCCTTCCGGACCCTCTGGTGTGGGGATCGGCTGCCAGGGCCCCTGAGAGCTGCTGTTCTTGGTGTGGGGCCCTGGAAGGGGTTGGGAGCTGCCCAGCAGAGGAGAGAAGGCCTCCGGGCAGGGCCCAGCCTGCTCATTGGCTCTGAGCAGGGAAGGTGCCTGTCCTGTCCAGGGTCTGAATACACTGGGGAAGCAGCCGGTGGGTGCAAGGGGGCAGGGACAGGACGGGGGAGGGACAGGAGGGGGCGGGGACGGGGGAGCAGGGACAGGAGGGGGCTTGTGTAGAGTCAGGAGGGCGAGGTCGTTGTTCTGAGGGCTCCGGTGAGCCAGCAACAAGTTTTAAGCAGGGTTGAGTCTTGGCCGCATGTGTGTTTAGAAAGACCACTGGTGTCTGCAGGAAGGATGTGTTGGGGCGTTGCAGGGGTGCCCCCCGTCTGGAGAGGTCTTGGCCCATGATGAGGACAGAGGAGGAGGAGGAGGAGGAAGGGTTGAGATGAGGGGTGAAGAACAATTTGGTAACAGCTCAGACTCGGGGCGGGAGAAGAGCGTGGGAGGATAGGGCTGTGCTCTGGGCTCAGCTGGTAGCACGTAGAGTGAGGTGTGGGTGGGGCTGAGGCAGAGCAGTCTGAGCGGCAGGTGTGGTCAGTCTGGGTCCAGCATAGAGGAGGGAGCAAGGAGTGGGCATTTACCCCAAAGGAGAGCTGGTGCTGGCACTGAGATGTTCCTCTGCTCATCGCCATCTGTCCCCTGCCTACTTCCACAAGGACTGAAACTCCAGAGCAGTCCTGGGGGCAGGGACCTCCCTGAGCTTGGATGCTGGGGCCCTAGAGCATTGGCCCCTTAGGACAGGTGTGTGCGTGTGTGTGCGCGCGCGCGAGTGCGTGTGCATGTGCGTGCGTGTGCGCGCGTGTGTGCACGTGCGTGTGTGTGCGTGTGTGTGTGTGTGTGTGTGCGTGCGTGTGTGTGCGTGCGTGTGTGAGTGTGTGTGTGTGTGTGTGTGTGGTGGGGGTTCCTACCTTGAGTGAGGGTCCAGACTGACTCAGGGGCTCTGGGAGGCCCTCGGCATCCTTGAATTGCCCCCCTCCCCCTTCCAGAACCTTCCTGAAGGCCTTCCCGCTGATGGGGGAGACACAGGAGCGAGAGCGGGTCCTCACTCACTTTTCTCGCCGGTACTGCCAGTGCAACCCTGACGACAGCACCTCAGAAGGTATGGCCACCTGCCCCTCTCGGCCTGCCCCACCCGCCCCTCCCTGCCAGGCCCTGGCTTCCTCCTGTCCTGGCCTACCTGCCCCTTCTGTCCTGCTCAGTAACCATCGAGTGAATAAGCTACAGCACAAGAAATGGGCACAGCCTGCTGGGCAGGAGACCTCCTGATGTCTTGCCCATTGCCATTCCTCAGGCCTGAAACCCTCCATCCTAGAGATTCAGTCCTTTGGGTCTTTGTTCTCCCTGGTCCCCTGTTGCAATGCCGATTCTCAGTGTGTGTGTGTGGGGGGGAGTCCTGATGTGGGAGTCTGGGCTGGGGTCCTCTTTGGGGCCAGACCTGCCCTAAGGATGGACCTGAGTTCCAGAAACTGGGGGACTAGGCCAGTTATTGGAAGAGATACAGGCTATGGCAGAGACATGGCCTGGGAACCAGAGCCATTCCTGGATCTGAGGTTCAAGGTGAGTTTGGCCACAGGAGGTAGGAGCTTGAGCCAGAGCAGGCCCAGGGTGGTCAAGTCTCCTCTGAGGGAGGGGCTGGCCCTGACCTTGGGCAGGCAAGTGACTCCAGTGTCTCCATGGGGGTAGGGCAGGGGGCATCACACAGGCACTGGGCCCTGATTGGGTTTAGCAGGTGGCTGGCCTCTTCCAGTCTCTGAGACCTTCAGCCTGGCTCTGTCAGGAGACAAGGGGGTGGCTGGGGGTGGGGATGAGGGGGCCCTCACACTGAGGGTGCCGCTGTCTCTGGTTTAGATGGGATCCACACGCTCACCTGTGCCCTGATGCTGCTCAACACGGACCTGCATGGACACGTGAGTTGGGGAGGCGGGGAGGAGAGGTGTCCTCTCACGGCCTGACCCAGGCTGTTAGGGGCCAGCCCTCTCTCCAGCTCCCTTCCTGAGACCTACGGCTTAAGGAGCCACGCTTCTTCAGCAGACCTGAGTGCTGGGCAGTGTGGCCTGTAGGCATGGTCCTGCCCTAGTTTATTCAGCTGGCACATGCCTTGGCCCTGCCCCCGCAGGGCAGTGAGAAGAGCTGAGGCACACAGGACTTTGGGATGTGCTAAATAAGATGTGCGACCCTAGCTGAGCCCAGGCCAGATGTTGCTAAAAGGTCATGTGCTCTTCCTACCCATCACCCCTCAAGTCCGAATGTGGCCCCATTGCAGGGCCACACCCCAGGTCACCCTCCAGAGGCATTCTCATCACCCTGCCTCCCCACCAGCCAAACAGTGGAGGGACAGGTGGGTGCCTGGGTGGGCTGTGAGGCGGTGTGGTCCGGGGCCTGGGCTTTCTCAGTCCTGCTCTGACTCAATGACTCCTTTTTCCTTATCTGCTCCGGGGATACCCCTTTGGGCTCTCTTGCCCTCCCTCAGGTGGTAAGTGTGGCTGCTGGTGTGCATGCCCTGTGAGCCTAGACCTTCATCTCCATGTTCCCCTCCATGCTCCCCATTCACTGTGTCTGGCCCCACCGATCACTGCCCCCCTCATTGCTCACCCGGATCAGAGCCCCCTGTTGGGTTGGGGATATTTTAGTGACTCATGGGGACAACATGGCCAGTGTGTCTGGTTCCAGAGTGAACCCAGAATTCCAGGCACATTGGGTGGAAGAAAGAACTGGGACAAACACGACTTCAGATCCTACTCTTGCCTCCACGGGGTAGTTCTGTGACCCTGGACGGGACACCGGCCTGCTCTGATCTCAGGTTCTGCATCTGTAGGTGGGGGAAATGATTTCCCACACATCATTCTGGGAGGGCTGAGAGGTAATATACACAACACCCCATGTCAAGGTCTGGCACCTCATAAGGATTTAATTATGAATAATATTATGTAAGAATAACAATAGTTTTCATCATTTACTACTAACATTTACCTGATGGAGAACCCAAAGGCCTAGCCTGAGGATTCCTTTGGGGTAGGAATGCAAAGGCCACTGTCTAATGACAGCCTGATTGGGTGAGGGCACCTGGGGGCACCTGGAATGGGGAGGTGAGAGCCTTGTCACCTTCATAAGAAGAGTGGTCGTGTGACAGCTTTGGTTATGTCCACCTGGGCCCATGGCCACGTGTGGGAGGATGGAAGATATGTGCATTCCATGGGAATGTCACCAGAGCTAACACCTATTAACCTGCTAATGTTCCCCCAACACCAGCTCGCTCTGTGTATGGAGAGCAGGTCTTACTAGCACACCTTAAAAGGAACCTTAAACATACCCTACCTACCCTTGGCAGGGCCTGAGAGCAACCTCAGGACCCAGTCACTGCTGTGCCAAGTCCTGTATGCCCCTCTTCATGGCTAAGAGCTGCTAAGGAGGGCAGCAGCCGCTCTTCAATGAACCCCCTGGCTGGATAATACTTCTGAGCTTGGTGGGCTTAGCTGCCCATGGCCCCACAGTAATGTCCGTAGCTGAAGAAAAACATCAGCACCTTCATAGATCAGAGGTGGGTGGGGCAAGATTGTTCATATTAGCAGCCAAGAGACATGGAGGATGCCATCTTTCTCAACTATCAAGAGCAAGGGTCATCGGCTTCTCCACACAGTAGCTGTGTGGCCGGGGGCAAGTTACTTACTCACTAAACCTTAGTTCCCCTATTGTCAGTCCCATGAGGCTTAAGGAGACAGTGTTGGCCAAGCCTTTAGCCCTGGGCCTGGTTGTTGGAGCTCTCCAAAGGACCCCATGGAAACAGTGTGCTCTGTGTTGTGCCTCCTCCTCTCTTCCTCGCCTCTCTGCACTCCTCAAACATCCAGGCCTTGGGAGGGGTCTGGGACCAGGCTGGCCATACTCTTCTGCTGGGAGACAGAGGCTGTGGGAGGTCTGAGGAGGGCGGGCTGGGAGGTCCTGTTGATCCCAAATGGGGTGAGGTGGGGAGTGAGGAGTTGGTAACTTGGAGGTCTCAACTCATCCCCCAACCCTTGGCTTTGGGATGATCCAGGTACTTGTCTTTTTTTATTTTTATTTTCTGGGAACATGTCTTTTTGCTTGGTTTTTGTAATTATATTTTAAATCAGATAATTTACCTGGTGTGATTTCACTTCTTTGTCATTTGTTGTCTTGCTTTTCTGGCCAGAGAGAGATCGGTTTTAGTAGTTGTTTCATGTGGACTTGAAAAGAAAATGTATACTGCAGGTGTTGGTTGAAATGTCCTAAATGTGTATATAAGGTCCAGTCTTTTAATTGTGTTGTAAAAATCTTGTATCTCTTTAGTGAATCTTTTTATTGTGGTAAAATGCACATAACATAAAATATATGGTTTGCAATCTCCCTCCTTTCCCCCATTCTGTAGGCTGTCTTTTTTACTCTCTTGATAATGTCTTTTCATGCGCAAAAGTTTTATGAAGTCCAATTTATCATTTTTTTTCTCCTGTTGCTTGCTTTTAGTGTAATGTGTAAGTAACCATTGCCAAATCGAAGGTCATGAAAATGCCATAAGTTTTCTTATGATATCTTTGTCAAATTTTAGTATCAGGCCTTATGGAAGAATTAGGAAGTGTTCTCTTCAAGTTTTTGGAAGAGTTTGAGAAGTATTGGTGTTAGCTTTAAAAAAAAAAAAATATTTGATAAAATTTACCAGTCCTGGGCTTTTCTTAATTGTGAGGTTTTTGATTGTTGATTTAATTCCTTTATGTATTATAGGTCTATTCAGAGTTCCTACTTCTTCTTGAGCCAGTTTTGGTAGTTTGTGTGTTTGTAGAAATTTGTCCATTTCATCTAGGTTATCTAATTTATTGACATTACTTAATTGTTGTTAACTAATTAATTGTTTAGTATTCTTGTTCTTCCTGTTACCAAGAAAGCTGTGTTAAAAATTCCAACTGACTGGCCTGTGTGACTCAGTTGGTTGGAGCATGGTCCCATACACCTAAACGTGGCTGGTTTGATCTCAGTAAGGGCATGTGCAGAGAGGTGACCAATCAATGTTTCTCATATTTGGTGTTTCTCCTCTTATGAGTCTGGGTCCCCAGAGTCTTGCCCGGAACTGGAGTTCAGAGCAGTGGGGAGCTTTTGTCTCCCTTCAGATTGAGAAAGACAACTGTATATTCAGTTGCCAGACCTTGTGCGGGCCTCCATACCTCTGCACTTCACTTCTGCAGCTCCTCTGAATCTCAGTGTGCTTTTTCTTTCTAGTTGTAGAATTTACACTCAGCCAGCGTTCCTGTGGTTCTGGATGATGTCTGTTTTGTCTTTTAGTTGTAGTTTGGAAGTGGTTGTGGGAGGCAGCAATTTCAGGTGTTTACCCATGCTGCCATTTTAGTTTCTCCTGCAATATGCATTCTTGATGTATTAAAGCACTCTTACAGATTCCTGGGCAATAAAATAACCTTAAAGCTTTTTAACTCTATTTATTGTCCTCTCAACTTATACACTACTGGTATTATGGTTTCTTGTCTTTTTTTATTTTTATTGTTGACTGGTATTATGCTTTTAAGTATCATATATTTCTTATATTTTGTTCTCCAGAAACTTTATTATTATTGTTTTCCATAATCTATATCCATTTAGATCTGGCCATCCATTTTATTGTTCTTCATTTCTTCCTGCTTCTCCATGCTTTTATCTGGGATAATTTTCTTTCAGTCTGAAGAACTTCCTCCAGCATTTCCTTTCTTAATTTCAATATTTTTGAAGTATGACAGAGGTGTTTCCCATGGCTTCTTGTCCTTGGTGGGTCCTGACCTCCAATGTTTGTTCTTTAGACCCCATTAGACCACTCAGTTGCTCAGCCTTTTGGCCACTGCTTATGAATTAGCAGATGCTTCCAGAAGGAAAACTGCTCCTGGTTGGGCTTACCTCTCCATAGTTCCCTTCTCGGCAGGTCTTTACCCTTGAAGTCCTCACTACCTTTATATTTCCTCCAGTGCCTTCACCAGATATTTTGTTAATATTTTGACCAGCAATTCTTTTTTTCTGAGAGGTTTTATCTGCAACAAGATGGTCTGTTGTTATGAGAATTGGAAAATTTGCCTGGTTATTTTTTTATTATTATTATTTTATTTTTTAAAATATATTTTATTGATTTTTTACAGAGAGGAAGGGAGAGGGATAGAGAGCTAGAAACATCGATGAGAGAGAAACATCGACTAGCTGCCTCCTGCACACCCCCTACTGGGGATTTGCCCACAACCAAAATACATGCCCTTGACGGGAATCGAACCTGGGACCTTTCAGTCCGCAGGCTGACGCTCTACCCACTGAGCCAAACTGGTTTCGGCTGCCTGGTTATTTTTTTTTTTAATCATATTTTGTACCCCTGACTGATGGCTGGGGAATGCTAGTGTGTGTGGCACTCAGACAATATTTTTTTAAAATATATTTTATTGATTTTATACAAAGAGGAAGGGAGAGAGATAGAGAGTTAGAAAACATCGGTGAGAGAGAGTCATCGATCAGCTGCCTCTTGCACACCCCCTACTGGGGATATGCCCGCAACCAAGGTATATGCCCTTGACCGGAATCGAACCTGGGACCCTTCAGTCCCCAAGCCGATGCTCTATCCATTGAGCCAAACCAGTCCCGGCACACTCAGACAATATTATCAATATTAGCTTCATGCTCCTTTATTATGAATGCACACATAAATGGCTATATATGCACATGCATACATATAAACATGTATACATAAAATATACACATAAACATATGAAACACACTATATCAAGGCACAAGGAAAAGGTAGAGGAAATTCTTGCTTGTCAGCTACTCAGAAAGCCTTATCTCATTGCTTTCTGAATTATTTTCTGTGGTGTACAAGTGTCACACATGATGTTAATAGATTCTCTTTGTTAAAATCGTGCTAAAGTCAATAAATTTGGGAGATTGTCCATGAATCATTACCTTGGAGACATTCAACACATTTAAGCATGTTAAAGACTCTGAAACATGTAAATAAACTTATTTGATTATGAAATCCCTTTTGGGGGAATACCTATTCCATTGGTAGGTAATCTTGGGAGACAATGCCTATAGCAAACCTACATCACAAAATTCTATACCAATAAGTATCTGGTGTTCAAGAGTCTTCGTGTATCATCCAGTGTTTCCTCAAATGTGGATATTGCAAGGAGAGTCTGGAAGTATCAGGTGTTGGGTTTGGAGGGCTGGAGCCCCTTTACTACTTAGTTAAAAAAAAAATGAAGACAGAACTTTGGGGTATGCTTATTCCCAGCTATTTGTCTGTTTGTACCTCCTGCAGTAAAACCAACTGCTTGGGTTCCCTTGGTCCCAGCCAAGCTCAGCACAGGGAACCCATATGTATTGATTTTTGATCCTCATAAGACCAAACTCTCCCTCACTTCACCTACCTCTTAGAGGTTTTGCTGCCCCTCTGTACAGGTGAGAGGGTGAGACAGTTGTGATGGAATACACAGAGCTTCTGCTCAGGAGCCAAGAGGCCTGGGTTCAAGACCTTGGGAGAGTAAACCATGGAGTAGCGGGTGAGAGCATGGGCTTTGGTGTCAGACACACTCAGCCCTTCATGGGCATATCATCTCCCTGCACTTCAGTTTCTTTACCTTCAAATGGGGATAATGATAACAACCACCATTCTGTCTCCTTATGAAAAGGAAACAATACAATGCAGGTCAACTTCAATACCTAGAACATAGTAGGCACCTGGCAAACGTCAGCTATTGCAATACTGCATTCAATCTGACTCCTTCAACTGGGTTTGAGGAGAACCCCAACCTCTCATGATGCTTGAGGATCAAATAGATCTTGAATATAAAAAAAGAGTTTTGTAAACTTTGGAGACAGAGGGAAGTCCTGACCTTGATGCTGCGTCATCCCTCCTGGTTGGGCAGGGCAGGTGTGGGGATGGCACACGCCTCTGCCCCTACGCTCAGGCAGAACTGTTTCTCCATTACAGAACATCGGCAAGAAGATGTCCTGCCAGCAATTCATTGCCAACTTGGACCACCTGAATGATGGCCAAGACTTTGCCAAAGACCTGCTGAAGGTATAACCTGCTACGGGCTCCCCTTCCCCCAGCTGTGCCAGGGTGGAGAGAAGAGAAGCCTCTGAACCACTAAAATAATATTCTGGATTCTTTTTTTTTTTTAATACCACTTTGTATTTATTTATTTTATTTTATTTTTATTTTTAAAATATATTTTATTGATTTTTTACAGAGAGGAAGAGAGAGGGATAGAGAGCTAGAAACATCGATGAGAGAGAAACATCGACCAGCTGCCTCCTGCACACCCCCCACGGGGATATGCCTGCAACCAATGTACATGCCCTTGACCAGAATCAAACAAGCGGATAGAGTGTCAGTCCACAGACCGACACTCTATCCACTGAGCCAAACTGGTTTTGGCAATATTCTGGATTCTTAATGCTGAGATCAGGGCCACCATGACTTTGGGACAGAGTTAGAAATCATCCAGCTCAACATTTGACTGTTTGTGTCTTGAGTTAGGCAGAGGTGCCATGGTATTCATCAACACTGCCACCAATTGTCACAGCTCTCATGGCCATTACCACCACCTTTACCACCACCACCACTACCATCAATTTCACCATAGAAAAAAGCCCACTCAATCCTTCAACATCACCAGGAGTTAAGGGAATTTAGTTTTCTCTTGAGGCTGAACCCCAGGGTAGAGCTCTGGTCAGTTTTTGACCTTAGAGGATGAAAAACGTGTTGTTTTTTGTGGTGTTTTTTTTTGGGTAGAAAATGAGTACAGTTTTAGATAGTAGGTTTGAAGGTCCTGGTGGATAGTGAGTTTGGAGGTTAAAAAAATAGAAGATTGTCTCCACCACTATCTTATCATGGTTACTTTCTTCACCATCAAGAAGCACTTGATATTTGTGAGATCAAATAATCTCAATCTCACCATCTACCTACATACTTCTCATCTACTCATTCACCCACAAATTCACCTCCCATGCATCCATCCTTCCATCCACTCACCCATCAACTCAGTCATCCACCCATCACCCACACAAACATCCCCTATACCCCTAAACATTCTCCCACACACTCCACATCCAGTCATCTACTCACCATCCACCCATTTCCTCACACATTCACCTACCTACTAACTCATCTACCTACCCTCTCAAACGCAAATCTGTCCACCCAGCCATATACCAATCATCCACCTCGTTCACTCACCCATCCAAAAAACAAGTATGAATCAAACACCCACTTTGCCTTACTGGTTTAAAAGTGCTCCCTCACTGTGTCCACATTTTTAGAGGTAGATGGAGATTTCTTTGATTTTTCATTAGAGCTCATCTCTTTCTCTCTACTCCTCTCCCAGGCCCTTTACAACTCCATCAAGAATGAAAAGCTGGAATGGGCCATGTGAGTAGTGTCCATGGGCACAGGTATGGGAACACTGAATCACTGGGAGGGCGAACTGGAGTGGCTGGGGGAAGGGGGAGGGGGATGTAGGGATGTCACTCCTGCCACTCTCCATGGTGCTGATTTTTTTCACCCCAGGGCCTGTTGGCCCCTGACCAGCTGGCCAAACCTGATGTTGAGTTCCCCTTTGGGTTTGTTTTCTGTCTTGATAAAAAATGTGCAGTGTTGCCGGGACTGGTTTGGCTCAATGGATAGAGCGTCGGCTTGGGGACTGAAGGGTCCCGGGTTCGATTCCGGTCAAGGGCATGTACCTTGGTTGCGGGCATATCCCCAGTGGGGGGTGTGCAAGAGGCAGCTGATCGATGACTCTCTCTCATCGATGTTTCTAACTCTCTATCTCTCTCCCTTCCTCTCTGTACAAAATCAATAAAATATATTTAAAAAAAAAAAAAAAAAAAAATGTGCAGTGTTTACACTGCTATGGAACAGATTGAACGGTGACTTAAGTTGCACACTGGCTTTCTGTATTGGTGATACTGTCACTATTCCCAAATAATAATTCTTTCCCCTTTAGGAGGTAGGTAGGCAGGCAGGAGGCATGGGGCCCCCTATAATCCCAAGAACATGCCCATGTTTAGGTGGCAGCTGTTCTTGGCAGCAGGGATGGGTGACTGCCTCCTAACTTTCCCTGTGAAGGCAGTGAGTCCGAAGGTGAGCCACTTGGAAAGAGGCGTGGGGACCTTGCTCGTTGGGGAGACTGAGTAGCTCTGGGGAAATGGCTGCTCTGCCCTGCTGTGTTCCCAGGGCAGAACGAGTCTTTGGATCTGTGTGGAGGTCCCAGGCAGGGATTGTTAGGAATTTCAACCCCACGGGGAAGGCTCAATGGGAATGCTCATCTACTGGCTGCCCTTCCCCAGCATATCTGTGGGGCCTGGGCAGCAGCTTCAGTCTGGCCATGAGTTACTGCTCGTGGGGCTGGGCTTTCAGGGTTGGAGAGAAGACAAAGACCAGGAAGGACATCTGGAGATAATAAGGTCTCCAACTTTGTGATCAAGGGTGTATTGGAACTCGGAGGTAAAAAAAAATAAAAATCAAAGAGCAGAGGTCAGGGGTCAGAACTGAAGACTTGAAGGGAGGAGTCAAAGCTCTAGAATTGGAACTTCTGCTTTTCTGCTCGTCTCCTGACCGGCTCTCAGAGGAGTGGTTGGTGGGTAGAGGGCATGCTGAGGTGGGGCTGAGGCCGCCCTGGAGGTGGTGCTCAGGCCTAGCACTTTCCCAGAGACGAGGATGAGCTGAGGAAGTCACTGTCTGAGCTGGTGGATGACAAGTTTGGGACCGGCACGAAGAAGGTGACACGGATCCTGGATGGTGGCAACCCCTTCCTGGATGTCCCCCAGGCTCTCAGCGCTACCACCTACAAGCACGGGGTGCTGACCCGGAAGACGCACGCGGACATGGATGGCAGGAGGAGTGGGTGTCAGGCGGGGAAGGGGCGTGGGCAGGGATGCTAGTAGAGATGGGACCCACCCCCTTTGCCAGTGTTCGGGGGTTGCACATGCAGGTAGATGTGCTGGGGAGGCAGGGGAGGAGCTATTGGGCTGGGTGGTTGCGGCCACACTACCTGTGCCCTGTCTGCAGCGCCCCGCGGGAGGCGAGGCTGGAAGAAATTCTACGCGGTGCTCAAAGGGACCATCCTGTACCTGCAGAAGGTGAGAGACTGCCTCTGTGTCCTTACCCAGTCATGGTCAGCTCATCCCCCCAACCAGCCCCTGCCAGAGTGTGCTGGGAAGGACCTGGGGCTTAGGCGGGTGGATGCTGGGTCCTTCCAGAGAAGGGGCCTGACTCGGTCTCACCCAGAGCTTTGATGAGTTCAGGGAGAGTGTTTTTAAGTGCCCAGGTGCTCAGAGGATAGCAGTGTGAGGCCAGGGCAGGCCTCTGGGATAGACTGAGGAGTGCCTGTAGTGGTTCTTGTTGGGATTGGCATGGCACCACAGTAGCAGGAGTTGAATATGAAGAGAGATCTATCAACAGAGGGAGGGAGAACAAAAGGGAGGGCAGGCGAGGGTGGAGGAAATGCGGGTCAGTACGCCTGAGCCTGGCCATGACAGAGGCTTGCCTGCCTCTGCCCCGCCTGTCCAGGATGAGTACAGGCCTGACAAAGCTCTGTCCGAGGGCGACCTGAAGAACGCCATTCGCGTGCACCACGCTCTGGCCACCCGGGCCTCTGACTACAACAAGAAGTCCAACGTGCTCAAGCTGAAGACGGCGGACTGGAGGGTCTTCCTGTTCCAGGCGCCGTGAGTAGGATTGGGAGCCCCTTCCTCCCTCTGGACTCAGAGCCTGCAGCAGGGAGCCTGCGCCGCACACCTCTCCCCATCTGCTTTAGGGGAGCGGCCCTCAGCTCCCCCTGCGTGAGTGCATCCGCTCAGCACAAACCAACAGCGGGGTCCCAGCAGCCCTGGTTCTCCGGGTGTGGTCTCCTCAGCGTCTCCTGGAAACTTGTTAGAAATGCAGGTTGTCTGGCCCCACCTCAGACCTGCTGACTCAGAACCGCTGGGGATGGGCCGACAATTGGGTTTTAGCAAGCCCTCCAGGTGATTCTGGTGTGTGCCAACTCCCTACACATGGGGTGGATGGTGCCTATGAACCATCCTTCGCTTTAAGTCACAGTAGCTCGATAAGGCCTTCTGTCCATTCCCCTGCACACCATCCTTCTGTGACTTCCGATGGGGTTTCATGTTTCATGGGACAGAGGCTAGCGGGCGAGCTCTCGGGATGGGCGTGTCTGTGCCGGGGATGGAAGTGGGGATGACCTGCTGCCCCTAATGAGCCTGGGGCCGGCTGGCTCCAGGACCCCGTAGCTCCATGGCCATTAGCTCTGGACCTGGCAGCTTTATTTTCACATGAAAATCCAGGTCTTGCCTCAGGTCTGGGACAGAAGGGAGCTCCCTATCCAGATATGACCAGGCCCACCCAGCCCCCAGCACACCCTCCTCCCTCACTCCTTTGCTCACCTGCATGGAGGTATTTGTGCTCTTTCTCTGCCAGGCTACTGCTGGGTATGGGGTGCTGGGTAGGGAAGAGGGAGTCCTATTGTGAGAAATGGGCGCCCTTTCCCCTCCCATTCTGTCCCCAGGAGCAAAGAGGAAATGCTGTCCTGGATCCTTAGGATCAACCTGGTGGCCGCCATCTTCTCAGCCCCGGCCTTCCCGGCTGCTGTCAGCTCCATGAAGAAGTTCTGTCGGCCCCTGCTGCCCTCCTGCACCACTCGCCTCTGCCAGGTACAAGCTCCGGGGGCCATCACACTGCCTCCCCAGGCTGCCTCCCCCATGCCAGGCCCCCTCATTTACTAGCCCTCACCTCAGCTCCCACACAGTGTCCTGGGCTCAGGCCTTCCACACGCCCCCTTACAGATGGGAAGATTGAGGCCACACACAACACTGGCCTGGTTATGCTGTGGTGAGTGATATGGGTGTGCTTCTATGCCAATGGAAGTCCTGTGGATGTGATTGTGGGTCTATGGGCATCAACTGTGGCATGAATGTGAGAAAATGTGTGTGTCATAGGGAGCTAGGGATAGGAAGACTTGACTGGCTCTTTATCTAGTCATCTACCCTTAAATGTTTTATTTGTAAGGCCAGAAAACTCCAATCCATTCGAACTCCAGCTTTCCAGTTATTTTGTGTTTTTATTTACTTATTTAATATATTTCTTTATTGATTTCAGAGTGGAAGGGAGAAGGAGAGAGAGATAGAAACATCAACAATGGGAGAGAATCATTGATCGGCTGCCTCCTGCACACCCCCTACTGGGATCAAGCCCACAACTCAGGCTGTGCCCTTGGCCAGAATTGAACCCGGGACCCTTCAGTCTGCAGGTTGATGCTCTATCCACTGAGCCAAGCAGGCTAGGGCTTGTGTTTTTATTTTTATTTTTTGAGAGGAAAGGCTAAATAGAGGACCACAACTTGAGAGGTAGAGGGCAGGGGGAGCTTCTTCCTTTCTGTCTTTGCCAGCTGCTGGCCTTTTCCTACAGGGCCCTTCTCCAGGGTCTCTCCACTGAGCTCCTGGGCTGCTGCTTATGCCCAGAGCCTCTACACACACTTACTCAATGCACTGTACATGCATTCACACACGTGCACACACACATGCCTGCAGCCCATTGCTCACATAGCACAAAGCAATGTGACTAGACTGTGGTGGGATGTGTGCATGCTCTTGTCTGTGTGGCAGTGTCTCTGTCTTTCAGTGTGATGCTGGGTCTGTGACCATTCTGTGTCTGGCATGAATGTAGGAGAATGTGTAAATTGTATGGAGCCAGGGGTAACTAAGGCCAGGCTGCCGTTGGTCCAGTGTGTTTGTGTGTGCATGTGAGAGTCCATATGAGCCAGGGGATGTCTGATTGTGTGTCTGTGAGGGAGTGTGTATGTGCACATACAAGCGTAGGGTCTCTATTCTCTCAAGCTTGCTGGGGGTGGGAGGGGGAGGTGGTAGCTAGGAGAACTGATGCCAACAAGAGCAGGGAGGAAGGAAGAAGGTGGAGGAGCATCCCTCAAGCCCAGAGCCTGCCTCTACCCCACGAATCGATGCCCCGGTGAAGCAGATCCTGGCAGGACAGGATTAGATGCACCCCTATGACATCCCCAGAGCGGGATCTCACTGCGCAGGGCTTGTTTTTGCAGGAGGAGCAGCTGCGTTCTCATGAGAATAAGTTGAGGCAGGTGACTGCAGAGCTGGCTCAGCACCGGTGTCACCCAGTGGAGAGGGGCCATAAATCCAAGGAGGCGGAGGAGAGTCGGCTGAAGGAGCACTATCTCACATTCGAGGTGGGCCCTCTGTGGGATGGATGGTGAAGGACAGGGCTGGGGCCCGAGGGGAGGCCAACTCCACCTAGCATCTGCTACGTCTCACCACCAACATCATTCCATAGCCAGGGGGTTTCCTAGTTTGGGGGTCCCCCACTTTGGGGGCTCCCCTGAGGCAATCATGAACCATGCATGGCCTCCTGTGGGCCAGGCTGCACAGTCCAGCTGTCAGTGATGTGACTCAAAGAGCACCAGCCGGGCTCTCCCAGACCTTCCTCCCCTCCCACCACTCCTCTCACTCCTCTCCAAGCTGCTCCTCGCCTCCACTTCCCCACCGGCCCAGCTTCTCAGGAAGCTACCGAATCCCAAGCCCTGTCCGTGTGCCTTTCCCCTCTTGATCTCTCATTTCCTCCTTCACATGTTTCTTGAGCAGAGCAACTTAATCTCTCCTCCTAAACTCTCCCTTCTTTTCATCTCATCTCTCTGCCCACTACTCTGATTCTGCCCCATGATGCTTCCCAAATGGGGCTGACTAAGCATCACCTTCATTGGTTGAGGGGTGGGGGTTGGCTGAGGAAGGAGGGCAGGAACCATTTTGGACTGGCTTTGGGACTGCCCTGCGCTTGGGAGTGGACAGCTGGCCAGATAGGCTGGGACTGAGCCAGGAAGCCCCCAGAGCAGGAAGGGCCAGAAGTAACCGATCTCAATCTCTACATTTCTGCACTGATTTTCTACTGAGGTGTGGGGAAGAGAGGAGAGTTCCCAGGATAGTCCCTGCCATTTGGAAAAATGTAGAGCTTTGTGGCTTATAGAAATCTCCTCAGATCCACACTCTCTGCAAGGTAAAAATGGTGACGGCAAAAGCTACAGTGGACTGATCTCTTATGAATTTCCAGGTGTGATTCTCATCATTTACTTTCTATGAATTGATTTAATCCTCATATTAACTCTGTGAAGTGGGTTCTGTTATTGTCCCCATTTTATAGACAGGAAATTGAGGCTTGGAGAGGTCAGATCGCTTGCCTGAGCTGACAAAGTTAAAAAGAAGTGCAGGAGCCAGGATTTTAAACCAGGGGATAGATTATATTAGGTCTAGTAATACTTAATGTCGTTTTCTAATACTTTTTTAAATCGAATTTATTTAAACAATACAACAAAATTTAATCAACAATATAGTTGCCATTGTTTTCTACTACTTGTGCCCAATGCTCAGGAAGCATTTTAATCCCTCTGTTGTAAAATTCTTGTGATTTTGATGCAAAAAATTCGGTCAATGCATTTTTGAGGCATTCTTCATTATTAAATTTTTTTTTCCAAGAAGAAAGTTTTGCAAAGAACAAAACAAATGGTAATCGGAAGGGGCAATATCAGGAGAATATGCAGGTTGAGGGAGAACTTCCCATTCCAACTGGCGCAGTTTTTCAGCAGTGATTCTTGCAGTATGCGGTCGTGCGTTATCGTGGTGAAGAATTACGCCCTTCTGATTAATCAGCGCGGGTTCTTTTTCTCTTAAAGCTTGGGCTAACCTTTCCAATTGGGCACTATACACTGCACTTGTAATGGTTTGGTTAGATGGTAAAAGTTCATAATGAAGAATTCCTTTAAAATTCCACCAAACACACAACATCACTTTTTTCGCATGCAAGTTAGGTTTTGGTGTGGGCTGCGGAGCCTCATTTTTGTCCAACCATTGAGGCCGCCTTTTCAGATTAACATACAGCAGCCATTGTTCATCTCCGGTAACAATTTGCTCTAAAAACGGCAAACGGTTTTGACGAGAGAGGAGCGAACTGCAAATTGTGACTCTTTGATTACGGTTGTTGTCGGTCAACTCATGAGGAACCCATTTTCCAAACTTTTGGACTTTGCCAAGTGCACGCAATTGATTGGAAATTGTTTTTTGTGAACAATTTAAAGTTGTCGCAAGCTCTTGTTGGGTAATTTGAGGATTTTGCACCAAAAGAGCTTGAAGAGCGTCTTGATCAAAATTGGACACACGGCCTCGACCACTCTTGTCATCTAACGAAAAATTTCCCTCACGAAATTTCTCAAACCAACGCTGGCATTTTCTGGCGCTAACTGCATCTTGACCAAGAGCACTACAGATGTTTTTTGCAGCCTCACTTGCTTTTCTTCCTAATTGGAACTCATAAAGCATGCAGTGCCGAATATGCTCTTCATCCACCATCTTCTTAGCCCTAGTTTTGCAACAAAAACCAAACCAAACACAAACTTTTTCAAGCAAAACTTGTTAATTGCACTTCACACGTTCTGTAGATACCACGTGTTTGAAGGTTATGTCAATACAAGTCAACGCCAAGCAAGATTTTAAACGAATGTTTAAAAACGACATTAATTATTACTAGACCCGATAGTTCCAGTGCCCTGGTCTTTCTCACTCCCACCTGATTTAATTGGGGAGGGGGATGTGAAGCCCAGCAATGAAGGGGTTTCTGTTCATAGGTCTGAGCTGGGCAGGAATAGTCTACTGACCCTTACACCCTGCTTTTTCCAGGACCCTAGCCTCCCTTGACTGTGGTCAGGGCCTAAGCTCAGTGTCAAGACCCTCAGACATTGTCAAATCAATGTTTACCAACTTACAACTTGTTTAATAAATGTTTGTGAATTCACTTTTCTCTCCATGCCCTCACCAACCCTGGACATTATTGAATGTTTTAATCTTCACCAATCTGATAGGCTTAACAAGTGGTGTCTTATTGCTATTTTAATTTGGATTAAAGATTTTTAAATTGTGACCGTCCAGCGTGGCTCAGTGGCTGAGCATTGACCTATGAACCAGGAGCTCACACTTCAGTTCCCAGTAAAGGGCACATGCCCGGGTTGAGGCCTCGATCCCCAGTAGGGGGAGTGCAGGAGGCAACCGCTCAATAATTCTCTCTAATCAATATTTCGGTTTCTCCCTCTTCCTTCCTCTCTGAAATCAATAAAAAAATATTAAAATTCTTTAAAAATTGTGATAAAATACACATAGCATAAAATTTACCATATTAGCAGTTTTAAAGCGTGTAGTTTAGTAATGTTTAGTATTCCCACTGTTGTGCAACAAATCTCCAGAACGTTTTCTTTTCTTTTTTTTTACTTTTTTAAATAAATCTTTATTGTTCAGATTATTACAAATGTTCCCCCCCCCCCCAATTACTCCCCTCCACCAGGTTCCCACCCCATCCTCTGCCCTTTGCCCACCTCCCATTGTCCTCATCCATAGGTGCACAGTTTTTATTCAGACTCTTCCCACACCCCCTACTCCCCTTTTCCCTGAGAATCGTCAGTCCACTCCCCTTCCATACCTCTGATTCTATTATATTCACCAATTAATACTGTTCATCAGAATTTTTAATTCCCTTGGCTTTTAGTTTCTTGTTGATATTTACATATTTGTTGTTCATAATTTTTATCTTGTTGATATTTACGTATTTGTTGTTCATAATTTTTATCTTTATCTTCTTCCTCTTCCTAAAGAACCCCCTTCAGCAATTCATATAATTCTGGTTTGGTGGTGATGAACTCCTTTAGCTTTTTTTTATTTGTGAAACTCTTTATCTAGCCTTCAATTCTGAATGATAGCTTTGCTGGGTAGAGTATTTTTGGCTGTAGGTTCTTATTATTCATCACCTTGAATATTTCTTGCCATTCCCGTCTGACCTGCATGGTTTCTGTTGAGAAATCAGCTGACAATCATATGGGTGCTCCTTTATTGGTAACTACGTGCTTTTCTCTTGCTGCTTTTAATATTCTCTCTTTGTCTTTTGCTCTTGGAATTTTAATTATGATGTGTCTTGGTGTGGTCCTCTTTGGACTCCTTTTGTTTGGGGTTCTGTGCACTTCCTGGACTTATAAGTCTATTTCTTTCCCCAGATGGGGGAAGTTTTCTGTCACTATTTCTTCCAATATTCTTTTGGTATCTTGCTCTCTCTCTTCTTCTGGGACCCCAAAATTCTGATGTTGGTTTGCTTGAAATTGTCCCTATCTTCAACTTTCTGGATTCTCTTATCGTCTTGCTTCTGCAGAGGAGTGCCTTCTGGCTCTTTGTGTTCTAAATCTTTGTCTTGATTCCTGCGATCTTCCAGACTGTTTTTAGGACTCTGTGTAATATTTTTTATTTCAGACAATGTTTTCTATATTTCTAGTTGATCCCTTTTTATTTCTAGTTGATCCCTTTTCATATCCTCATAGGTCTCATTTATTTTATTAGGCCCCCCCCCCCTTTTTTTAGGGAATTCTTGAAAAACATTATAACTGTAGGTTTGAACTCAATGTTCATTCTTTTACTATCCTCCATCTCCTTCCTTTGTGTCCTGCCTCTTCTCTGCATTTTAGCTTCTTCCCTGATTTGATGGAATAGTTTTGTGTGCTAGGTGTTCTGGTAGAGCCCAGTAGTACAGCCTTCCCAGTTACCTGAGGTGGACAGTCTTGGTGTAGCCCTTTGTGGGCTGTGTGAGCAGTCTTGTTGTTAAGCCTTGCCTGTTGTTGGTATCACTGGCTGTGAGGATCAGCAGTGTCTCAGCTAGGAGGCTTCTGTACTCCACTTGGATGGGGTGGAGTCTCAGTGTGGCGCAGACAAGCTTTGGTGAGTCCCGCAAGATTGGTTGCAGGTGCATGCACCTCTTTGGTATAGGCACAGACAAGCTTTGGATTCGTCCCTCCTCAAGAAAGCCTACAAAAAAAAAAAAAAAAAAAAAAGAAAGCCTACAGGAGGGCTTCCGTGCTCCGCTTGGGTGGGACGGAGTCTCGGGGTGGTGCAGACAAACTTTGGTTTCCCGTCTGCCCTTCCCTGAGTCCCGCAGTAATGGCCGCTGGCTTCACACACCTCCGAGAGATCTCTGCCCACTGCCTGACAGTCTGGCCTCTCCCTGACTGGGGCTGACTATCAGAGCAATAGGGTGGTTCTGTTTTCCTACCGAACAAGAAAGCCAGCTGTGCATTAGCTGTCTGCCCTCTCTGCGTGCCTGGAGTATGCCAGCAGTGAACTCAGCCCACCCTCTCCGTGCCGTGAGTAAGCCAGCAGCGAAATCTGGTGGCCGCCTTTTTGTGCGCACAGATCTCCGCACCTTCACAGTTCTTGAGGCTCAACGTGCCTTCTCTCTCCTTCCTGGATGGTAGAGCCTCCTCTCAGCCAGCCGTCCGGTGCTTCAGGGTGATGTTTCCCCTGTTTTCCAGTTCTAAATTCAAATTTGTTGTGGTCGGCTGCATTCAGGTGTCTACCCTATGCCGCCATCTTGGTTTCTCCAATGATCAGAACGTTTTTCATCTTCCCAAACTGAAACAATACCTATTAAACAACTCTTCAGCCTGCCCCTGGAAACCACAATTCTACTTTTTATCTCTATGAATTTGAGGACTCTAGTACTTCATATAAGTAGAATCATATAGGACTTGAGTTTTTGTGACTGACTTACATCATTTAGCATAATGTCCTTAAGGTGTATCTGTGATGTAGCAAATTTGAGAATTTTCTTCCTTTCTAAGGCTGAATAATGTTCCATTGTATGTATATGCCACATGTGTGTTTATCTTTTCATCTGCTGATGGACATTTGGGTTGCTATCACTTTTCAGCTATTGTGACTAATGCTGCTATGAACATGGGTGTGGAAATATTTCTTCAAAACTGTTTTCAGTTCTTTTGGATATATACCCAGTGTGGTATTGCAGGATCATATGGTAGTGTTATTTTCTTTCTTTCTTTCTTTCTTTCTTTCTTTCTTTCTTTCTTTCTTTCTTTCTTTCTTTCTTCCTTTCAGAATGTCCACAGTGGCTATAAATTTTATATTTCCATCAGCAGCACATGAGGGTTCCAATTTCTCCACATGCTCACCAACACTTGGCATTTTATGTTTTTTCCCCTCTTATATAGCCATACTAATGGATGTGTAGTGGTATCTCATTGTGGTTTTGATCTGCACTTCCTTCACATTAGTGATTAAAACTTTCATGTGCTTCCTGAACATTTGTACATTTTCTTTGGGAAATGTCTATTCAAGCCCCTTGTCCATTTGTTGATTGGGTTCTTTGTAGAAAGTTAAAAAACAAACAAACACATTCTAGATACTAGACCTTTAGCAGGTATATGATTTATAAATCTTTCCTCCTATTCTTTGGAGATAGAAACATTAATGATGAAAAAGAATAATTGATTGGCTGCCATCCTGCATGCCCCTCACTGGGGATTGAGCCCACAACCCAGGCATGTGCCCTTGACCAGAATTGAACCCGGGACCCTTCAGTTCACAGGCCAATGCTCTATCCACTGAGCCAAACTAGCTAGGGCTCTTCTATTCTTTTTAAAATATATATATATATTATTGATTTTTTTTACAGAGAAGAAGGTAGAGGGATAGAGAGTTAGAAACATTGATGAGAGAGAGAGACATCGATCAGCTGCCTCCTGCACACTCCCCACTGGGGATGTGCCTGCAACCAAGGTACATGCCCTTTACCAGAATTGAACTTGGGATCTTTCAGTCCGCAGGCCAACGCTCTATCCATTTAGCCAAACCGGTTTTGGCTCTTCTTTTCTTTAGATTGCATTTTTTACTATACTGTTTGGATCCTTAGATACTCAGAAGTTTAAAATTTTGATGTAATCCTGCCATGGCCAGTGTGGCTCAACTGGTTGAGTATTGTCCTGTGTACCAAAAGGTTGCTGGTTTGATGCCAAGTCAGGGCACATGCCCAGGTTTCCAGTTTAATTCCCGATAGGTGTTTCTTTCTGTCTCCCTTCCTTCCTCCTTCCTTTTTAAAAATAAATAAATACATGCCTAAACTGGTTCGGCTCAGTGGATAGAGCATCGGCATGCGGACTGAAAGGTCCCAGGTTCAATTCCGGTCAAGGACACGTACCTTGGTTGCGGGCACATCCCCAGTAGGGGGTGTGCAAGAAGCAGCTGATCAATGATTCTCTCTCATCGATGTTTCTAACCCTCTGTCCCTCTCTCTTCCTCTCTGTAGAAAATCAATAAAATATATTTAAGAAACCAAAAATAAATAAATAAATACATAAATAAATAAAAACATATTAAAAAAAAAAGACTTCCTCTTTAAAACTATTTTTGAATGTAATCCCATTTGCTTGTTTTTACTTTTGTTGCCTGTGCTTTCCTATTATTTTTATTGGATTAACTCCTTTTTATTGATTTATGAGAGTTTTCTGTTTGTCTTTGTTTTTTTTACCTTTCTCTGCTCTCTTCCTAGAAAAGCCGTTATGAGACCTACATCCACCTCCTGGCCGTGAAAATCAAAGTGGGCTCGGATGACCTGGAGCGGATTGAGTCCCGGCTGGCCACCCTGGAAGGGGAGGACCCTTCCCTCCGCAAGACACACTCAAGCCCCGCCCTCAGTCAGGGCCATGGAACTGTGACTGGCAGCAAAGCCACGAAGGATACCACTGGACCTGAAACTTAGCTGGCATGGATGAGCAGGCCCCAGAGGCAGGCAAATGCCCCCAGAGGGCCAGAGAGCACAGTTCCAGCCACAGGCCAATCGGGCCAGCTCCAGGCAGTTGACGGGCAGCCACAGGGGTGTGGAGAGCCCCATGAGCCAAGAGGATGGAGATGCTATTCACGGCATTGATTTTGTATTCTAGGGCTTTTCTGGGCCTCAGACCCTCTCCTCAGCCCTTGCATCCCTGTCCACGATGGAGCCTCATTGTGTAGGCCTGTTGTGTGCATGCTCCATATACCATCTCACTGGTGAAGCGGGAAGGGCAGTGGACTTCCCAGGCCTTCGTCTTCTCACAAGTCCTGTCCTCATCTCCCTTGTTTCGGAGGCCAGGCCTGGACTCCAGGCCTCAGCGTGGACCCCTACCCCTTTTCCTCCTCCTTCCTCTGAGTTGAGCAGCAGCAGGTCTGCAGACCACCAGCACTATCCTCCCTCCCTCTACACAGCAACCTCTGGACTCGCACCCCGTTCTCCCTCTCACATTGCAATAATCCAGGACTCGGGCCTGCTCCTCCGTGCCGAGCTGTCTCCACTCTTGTGTGCATCCGCCTCTCCTTCCATCCATCGAGGCCACTGCTGCTTTCTTTTATACGGACACAAGTGTATAGATATAGGAATTATGTATCTATATGAAACCCCCTTTAAGGATGGTTTTGGAACTGACATCAATTAGAGGATAGAATAAGATGAAGGAAAAGCCTATTTCAGGGCTGCTGTCTGGCCCCACGGTGGCCCTGGCACTCTGGGAGGAAAGGTGGAAACGGTGTTGACCTTTTCTCGCTCCATTCCCCACTTCCGGCTGACCTGTGACTTACATAGCTCTTACAGTTGATGTTTTGGAATAAATAGGCAGTGTGTGTGTGTGTGTGTGTGTGCGCCACCCTGCCTGTCCCACCGGCATCATGGTGTGTGAGTGGGATGGGACTGTGGCTCTGTTTATTTTTTGGTCTTTATGTTGGTGCTGCCAGGTCTCTGAGCTCCAGAGATGGCCTCTTGTTCTGACCTACTGGTACAGGAATAAAAGACAATCTGCCTTGCAAATAGCCACTTGTCAACAAGCTGGAAGAGATTGGATGGGGGAAAGGTTGTGGAAACCATCTTGGTCTTGGGAAAAGGTGGAATGACAAGTTGCTGATTTTTTTTTTTTAAGTTGATATTTCTTTCACCATTTCAGAAATGCTATCTAAGGACATTTTGGGGAAGAAAGAAATTTGCCACATGATAATAACAGACTAGCATTCTTTAAACCCTGAGTTCCTCAGACTGACAAATGGTGGGGGTGATGACACTTTCAATGGAGCTATGATGAGTAAATCCTTTCTATTTTTAAAATAGATTGCTGTAGCTTGGCCAGCAGTTTGATCTCAGTGGTAACATATTTAGTTTTAATAAGTCAACCTTGCAACTAAGCACCTTGCAATAAGTACAAGTCCACTCATTTGATGCAAGAGATAGGTGAATCTGTGGAGAGATGTAGGGATTTAAATCCAGATTATTTCACTTGGATTGTGTGAAAAATGGTGGCGGAGTAGGTGGAAGCGACAATAACACTCTCCCAGGACCAAACTGGAAATGCAACTAAAATACAGAAGAACCACCCTGAAAAGTCAACTGAGGACTAGTTGGAGAGAACCCTGATAACCAAGGATGAAAAGCAGATGATTTATTTGGGATCAGCTGACGTGTACTTATAATCAAACCATCTGACTCCTCCTTTTGCTGAGGATACTTAAATGCTCGTTTAAGTGAAATTGAAAGAACAGTGTGGCAACATAAAGAGCTCTCTGTGCTTTCTCCGTGCTGTCTCAAAGGTCTTTTGATTTTTGGGGTCAGCCTCCCATTATCCACCTTCTGAGGGCAGGTGAGTGAAAGCAGAGGAGCAAGCCCTGTCTGTTGCAGACAAATGTACTTCCCTGAGCACTGTGCCTCCGATCAGTAAAAACCATTTTTTAGCTCACTTTCTTAATTGTATAATTATTTATTGTAAATTATATACATGTTCTACTGTACTAAAATATTATGTACATTATAAAACATACACAAAAATAGAAATTTAAAAAAGATGAGATGAAAATAAATCTAAATCAAAGTTCTGATATTTTTTTTCCTGCATTCTAATGGACCATATGTTCACCCCACAAAATAATGCCCATTTTCCAGGACTGTCCAAATCCGAGGACTGGAGGACGCAGGTGAGATGCTGCAAGTGGTTGCGCCACCTACTGGTCCTGGGAAGTGGCTGCAGCTCAGGGACTCCTGGAGGCTGCCTCTTGAAGACAGTGTCTCGAGCATTCATCCTCTCACTCAATGAAGCTCAACAGTATTGCACATTGCAGTGGTTGCTGGGGAGAAAAGGATTGACCAGCTACCTGTCCACGTGGGGCTCACAGTCTAGAGGGGAGGGAGACAGACAGTCACCATCACCATTTGGGACTCTGGGAGGACTGGGGAGACAAGCCAAAAATGACCTGGCAGAGAGAAGGAAGAATTGGAGGAGTGAGGAAAAAGACTGATTCAGGAAGCTGCCCACAAAGGTCGTAAGTGCTCCTGGAGACAGGGTGGTAGTAGGGAAGTCACTTACTGGACTGGACCTCTTCCTGACAGGCCAACTGAAAATGCCCCAAAGCAGAAATTTGAGACGCAGAGAAAAGGCCTGCTCCCAGGTTCCTTTCACACCTGTGAAATGAATGAGTAGCCACAAAGATGAGAAAAGAATCAAGGACTACATTAGGTTCCAGCCTTAGACTCTCAGCAGGTGTCTTAGAGTCCAGAGCAGATAATGAAGGCACTAAATGGGGTCACGTGAAAGCCCATAAGTTTATCAGGCGGTTATTCAGAATCGTTTGGAGTCACATAGAGGTTGGTGGGTTGATCGGAGTCATGGAGGTTGTTTCTGATAAAAGTTTAGACGGTAACAGCAACTTGACCCTCAGAAGGTCAAATGAGGACACTAAGTTGGGTCATGAAGAAGTCAATGAGTTCATGAAGAGTTCATTTCTAATTACTTGGGGTCAAAAAAAAGGTCAATGGGTTCACAAAGAGTTCATTTCTAATTACTTGGGGTCATAGAGAGGTCAGCGGAGTCATGGAGGTGGTTTCTGACCAAAAGTTTAGAAGGTAGATAACAGCAACACTCTCTCAGAAGGGTCAAATGAGAACACTAAACTGGGTCATGGAGTGGTCAATGGGTTCACCAAGAGGTCAAGCCTAATTACTTGGGGTCATGGAGAGGTCAATGGGTTCACCAAGAGTTCAACCCTAATTACTTGGGGGGTCACACAGAGGAACCACTGGCTTTTGGAAAATTTTAAAGCCAACAGCAAACTCAGAGCCAGTAGAGGGATCGAATGACTATCAGATTGAGGCTAGGTCAGTGATTTGCAGGTTTATATAGCATTTAGTTCATTATTTTCATTTATTTCTTTGTAATGTGTTTTTTGTTCTAGTGCTCCCACTATGAATACAATGACTTGAGTTCCTTAACCTTCCTTTCATCTAGTTTTTGCTACTTTGAGTCAAGAATGCAAGACACAAGTTATCCTCATCACCATCATCAAATTAGCTCTCAACAGGCACCTACAGGCATACCTCATTTTATTGCATTTTGCTTTATCGTGCCTCACAAATGTTGAGTATTTTATAAACTGAAGGCAAGACCCTTCAACAGCAAAAAAATATTATGACTTGCTTTATTGCAAGACTTGCTTTACGGGAACTGAACCTGCCATATCTTCAAGGTATGCCTGTATCCTGTGCCAGAAGCTACACTGGGTGCTTCACATAGATAAGCTCCACAGCAACCCCTTGAAGGAGGTATTAGCATCGTCATTGAAGTGGAGGAAACGGCAGGCTAGAGGAATCACACAGGTAGTGAGGGTGGAGGTGGAATCTGAGCTCAGACCCTGCTGATATCTAGGTCCTCTCGACCCTAAACCTCTCTGTCCCTCTCATCTGTAGGTCTCCCAACTGACCAGACACAGCCTGAGGGCACTCACGCGCATGTGCACACAAGTCAAACACCTGAGCAATTTGGGTAGAAGACTTCCTCATGTTGGGCTGGAACAGAATGGTTCCTGGGGCTGGGCATGGGTGTAATCAATGAATCAATGAGGGCAAAGGCTTCTTAACCCTGGACCTTCCTCTGCCTTCTCCATGCCTGAAGTCACATACTCTTATTAATCGGGGATTTCGGGTTTAGACAAGCCCTCGTTCTGAGTTGGGGTCTAGAGTTGGGAAAAAGGTAACACCCTGTGGGCTTACAAGCTGCAGCAGCTGTGGTCCTCCTGGTGGCTTAGATGGAGATTCCTCATCGCCATCACTAAATCAAGCCTAGGTACCCATTATCCACCTGGCAAGTCCAGACTTTGCCTGTGACATGCCCGCAGCCCCAAGGGTCACCTTGCCTCAGCTGCCCCCGTGCCAACCCCACAATCCTTCCTTCCTCACCCGCCTCGGCCCGGAAGTTGTTGCCTCAGTAGGGCCCCTGTCGCTCCAGAGCCGGAACTGGGCCAGGGTTCTGAGGCTGAGCCTGAAGCGGAGGAATTTGCATCAGCCCCTTGGCCGGGTTCCCCCGCAGCCAGGGGGATGGATGCCTGGTCAAAGTCCTCGGAGAGGGAGGAGTGCTGGGGCCTGCCCTGGGAACAGGAGCCAGGGAGATGGGAGGGAGTGTCCTCCTCCCATGGATGACCCTGGCCCTCTCCAACTTCCACACCAACATCCATCCATCTCCACCCCAGTCTTCATCCTCCGTCTGCCCTCCTCACCTGAGGGCTAGGCACACACAGTCAAACATGAGTTATTTCTGCTTTTATTTATAATATAAAAATGTTCAAGTGTCAACAGTCAGGTGTTTGGACATTTCAGGGCAGGGTTCTCATTTGTTTGGGAGTATTTTTTTTTAAACAATTACCTTTTGGACAAATTAGCAGTGGACCCAGTTTTCGGGGGTGAGGAGGGCGGGGCTGGAGAGGGAGCAGAAGTCGTAGGTGGGATGGAGGCTGGGCGTTGGACTGAGAAGGAAATGATGTTACTTTATTGCTAAAAGGGGGATCAAATACACTGTCGAGTGGCTCTTCTAGGTCCCAGCGTGACCATGCATCCAATCTAAAGAATCTGAAATGCAAAGAACATGCAGGCGTAATAGAAAAGACGACCTGTAAACGAAGGTGCTGCAGAGGACAAGGGGCGTCCTGGAGGCCGTGGGGAGGAGGAGCCTCCAACGGTGGGGCCCTGGCAGAGCTGCCCCCTCCCTGGGGCGGGGACTGTTGGGAAGACCTGGTTCTCAGTGCCTCCTCCCTTAGCAGCTTTGAGGAGTGGGGAGGCCCCCGCCCCATTCAGGTTGCTGTCGCTGGGCCTTAGTCTCCCTCTAGACGTGACCTGACACCAACGCTAGCTCCAAGCCTAGGATCCCTGGCCTTTCCCAGGGGATGCAGGACTCGAGATCTTGCAAGGGGGCAAAGGGCCCACCCATCACAGCTGCGCAACTCGGTCCCTCCCAACCCCCCACCCCCCACCCCTGCAGCCTCTCTCTACCTGCTTCCTCTCGCCGGCACCAGCTCCGGATCCTGCATCCCCCCACCCCCACCCCACAACCCAGACTTTTTCTCCAGGAGCTCCAGATTAGCGTACAGCAAAAGGCACCACAATATAGGTTTCTATTAAAGAGTCAAAAAATTGGCCCATCTCTCTTTTTTTTTGTTGTTTCTTTTTGTTTTGTTTTTTTTCTCCCGAAGCTGTAAATCAGGATGTTACATATAAATAGTTTCCCTATAAAAACGTCTTTGCCGTTTAGCTAGTATTGTAAGACAATGTTTGCTAAAATGAAAATAAAACATTTTGTTATACCTTTTTTCCTTTTATAGAAAATAAAAATATTTTTATTTCTTTTTTTTTTTTTTCTCTCCTCCTTTCTCCAAGTTTGGTGGTCGCCCTTCTCTTTCAAGACAGGGGAGGAGGGAGGCGGGCCCTAGAGGGGCGCCGAGTCCTGCTTGGCCCGCGCGGGCCCGCGGCTGTGTCTGCTGCTGCTGGCCTGCGTGCTGTGGCTCTCCAGCGAGTAGTAAGTCCTGCTGTCCGCCGCCCCGCCCCGCGGCGGCGAGTCCGAGCGCAGCGCCTCGTGCGCCGCGCGCAGGCCGAGGAAGGGCGTGCTCTCGGCCGCCAGCGCCCCGTCCGCGTCGTCCGCGTCCTCGTCCGAGGCGGAGGCCGAGCCGCACCCCGAGCCGCTGCTCAGCGACAGCGAGTCCCGCGCCGCGCGTGCGCGCTGCGCCGCCAGCCCGTTGAGGCGCGAACGGCGCCAGCGCCGCGGCCCCGCCGACGTCCTGCGGGACGCGCCGCGGGCGCGCGGCGGCGGCGGCGGGGGCGCGCACTCCTGCGTGGTCTCGTACTCGTCGTCCTCGGGGATGCGGAAGGGGCTGGCGGGCAGGCTGCCCAGGCTGCCGCCCAGGCCGCAGGCGCCGCGCCGCGGCCCGGGCCCGGCCACGGGGTAGTAGTAGCTGTCGTAGCTGCGCTGCATGTCGGCGGCGGCGGCGGCGGCGCCGGGCCCGGCCTCGGGGGGCGCCGGGTGCCGCAGGAGCGGCTGCTGTTCCGCCAGGCGGTAGCTGAAGGGCGCGGCGGGAGGGAGCGACACGGCGTGCGCCGAGTTGGGGGACGTGATCTCGAACGTCGGCACCTGCGTGGCCAGCGAGTAGTGGAAGTCCACCGGGGAGAGGCGCGCGGGCGTGGTCAGGGCCGACACGTACCTGCGGGGAGAGGGAGAGGCGTGGGCCCGGGCGGAACCCAGGAAAAGCACGAGTCTTTCCGGAGGCCACGCACACCTGCAAGAACTAAGGTGCTGCCCTAACCGGTTTGGCTCAGTGGATAGAGCTTCAGCCTGCGGACTGAAAGGTCCCGGGTTCCATTCCGGTCAAGGGCATGTAACTTGGTTGCCGGCACATGCCCAGTGGTGTGTGTGCAGGAGGCAGCTGATGGATGTTTCTAACTCTCCTATCTCTCTCTTTCTCTCTGTAAAAAAATCAATAAAATATATATTTTTAAAAAAGAACTAAGGTGCTAATCATTAGTGACTTTAAGCAATTTCCTTAACCGTTCCCAGCCTTTTTCTTTATCGCAGTGGTGGGCAAACTCAGTCAACAGAGCCAAATAGCAATAGTACAATGACTGAAATTTCTTTTGAGAGCCGAAAACCGACTTCTGCGCATAGGCCATGAAGTTTCAGTCACAACATACGTGGGCGTCTGCACATGGTATTTTGTGGAAGAGCCACACTCAAGGGGCCAAAGAGCCGCATGTGGGTTTGCCCACCACTGCTTTATCTCTTAAGTGAGGATAACCACAAGTCCATAGATGTATCAACGGGATGTTATAGTCCAGTGCCTACCGGACCCTGGATAAGCCTCCATAAATGGTCCTTTGTTACTTTGGGTAAGGCTCAGGCTAGGGCATTTGACATGCCAGATCTCATATAGTACATTAACCCAATAGGACCCAGTCCCATATAACATATTAGAGGCCCTGTGCATGAAATTCATGCACTGGTTTGGGGGGGGGGGGGCTGTCCCTCAGCCTGGCCAGTGCCTTCTTGCTGTCTGGGAGCCCTGGGGGTACGTCTGACTGATGGCTTAGGCCTGCTAGCACTGCCTCGGAGGCAGGAGAGGCTCCCACCACCACTGCTGCACTCACCAGCTGGGAGCCTGGTTTCTGGTTGAGCCGAGCTCCCCCTGTGGGAGCGAACTGACCACCAGGGGGCAGCTCCTGCATTGAGCGTCTGCCCCCTGGTGGTCAGTGCGTGTCATAGTGACCGGTCTTTCTGCCATTTGGTCAATTTGTATATTAGCCAAAGTTCAACAGCCAGGAAGTGGTGGAACTGGGATTTGAACAGAGACTGGGCAGGAACCAGAACTCATACTGCCCAATTGTTCCCATTCAGTCATCCCTGTGAGTTGGACTCACTATCCCTGCAGGGACAATTCATTCAATGGCAATGGCTTCAGTAGGGGAATTATTATTTTTTATATTGAAACTAAAAGCTGCCCCAGGGAAGTGACTGCTCACACCTCAGATAGGATCCTCAGCCCAGAACTGACAGCTACCAAGACCCCACTGGAGTCTCTGCTGGGGCTAAAGAATACCAGTTCCTCCAAAAGTTGGCCCTTGCTAATATCTCCCAGTCTGAATCCCAGACACTTCTCCCTTTTCTTTGTCCACACCCCCCTTGCTGAAGTCCATCAGCCTTTTGCTCAACATTTGTCCACCTCAGTATGGGAATCACCTACCTCCATGTCTTTCCTCCAAACTGTAGAGTGGCACCTCACTGCTCTCCGGAGTCCGCATTACTCTCTCAATCACCTGATTCCCCTCTCTTCCCTCTCCCATATGCACATCTAACTAACCACCAAGTTGTACTCATTCCCCCTCCCCTGGAGCCTTCCTCCCTGCTTCACCCTTTCCTGGGTCTCATTCACTCTGGTCATCCTTCCACCCCAGGGTCCTTTCTCCTTCATTCTATGCAGTCCCCAGGGCAATCTTTTAAAGTCAAAGCTCTGCTTACCCATCCAAGGCCACCTCTAAGCAGAAGCCCAGGGCTATCAGCTAGCCATCTGGCCTCAGCCTGCCTATTGAGGCCCAGCTCCTCTCTCCACAGCTCTCTCTGCTCCAAGTATCTCACTCACCAGCTATGTTCTGAAGTGCCTCTGCTAGAACAGCTCAAGATGTTCCCCTTGCCTGGCATGTTTTCTCCATTACGCTACCTCCCAACCATTAAGCGGTTCAATTGCTATTGGTAACAACAGCTACACCAAAGGAGTACCAGCTCCATGCCAGGCAGGAGGTAAAGAGCTTTGTGCCCGAGACCTCTCTGTGCCCGTCACAACCGTGATGATGCTCCTGTTCTACAGCTGAGGAAACAGAGGCACAGTGGTGATCATCCTGCCCCAAGCCACACAGGTGGTGGAGCTGGGTCTTGGAGAACCTGGCTACTTCCCAGAGCCTGCAGTCACACTGGATGTCTCTGCCCTGATTGGGTGTCCTGTGCTTGGCACTTTCAGTGCTTTGTGCCCAGGGCTTGGAGCTCCTCGGGAGAAAGAACCATGTGGATTTTGACCATGTGGACCCCCAGACAGACCTGCCCAGCACAGGGACAGCCTGGAGTAGGCTGAATTGAGAATAGGGGAGCATCTGCTCCTCTCCCTCCACTCCAGCCTGTAGTTCTGCTTTCCTGCCAATGACCCCACTTGCCAAGGGCCACTTGAGGGCTGAGCAAGACGGGGGCTGGCCCCTGTGACTTCTGGCTTGGAATCAGGGAGAAAGGAGTTTTCCTGGTTCTCACTGCATCCATTGCTCAGGAATCCAATGATGCCATGATCCACGGGGCCTTGTTGGTACTGCCCGGGCCTGCCCTGGTCAGTCTCCGCACAGGCAACCTCTCCTTTCCTCCTCCATTCTGCTCAGTCTTAGTGTCTTTCTGTTCCTGCCAGGACACGGGGCCTCTAGGTAATACCAAAGTAAAGCAAGCATAGGTTCTGGTTTGTTCGGGATCTTCTCTGTTTGTTCCTGTTGCTGCACTGCAATTATTAACTCCCTCTTCTACTCTGAAAAGGGAGGACAATTAAACTAGATGGTCACTGCACACCAGGGTTCACTGGCCCAGCTCTAGACCTAGTTTGTCATTAACGTGGTGATGAAACTGAGCAGATGCGAAACTGGGGATGAAGCTCTTTGGAATGTCTGTGAGGTGCTGTAAGGGACAGCCCTGGTCAGAGGTGCCAGTTCTCTGGCCAAGGGGGGCATAGGTCACGAGGTAGGGACTGACCTCTCGCTGTGTGGGGAGTCACGCAGGGAGTCTATGGAGTCATGGTAAGGTGGCATGGTGGCCCTGCGCTGCTCTTCCAGGCTGTAGGCTGCTGCCCGCCGTGCCCGGGCCTCCACGCATGCTGGGCTGTTGCACTTGCTGGTCCCCACTGATGACAGCATGATGCCCGACTGCGAGTCGGAGGTCAGGCTCTCAGAACGTTCCAGGCTCCATGTGTGGCTCTCATGCCTGAAGAAGCCAGGAATGAAGTGAGGTGGGGGTCAGGAAGGGGCAAGGCAGCACAGCAGATATGGTCCCAGGCCCCGCCCCTCCCTGTTCTTCATTCCATCTCAGGCTCCCCCAGCTCACTGCCCTTCTCCACTTGGGGGTGATGTGTAGTATCACAAATGCCCCACCCCAGCATGGGGAGAAGGAGGGCTGGGCCCTGTGGGTGAGCTGCAGCATGCACAGGCCTCTTCCCTTCCTCCCTGCAACTCCCCACCCCAGGCTCGGCTCTCCCACTCCCATGGACCAATCTCAGGAGCTCAGCCCCAGGGGCCAGCACAAGGGAGCCTGCCTCTGCCATGCTGGTGCCCAGGGAAGAACAGGGCCACGTATTTTGAGCTGTGTGAGCCTCTGTGCTTGTGTGGACAGTCTTGCCCACCTCCGGACAAAAGGAGGACTAGGTTCCTGTGGGCAAACCCAGGAGAGGGCATTTAATCGCTCGGGGCAGTGGAGTGAGTTGTCACTTTATGCCAGAGAAAATGGCGCTGATGAGGTCCTCACAACACTAAACGTTAGGTGGGAGAGCAGCAATGCTGCTGTTCCTCTGGGGCTGGTTTAGGAAGAGGGAATCTGGTCCCCTGAATATTGGGATGAACGTTGGCCTTGGGTTCTGTATGGAGGGTCCACCCAGAGGGACCCTCCATACAGAGTCTGCTGGGAGCTCTGTGTGTCCCAGGCAGGTGTGTGATGCATGGGTCCTCGCTGTCTGCGGGCTGCAGGTCTCTGTGGGGACCTTGGGGTGCCCACCTGTGGCTGGAAGTGGGTGTGGCTGTGGAGCAGTGGTGGGACGGAGAACAGGAGTGGCTCCCGGAGAAGGTGGTCTCGGCTTCCCTTCGGATGACGTGGTCTGTGGCCGGCACGTTCTTGGAGATATACTGGAACAGAGAGTTGGGCAGGAATTGGTGACAGGTAGCCACGTTGGCACTCCTTTCTGGGGGGAACGGGGAAGTGAAGCACTAACTCCAGGTTTGGGGGAAGGGGCTTGCCCACTGGGTCAGTGGCTTGGTGTTGGGGCAGCAATGGCCCCTGCAAATCCACCCCACCTGTCTTTTCTTAAGGAGACAGGCAGAGTGAGGCCAGTCAGCCTGGTGGGGCAAGATGAGGCTAGCAAGCAAGGCTGAGCATGGGAGGGGCTGGCTGCTGCCCTGGTCCATCCTTTAGGGGCACCAGAAGGCTGGCTGTGCAGCTAGGGCTCAGAGGGAGACCTGGGAACACCACTCACATCTGCCATCTGGATCTCCTCGGGGTCCAGCCGGGGGTGGCTGGGCCCATTGGCCAGGCTTCGGTTCTGGTGGGCTGGACACATGTTCTGCCGGAGGTGGTTGTGCACCTGCTTCCGCTGTTTTCTGCACAGGGGAAGGGTGCGTTGGCCTGCCATGCCCCCACACAATGCATGAACTCCCCTCACTGCCCCTCCAGCGGGACGAGTCTCCTCTCCTGCCCTGCTCAGCCAGGACCCTCTAATTTGTCCCGACACCATCACCATCACCATCACCATCACCATCACCATCACCATCACCATCACCACCAGCCTGAGTTCAACAGGACCTGAGCGGAGTGGTAATGAGTTTGGCTCTGCTGAGAGAGTAGAACTCCACTACTTTCTAGCTGTGCAAACCTGGTTACATAAATTCTCCTTGTTTCACTTTCCTTACCTGTAAAACGGGCTGATCATTTACCCATCCCAAATACCCAGAGGATTGAGGGTAAATAAAATCTTCCAGCACAGCGGTGGCCCACTCCTCCATCATTAGCTCCTTTAGTGTTTACTGGCTTTTTATTATGTGCCAGGTGCTGTTTGGAGCAGGGGAGACAGACACGGGCCCTGCCCTCACAGAGCTTGCAGATCAGCAGGGCAGGCCAGTGATCAACATATAAACAACAACATGAACAAGATACTTTCAGCAAAGCGTTAGGAAGAAAATAAGTGCGCTGTGGTCAGGGAGTTGAGGCCTGTGGGGCTGCTTCACTTTGGTGTACAGTAAGTGCTCACTACATTTGTATGGTAATCAGCCAGTCCAATCATGCCACTCCCGTGTAGAACCCTTCCTCGGCCCTCAGGTCCCATTTCCCTCCCAGCTCTGTCTCTCCCTGGCCACTTCCCAGCCCAGCTTGCTGCAGCCTCGGAGGGCTTGTTTCTGATCCTCTACTATGGCTGCCCTCTCTGGCCTCTGGGCCTTTGCACAGACTATTATAGCCAACAGGAGCTCACCCTCCTCCTCTTCACCTGCTGACTCCTGCTCATCTCTCAGGCCCAGCCCAAATGCTCCTCTGGGGAAACCCTGCCTGCCCTCCTGAAATGTGTCCTGTGATACTGGCCCTCCTGCTTAGGGCACTGGCCATGTTCCTGGTGTAGGGCTTGGTGTCTACAAAGTATTGAAGAAAAGTTTCTTGAGAAAATGAGGAAGTGCAGTGGGGGTTAGAACAGGGGGCTTGCTTCACACCCCCACCCCCCAATTTGTGACCTCAATTTTCCTATTTGGGCCCAATCTCCCCTCCTTGACTCCCTCCATGCCTCCCTCTGACCTTTCTGGTCCTGGACTCATCCAGACCGAGGCTGGCAGGGCCTCAGATCCCATGTACGGGTGGCAGGGTCCAAGACCCGAGGGCTCAGTCCCCCAAATGGTGGCTATGCCCAGGCTCTTGCTCTGCAGATGAGAATGTGACAGACCTGTCATTTTTCTGCATTTCATTTCTCTACACTTTGGTTGGCTCCCATTGCATGCAGGGTAAACCCAGCCTCCCTAGATTGGCATTCGAGACTCTATGGTGCCATCTGGGTTCCAGCTGTTTTATTGTGACTCCAGTCCTTTGCACCAACTGGTCTGGTTGCCAGTTGCCAGTCCTGCGTATGCTCCAGGAACATGGCTGACCCTCTCCTGCATTTGACTTTAGCTTGCACTGACTCCTGAAACTGCCCTTTTCTCCCCATTGCCCTGAGGTTCTGCCCCCACCTTCCCGCTGCCTAGGGGTGGCCCAACCCAACTTTCTCTGTGTTCCTGCCTGGCCTGCTCCCAGGTGGGACCAGGCACTGCCTTGTGAGATCTCCTTTTACCTTGGGAATGTATCCTTTCTCTCTGCACTCCCCCACCCCCCAAAGCTGCCTCATGTGTGCCTGTGTGACAGGGCAGATGCTCCCTCAGAGCATCCTCTGAGGCACATCTGAGGATCATTGCCATTTTGTAGAGGAGGACTCAGAGATTCATCCATTTGCTCAGGGTCACACGGGAAATGGCAGAGCTGGATTCAAACCCAGATCCGTCTCCTCACAATGCCTGTGCTCACGACCGTTCCTGTTCAGTGCTCTGGGGCCTGCCTCCCCCACCCCTGTTCCTGCCTCTTGGCCCAGCCCTTCGGCCCCACAGGAAGGGCAGAGGGCAGCTGGGGTATGAAGGTGTGAAGGGGGTTGGCCAGGCACCACGGGCGGGGGAGGAGAGCCTGGCCTCACAAAGCTGTCCGTGAGCCCAGCCCTGGCTTGGCCTGCCCGGCTCAGAGCCCAACACTCACTTGGTCTTGCAGTAGGCGACCACGCAGACGATGCCCACGACAAGCAGAGCCACGCAGATACCGGTGATAGTCAGGACCCTCTTCTGGTACAGCTCCTCGGCTTCTGCAGAGACACGGAATGTGAGGGAGCCGGGCAGGAGGTGGACCTGTGGTGATAGTGGCGCAGACACCCCCTGCCCCAAAGCCTTGCGCTCTCCAGCTCAGGTCCTGCCCGGCTCCTGTTCCTCCTCCCCTCCCCAGCAGTCTCCTACCTTCGTGCATCCCCCTCCCCCACCATTGCCTTCTGCTCCCTGGAACTCCACCCACCGTGGATCTGGGCACAAGTGACTATGCCCGTATTCACCTTCCCAAACCCCGCACCCTGCCCGAGGCACGTGAGTGGAGAATGCAGCGGGATGAGGGGATGGAGGCGAAGCCCCAAGGCCATAGAAGAGGGCAACCCAGCTTGGTCAGCAGCCCTGCCCTGTCCCACTATGGCCTTGACAGGCTGGGGAAGCTGTTCTTAATGGTGACAAACATGGCAACCCTGGGCAGAGGCCTGGCCTGCTACTGCAGCTTCTCTACGAAGATGGAGAGTGGTCTGTTCAGGGCTGGTGACCGGACCTCTGACCCAGAGGCTGGACAGAGCAGACCAGGCCCTCGGGGAAAGGCCTTCGCTCACCCTTGCAGCCAGGCCAGGGTTGCAGCCCTGCCTGAGCCAGCCCTCCCCATCGGTGGCTGTGAGAAGGCCATCAGGGGCAGCACAGCCCGTGCTTCAGGACAGTCCTCATGCTCCAGGCACAGCCCCACCCTTTCTGAGCGGCTGAGCTAGGCCAGGCCTCAGAATGACCCGACTAGCTCCTCCACCTCCCACTCCGTGGTGGTGTGCCCTCTACCCTTCTAGAACAGATAAAGCAGGAGGAAGGAAAGGGAGAAGATGACAGTACCAGCCATAGTCAAGACATATAGCCTAGACACCCTGCCTGCCCCAGCTGCACCCACTGGCTGGCCCTTCCACATCGCTCCTCTCCTGCCAGCACAGGGAAAAGGGAAGGCTGGCCCTGAAGGCCTTGGTGGAACCCCGGGAAACTTCCCTAAGCCCTCGGGCTTGCTGCACCTCCTGTGGCAAAGGAACACCCATCTGCAGACACCTGGGAGCAACCCTCTGGACACACATACCTGTGGGACCATGCCTGTCCGAGACACACAGACCCTCCTCACAAAGATGCATTCACACACATCCAGAGCAGCACATATGCACACGCACATGCATGTGTACGTGCAATCATGTCTGCCTACACATGATCATCTCGGGGCTCTGGGGTCGGTGTCCTGCCTCCAGTTGTCATCACCGTCATCCCTCAGTCCTCTCAGGTCAGACATCTGTCTCCATCCCTCCTCTGAAGCCACCCTGGTCGGGGTCACTGACCACCTGACTCCCTGCTGGGCCCACTCCCCTGCTGGGCTCCAGGGTTGCCTCCCCCTTCACTGGGTGGCCTCTGTCATAGAAGCCTCTGTCTTCTCTGTGGGCTGTGGTGCAGAAGGCCTCTCAGGCTTTTTTTATTTCCTCCACCTGCCCTCTCTCCCTTTGTGATCTCACCCAGACTTTAAATGCCATCTCTATGCAGCTGACTCTCAAATATTTATCTCCTGTGCTGACTTCTCTCTGAGCTCCAGACGCCTACACCCAAGGGCCATGGCCTGGCACAAGCATTGATCCCCCATCTCTCCAAACCTGCTCCCTGCTCTTCCCATCTCTTCAGTGGAAACCACAACTTTCTCGTTTCTCAGGCCCCAAATCATCTCTGATTGCTCCCCGCCTTCCCACCTACACTGGCACCCAATCCATCAGCCAGGCCTCAGCTCCGCCTCCCCAGTAGATGCTGGTTCTGATCACTTCTCACCATTTCCACTGCTGCCAGCTTAGTCCAAGATGATGCCATCTCTCACCTGGACAGCCGACTGGTTTCTCTGCTTCCACTCCTCTCCGCCTCTCCCCCAACCCCATCTGTTCTCCAGCCAAAAGCCATACTGATCTACCGCCATAAAGCACTTTGCTTCTCACAATACTTTCCACTGCAACTTAAATACCAATCAAAACCTTACCGTGGCCTGTGAGGCCCAGGTTACCTGGCTCCACTCTTCCTCTCAGCTCTCACCTGTGGTCCTCTTCCCCATGTCCGCTAAGCTCCAGAGTCGCTGGCAGTCTTGTGTCCATTGCCTTGCCATGGCCCTGCCTCAGACATTCTCCCCCAGGTGTTTGCAGGGCTGGCTACTTTTCATGTCTTTGAATGTCACCTCAGTGGACAAGCCTTCCCTGACTAATCAGCTAAAGTAGCTCCCACCCCAGCCAGGCACTATCCCATTATCTTATTTTCTGGATAGCACTTAGCACTCCTGATAGCTGTCCAGTTTGTCTTACTGTCTGTCTCATCCTGTGAATCTGAGCCCCAGAAAGGTAGGGGCGCCGTGCCAGATCGCCAGACTCTGGCAAATCCCAGGGTCAGAAGATGCTTGTTGAGTTGGTGAGGGAAGGAGTGCACAGACCGCTGTGACAGACACAGACACACATTTACATATGACACCTCCACACCCTCACAGTTCCAACTGCACACACTCAACCTTAACACCAAGGTATCCACTGCCCCCTTCCAGATACTCACATCCTGCACAGAGAGACCTAACCCCGTGTTCGGCAACCTGCGGCTCGAGAGCCACATGTGGCTCTTTGGCCCCTTGAGTGTGGCTCTTCCACGAGATACTATGGCCTGGGCGAGTCTATTTTGAAGAAGAGGCATTAGAAGAAGTTTAAATTTAAAAATGTTGGCTCTCAAAAGAAATTTCAGTCGTTATACTGTTAATGTTTAGCTCTGTTGACTAATGAGTTTGCCGACCACTGGCCTAACAGATATAAACACTTGCACCCTCCCACAAACACACACACACACACATACACACACACACAACCCTATAGATTCACCCCTGGGAACCCCTACAGTCACCCCATGCACTCTGCCACCACCACACACACGGCCCAGACTAGCCTCTCTCCTCCCCACCTGTCACAGTCCACAGACAGGCACACTACTGCACACAGACTTGTAGCTCTAGCTTCTACTGAGAACAGCTGATAGGGGCTGGGTGGTGGGGACACTGGGGCCTCCCCAAACCTGCCACCAGAACAGCCTTTTCACAACAGTAGGCTTCACACCACATCTGCAATCTGACAGCACAGAAGCCTTAGCCCCTCTGAGTGCCCCCCCTTCTCTCCTGCTACAAAACGTCTGGGCGCTTGCAGGGTGGAGCCTCCCAACCCAAGCCAGAGAGCTGGACAGACCGACCCTCAAGCCCCTTCCCATCCGAGGTGTCCTCCAGGAGCCAGAACACACGAGAGGGAGGGAGGAGAGCTTCTCCCCGGGGGAATGGGGGGCAGGCTCTAGACTAGAGGCTGGCCCATCCCAGACCCTTGCTTACAGATGAACACGCATGCCATGGTGGGGGCAGATCATGGAGGGAGTGACAGCCTCAAGCAGATGGCAACGCCTGGCAGACCCAGGGCACAGGGCAGAGATGAGAAGCGATGGAGATGGAGATGGGAGAAGGAAGGGGGATTAAGGTTAAGTGGAAAGTGCTGCCTTTCTTCACAACTCTCCAAACCAAGATGCGTGGCTTCCGGACTCCGGCTCTCCTACCCATCAGCCCCAGGCAGAGGGATGCTGCCATATACTGAGGCTGCAGTGTGTTTCCCAGGATGCCCTGCTTTTCATGAGCACCTCATCTCCCCCAGACAAAAGTAGTTTATGATTGGACATCTTGGTGGGGCCAGAGGAGAATTTTGGAATCATCCTTTTCCCTTGTTTTGGAAAGGAAGCCAAACATCCAGCACACACGGTGTCAGAGGCTGCAGAGATGGGCTGTGTGGGCGGGACGTAGTGATAAATGAAGGCTCCATACCCTTTAGTTCAAATCCAAGGTGCTCTGGCAGTGCAAAGAGAGGAGGGTCAGAGAGGGGAAGGGATGGAGGGAGAGATACAGAGATAGATGGGGGATGGCGAGGGTGGGGCAAGGGAGAAAGAGAGAGAGAGAGAGAAACGTTGGTCAGGACTCTTCAGACACCAGCAGCCAGCCTGTGAGGTGAAAGCAGGTTAGTGGTGTCCCCTCCCAGCTTCCTGAGCCCTTTCCCTGGCACCCCATCCCCAAGACCCCTGACGGGGTGGAGAGAGGAAATGTTGGCTCGGCAGGCAGGGCAGGTTCTTTAGAGATGAACTGTGGGGCTAGTACCTGGTGAGAGGCAGTTGGCATGTGTCCCCGAGGAGGAAAGCTGAGTGGGGACGGGGATCCAGAGTCTGCATTCTCCCCCTCCCAGCTGCAGCAGCAGGCCTTCGGCACTCTCAAGTCCCTCCTGGAAACAGCTTGCTCTAACCCGAGCTCCTCCATGTTCAGAATGACGGGTGGGCAGGACTCCCAGACTGGCCCCTTGTCTCTGTCCTGCCCCCAGGCTCAGCTGGCTGCCCATCTACCAGGAGCCCATGCACTTACACTCAGAATTTGTGGGGAGCAGGAGTGGGGAGGGGAGGAGGCTCCAGGTGGCAGGTCACTTCTCCACGTGGCACCCCCAACACCCTAGAAGCCTACAGGGGCTGGGCCTCAGGGTCCGAGCCTGATTTCACAATGTAGCAAAGCAAACTGTAACACTGAGAGACAAGTGGGCTCACTTGTGGAACACCTGTGCCCCTTAAGTGGTGGGCCAACTGCATTCTTTAAAGTGGGATCGTATTGCAAACGTGCAGCATACCATACGAGGGTTAGGTCAGAGAGCCCGGCCTGAGGGGTGAGCCCAAGCATGCCCAGTCTGTCTAGCTTGAAGTCTCTTATCTGTTAAATGGGGGTTAGGCCTGACCATGGCATATCTGGGTAGTTTGAAACCTGGCTGGGCTTCAGAATCCTCTGATCACTGAAATCAGGGTCTGGGGTGGGAGCCCAGAAATCTCAACAGCGTTTTTGAAAAGCTCGCCTACTATTCTCATGTTACAGCCAATTCTTGTCTGCAGGCCTCGAGGCTCAGTTTTACCTCTAATTTGCTGTGTAGATGTGGACAAGTCATAATCTTTGCTCATTTGTCAAAAGTGCCTGCATACAGTGAGGGCTCAGAGGTGAGAAGGCCAGGTCAGCATGTGGCTCAGCATAGGTGCAGGCCCACACCATGGCCTACCCAATGCACTCAGTAAGTGCAGCTAGATTAGGGAGCAGGTGAACTTACGCTTTGATTTTTGGAAAGATTGGGACTTTTTTTTTTTTTTTTAAACGTTGCGGGATGTGAGACAAATTATTAAAAATCGGGACTGTCCCGACAAAAGCAGGACGTCTGGTCACCTTATGTAAGAGTCAGCATGAACACAGCGAGTCCACACCTTTCCCTGGGCTAAGGAGACAGTACAACCTTGACAAACAGATCCTTGGGGGCAGCTTTCCCTGAGTGGTTAAATCTCTGGCCCCAGGGACCTTGCAGGCAGCTTGAGAAAGCTCACAGTCTAGATAACCAGCCATGCCTCCTGAGAGAGACCAGCCTAGCTTGACCACAGCACCTGGGACACTAAGAAGACTGGTCCGTAGAGCTAGCCTGGCCTCCAGTCTCTTGGGGCTCCCCCATGGCTGTTCCTGGCCACTGGGTCTCTGGGAAGGCCTGACTAGCTAGTCCTAAGGGCAGTGACCATCTGGAGGAGGAGCAGGGCTCCCAAAGCCGTTCTGGAGTTTTCTTGGGCTCCCTCCTCTAGGAGCCCAGCGGTAGCAGTAACAGCAGCTTCCGGGTCTCCTGACTGCCCTCTCCTTCGAGTCAAAGGCCAGTACTGTTTAGGATGGACCAGTGGTGGCTGGTGATGTCACTGAGGGATTGGCCAGTCACCAGGAAGGCAGTCCTGCTTCCCTCTCACTGGGTATGGATTCCGAGGGGCCTGTGGCTAGATAGCCTAGCCCCAACAAAGAAAAACTGTCTCCCACTTGTGCTCACTGGATGCCACTCAGACAAGAAAAGTGGCAACACTGAGTCACAGACAGGTCCTACTGAGTGGAAACTTCATATTGACCAGTAACCATGGCAACCTGGTGCTAGGGTTCCAATAGGGCCAGGCTTAATAGGCAATATGCAAGATCCTTATCCTGGGCATGTCCTATGATACACAGTCACAGAGACCTGAACAAGGGGGCCATGATGTGGGCTCCAGAGCACATGCTTGTGTGTGTGTTCACGTATCTGCAGGTGAGTGTGCTTTTTTACACGGGGTTGATATGTATAGATGCACAGTTTTGACTCTTGGGAAGTAGAGGGGCTGTCAGTGGAAGAAGAGAAGCTTCAGGGTGCTATTGTGACCAGAGGCTCTGATTCTGTGGCTTCTGCAAGAAGTAACCTAGTCTAGAGGCTCTGGGCAGACAGACACTGTGCTCAGGACATGCCGGAGGTCAGCCTCCAGGGGGCTGATGCCTAAACTGCACTCAAACAGTCATGGCAGGCTCTCTGCCAAGCCCTTCACATAATTTCACCCTAACAGCAACCCTACAGGCAGAATTGTTAGTCCCCATTTTACAAAAACAAGCGCAGAGAGGTTAGGTGAGGCTTCAGAACTAGCAAGCTCAGCAGCTGGCATTTTTGTTCAGGTCTCTCTGAAACCAAAGCCTGAACACTCCAACTAGCATCACCCGCTACCTTTTTAATAACGACCTGATTGAGCACTGCATGAAGCGCTTGGGGCAAAGTGCTTGAGAAGTATAACTCTTTTACCCAAAACCAGCAAGGTACCAGCAACGATCCCAATAGCTCTAGGCAGGAAGGCCTGGGGCTGCATTTCCAGGCTCCTTTCTGAGCTCCTGAGACTTTGCTGACCCTCCCAGCAGATCCGAGCTGAAAGCTGAAGCGGCCCAGCTGGCAGAGAAGCTTGGCCGGTGGCCGAGTTCGGGAGGCTCTGCTGCTCTGACTCAGGATGGGCTGGGACTCCCTGTCCAGAACAGTCCCGTAACCCAGGGAGACTCTGGACCTAAAGGTGAAAAGGAATAGGCCTCACTGCCTCTCTCCCTGGTGCTCAGCCTCTGCCTGGCTGCTCTGCCCCTCCTGAGGTCAACCCCCCCCCCCCCTCCTCAAGGCCCTCCAATGCGCTGGATCTGACTCTGCAGTTCTTCCTGGAGCTTGGGCTCTGGAGAATTCTGTTGGGCCACATGCCCTGCCCACAGGCTCTGTTCTTATCCCCATGGCCTTCCTCTCTGACCTCCAACTGGAGGAGCTTGGGGAGAGTGCTGCCTCCCACACTCTATTAAGATAGCTGACCATCTGGGCCGACCAGCCCTTACCTCCCTGGGGCCTCTACTTTCCTCTCCAAGACTTGGCTTCCAGGCTCCTAGAAGGGGAGGGAGAAGGTAGCACATTCTAGGCTATTGTGCTGTGGCCCGAGGACTCGAACCCCCTTTTTCCAAGGGCTATCTCAATAGCCTCCTGGGTCCTTCCCTCAGCCTCTTGAACGTTAGCTGCCCATGCCCTGGCCCATCACTGTGGTTCCTAAGTCCTCCTGGGATCCCACTGTCCTCCCTGTAGAGGGGGAGCAAGCAGGGGCCTATGTGCTAGGAGGATGTCCTGCTTGCAGGCCGACAGACCACCAGACCCCAAACAGAGTCCATGGCCAGCCTGTGGCCTTTTGCTCTGCTTCACCTCCACCTGGTGGTACTTGAAGGGAACTGCTCCCAGCTCCAAATAAAACCACAATTATGGCCTCATCCTTAAGCCACAGGGCTGACATTATTATTATTATTGTTGTTGTTGTTGTTATTTTATTTTTTATTTTTTTAGCAAACCATGTACACCAGAAAGCTCCAGCCTCAGAAGTGGAAGAATGAAAAGGAATGGACACCTGGATGGGGACTCAGACCAGAGAGGGCCTGGAGGAAATTACCAGTTCTCTCTCGATTCCTCAGCCCTTCTATCTTTTAGCTTCTGCTTCAAGGCCCACCCTATCCCGCAGCCATGAAAATGTCTCCAGTCTCTGGTTATCAGGGACATTATTGCCATTTGGGAGCTGTTCTCCCTCAACCCCCCTTCTCCACACCCCGAAAACCAAACCAAAACCAACTCTGGCCTGACCCGAAGACAGGCTTTCCGAGGACTCGCTTCCGTCAAGCACACCAGCACACACGTGTACACACTCACTGCGCGGCCCCGGAGGCAGCCTGACCTCAAAACGGCCTTCGGAAGCAGGCGAGGGCTCTGCAAATGCTTCTGCCTAAGCTGGCCAGGCTGCCTCACCGCAGCGGTGCTCCGGCCGGCTGCAGGGAGAATGTGGCATTACTGCGCCCAGGCAGTTCAGCGATGCAGAGGTGGGGGTGGCAGGGGTGTGTGGGTCTCCTCGGCACAGGCTTCTTGTGAGCACTGAAGGCTGAGAGGAGCCCAGGGCACCTCTGTGTCCCCCCCTAGTCTTGCTCAGCAAGGCCCCACCCCTCCCACAGTGGGAGACTGTCAGTCACCAGGGAAGAAAGGAAATAGAAGAAAGAGACATACTGGAGAAGTTGACCATTGCGAACTGCTGACACCTGTCCCCGGTGTATCCCACAGGACACCTACCAAAAGAAAGAAAACCAGAAAGAGAGAGCCAGGATAGCAAGACACAGGCATTGCAACACCCTGGCATGGCTCCTGCCCATGCCAGCTGGGTTCCTTGCCAACGTTACCATTTGTACTGGCCTTGCCACTATGCCCCTTACCTGTAGCCCTGAACTTTAAACCCAAGGATTAGGCCAAAAAATGAAAAACAAAGCAAAACAAAACAAAACAAAAAGAACTAACAAAACAAAATACAGAAAAGAAAAGAGAAACAAAACAAAACAGCCAAAGATCAAAACAACCAACACCCCTGGCCCTACGCCCTACGTCAGGGGGTGGGGGGACTGCACCCGGAAGCTTTCTAAGGAGCGGGGACTCGTGTTTGTATCTTCAAACATACTTTGCTTAGGATCTGGCATGTACAATCGCAAAGGCAGTTTCTCCAAACATCTCTGTCCGAAGAATCCGTTTGGACATCTGGAGAAGGAAAAGGGGAAAAATCACAGAACAAACTGGCATCATCCGCGAGGCTCAGGTTAGAAATCAAAGTGCACAGTGATGAATGAGAAAACCAAGTCGGGCGCTGGGGCACACTTATCGCAAAAGGGGCCGGGGTCAGGGCTGGGTGGAGGGCTCGGAAATCTCCTTCACAATCTGTCTACTAGATGTGACTCCGTGGGAGGGGGGGGCGGGGAGGGGACGGGGAGGAGGATGATACAGGGAAGCAGGGTGGGGAAATTGGGAACTCACTGCCTAATTGTCCTAATGGTCCTTGAGACGTCCCTTCTGCCCTGCCTGGGCCCCAGGAAGCCAGAACGGCAGCCCCTCAGTGCCAGGCAGTCGGCAGGCAGGGTGCTGGGAATCTTCTGGAACACCACGTTGGGAGCCATTTCTTCTAGGCCCTACCAGTGGGTTCTCTCCAGAGCTCTGGGCAGGTTTTCTCATCCATGAAACAGCTCCAGAAGGCTCCGAGGAGAACTCCAGCATGCTGTTCCCAGACTGTGGATTCATGACAAAAGGGGCCTGGAGATACCTCCTCTCTTCTCTGGAAGAGGGTTCTGTGGCCAAATAAGTTTGGGAAATCCATCCCCGAGCTTCCCTGCAGAGCCTCAGCGCATGCCGGCACGTGAAAGGCTATGCAAAACCATGTAGGAAAGAACTGAATTCTCCAGTATGTCCCAGATTTATTTGACCATGGAAGTCTCTTTTTGAGGAATCCTTGTAACCCTGTCTGGGGAAGGCTGCCCTGAGTAGTATACGTGGGGAAGCTTACTGGGGAGCAGGGGAGGCTAGAGAAGAGCCAGAATTACCAGCATCCCAAAGCTGGCCTCCGGGGCAAGTGCTATGGTGGGAGCTGGCGTAGGCTCCCTGGGGACCCTACTGGCTGCCTGGCACACCTGCCTTTCCTCCGTGACCTGAGTCTCCATCCTTGCTTGGCTCTGGTGGGCACTCATTCTCCCATGTTGCCTCCTCTGTAGCTGCAAAGCACCACCCACTCCCAGCTCCCTGGCCTTGCCCTTCCTCCCAGGTGCACTTCCTTCTGCTCTTTGGCTGCCACTCTCCCCTCAAGTGAGTCCCTGTCTTGCAGATTTCTGGGAGACGTGCCCAGCCCTGTACTCTCTCCTGGACCACAACGAGGCCAGAGACTTCAGGGAGGCTTACAGACAGGGCCAGACTGACCCTCACACCCTGCTCAGGGCTGGGTCTATCTGCCTCGCCTCTCCTTCCTTAGGGAACTAGGTCAGCCAATCACCGGTGTCTCCTCAATCATAGGTCCCTGTTTAACATTAATCAAGAGGTGAGTGTACTCTACCTCTCAGCATTCTAGTGTATACAAATCATCAGGAGCCTCTTAAGCTTATAGGAGGAGGTGGTGGCCATTGGCTGCAGTAGACACTCACGAAAACACTGTGGCCCTCAACCTGGCCTGGAGGATTGGGAGTGGATGGTGAGCAGGTAGCAGAGTTTCTCTGGGCCCTGACATCGTCTCCCTCCAGGAGGCAGGAGGCTGGTCCCTGCAGTGGTGGCAGTGTGTGTGCAGGTATACCTGGCCAATGGGCGGTGGTGGATGGCTGGAAAGTGTGTCTGGAGAAAGTGGGAGGGGGGCTGTAAGTGAACTTGATGTACACTCATCCTGTTGAACAGGGTGGCTACCACCTGTCAATACCTCCTTCTCTGGTCCTTGGCCCTCATCCTCAACCATTCCAGCCCAGGCAAATGGAGGTCTTGGCTAAGGCTAAGACTAAGGCTTTCCAACCAGCTCCAGTCAGGCACAGCTCTTCTTCCTCAGCTCTCAGACTGATGTCCACTTGGGATGGGGACTTAAAGGGGGAGGAGTGATTTTTTTAAGCAGCAGCACCTTTGGGGATGGAGGATAAAGACCCAGGAACTTGCCCAAATGACTTTTGGAATTTGCAAAGGAACAAGAAAAATATGTTTGCCTGTGTCCAATGTCTGAGATTAGCCAGGCTCCTGGAGACAGGGAAAACGTGTGTGTGTGTGTGTGTGTGTGTGTGTGTGTGTGTGTGTGTGTTAGAGAGATGGGGGGGGGGCAGTTCAGGGACAGGAAGAAGCAAAGGGGACATTTATTCCCAATACTGGGAGAATTTGACGTTACTGTGCTAGGAATGCTATCCCTGGGATGCTCTTGGAGACCAATGATAACAGCATATCCCTATGTCCCTGATCCCACACTCAGCCTGGACTAACCCAACTGTATCCTCATCTCTTTTGTGGCCACTGAGTTGCACAACTCAAGGTGGTGCTGTGGAAATGGTCTACAGCATGAACATGCCCCTGGAGTTGTGCAATATGGCCCTAACTTCCCTGCCTGGGAAAGTGTGTTCCCCACTGGCAGTGGGAGGATGGGCAGTGTGGGGGTGGGAGGACATGCTATTCTTTGGGCACTGGCTCCTCAGTGGTGGTGTGGGGGAGGAGGAGGCGGGCTCCTGGACAGTTCCTTTCCCTTTGGCCTTGCTTATTGAGGGTGAACTGCATCTAGGAGGCTGGGTTTCCCTAGAGAAGGTTCATGGGATGGAGCCTACAGCCTTCCTACCCTGCACCCAAGACCAGGTAGCAGGGTCTAGCTATGGTAGCCTATCACCCAGGAGGGGTCTGAGCTCAGTGCAAGTGGGTAGCTAGCAGTTCTCACTCCAAAAGGGACTGACCTGGCACAGAAGCACAGGGGACAGATTAGAAGGAACAGCAGGGAGCAGTCTTCCTAGTGTTTCCTCCCAAATCATCCCCTATGACTATGGAAAGGCCTGTGCCCAGGGCCGGAGAAGAGCAGGGGTGAGAGAGGGGCAGAGAGGAGAGCCCTCAGGCTGTCTTTAGGGGAACAGGGAGGTTGGGACACTGCCTCCCTGTTTCCCCACCCCAGCTCCCTGGCTTCAGTTTCTCCTTTTGGTAGCCTGGGGATAATGCCATGTGTGCTGCCCTCACCCAGGGGAGGGGGAGGATGAAGGATGAGGTTGCGCCCCGGCACTGGAGGGAGGGAAGGGGCTCTGGCCTCATGAGGGGTGGGGTGGCGATATGGAGGGGATGAGCAGGCACATGGGTATGGGATGGGGGAAATCACCTGAAAATGGGGTGGGGGAGCAGAAGGAATGGGGGGATGAGCGGATGGGAAGGGAGGCATGCCGCTGGTATGTGCACAGGGCTGGAAAGAGAGTCTTGTTCTGTCATCATCCCCTGAACCAGTCCCCAAGAGTCACGCACCAACCGTGCTCTACAAAACACGAAGAGAAGAGGAGAAAACAGCAAGAGGAAGTGCCGAGGCCCCTGTCTGACCCAGACAGGAGGCAGTCCCCTTGATTTGGACACCCCCATTTTCCAATCCCCCTAAGTTTTTCTTTTTGAGAACAAAATTCAGTATCAGTGACACTGTTTAAGCTTTTGGCTTTGAATTCCACAAAAACAGGAGGGGGGGGAGCGTGCCTGCTTTGCAACGCTCCCTGCAGGGCTCTGAACCGATACACAACAACAAGGGTCAGAAAACCAGGAAGGAAAACGGATTTTTATAGAAACTGGAATGAAACTGACCAGTCTAGTTTCATTATCCAAGCTAAGCGGAAATGCAAAAAAATCAAAATAAAAAGTAAACAAACAGCACAAATGGTAAGACGTGAGTCCCATTTCCTGAGTTCTCTCCTCCTTTTTATTCCATTCAGGTGTCATCAGGAACCCCACGAGGCCTGCCCCCCTCCCCTCCCAGCCTACCCGCCCCCAGAGTGGCCTCTGGGCTCTGCCCGGCCCCCTCCCCCCTGTCCTTCTCCAGCACAGCTCTGAGGACCTGCTTTCCTGGCGAAATCCCCGCCAGGGATGCCCCGCTCCCTCAAGGGCTCGGAGTCAGGGAAGTGGGTTCCAGGGCAGGTTGAGATGGGGAGGTGGTGATTCTGGGTACCAGGTTCAGGTGCTAAGCAGTGACCCCAGTCCTGGTGAGGAGGGGACACAGGACATTATCTTCACAATGGCTCAGGCTCCTGCCCTCTGTTCCTCTCAGATGGAGCTGGGTGGGACCCAGAGGGTACTAAAGGGACAGCCTTGATGGCAGGACCCTCTGGGAACCCATTACCTCATCCTTCTCCTCCCCACACTAAACTCTCTAGCACTGGAGTCCTGGGCCCCAAAGCCCTCCTCAGCCCCAGCACCTGCCCTGGGGGGCTGAAACCTTCCCTACCTGGAGCCAGGGCTGACTTCAGTGCCACTGCTGGAACCCTTCAAGACTCTAGGGTCCAAGGGGCAAAGGAAGAGAAGACTGGTGTGTGTTTACTGGGGGGAGGGTGGTAAGCATGGAGGGCACAAGGCTAGGCTGTCTCTGGGAGGTTTTCCAGAATCCTCTGAATTTCTATAGGTCTATTCCCAAGAGCTCAGAGCACTATCAAGGCTAGAATGCTCCCCAGGGTCTGTCGTAGAGGCAGAGCGAGGGAAAGGATGAGGGGCTGAGTCTGAGCTGGGAACTTCCCTGGGGGACCTGCTGTTGCCATTGGGACTGTCCCCTGCGATTCAGGATGGGGGGATGGGAAGGGGATGGCAGCAGGTGAAGGGTGGAACCAGGGAGGAAGCCAGCAAAGGAGGCCAGCTGAGGTGAGAGGCACAGATCTGCCTGGCAGCCCAGGCCACGCTGGCCCAGCGCCTTGGGAGAGTGTGAAGGAGGCATAACCTTCTGTTATCCCTTTGTGTATGTGTGGGGGGTGGTCTTTGAGAGTCCCGGGCTAAGGCTGTAGCCAGGAGGGAGAACAGGAGAGCTGAGGAATGCTGAATCTGACTTGCCTGTGGGGAGGGCAAACGCCTCTCTCGGAATCTCCATCGATACTCTGGTGGCCTTTGCCCAAATGCCATGGGAATGGGGCAGCTTTGGCACCTTGCCAGGCCCTAGCCTTGGGCTGCTTTGAAAACCCAAAGTTGATAACTAGATCTCCCTCCTACTCCTGAGGATCCAGCCAGAACCTGTGCTACCCTCACCAGCCACTCCTCCTCCTCCTCCTCCTCCTCCTCCTCCTCCTCCTCCTCCTCCTCCGTTTCCTCCTCCTCTTGCACCTGCCCGAGAACCCGTCAAGAGGGCGCTGTGGGTCCAGCTGCTCAGAAGGTCTGGCTGGGCCTGAACAAGCCCTCTGTGATGCTCATGCCCGCCTGCCCTGTGTGTGAGTGGAACAGGTGGTTCTAAGCTCCTGGGAGTCCTCCTGAGGCGGCCCTGCCTGGCTGGAGAGTAGCTGTGACAGTGGGGAGGCACAGAAAGCCCAGCTTGAGCTCTTCAACCCTGACCTCCCCCTTTGGGTCACACCCAGAGTGGTGTCCCACTGGAGTCCCTTCACCCCATAGAGAGGAACTAGGGCCAGGCAGCACCCAGGGCACATCTGAGAGTGGGGTCCTGCCAGGCCGGGAGAGTACCCAGGTCCTGAGGCCAGCACTGGGGAAGCCCCCTTCTCCCGAAGGGCCCTGGGACTCGCACTGCCTGGCTCCTCGCTGCTGGGAACACACACCTGGGGAACGTTTATCAGAACAGCGTTTGGAGAGTTGCTGAGCAATGGGGAGGGGGGGGAGAGAGAAGGGAGAGAGAGAGAAAGAGAGAGAGAGAGAGAGAGAGAGAGAGAGAGAGAGAGAGAGAGAGAGAGAGAGAGAGAGAAAGAGAGAGAGAGAGAAAACAAGCCCAGAGCCCAGGTCACGGCTGGCCTCCCCATTGTCCTGGAAGGTGCTGGTGAAGGGGTGGACATCAGGAGATGAGTGGGGAGGGCCTGGGAACCTGGGACTGCAGAAGCCCTGAGCCCTGTAGCGCTGACATCTCCCTGGGTTCCAGGAAAGGGGGCACACCTTCCTGTCTACACTCCTTGGGGACCCCGTGTTAGTGGCTGGAAGCCCACTTTTCCTAGAGCCCTCCACTTCTGCCCCAGCCTGTCTCACCCTGCGTTTGCCCCCACGCCCGCCCCCACCGGCCACTTACTTGCAGGAGAGCTGGTTGATGCCCTCGATGTAGTAGCAGACGCCTCCGTTGACACAATAGGACTTGGCTGTCTCGTTGCACTTCCGGGCATGCCCCGACCAGGATGACAGAGTGGTGCTCACTGGAGGCATGAGAGACATACACCAGTGACCCACTGAGACCACCTCCGGGCCCCAGGAGCCACCTCCTGCCCGGCCCGTCTCAGTGCTCAACGCGCAGAGACAGCAGGGATGGCTGGGCAGGGAGGGTCTGGTGGTCCCTCTTGGTCACCAACAAAGCACAGGGACCACCCTGCACCCCTGCTCCGGGCAAACCTCTGAAGGCCTGGAGGGTTTTCTGCGTATGGAGGTGGTGGGAGGCCAGCAAAAACTATTCCCTCACCCCCTCCCTCCCCGCCTTCCTGGGGGCACCACTGCGGGCAGAGGAGACACCACGTGTTCCGTGGGGGACAGAGTCCCAGGGAGGGGACACCCACATCCACGTGCTCCGCTCGCGCTCCCATAGTGGCCGGAAGGAAGCTACCCTTTGAGGGGAACGGCACCTTTTGGACACTGTCATGTCCCAAGATCGAAGGAGATGTGGGGAGAACCCTCACTTCCATTTCTTCCCCCTTGGGGGAGGGGAGGAGACAGCCTCCCAGGAATGTTACAAAGGCCCTGAGCCCATCTCCACGGGCATTTAGGGTCCTCTCTGCATCAGCCCTCGCCAGGTAGCGCTCCTCCTTCCCCACCGCGCTAGCTGGTGCCTCCAGAGGAGCCTTGGGCCTTGGACAGCCCAGGCTACAAACCCGGGCTCCAGGGAGAGGGGACGGGCTGGGACAGGGCTGGGCACGGCGGGGAGGGGAACGCTAGGGGAGGGCAGGATGGGCTTGTGGGCTGCCGACTCAGCCTGCACGTCCGGCTGATGAGCTTCTTTTGATAACTGAAGACAACCAAAGTTCGGCTGCCCTTGCGATGGCATCCAGAAAGCTGATTTCAAGTGAAAATTCTTGCCCCCAATGTCAGTTTTCCTCTGTAAGCTAACCCCCTCGGCTTTGTATCCAGATTGGACAGCCAGAGACTGGCTCCTGCCTCCTCTCCCTAACCCCCCAGCCTCTGGGGCTCTGAGGACCTCTCCTTCTCTCCCTCACCCAGCAGCGAACTCCTGAGGCAAACCCTCTTACCTTGGCTGGTCCTGTCTCCTCAGGGGTATGGAGTGTCTACCACCTCCCGCGGTAACGGGGGCGAGCGGAGGAGGAGGAGGAGGAGGAGGAGGAGGAGGAGGAGGAGGAGAGCAGGCACTTGGCGCCCTCACTGTTTAGACATGCGGGGAGACAGATGGAGCGCGGGGACTGCGAGTGTATACACAGCCTCGCCTCTGTATATGTCTGAAGAGCTCGCTGATAAAACGCAGCGGGCAGGGCCAGCTCCCACCTTCCCCTCCACGTCGTGCCTGCTGCTGGTCTGGCATCCCTAGCCCCACCCTGCCCAGGGCTCCTGCCTACACACACTCCGGGCCCAGCTGGGAGCCACATGCTGGCTGGGAGAGGAGGCCTCCCGCTGGTCTCTGCCTCCTTTCTGGGTCAGTGAGACCCAGGGAACGGAGAAAGGGACAGAGAAGAGAAACAGCTGAGGTGACCACGCCTGCGAATTATAAAATCCTGTTGCTTGGAATGACCCTAGAGGTTGTCCTGTCCTTTGGTTACGCAGCCAAGGCGGGGTGAGGAAAGAGCAGGGAAGTGCCTGTTCAGAGTCACAGTGTGTGCTGTGACAAGGATCTACGACGCCTGGCCGCGCATGCTTGCCAGCCACAGTCCCCTGTGGAAGAACACGTCAGTACAAGACTTGACATAAGCCGATGAATGCAAACCCGATGTGGACCACAGGCCTGCGTCCTCTGAGAGGCTTGGCTAAGCCAGAGAAGTCTTGTCCTGAATCTGCCAGGCCCAGCTTGGCTTCCACTGCGGTCACAGGCCGGAAAGCTGCCCATCGCTGCGCTGAGTGAGCAGCAGAGGGCAGGGAGGAGGGTGGCAGGGACCGTCACTGCACACTTGGGTCTGTCCACATGCCTGTCTGCTCCTCGTGGCCCTGGGAGGCAGAGGACAACTCCTGAAGGAAGCCAGGGTCCCACCTGGGCTGCCCTGGCCTGGGCTGCCAGAGCTGGGTTGTCATGGGGACTAGAAAGGCAAAAGGGGAGGCCAATGGGGGAGCCAGTCACAGGGTGTGTGGGGAAGTGACGTAGGCCTTTCTATCTCAGAAAGAAGTACCTTGAGCCTCTTCCGCCCGCCCCCCCCCCCCCCCCCCTGCGATGGCAGGGCCTTACTATGTCATTGCAGGGCAACTGTAGGCTCTCAAGGCGACACATCCCTACTCCCTCGTCACTGTGTTCTCCTGTGTTTGGGAAAGTGAAGATGACATACGGACTCCAAGTTGCAGAGTCTGGCTGCTCCCACCTCCACCCCAAACTCAGCTGCCAATCATCTGCCCAGCCAGTGACTGCAGGGAACAAACCTATTACCTAGAGGGTATCTTTGGTTCTCTTCCTCCTTTATTTCCACAGCTGTCTGTCACCAAGGGCAATCTTTCTACCTCTGCACGAGTCTCTATCCATGTCTCACTCCTGCCTCCCCAGCCCTGGTCGCATGGTCTCTTCTGTGCACAACTATCATAGCCTCCCATTGGCCTTTCTGCCCTCACTCTTGTCTTCATCTCTAACCATTTCATTTCGTAGATGCCAAAGTGGTTTTTATTTATTTTTAATTTTTAGTTAATCCTCACCCGAGGATATTTTTCCATTGATTTTTAGAGAGAGTGGAAGAGAGGGGGAGAAACACACAGAGAGAAACATTGATGTGAGAGAGACACATTGATTGGTTTGCTTTCCACACATGCTGACTAGGGCCGGGATTAAGCCTGCAACCAAGATACATGCTCTTGACCGGAATCGAACCCAGGATCCTTCAGTCCAGAGGTTGACACTCTATCCACTGAGCCAAACTGGCTAGGGGCAAACTGGATTTTAGAATACTGATCAATCATTTCCATGATCAAAATCCACCTATGGCTTCCATTTGCACTCAGGATAGAGTCCCTCAACTTTTCCCAGGTCCAATCTGGGCCTTCTCACCTCTCCTACTTAATGCTCTATTCCTCTCTTACAGTATGTGCAGACGACACTGGCTTAGTCCAACTCCTCTAGCAAGCCGGTGCCTTCCTGTCCAGGACTTTTAAAATATTAGCATCTCATCTCTGGTCATCTGAGTGTGTAGACCTAGGCTTGCCAATGGCCATATGAGTGAGTTTATACGTGGATCCTGACCCTCTGACCCCCACCCCAAACACCCAGGTTGAGCCCAGAGGCCCTGACTGAAGTTTTGTGACAGGCCCTGAGCTGCAGGAACCAGCTAAGTTATGTCTGAAAGATAATAAATGTACTTTTAAGTCGCTAAAAAAATAAATAAAAATAAATTAAAAAATCACTATCTCAGAGAGGCTGCTCAGGCTCCTCCTTACTTTTCTCTTAGCTTTGTATATCTGTACTTGCAGTGCTTATTCTAACATAATTAAATGGCTGGTTGTGCGATTACTAGCTGTTTAAAGCTTAGGCCCTCCCCTCCACTAGAACGTAATCTCCATTTGGGCAGGGGCCCTGTCTGTCTCATTGACCACTGAACCTTGGCCAATGAGGATGCAGCTTTTCTGTAGATCAAAACATTGTTTCCTATTAAATGCAAATATTCCTGGGAGGTCATCAGGGAAATGAAAATCAAAACCACAGTGAGATACCACCTCATCCTCACTTAGCTATAGTAAGAGACGGATAATGACAGTAGTGGTGAAGACGAGGAGAAATTCAAACTGTCATGCATTGCTGGGGGGAATGTAAAACAGTACTGCCACTTTGGAACACAGTCTGGTGGTTCCTCAAAGAAATTAAAAAGAGGGTTGTCATGTGGCCTAGAAATTCTACTTGTAGGTATGTACCCAAGATAATTGAAAATATGTGTCCTCACCAAGACTTGTACACAAATGATACAGCAGCAGTATCCATGTAGCCCAAGTGTGAAAACAAACCTGAATGACCCTACAACTCACTGATGAATGGATAAACTAAGTGTTTATCCATTACTCATCTATAAAACGTAAAGTACTGATAAATGCTACAACATGGATGAACCTTAAAAACATATCAAGTGGAAGAAACTAGTCATGGAATGTCATGTACTAAGGGGAGGGATAAATGGGGAGTGACTGCTAATGAGTATTTGGTATTTTTTTTTGTTTTTTGAGTCAATGAAAATGTTTTGAAATTAGTGGTGATGGTTTTACAATTTTGTGAATGTACGAAAACCCACTGAATTGCATGTTTTAGAAAGGGTGGATTTTGTAGCATGTCAACTAGACCTAAAATTTTTGATTTAGAAAAATGCCTGGCACATGAGCCATGAGTTTCTTGGTGTAAGTTTCCCAGGTCCCTGTAGAGAGAATGGGCCAGGAGGGGGCAGATGCTATGGATGCTCTCTCTGCTGCCAGCTGCGGCAGCTGTTTCTCCTTCCCTCACGGAAAAGCCTCTCATCCCTCAAGGCTTCTCTCCCACCTGCCCAGAAGGCCCCCTTTCTCATCGATAAAGCTGCCAAAGCTGCCTGTCCTTCCTCTTCGGTGTGTTAGGACAGGCAGACCCTTCGAGTTCAGGTTTTAGCTTCCTGCCATTTAAGGAACTTTGTCAGAAGCTGAGACTGCCTCCCAGAGCTCAAAACACGGTCTTGCTGAGGAAGGCCTGCTGAACGTGTGGAGGTGCATGCGTGTGTGTGCCTGCATGAGTCAGAGAGCACGCATGCATGTGTATGCAATTAAACAGCCTTTTTAAGCCTCCAGGTAATGGACAGGCCCAGAACCTCTCCAGGGCTTCCATGGCCTTGTGACACACCAGGCCAAATGTGCCTGCCACCTGGGTGAAGCACAGGCGGCTTGACATCTGGGACTAGCACAGTCACCTTGGACATTCCCTCACCTGGGGACGAGGCAGCTGGCTGCTCTAATTCAGAAGTGGACTGGACCAAGAAGGTTGTTCCTGTTAAAAGCACCACAAACTCTTTGTCTCCTCCTCCTTACCCCAGCCAACTCAGAAATGTGCCTCTTATGAGTTGGCAGAGCTGTTACTGCGAGAAGGGTGTCCTGTGATTTGGGAAGGACCTTTGAGGCCCGCTGGAACAGAGCTATGTAGCAAAGAGCCACCGGGATGCTCCTTGAGCAGCCTCTGCTCCTTGCCAGCCCTCCCATGCCCTCTCCTGGCCTGCCCACTCCAGTAGCCCTGGCTCCCCTGGGGCCCGGGCGGGCCAAGTCTACCCACCTCGGGATGAGTCAGAGGGGGGCAGGCACCGAGGCCCGTTACCCGCCCTCCCCATTTCCCAGGGTGTGGTTGCTTCTGGATTCCACAGGAAAACAGGGAGCCTGAACATTTCTGCTGGGGAAAACGTCCCCAGCAGGGGCCTCCGGTCCCCTTCAGTGACCCCATTCACCTCACCAAGAGCAGGTTCTTTCCTGCCATGGACTGAACAGAGCAACAGAAGAGATGGTGTGTGTGTGTGTGTGTGTGTGTGTGTGTGTGTGTGTGTGGAGGGCATGGGGAGGGGTGGGTGGTGGAGGTGGTGGTGGCAGCGGCAGCGGCAGCAGCTTGGTGCATAGGATGTCAGCTTCAATGTCAAACTCAGAATCCCAGAAGTTTCTCCGTGAGCAAAGGGGCTTAGAGATCATCTAGCTGAGGCTCAGATGGGAAAACCTAAGACTAGGGAGGTAGAGTAACTCATCCTGGGTTGCCCCTTTGAGCTGGGATGAGACCAAAGCCCTGAATTCTCTCTGCTACTCTGCCCTGCTGCTCTCTGGCTAGGCTGCAAGGACAAGAGGCCAGGGGCCATACGGGAAGTCCTCAGGGCCCAGCCTAAAGCTCTGCTGTCCCGTTCACTAACTGATCAGAACGTGGGCTGCTGAGGGCTGTCAGGAGTTTGGGTGGAGGGGGAGTTGCAGCTTTTCTGAGGAATCTCACAACAGTCCTGAGCCTGAGGTCCCCAGCTTGTGCAGGAGAGAGGGCACTCCTGTGGCTTTGCATGGCAGCCCTCTCCTCCTCCTCTGCTAACAGCACTCCTCCAAGGAAGTGCCTGCCCTGCCCCCACACTTCTAGCAAGGCACACACATAGCACTCTGCCTCTCCATACTCCTTCTGCACACTCACAGGCTGGCAATCACACACTCACACAGGTGGCACCTCACCCCCTGAGCCCGGTGACTGGGCCAAGCAGGGCATGTCACTGGAGCAGGGAGCCGTTGGCATCCACCTGTGTGATTGTATGCATGGACACAGAGACAGACTATCCCTTTTCCCTGGGTGGTGAGCTGGGATGATATAAACCTGGAGCTTTCTGAGGCCATGGCCTCCTCTTCCCTGACCATTTTCTCCAGTAGGAGAAAATGAGGCTAATGTGGTGGGAGAGAGCATCCTGACTCTGCTGTGAGTTCTTGTCCTGTCTGGGCCAGTTCTACCTCTGGCCATCACAGTTTTATAAGCCGATACATTCCTTCAGGTAGTTTTAGGTTAGGTTGTTGTCAGCTCTAACCAAGAAAGTTTTGAATAATGAAATAGGGCATCTGAAATCCAAAGTGGACCCGAGACCGTCTGCCCACTCTGGCTGAGGCAGCAGATGCTGGGTCCATTTCCCAGGCTTGGGACAGGTAGGGAGGAGCAGGGGGCCCAGGCTGGGGCATGTGGGAGTCAGTGAATGGCTTTGGAGCAGGTTCCAAGCCCTTTTATATACTATTTCCCAGGGGCCTGCTGTAAGCCAGGCACTGTGCTAGGCCCAGAGGCAAGAGTAGTAAACAGCCCCGCATTGCTCCCTGGAGTGCACGGTCTAGCTATTTGACTTTGAGAAAAATATTTAACCTCTCAGTGTTATAATTTATAAAATACTTCAGCCCGGTGGGTGTGGCTCAGTGGTTGAGCATTGGCCTTTGAAGCAGAAGGCCATGGTTCGATTCCTGGTCAGGGCATATGCCTGGGTTGCGGGCTCAGTCTCTAGTGTGGAGCATGCAGGAGGCAGTGATCAATGATTCTCATACTTTCCCTTCCTCTCTGAAATCAATAAGAAAAATATATCAAAATACTTCATGGCCTTGAGTAGGGGCTCAAGAGACCATAGGGAGCCTGATGCAGAGCAGCCCTCAGCAGTTGTGGCTATTATTATTATTATTTTTTAAATTGTGGCTATTATTGAAACTGCTGGGAGAAGGCATCATCCCGCTCTCCGCCCTCCTGGCTCACAATTGCCCTGGGGAGCTCATACCCACAGAGAAAGCGCAGCGACTCTATGAGAGCTGAAGAACCTTTGAAGGCTAGAGTTCAAGAGCTACCCAAGACCATGGCTGACCAAGAAGGGGCCCAGGACCAGGCCTCGGGCTGGGCGTGGTCAGGGAGGAAGGCTGCCTGGGAGAGATGGCCCAGGGGGGAGAAATAATGATGGGATGCCAGGGACAGGCTGCAGGGGAGACAGGAAAGATCCTTTGGGCTTCCCCGGAGAGCTGGGCTGTGGGGCAGTGTTTGTTCTGTGGCCCCAGGATGGGTGCGTGACAGGATGGAAGCGGCATGAGAGGCTTTCGCTCTGGTCCAGGGGATTAGGAATAAAACCTGGGCTGAGGTTGCTCCTGAGGTGGGGAGGGAACAGAAGGGACAGGTGTGAGAAAGGCCCAGAAAGAAGCCTGACCCGGACCTATTGGATCCAGTGGCAAAAGAGATGGAGGAGCCTGAGAGGCTGGGAGACAGGGAACCCCTCCCAAGGCAGGGCAGACAGCGTCTGCGCCAGGTTTCCCTGAGGGCAGGCCCAGGGCAGCCACATCCGAGCTCTCTTTAGACCAGGCTGGGCTTAGAGTCCTGAAAGGCTGTATGGCGGAAACACAGGTGGGCGAGGACAGATACAGGGTTAGACTCTGTGACATGGACAGGGCTGGGAAGCTGACCCCCATACCCAGGTGGCCACATGGCATGCTAGGCCTGGGTGTCAGGGAGGAGGAAGAGTTCTGTGGGGTGTGCTGGAGTAGAGGGGAGCAGCCTGAGGACAGGCCGTTCCAGAGACTTCCCCAGGGAAGGGCCCCAGAGGACAGACAGCCCAGCAGGAGGTAGCCTCCACGCTCCAGCTGGCGCTCCAGCTGGCGAGGGGATGCAAAGGTGTCTGGAGCTTCTGGCCTCACAAGTTTTCAAGGGAGAGAATGACACGTAGGGCAGAGGCCTGCCACCCCTGAACAGAGGCTGTCCCCAGGGCCAAAGGCACCCATGCCTCCCCCCACGGCCCCATGAGGACGGCTGCCTGCACTCGCGTGCCCGGCACAGCAACAGGCACCAAGCCGTCCGCTCGCCGGCGCGCACACACCCTGGGCCTGTCTCTCCTTGGAGCCGGGGCTTGGCAGCCCAGCCTGCCATAATTGCCTTCTAAAAATATCCTTCCCCTCCGCCCCCACCTCTTGATTTCAAAATATTTAGTTTTTAGGGTATTTAAAATGAGAGCTGGCTGCTCTTCCAGGCCCCGATAACAAAGCTAAACATTTATGCTTCGGCTGCATTTCTCTGAATCGGCCCAGATCTCGGGGCTTGATATGGCAGCAGCAGGAGGGAGGGGAGTCAAGTGCAAGATGGATCATGTGCCGGCCTCCCCAGGGCTGGGGGGCAACTGGAACCCCTACGGGACGCCTCCCTCCGCTGGCGGACTACCTACCGCTGTTGACGTAGAGCCGGCCTCTGACCGTGTCCTTCCCCAGGATGTTCTCGGCCTCGCAGACGTACTCCCCTGCGTCCTCCACCTTCACCTTGTTGAACTGTAGTCGTGAGTTCTTTCTGGTGAGGGAGGTAATAAAAGGGGAGAGGCGTGAGCCGGGCCGGGCTGGCTGTGACTCCCCAGCGGTCACCCGGAGGTCACCTCGCCCCGCAGAGCCGCGAGGCTGCGAAGGGTGGATGGGGAGTGGAGTCTGAGGTCCCGGGGTGCAGAGGGGGGAAACCTGGGCACCAGGAGAGCACAGGGCAGGGCTAGAGGCGACACACATGTTCCGAATCTACGCATCTCCACATTCCCGTTTCCAGGGCTGGTCCTTATTTGCAGCTATTTTTCTGGGTGAGGAAATCGGGGTCCCTGAGGGAGTCACATGGCCACCTCCCTCCTCTTCTTTCAGCGCCCCTCCCCCAGTCCCAGTGTTTTCCCCCAACCCCAGGTCAGCCTGGCTCACCGGCTACGCCTTTCCTTGGAAGTGGCAGCCTGTCACTCTGAATGCAAAACCCACTCCCAGATACCTACGGTGTGTGTGTGTGTGTGTGTGTGTGTGTGTGTGTGTGTGTCTGTTCCGACAGGTTTCCATGGCAACTGTGCCCAGTCTCCCAGCTCCAACCTGTGGCTCTCCCCTAACTTCACACTAGCTCTGCCACTAAGGGGCACACTTTGGCCTTTCCAAGGGGCTTTCACTTCATTCATTCATTCAATAAAAGTTTACTGAGTGCTCTCTGAGAGCCAGGAGCTTGGATAGCTTAGGGAACAAGAGATCCTGTCATTGTGGCCTGAATTGACCCTCATGGCTAATCTGGAAGTGGTGGACAGGACAGCACAGATGGGAAAACTGAGTCTTAGTGGGGCTTCTAGACTTGTCCAAGGACACATGGCAAAGCACAGGCAGAGGTGGACAAAGTGCTGGAGCTGGTGAGGGCATGGGCTTTCCCGCGGAGACTGACACTGGGGTAGACCCCTCTGTGGAGGACCCAGCCCCTGCATGCCGAGAGACATGGGGCCAGGCCTGGGCAGCAACTCCAGTGCTTGTGTGACTCTAGGATTCCTGGCCTTGGCTCTCCCCTTTCCTGGAGACCCTGCCGACCTCTTCTTCCTTCCCAGAGTCTCTCTGCACCTGCCCCCGGGAACCTGTGCTCTGCAGGTTCTGGTCACATCTCCCACAGCTCCTCTGCCCCAGGGTTCTCCAGGGGCTGGCTGGAGCCCCAGATGAAGCCGGGGACCCCAGACTGGCCCCCAAGGAGAAACAAGAAGTAGCATGAAAATTTCTCTCCAGCTGAGGTCTCCTCCTCCTTTTCGTCCTGAATTAAAACACCAGATTCACAGAATAAGTGCAGTGAGTGGAGGGGGGTGGAGCCCAGGGACGTAGAAAAGGCGATGAGGAAGGACAGGGGAGAGGTCAGGCCAAGGGGAGGAGATGGCAAACGGACCCACGTCTCCACCCCCTGCGCTGTGGGCACCCGTCTCCTGGGCTCCACCTCTGCCTTGGGAACGGGCCTTTCCCAGGCTGCCTCGCTCCAAGATTCCCCAGACAAGGGTTCATGAAGTTGTCTTATTTGTAGGCCCTGTTGCTATGGCAATATCCTTATTGATGTTCCAGTGACAGCTGCCTGACCCTCCCACTGTCCCTCCACCCCACCCAGTTTTCACCAGCTCAAGCCAGTCTGTGTCTCCTTGGCCTGGTGTCTGCCTACAGCCCTCTTCTGTCAATTCAAGTTTGCTCCCTTCGTTAAACAGAGCCTGGGAGGCCCCTCTGGCCAAGACAGCGTCTCTTTCCTGGCTGCAGCCTAATTACATGCCACAAAGCCCAGCTGCCTCAGGACCAGGCTCCCCAGCCACCAGCTCTTCCCTGACACTAGACAAAAGGGGGGGCGGGGGTGACCGCCTGAGGGTCACAGGGTCACGGTAGAGCGGACACAGAGCCAGAACCTGCTTGTCACCACGCTGAGCTCAAAGGACCTCCCTTACATGACACCAGATGTAGCAGGAAAAGGCAGAGCCAGGCTCACACGTGTCCGGAGGGATGAAGGCTCACACAGGAGAGAAGAGCTTCCCCATGAAAGTATAATAAGACCTGGGGAGAGTGGGGAAAGGCATGGGGGGCCCAGGGAGAGCCGCTGCCCTTTGAGAAACCAGAAAGAGTCAAAGGCGCAAAAAGGATGGCCCCTACATGCACCAGCTGTGTGATGACACTGCCAGTTCCAGGGGGATGGGCCCCAGGCGTTCGCAAAAAAGGTCCTGGGGTCAGAGCTGAAGGCGGGGCTCCGTGGGGCTCCCTGGCCCCGAGGAACCAGGGGGATGGGGATAACACACACTACGCTCTCTCCTCACTCCTAGCCTCATAGCAGCCTAGCTGCAAGGACTCAGGACTCTCTCCCGCCCCCGGGGCAGGCCTGGCGCCCCTTTGCCCCCTTGCCTCGGGCCTGCCCCTGTGATGGATGCTCCATGCTCCTCCCTTCCTTTCCCGGCCAGTCTTTTGTTGGCAGGGATGGGATTTGGGCTGCCACGTCCTCTGCTCGCACATTTTCCTCAGCGCCTACCTCCCTCTGCTTGCCTGAGGGGCCTGTCCCAGCCTGCACCTCATAAATAAGGGAACTCACGGTTCTGCCGGGGAGGGCCTGTGCCTGGGCTTGGGGGGCCAGAGTTCTCCTGGCGCAGGAAAGCTTGGGGGAGATACCCCCTGCGGCAGCCCCTGAGGCAGACGGCACCTGCCAGGGAGGGGGGGGGTCTCTGCAAGGCCGAGAGCAATGCCAAGACAGAGTGTGGCCTGGGCAGAGGAGTGCTAGGGGCCAGAGAGCAAGCTGCAGTGCGGGCAGAAGGAGAGAGGATGCTGCCAGCCAGGAGACCCTGCCCCTGCCCCCATGCCGGGGGAAGTAGGAGTGGAGGTGGCAGCTCTGAGTAACAACGCGGAGTCAGACTTTCGGGATCATGGCCCACCCCTTCACTCCGCCCTCTCACTGCCGGGATCCCAGGGGCAGGCGGGGTGGAGCAAGGATATTTCAGAAAGGCAGCCACTGGGATGGGTCCCTGACAGGAAGGGGACAGGGGCTCATTCAGGCTCTCAGGGGTCCCCGATACCCAGGAGAAGGCCTGGCCAGGCCCTGCTTCTTGACTGGCTGACCTAATTGTTAGCTTGACCAGGATGCTGAAGTGTCAAAGTCCAGGTCATCCCAAAGGGTGACCTTCCCCGTCCTACTGTCACCCTCTGCCAGGCCATGCAGGGGAGACAGGGATGGGGAGCCCTCTCATGCTAGAAAGAGAGACAGCCCCCAACAAGGCAATGGGACTGTGTCTGAGGCACTAGGACAGGAGGTGACGAGGGCTGCCTGGAGGCTCCAGAAGGTGTCCCAGAGGCCCTGGCATTTAAGCGGGGCCTTGGAGAACTGGTCCAGGGACAGCGTGTGTGCGTATGGGGGTCTGCTGCCAGCACGGGAGCAGCCTGAGCCAAGTCCAGGGCCACGGAAGGAAAGAGCAGAGACCGGGAGCGCTGAGGTATTGGGGAACCGCGGGGCAGGAAGAAAAGAGCCGAAAGGGCCCCAAGGCCTGGGCTGTGCCTGGCTTACAGCAGGCACTCAAGATCTGTCATGTAAATGAATGGAAGATCGGACATGTGCCCATGTTAGAAAGATCATCATCCCCCGTCAGAGTCATGGGAGTTGGTGACTCCAGACGTCTAGAATAGTAAGCAAAACTGGGCTGACGAGATGCGCGTTTTCTGAAGAAAGGGTGGAGTCCTCCACCTGCATCCTGCACCAGAGGCTAGACTGGAAACCCGGCGAAGGCTGGAACCATGCCAGGTCCGTTCCCTGGTGTCTCTCCGGGCTCCGGCAGAGGGCCTGGCACACAGTCGGTGCCATGTTAGATACGGAAATTAATCCACAAAGGGCCTAGGACCGACCAGAAAGGGTGGGGACAGCCAAGAGTGGGACAGTGGAGGGGAAGAGGCTACAAGCTAGGGGATCGAATTCGAAGCTTGTGAGGCAGGGAGAAGGGCGCTTCCTTCTGGAGAAGTACCCAACTGGAGGGGACGGCGAGGGGGGCAGTGCTGAGCAACAGACACCCGCTTCAGCCACGGCTGAGAGGGGAGCATGGGCGGGTGAGGCAGGGCCAGAAGGGGCAGGAGGGAGAGGCCAGGCTGAGGGACTCCGCATCAGAGATGCCTGCGGAGTATCTCAGTGGTGGTATTCAGTGTTTAGCTGGCAGCATGGGTCTGGAACCCAGGTTTAAAAAAAAAACACAACCAAACAAACCATCAAACTGGAGATGGAGGCCTGGGGTCATCAGATATGAGAGCTTGTTCTGCCATCCAACAGTCTGTCGGGGGCTGTGAGAGGCAGGAGAGAGGTGAGGAGCTGCCTTGGACTCCTGGCTTCTCCGGTGCCCGAAGCCCCCACTCGACCAAACACCCACACGTGGAGAAGGAGAGAGGAGAGTGAAGCTCACAAGACAGGGAAGTTCAGCGCCGATGGCGACTAAGGGTGGTTAAGAGGTGCAGGAGGACCATAGGGGCCAGAGAGCACGTGGCACCCAAGTCAATGACGTTGACAGGCCTGAAGGTGCAGGGCCAGGAAGCTCTGAATCGCTGGGTCTGTCAAGAGCTGCAGCATGGGGGTGGGGTGTATGTGCAGGGCAGAGTCTAGTGGAGCCGAGAGGCGTGGAGGACAGGAGAGGGGAGTCAGTGGGCATGAAACTGACCCCGTGTGCTGGTGGAGGGAAGAAGCAAGATGGGGCAACAGCTGGAGGAGGAAGAGGCACAGCCACGGGGAGGGGAGCGATGGGAGTGGGCTTGTGAGGAGAGAGAGAAAGGCTGAAGTCACCAGAGAAAGGACCTTGTTGGTGGCGCAGGGGCTGAGGGTGTACGTGCTCACGTGTGAATGGGACATGGGATCAGGTACGGGGGGGTGAGGATGGCCAAGTTGTGGACGTGTTTCAGAAAAATGGGGAACCCTCTCTCCTGCTTGTTTTCTTTTTGGAGATGGCCTCTCTCCTTGTTAATTGAGATGCAGAGGTCCGGAAAGAGAGTTCGCTCTGACCTCCCAGAAAGAGAGGACAGGCACCCCAACAATCCCAGAAGCCTGTCCACTCCTCTCTCCAGCGTGGAGCCAGTCTTGGGCAGTGGGAAGGGGTGGGTGGCCTCAGAAGGTGGGCTGGGTGGGCAACCTGAGTTTCTTGCTAAATATGTAGATTGGGGACACACAGACCCCTCTCCCCAATTTCCCTAGGATGCAGCATTCTCTCAGCCACAAACCTTTGATCTAAACCAGTGGTTCTCAACGTGGAGCACACACCCCGCAGGGGGGCAATTTGATTTTTAAGGGGTGGGCAATTGGAGAATGAGTTATGAACAGTGAATTTTTTTGCATTTCTTACGGTTCTAGGGGCCTCCTATACAGTGTCTATAATAATAAAAGCATAATATGCTAGTTAGATTGGACGTCCTTCCAGAAGACTCCTGATGAAGCCGCGGTGGTGGGGCGAGGCAGAGGCCCTGGGCTGCGGGGCCGAGGCAGAGGCAGCCGCCACAGAGGGTGGGGGACGAGCCCCTTGCACTAATTTTGTGCATCGGGCCTCTAGGATAAATATATATTGTGACATAGTCATGCATTTCAGTTCTCTGTTATGTGTTTTGAATCTTTATTTGCTATTTTTCATTATCACTTCATATTATATTATTATTATTTTTAACAATTTCTTAGTGATTTCTTCCTCAGTTCTTCATCTGTCCTTTGGTTCTTTTATTTTTATCTTTCATGGATGCCATGTTCTTTGGAAGCTTGTTTAGACCGAGTTAATGGCCTTTTTACGCTTCCTCCACGTGAAAAGGGGTCCACTTTTTGAATAATACGAATTATTATATGTTACGGGGGGGTGGGGGACATCAGTATTTTAGAGATGCTTAGGTGGGGCCTGGCCAAAAACAGGTTGGGAATCACTGATCAAATCAAACTCTTTGTAAATTCCCATTTGGCCTGGACCACTTTCCAGGTGACCAGCTCTGCCTCTGTTCCCCACTCTTGAAAGGACAGTCAGAAAACAGTGCCTCCCAGACTCCTCACCCCCAAACCCTTTTTCACATGTTGGAGACAGAGGCTCAGGGGCAGAATGTGCACAGCTGGGGCTGCACAGCAACCCAGGAGCAGCCTGAGCCCTGGCTTCCCATCACTCTCTGTTGTGGGGCAGGCTCGGGCCCTCTGAAATCATTCTTGTTTGCATTTGGGGGGCAGCGAGGAGGATAAGGATAGCCAGGAAGAGGGTGGTCGTAAGATACTCTGGAGGGCAGGAAAGACTAGGGTGCTCTTGGCTAGAGAGGGAAGTGCACCTGGCCCTCAGGCAGAACAGAGGTCAGGCAGATGGGGCTTCCCCTCTTCCTTGTTCTGCTACCCAGCAGCCTGTCGGGGGCTGTGAGAGGCAGGAGAGAGGTGAGGAGCTGCCTTGGACTCCTGGCTTCTCTGGTGCCCGAAGCCCCCACTCGACCAACCCTAAGATGGAAGAGAAGCCATCTCCCACAGCTGGAGGATCCTGAGTGTCTGATTCACTTCTCTGGAGTGCTGACTCCAGATTAAAGACAATCCCATGTCATAGGGGGAAGCTGTCTGAGACACAGACTCCCCCAGCATTAGTCAAAGCCCTGTGCCCTTCCCCCGTATCCAGCTCTCTGCCCAGTTCAGCTTGCTGAGCTGAGGAACCAGCCCATCACCACACATGGCCTCCCAGGTGCATTCTGCAAGCGGGCTTTCCCCCAGGGATTGCCAAATGCTGGGCTTTCAGACACTGTGGCAGGTCCTTTGAGAATTCTAGGATAAGAGTGGGTCTCCACAGGCAAAGCTGACTGACAATCACATTGCCTTCAACCACCCAGAGACATTAATTCAGCATCTCTAGTCTGAAGGCACTGGGCCAACATAATCAGAGGAGCCCAGGGTTGCAAGGAGAAATTATTGGTGGTGGCAAGGAAGGGGGTGGGGAACTTGATCCACAGGTGAGTCTGGGGACACAGCCCTAGGCTCTGACAGCTCAGGACCCTCCTCCTCGGGAGGGAAGATGCCAGGAGGGAGGGATGGCTGCTGCTCACCTGCCGTTGCCGTACTTGATGCGAATGTCGCGGCTGCGGTTGAGCTCCTTGCCATCCTTGAACCAGCGGTAGGAGGGCAGGGGGTTACCGGCTACTGCCTCGCACTTCAGAGATTGTTTCTCCCCCACCTGTCCCGTCTGACTCTTCATCTTCTTCAGCTTGGGCCGGGTGGCTGTGGGGGCACAAGGCAGGGAGGTGAGCATGGCAGTGATGGGCAGAGCCAAGCATGAGCAATGGAGGAAGGGCCACTGTCCTTGGGCTGGGCCTGGGGACCTGCCCCTCCAGGCGTCATTTCCCAGTTCACTTCAACCAGCGTTCACAGAGGGTCTGCGATGATGCGTGTGGCTACTCCCTGGAGAGAGCTCCCCTTCTGCCGGGAATGGTATGGGAGCTTTACATACATCATCTTATGAAAATAACCCTATTAGCTCACTGCAATGATTAAACCATTTGTATATGGGGAAACCGAGGCACAGGATGGTGAAGTCCCTTCCTCAAGGTGGTGGAACTGGGGTTCAAACCCAGGTCTCCTTGACTTCAGTGTTCGCGACCTAACTTCTGCCCCAGGCGACTCAGGCAGACCCAGGTGACAGACAGCGCCTCCTCTCGGGAGCTGTCACCTGGCACTGACACGCAGCGCGGCCCAGGGGGGCATGAGGTGCTGAAGCCCAGAGGCGCTGCCCCAAACCAGACTGAGGGAGGCGCCAACTCAGCTAAGGGTTCAGGGCTGGGGGTGGAAGGAGGAAGGGAGAAGGTCAGGCCAGTCATTTTAATAGATGATATATTCACACGATTCAAAACTCAAGAGTGAGAAAGGATCTGTGGCTTGAAACAAGTCTCTCTCTCACGTCTCACCACAGCCATGTTGTTTTTTTCTAAAAGGCAGCCAGTTTTGTCAATTCCTTTTATATCCTTTCACAGATCTTTAGGCATATACAAAACACACATTTTTAACAAAATGGGATCATTAGTAACATACATATACAAAAAACCCCTAGCATTCACATACCTTTTTCCTTTTTTTTTTAAGTTTAAATTCTTTACTGTTTAAAGTATTACATGAGTCTCCCTTTTCCTCCATTGACCTCACACTCTTTTTCTATGGCATCATTTTTCATGGTTGCATAGCATTCCAATACAAGTCTATCACAATCTAGGTGACCAATTCCTATGATGGGGTGGTTTGCAGGTTTTCTCCCCTTGCTTTCTTCCTCATTACACACAAGCCCAGAGGAACATCCTTGCACCTCTGCCCACTGTGTACCTTCTACATCCAACCACACCCCCAGCATACACTGTTGTACAGGTGGGATGGATATCGACTCAGACTGCCTGGCTTCAAATCCAGGCTATGCTACTTTTTAGTTTTGCGTCCTCTGGTCATTGACTTAATTAATCTGTTTGCACCTCAGTTTCCTTGTCTGTAAAGTACAGGTGATAACAGCTCAGCTTGTGGGATGACGGCGGTGAGGATTATATGAGATAATGCGTGTGGAGCTTGGCACACACCAAGCATTTAATAAAGGTTAGCTATTATTGTTATTATTATCCACAATCATTTCCTAAGGCGATCTTCCTAAAAGTGGAATTGCTGCGTCACAAAGGTTTGCAATCTTCCTCAGCGTAACGGTTGCCAAATTACCTTCTGGAAAGGTTGCATCAATCTGTACTCCCACCAGTGAATGACAGGGCCTGTTTTTTTCCACACCCTCACCAACATGAGGTATTATCATGTATTTAATCTTCGCCAATTAGCTAGGCAAAAGATAACGTCTCTGTTGTTTTAATTTGCATTTATTTGGTTCCTAGTGAGGCTGACCACTTTTCCTAAGTGTATTGGCCCATTGTATTTCTTCTTCGCGAACTGTCTGTTCTTGCCCGTACTCCGTTTTTCTATTGGGTGCTCACCTTATTGATCAGTAAAAGTTCTCTATAAGAGAACTTTGTAAGGCTACAAAGCTTTTGCTATATTTCCCACCAGTTACCTGCTTCTTATATTTTATAATGGTTTTCTTTTGGACATCCAGAGGTTTTATGTCTATCAACCATCAATCCGTTGGGCTTTCTGGAACTTCATAATTCTAAATGGGACTGACATCCTGCCTCAGCATCCTTCCCCCCTTTCCTACACCACCACCTTCCTGGGTCCTCAGTCATTGCTTATCAATAGTTCTTAACCCTACATGCTAATAAGAATCGTATGGAGAGCTTTAAAAATTATGTAAGTGCCTAGGAAATATCCTAGACATAATAAAACAGAACCTGTGAGAGTGGGTCCAGGTAGGTGGGCTTAAAAAATAAACAATAAGCTGAAACCGGTTTGGCTCAATGGATAGAGCATCGGCTTGGGGACTGAAGGGACCAGGGTTCGATTCCGGTCAAGGGCATGTACCTTGGTTGCGGGCATATCCCCACTAGGGGGTGTGCAAGAGGCAGCTTATTGATGACTCTCTCTCATCGATTTTTCTATCTCTCTATCTCTCTCCCTTCCTATCTGTACAAAATCAATAAAATATATTTTTTTTAAAAATAAACAATAAAAATATAACATACATATAGGAACGTGCACATATTGTAAATGTATAGCTCACGCCTGGTGACTAACTGAACACATCTTCACAGGTGGCTTTGCTCTAAGGCTAGGCTGACACCCAGTGAGCTAACCTCTTGGTCAACTGGTGATCTCCAACTGGTCTCCTCGCTCTTCTTGTGAACCAGGGGAACGAAGAGCTCCTCTCAGAGGAGAGGGTGCTCACATTCACTGCAGTTGAGACAGGGCCCTCTTACCACGCCCTCCATGGGCCGCCTCCCTCCCAACAAGCCAGGGTGAGGGCGGGGTGATGCCTGGTGAGGAGAAGTGGTCACTCTACTACCTTGTTTCCTGACGTGAGTCCTGGTGCAACACCATGCACGAAGCCTGAGGCCACTCTGAATGGTGGTGGTGAAGTGGGCAGGAGGGGCAGTGACATAGAGGCTTCAGGAACAAGAGGCATGACCCCAGCTCAGAGGACTGGGGGCTCCAAAGTCATTCTCTGCCACCAATGGGAAACTCAAGACTACATTTTCGATCATAAAGAGCCCACCCCAACTAGTAAGAACCCCATGCGGCCCAATAGCCACTTTAAAAAAATATGTTTTTATTAATTTCAGAGAGGAAGGGAGTGAGAGATAGAAAAAAAAAATCAGCGATGAGAGAGAATCATTGATTGGCTGTCCCCTGCATGCCCCCTACTGGGGACTGAGCCCCAGCAACCAGGGTATGCGCCCTGACCAGGAAACAAACGGTGACCTCCTGGTTCATAGGTTGATGCTCAACCTCTGAGCCACACTGGCTGGGGGCCACTTCTTGATAGTCTACTCACTTCAGAATAATTCCATCTAGCTCACTCGTTCCTCATTCATTCATTCATTCATTCATTCATTCATTCTACTACATGCCAGGCACTGTTCAGATTTTGGGCCCTGAGAATACAATAGTGAACAAGACAGATAATCTTCCTGCTCTCGTGAGGCCTGAACTTGAGTGAGGAGGATGCACAATGACAAATAATCACCAGGATCCATGAAGCAGTGAAAAGCAGCTAGTTAATAGAGGCCCATGTGGCTGGAAGATTCTGGAAAGCAAGGGTGGTGTGAGGGGATCCTGGAGAGGGAGGCCCAGGTCACTGTCACGTGGCTATCTGAGACAGGACAAGAAGTCTGGATTTGTCCCTCTTCTCCTTTTCTTAGGTAACCCACTCTCCCCCCTTTTTAAGCCCTTGATCAACATTTCTTGCATTTCCTACCCTCTTGTGCATGCAGAATTAGAAATTCTGCCAGATGACTAGGAATTAGGCCCCTGGAGAATTTTGAGGTAGGGCAGACCTAGATTTGAAATTTCGCAAACTCCTCTCTTAACCTAAGCATCCGTTTATTTATCTGTAAAATATACACAGTAACTAGCTGACAGGATTATTGTGAGACTTAAAGGAGTCAGTGAATGTAAAGTGTTTAGTACAGGGTTCAACAAATGCAAGGTGATATCTGGGAGTCCTGAAACAGGGTTGGTGGCTGAAGAGGAAGGGGGTTATTTGCTGGTGTAGGGTGGGCCCAGGTTTTTAGGCTTTGTCAAGGGAAATGAGGGATGTCCAGTCAGACATATTATCTTGGTTGCCAGTTGCTGAAACAGTTCCCTGCTTTCGTACTTGTGAGCTGAAGTGCTTCCATCGGCTCTGAGGAGAGGATGCCAGGAATGCCCAATACATTGCAAATGTCTTTAAAGCTTTTTTGTTTTGTTTTGTTTTTTTTGTTAGCTTTTTATATGCCTACTAGAAATTGTAAAATTATCTATGTAGATTACATTATATTCCTACTAGACAGTACCTGTCTAAAGGATGACAAGATAAAAATAGCCATATATTTGGATCATGTTGTGCTCTTTACAAAGAGTTTTCTTTTGGTTCTTAACAGTTCCTCACAAGAATCAACTGAGATACAGTAATCACCCCTTGCTTCCCGAGGTTTAATTACCCACCGTCCAAATATATGAAGTAGAAAATTCCAAAAATAAACAATTCATAAGTTTTAAATAGCGTGCTGTTCTTAGTAGCACGATAAAATCTCACACTGTCAGGCTCCGTCCTGCCTGGGACGTGAATCATCTCTTTGTCCGGCATATCCACGACTGTTAGCCACTTTGTAGCTGCCTTGGTTATCAGATGGAATGGCTTGGTATTGCACTTATTTTACCTGATAATGGCCCCAAAGCCATTCACATAACTTTTATTACAGTATACTAGTATAATTGTTCTATTTTATTATTAGTTACTAGAGGCCTGGTGCATGAAATTCATGCATTTGGGGGGTGGGGGGCCTTTCAGCCTGGCCTGCGCCCTCTCACAGTCCAGGAGCCCTTGGGGGATGTCTGACTGATGGCTTAGGCCTAAGCCACCAGTCAGACATCCTCAGCACTGCCCCAGAAGCAGGAGAGGCTCCCACCACTGCCACTGCGTTTACCAGCCACGAGCCAGCTTCTGGCTGAGCAGCGCTCCCCCTGTGGGAGCATCTGCCCCCTGGTGGTTAGTGTGTGTCATAGTAACTGGTCATTCTGCCATTTGGTTGATTTGCATATAAGCCTTTTATTATATAGGATTATTGTTATTCTCTTACTGTGCCTATTTTAAAAATTAAACTTTATCATACGTATCTATGTATAGGAAAAGACAGTATATATAGGGTGTCCCTCAAAATGTATATACACACTTTAATAGCTGATAACTCAATTTTCACTTCTTTTTAGGTTTAACTGACCTGAAATAATGGGTGAAGCCAGACTAAGCTTTGAACAAAGAAAATCTATACTAAAGTGCCACTAGACTTTTTTTAAATGGGGATACATAAAAGGTAAAATTTATGGTACAAAAACCAGCAACTGTTGACGAATTGAGGGCACACAAATGCAAAATGAAATTATGTTTTATGTTTGCAATTCCACTGCTTCATGTTATCAGCAGTGCTTGGACCAGACCGGTAATCAGTTGGAATTCAGACACTGACAAAAAAATTATTCATTTCTGTAGATTCTCTTAAACTTTGAAAATGAACTATATGTTAATAAACACTTATTTTATAATAATTCAAAGTGTGTGTACATTTTTTTGGGACACCCTATACAGAGTTCATTACTACCTGGGGTTTCAGGCACCTACTGGGGTCTTGGATCTTATCCCCCAAGGATAAGGGGAGGGACTACTGTATTACAAACCATGTCTCCCACTCTAGCAATGTCTGATTCTGGTCCCTGCTCACAGAATTCTTAGTTCATAGTTCTTTGAAAGCCAAAGATGCACATTTTGAAAGGGAATAGTACCCCGAGAACGGACTTTTTTTTTTTTTTTTTTTTTTTTTTTAAATTCAAGCAAGTCCCTTATGGGGAGGAGCAGCAGCTCAGGTGGCAGGAAAGAGAACACCCACCAGGGGGCACCCTGAGGAATGCCCGGAGGACCTCTGCCACCTCATGCCTGGGCCGGAGCTTTCTGTGGTGAGGAGTAGGAACAACCGCCCCACAATGGCCCTGGGTTTGCTTTGCAGATGTGATGAGAAGACATCAAAGGCTTACAGGTCAGGAGATGACTTGCTCTTAACATTTTGCATTTTAAGCTCATTCTTGTTCTGAGCATCATACTTATCCCACTGTGGATTCCAGCCACAGGATCCTTGGGGACACCTGGGACGAGGCTAAGAGACCTGTAAGGACCTGGAGACAGTGTGCACAGGGCCTCAGATACAAGCAGGCCAGCTTTAACCCCTGCCCGGGCCCCCTCTCTGATCTGGGTCCAGTATTGTCTGGATCTCTTTGATAGACTAGGACCCAGAATGCCAGTATGAAAACCACTGTATCATGTCCCCAGAGTGTCTTGAGGCCGAAGCTGAACCAAGCAGAGAAACGGGCTTCCTGGGATAAATGGGATCTGTCAGGACAATGGCTGAAGCAACCCAATGGGCAAGCACCCACCGCCCTCCCCCACTCAGTTGACATGCGTTTACTGAGTGCTTACTGGTGCCAGGTTCTGTGCTTTGTCCCAGACAGAAACAACTAGCTATACATGGGGTAGCCAATCCTACCCCACAAGGAGTTAGCTTGTTCCCTCTGTTATTGTTTTGTTACATAAGAAAAACATTTTTTTGTTGTAGAAAAATTACATAATACAAGTAAGGAAAAAGAAAAACACATTTAAATCCATTCAATTACTATGGGGGGGGGGGGGGAGAACTGGCAACATTTTCAAATATCTCCTTCAAGACTATTCTCTCTAAAATGTTTTATATCCTACTTTTTTTTTTAGTCAATATATTGTAAAAACATTTCCCCGAATCTAGAAATACAGATCTCAATCATCTTAATGGCTGCATAATATTTCATTGTCCAGGTGAATTTGGATGTCTCCAACATCCTGCAAACATTAACAAGACTGCACGAGATTCCTCTACAAATTCTGCTCTGCAGCCAGAGGGAGGAGTCCCAGTCCTCAGGGTCTGCGCACACTTCCCCGTGCAGAGGGGGTTCTCAAAGGCCCAGCACCCAGGGGAGTGACCGACGAGAGGCATCGGGTAGAAGCATGAAGAAGGAGAGGGTGACAATTCCCTACTCTGCTCCCATGGCTGTCACCGAGACCCTGCCTCCCCGCGGCTGCTCCTTCCCCACATGCAGAGGGGTAGGTGGCAAGCTGATGGCCTGGGGGGTCTCCTGAGTGGGGGTCCCTTTGCTGTTGGGCAGCTCTGCCATCACCTCCCTTAATGCCTCCTCCTATGGCTGAGCCTCCCTGCTGAGCTCCCACATGCCCTGAGGTCACGTTGTCCAGCTCCCTTTTGCCTGAAAAAGGGCCCATCTGAGCAGCAGGCCTCCAGCTCTCCTGAGTGGGGGTTCAGGGTATAGGGTTGTGGGGAGTAGGGAAATCTCTTGGGCAGTTTTTATTTATTTTTTATTTTTTAAAAAAATATATTTTATTGATTTTACACAGAGAGGAATTGAGAGGGACAGAGAGTTAGAAACATCGATGAGAGAGAAACATAGACCAGCTGCCTCTTGCACACCCCTGACTGGGATGTGCCCGCAACCAAGTTACACACCCTTGACCGGAATCGAATCTGGGACCTTTCAGTCCACAGGCTGATGCTCTATCCACTGAGCCAAACCGGTCCCGGCTCTTGGGCAGTTTTATAACAAGAGGAAGGCCTCCCAAGGATGATCCAGGTCTCCATAAAAAGATTTCTCTTGAGGATGAGTCCCCTAACACCGTAAGACACACCTCCGTGGTGATGAGTTGGGCCATGGGGTACTTGGTGGCTTCTGCTTCCTCACAGCCTCATGCCAAGCCAAGGCATCTGGCCTGCAGTCGTGTGTGTTCGACAGGGAATCCTCGGAAGGCACCTCTCTGAAGATAACAACAGCAGGAACAGCCAGGGCTGCTCCTCTCTCACATCCCAGCCCCGAGGCCAGAAGATACCGCTGCTGCCAGCAGTTTGACCTCATTCCTCCTGGCAGTGGGCGGTGGGTGCGGAGCCTGCAGAGATCTGAGAGCAAGACAGACGCCCAGGACGTGGCCAGGCGGCCCAGCCGGGGTGGACCTGGCCTGGCCTCCCTCCTGGCAGCCAGGGGGCAGGGGCAGCGGACTCTTAAAAGGGTTAATGACCCTCGGCGCATGACTAAGGCTGAGCAGTCCCCTTTGCAGCACAACACCTGGAGACAAGGTGGCCAGCCCGCCCGCCATCAAAGTCTCCTGCTGCCCTGCTGCTGGCGGGCTGCGGGCCGGCCCTATCCCCACCCCTCTCCTACCCACAGAGTGACCTATAGGAGGTTAATTACAGACTCCAAGTTCAAATGAGAAGGGAAAAACACACCAACAACTAAGACACAGCTGACTTACGTGGGCACGGAGGGCCCCTCTGAGAAACGGCAGTCGGGAATCCTCCCGTGGCCGCGGAAGAGCCATCTGATACCCACAGGCCAGGCGCCCACAGGGAGGGGCCCCCGAGCCACACCTTCTTAGCCAACCAGGCCCGTAGGCCTGGTGCCTGGGCCTGCCATGCCCTCTTCTCACACCCATCCGACAAATCCACGCCTCCTGCAGTCCATGATCTACCAGGCACCTACCCACCGTCAGGGATACGATGCTGCACAAGACAGCCTGGCTCCTGTGCTCGGGGCGGGCTCTGCCTCCTGCTCGGGGCTGTGCTGAGGCTGGCAGGGCGCAGAGCCGCACAGAGGGCCACTTTCCCCGCCCCAGTGAAGCTAGTCCGCAGGGTGGGCTTTCAGCTCAGCAGGCCAGGCACCTGGCTCCTCAGCTGGAAGGTAGAGAAGAGGGGCTGGGACGGAGTGAGAGAGGGGAGGCTGGTGTTGTTCCGGGAGGGCAGGCATAGAAGGGCGAGGGAGGAAGAAGAAAGACAAAATTTGGCGGCTCCAACACCAACAGAAATGGCTCCTGCTTGGTGCTTCTCACCTGCCCATTCCAAAACACCCACCCACGGGCACCCAACATGCAGTGTGAGTGAAGGGCACACATAGGCCTGGCTTGACCACCCGGGTCCACACGATGGCCGCCTCAGCCCCCTCCAATAGGAAGGAGGCATCATGACTGACACCTGGGCCTCCTCAGGGCCCCGCCAGAGTCAGGCAGGTGTGTGCTGAGGCTCCTTGCCGGGGCTCTGAGCTGAGACAGGGGCCCGATGGGGTGGGAGAGATGGGAGACTGGGGGGATGTCACCTCTGGCGAGGGCGGCTGCACAGGCTCAAACAAGCAGAGGTGCCCGTGGCGGGGAGAGCACACAGCTCCCCTTCCATGGGTTTTCGGCAGGACCTGGGGCGCAGGCCAGGCACACCTAGCGGGGGCACAGGTGAGGCCAGAGGAAGCCGTGCTTACCCGAGGCAAGGGTAGCCGCGGAGGACACAGCAAGGCAGGTCCTTATCCGGGTCCCTGAGCTTCTAGCTGTCTGCCCTTAGGTAGGCAGTTTAGCCTCTCTGGGCCTCAGCTGACTCATCCATAAACCACAGTCTGCCTATTCTAGAGGGTAAGGAAAGCTCTCAGGGGAGAGATGGAGGTTTCTGAGCATGATCTCTTCAGCCTCCGGGAGTGAGGGGAGGGACAAAGCAGAGGTGACAGGCTTGAAAGGCCGTTACCATTTGCCCAAACTCTAATTTTCCCGCGGGGGAGGCTGGGCCCTGGGCCTGAGCACCGTCTGTGGGAGGGCCTGCTGCTGCTGGAGGGGTAGGGAGAGCCCCTCGTTCTAGGAACCTGAGGGAACCCCAGAATCCCTACACCCTTTAGGAGGGCCTGCCCTTCCCACGCCTCAGCCTAGCCGGAGAAAGTTGTTCCTGAGGCTCTGAGTCCTGGGACATGGAATGGGGGTGGGGTGGGAGGGCAGAAAAGGGGAGGCACCTTATGCACTACGCCAGACCTGCTTCTCAAACTGAGATACAGGAAAAGCCGCAGGGTGATCGCAGGACCTCTTTCCGAAGGGTCTGCCGAGCTCATTAGTAAGGAAGAGCAGCGCCTTTGTATTAAAGCAGACGTATGATGGGGTACACTGTCAAGTTCGTGTGGATTTCTGAGATAAAATAAAAACACAAGACTTTAAAGAAACAGGTATCAGGGGAAAGGTCTTACCAGGGCGGACAGAGGTCAGAACAAGGCCTGTGTGCTCACCAAATACAGACACCCCATGGGTGCAGGGGCCCAGGCTGCGGAGGCCCAGCTCCCTCCCCTGCAAGTCCAGCCACGAGCACAGAGAGCCCGGCCTGGGCACTCCGGGGTCTGGGAGGCCTGGGATGTGGTCCCCGTGGTCCCGGCTAGCGAGAGGCTCACCCCGAAATGAATAACCGCCTGGATGTTCAGCCGCTGCCTCAAATACAGCACGCGAGAAAGCAGTTTCCTGGCTCCTCTCCCAAGATCACTCTTGCTCCTGCGTTCTTTCTGTCACCTTGTCATTTTTGACAACTGTCTCTCTTGACTCTTGATTCTCCCCAAAGATCAAGAACATGCCCCTTCCACCAAGCCTCTTGCTCTCTGAGTCCTTCATCGTCTGGCAGGCTCTGGTTCGGGCTGTACTGTGCCCACCCCCACCCCCAGTACCACTCCACCAGCAATGGACTCGGGGCAGAGTCACCTCTGTGTGCTTCTGGCCACTCAGAAATCTTCCTGGGCGCCATGATGTCTGCAGAAGAAAGGCCATCATCTGCCTTCCTTGCTGCCAGCCAGGGCCCCCGGAGGAAGCTTCCTGGGTCAGTAAACCAGTCCCCCTCCCCTCTCTGCTTCCCCCCTATCAATTCCCTTCAGGAATTGTGTCTTCTGGTCCGGCCAGGCATGGCTCACTGGTTGAGCGTCGACCGTGAACCAGGAGGTTGCAGTTCGATTCCCTGTCAGGGCACAGGCCGGGTTGTGGGCACGATCTTCAGTGTGGGGTGTGCAGAAGGCAGCTGATCAATGATTTTCTCCCATCATTGATGCTTCTACCTCTCTCTCCCTCTCTGAAGTAAATAAAAAATAAAATAAGATTAAAAAAAAAGAATTGTATATTCCAGGCAGACCCAAATCACTGGCTGCTCCCGGACATGTCTGTTCTATAATATAGTCTGCCTATCTCGTGCCCCCTCGCCCATGCCATTGCCTACACAGAAGCACAGTCAGAAGGGTCAGACATGCAGGCTGGGGGGCTCAGACTTGTCTCGGTTTGCGCTCTGGCTCTGCCTGGTGTCCTGCCTAAATAGACATGCTTCTTAACCTCTCCGAGCCTTTATTTCCTTGCCTGTAAAACAGGGATAATCTCACCCACCTCTTACGATTGTGATGAGAATTAAATGGGGATGCTGTGTGTCGAGAACTTAGCACCCACTACCTGGAACGGAGGAAGCTCAATAGCTGGCAGCTCTTATTAATCTACATCTCAGATGCTCCTCTAACCCACCCAGCCAGAAGCAACCTCTGCCTCATACAGACTTCCCGGGCGTTTCTCCTGCCCAATTTGGGGTTTCCTACTTTGGAACAAACGGATTACTTAACTTTCGGGGCTGTGGGGACCTCACCAAGGGATGTGAGGCAGCATTGCTGGCATCTGGCACCGTGTAGGTGCTCACCGATCGCTGGCTGAACCAATGAATTCATGGCTGACGGATGCCTCAGATCATGGCTGCTAGTACCAAGGGGAGGGTGGGACTCCTTGATGGCTAATCCCAGTCTTTCCCACCCAATTCTCCTCCCAACTCGGCCTGTTCCCTCCCCCTCAGCCCAAGCAGAGCAGGACAGCAGAGCAGGTGATTCAGTTGGGGGCCTCGACGAAGGACCACCCTTACTTGGCCTATCAGGCTCCCAACCTCCTGAGAGGCCTCTGGCCACAGGCAGGGAGCTGGGCCAGGACAGCCTCTTCCCATGAGACTGCCCCTCTGCAAACAGGAGAGAAGCTGGCGAGGTGTCTGGCCACAGGAGGAAGAGCTTGAGAGTGTCCTCCTTCGTTTGTGCACTCAGATGCCCTGGGCGCGGGGCACATGTCAGGGGTTGAGGATCAAGTTGTGGTCTCTGCCCTGGAGGAGGTTCTTGCTGAGGCGGAGCTGCCCACCCAGCAGAATGGGAGGCACTGAGGGGAGCAAAGAGGATACCCCTCACCCACCCTCCTCGGCTCCGGGAAGGTTCTGTGAAGGGAGCAAGGCCTGTGCTGAGCCCGAAGGATGACGGGAGCTGGCCAAGAGAAGAAAGGCGGTGCTGCAGGCAAAGGAGCCAGAGGTACCGAGGACCGTGTCAGAAGACCACCGTGCACTCAGGAAACAGAGAGAAATTCCACCTGACTGGGTGCCATGTGGGCGATGGGAGACAGGAGGCTGCAGGGTCGGGGAAGGTGGCAGTGCCTCCAAAGCTCTGCTCTCGTTCTTGCCCGGTAGCTGCTGAACGCTTTGCCTTGCTGGTGTATGGACTTCTCTCTCTGGGGCTCAGATCCAGCCGCACCTGACTGCCCCAGAGTCACAGGTGAGCTTGTTTCAGATAAGACTACACTCACCAGCCTGACTTTCAGAAAACACACAGTTTGGGCCCGCCGGTCTCTCCCCCTCCCACACGGGCAGAGCATCTTCATTTCCCAACTGCCCTGTTCACTTCCGCGCAGATGGCTTTCCCAGCCTGGATGCCAAGCCCCTTCCGATCTCCTCCCATTTTCCCAGGTCCACCTCGGCCCACCTCCTCCAGAAAGCCTGGCAACTGCAGTCAGGTCTGCCCACCCATCTCTGCTGCCACAGGGCGGCAAGCCCATTCCCCAGCGATGGCCTGCAGCCCCAGCCACCATTCCTGGCCCCACGGCGCTGGGGAAACACCTCTGGGACTGCCAGGCCCTCTGCGAGGCTTTGTCTGGGAAGCTGGGCCACCCAGCTCAGCAAGCGCTTCTCACATCTCAGCACACATCCCGTCAACCAGAGGGCTTTGGAAAACACACACCGGCACCCTCCCCACAGTTTCAATAGGGCAGACTGAGGCCCAAGACTTTGCATTTCGGGCAAGTTCCCAGTTTATGCTTCAACTGATGCTCAAATGTTACCTCCTCGGTGAAGCTCTCCCGACACCTTCCCAGAACAATTCATTCCTTTCCTCGCCACACACAGCCCCGGCCTTGCAATTGGTTCTAGTCACAGGTATTCCTGTGAGGGCCAGCCTTGGATCCCGAGGGCAGCAGCTGTGATTTCTTTACAGAGCGGGAGCTCAGTGAATGCTTGCAGAATGGAGCAACCTGAATGAGCAAAAGCATGTGCAGTCTGGATAGTTACCACGTGGCCAGGACCTGGAAGTCTTGCTAAGTGGATGGCTAGCCCAAGGCTGGGCTGGAGAAAGACAAGGAGGATTTGCCGCCCCTCGTGCTGAGTTATGTACAGTGAGGACAGGCTCAGAAATGGGAAACGCAATGGGATCCTGATCCCGATGGGCCTCAGGTCTCAGATTTTGGCGATGCTTTGCCAGTGTTTAGACAAACCCAACTCCTCTCTTCCGATGCCAACTGTCCTGCAGGCCAGACTTGTGGGCTAGAGAGCAGGGAAGGCCTAGAAGGGATAATGGGGGTGACCGGGCATGGGTGGCCATTCTAGGAAGTCCACCGAGGCTGGGACCAGGGCTCCCCCATGTTGGTCAGCACCTTTCCCTCCATACACGCCTCACTCTGCACCATCCTTAGGTCAGGGCTGTTCTGACTTAGCTCCGAACCTTTCGGCACCAAGGGCAGATGGCAGACACAGGGATCACTTGGGATTCCTGACAATATCTGAATCTAAGGGCTTCTGTTTCCCATGAAGCTGCCACTTCTTCCCTCAGCAGCTCACAGGGCCCACAGAGGCCAGAGGGCCTGGTGGGAGGTGGCTTATGTTCTTTTTTTTCTCTTTAAATATGTCATATTAATTATTTTACAGAAAGGAAAGGAGAGGTATAGAAAGCCAGAAACATCGATGAGAGAGAAACATCGATCATCTGCCTCCTGCACAGCCCCCACGGGGGATGTGCCCGCAACCAAGGTACATGGCCTTTGGCCGGAATCGAACCCAGGACCTTTCAATTCGCAGGCCAATGCTCTATCTACTGAGCCAAACCGATTTCTGCCTTTTTTAATTTTTATTCTTTTAAGGGAGAATAATCCCTCTGTTTGAAGCCTGAAGCCTTCAGTCCAATTTTACTTCTACCGCAGACCCACTGGCCACCTGATTCCCCCACCCCAGGTGACTCACTCACTGCCCTGCTCCAGCCCCGCTGCTGTGCAATCTGGAAAACTGGAGTTTTCTGTCCCCTTGTCCCCTGCACTGCCCTCCCTCCCTCCCCGGGTGTCTGGAAACGCTCTGGGACCTGGGCTGAGGACCGATGAGTCCTGGTCTGTAAAGTGCTTTGAGCTCCCGGGATGAAAGACTGCTGGGAGGTACAAAGTCACTCTCCGCTGGTTGTTATTGTTCCTAATGAATCCGGAGGTGCCAGGGCGTCGGAGCGGAGCGTGAGGCCCAGGCTGAGCCCGGAGTGGCAGGAGGATTACTCCAGGTGCCTTGATCAGCAGGGTCAGCCAGGGGCCAGGGCCAGAGGTGGAGGCTGCCAAAGCAGCCGCCAGATGTGGCTCAGCCACATGCAAACGGCACATCGCCACCTCTGACAGCCCAGAGACGGGAGTTTGTTCCGGAAGCCTGGGCACCGCTTTTACCAGAGGCAGGAGATGGGAAAGATGGGGGAATCCTTGCAAGGATTCTTTGGACCCATTCAAGTGACATGTATCCGGAGTTTTCAGCTAGCGATGGGAATCTATCTTCATACCCCAGGGCACCCCGGAGAAGACCACAATCTGGCCCCTGCCCTCCTGGGGCAGACACAGCTTCAACAGAGGGGACCTTCCCGTCAAAGCTGGCTGTCTTTCCAGGGGGCCTATAGGAAAGACCAGTAACCTCCAATCCAATTCTCAAGGTGCTCTTCAAAACAACACGGCACCTCCAGAGCTCCGTCACTTTCTTTGGGACCAGCCCCCCTCCCCCCTGCTCCCCAGTCTCCTCCCCTCTCCAGCTCTCCTCCTTTCAGAATTCTCAGAGACACGGGGCCTGAGGGCTGGGGCTCTGCCTTGCCATGGAGAAGGTGAGAGTTGAGAGCAGAGAGCATTTCCAGAGACACAAAGAGGGAGGGCAGCGGCAAGGTCACATAGAGGCAGAGTGGGAAGGACCCCAGGTACATGAGTGGGTTAATGAGCCACCTCCCAACACTGCCGCCTGGGATAAGGGAAGTGGGGGGGGGGGGGCAGCCCCAGGTAGGGATACCAGGCGCCAGCCCCACGAACTCTGTGAGTCATAGAGCAGAGCTCACACCTGCATTTCAGCCCCACCCAGCACTCCTGTGCCGAGGCCAAGGGAAAAGCTCATTTCCCCACACTGGCCTGCGTGTGTGTGGCAGCGAGGAGAGGGGGACGGTTGGATGGAGCCAATTCATTAACGTCCCCTTCTCTCTCATTCCCATTCCCGACCACTTTCCAGAGTCCCTCCCCTTTCTAAGCTGAAGATTTTAATGGAGAACTTGCTCACATCTCCATGTCTGCACCTCCGAATCTTTCTAGCAAATGTGGCCCCACCCTGCTAAGACCCCTCTCCAACTGCCCAGTGGCCTTTTCTCCCTGGCAGGGGCTCTCTGAGCCTTGGGTGGGCTGAGGGCGAGTTGTGAGGAAAGCCTCCAGCTCTGTAAGTCAGTGTTTGCTTAAGCATCCATCCTACCCCCCAAGTCTGACCAGGGATTGAAAACTGTTGCTTCAGCTCTGGCCGGGTTTGCTCAGTGGTTAGAACCCGCACATACTGCAGTTGCAGGTTCAATCCCAGGCTCCAGTTGGGGCCTCATGAGGAAGGCAACCATTCAACATGTCTCTCTCACATTAATGTGTTGTTTCTCTCTCTGCCCCGCCCCCCTCCCTCCCTTCACTCTCTCTCCAAAAATCAATGGGGAAAAAATATCCTTGGGTGAGTATTAAAAAAGACTGTTGCTTCTCATGGACATGGCACTTTCTCCTGAGACCTTGTTCAGAGTCTGACTCTTGCCTATGCCCTCCCTAGTCCAGAGTGTTTGAAATCTCGCTAGCCCAGGCCTCGGGTTTGCTTGGAATCGCTCACCAGCAAACTCCTTGAAAGAAGGCATTCTGAAGAGCTGGCTGTCCACTTGGAGGCAGGGAACAAGAGGAAGCAGAGAAGACGAGACAGCAGGAAAGATTACAATTAGACATGAAGAAGGACTTTCTCACTGGGTAGAGGGTGCTGGAAGAGATTATCGAGAGACCTATAGACTCTCCTAGCTGCAGCCCTCTCCCATCTTGGCCCCAGCGCACACTCTAACCTCAGCAGCAAGCTGCTCATTTCCTTGGCACTCTTACTCCCACCTGGTGAAGCCAAGGTGGCTTGTTACTAGCTCAACTCCTGCAACCTTGGCATTGGAGGGTGCCCTCACCTAGCCAGCCCTCCAAGGTGCCCACAATAGGATGTACATGGGGGCTGGGGGCGAGGCTCACGGAGCCAAGCACATGAATTTTGAAAACAGGCACCATGAATTCCTTCAGGTCTCAGATTGGAGCTCACCACACACCACACGAGCGCAGTGTCAGCTGGCCCACGTGTCTCTCAGGGAGTGTTTCTTTATAAGGAAGAGAACACCGCGATGGCCTGTAAACCCCCCTGGGTCCTTCCCGCTCCTGGGCTGAAGGTATTGTTGACTCCCAGGCTCTTCCCAAGCAAGAGACCTCAGAGGCTACCTTCCCACCTGCCCCTCGTTACACGGAAATCCAGAAAAGTTAAGTCATTTGGCCAAATCCTCAACCGCAGCCAAAGCCTCCGAACGCCCAGCCCAGTGCTCTTTCGAAGGCATTTTTATGTTGCAGTCATGGCAGGAACTCTGGTGGGGGGATAGAGAACCAGCAACGTGGGCATCACTGTGCAGGGATTTGAAGTCCCCGAGACCTATCCCTGGAACTTACTTTGTGACTTTGACCTCGGTCAGCCTCAGTCGCTCCCTCCGTAAAATGGGGCTAGGAATGCCTGCACCAGGGTTGTTAGGAGGATTACGTGGAGATGAAGCATGTAAACATGCTTGGACTGCTGACTAGTACAAGACAGATATAACGAAATGCCAAAGAGACAAGAAGTGAGAAGGCAACTGGACAAGCCTTTTGGGCAGACATGCATGCCTTAGGCCCCTCCTTGAGAAGCCCAAAGCCTGTGCACCGAGTGGGGGGCCCCTCTTTCACCCTAAGGCTTCCCACGGAGGGCACCAAAGTGGGTTTCAGCACAGGCTCTGATCACCCAGAGCACCTTCTTCCCCTCCTCCTTGGGGACAGCACCCAAGGGTGCAAGGGAGTCGCTCCTGAAGACTGGGACTGGGGGACAACTGCTTGGCGGCAACAGTCCGGGGGAGAGGCTGTCACAGAAGCAGCATCTGCCACAGAAGCAGCGGCTCCCTGTCCCCTCCGGGCTCCCGAGGCGGCAGGCACGGCTGTCCCTGCTCCAATGAATGAGCGGAGCTGGCGGAGGTGTGGCCCCTGGTGGGAGTGAGCCCGGAGCACACACTCCAGGAAGCGAAGGCAGTGACAGCTTCCCCAGCGCCCCGGCGCCAGGTCAGGACCCGCGTCTGCCTGCAAGCCGTCTGTCCGCCTGAGCCCTGGCTCCGTCCTGCAGCTCCCGGCTCCTCACCTGTAGGCCGGCGCCCGCCCCTCCGGCGGGAGGCAATGCCCGGGGACAGGGACGGGCGCACAGCCGCCGCCAGGCTCCCGTGAGCGGTCCCTCGCCCGCCCGCCCGACCGCAGCGACCGCCTCGCAGGCTGGCACGCACGCCCCTGGGCGCCTGTCACCTCCGCCTCCGCACAGCCCCAGACTCACCCGTGCAGCGCGGGGCGGAGGGGGGGCAGGTGAGCAGGCAGCAGGTTTCTCCCAGTAAAACCAGGTTTCGGAGGTGCCCTACCTTTCGCCCCCGGGTCGGGCTCCCGCTCTGGCTCCGGCTCCCGCTCCCGCTTCCTCCCCTCTCGGTGCTTCTTGCCGCGGCCTTGGCCCCGCTTCCTGGGCTCCGACATTCTGCCCCGGCTCCGGGGCGGCGGGACGGACGGACGCGAGGTGCAGGAGGTGCAGGAGCGCAGGGACGGCCTTGGCTCTCCGGCGCCGAGCTGCGCCCCCCACCGCCTGCAGCCCCGGTGCCCGAGCGCGGCGCCTGTCTTATAGGCGGTCACACCCTCCGGGGGAGGGGAGCTGGAGCCTTAACTCTTCCCCTCCCACCGGGCGCCGCAGCCTCCTCTCCCCCGCCCCCTCCCCACCCGCCCGGCGGCCGGCCCGGGGGTGGGCTTCGGGCAGCTCGCTCCAGCTCCCTCCCCGGACCCACCGAGCGAGGGAGCCAGCGAGGCGGGATGGGCGCCCCGGCGGAGTGCTGCCCACCTCCTTCCCCGCCAGGGAGGGGGCTCGAGCTGGGCCGGGGGCCTGAGCCGCGATGGGGGGGCGGGGAGGGGGGGAGGGGAGAGATCCCGCAGTGAGGGCCAGGCTGAGGACAGCAAGGGGGTGGGGAGACAGCCAGAGGAGGGCCCAGAAAGGGACCAAAATGAAACCCACTGGACAGCCCAGCGGAGTTAGGAAGCGCTCTTGCTCCCTGCAGCCCCTCTCTGCTGCCTGGTGTCTCCCCCGCCCCCCTGCTCCTGCCCCGACCCCCACCACCGATTTCACAAGCAGTTTGCCTGTGCCTCCTCAACCTTGACAGTCTGACCTCAGTCCTATGGGATGCCACCACCTGGGGGATACTTTTTATGCAGCTGCCATTTGTGCGTGGCTACCGGGGTCTGTGGCCCAGGAGCCCCTCCCAGCCAGGACAGGCTGCAGCGGGAGGGAAGCCTGGGTGCCCCAGGTGGCCTGCAGCCCCCCTCCCACACACACTCCGCCGGCCCTGGCTGCCAGCACCAGCTGGCTTCTCTCTTCAGGCCCGTGGAGGTGAATTCAGACACTGACACGGCCTCCCCCCACTCTCCCGACAACACTTCTCACAAGCCACCGCGCCAGGGCTGCCAAAAAGGACAGTGTCCTGCCTCCTGCTTGGGTGTGGCGCTGAAAGGGTTACATCGCTAATGCTCTCCCTCTTCTGGCTCCCAGAAAGCCCGAGCCTGCGGTTTGCCTGCCTCTCTCTGCCTGAGGTGTCCCCTTACAGCCATCCCAACTGGAATCCCAGTCAAAGATCATCTCAGCCAGTCCTCTGCCTGCTCCGGAGGGGGTCCCGAGGCTTCTCTGGACAGTGTTCCCCTTCGGGGAGCCTGGAGCAGGCTAGGACTCTGGGTCTAGGCCAGGGACTCTGGGGCTCCAGGGTACCTGGGGGCCTGACCAGACCTTGAGGCCACGCTGGGGAGTGGACAGGGAAAGAGAGACGATGGAGGCGATGTCCATGCAGAGGGTTGATCTCTGGGATTCTATTCTTGGGCCTCAAGCCTGTCCCACCAGGGGGCAGCTCTGGGAAGACCAAGTGCAAGAGATGTACCTCTTCTCCCACATCCCCGCTGAGATGTCCTGCACACTCACCTCCGTTCCTGTGGTATCCCTCTCTGTAGGTAGGCAGGGCGGTGTCCTAGGCAGAGCCAGAGCCAGAGCCAGAGCCCAGTCTTACTCCTGCTCCAGCCCCTGCTCACTCAGCTTCCAAAATGGCATTTACATCCACTCCTCCCCAACGATCGAACCCCTGCCTCCGTTCACTTCCTCCTCCTGCCCCGTAGATTCTGACCTCCTCAAGGTCGTCAGAGTGAGGTTTCAAACACTAAACCAGATCACTTCGCTCACTATTACCCGTGGGTTAAACCTACGCTCCTTACTGAGTCCAACCAAAGCCCTGTTCCATTGGGCCCCAGTCACAGCCCTCCAGCCCCCATTCCTGTGCCTCAGCCACATTTGCCTACAAGCCACACACACTGCGCTGTCTGCTCTCCACATCTTTGCACATACTCTCTCTGCCCAAAATGGCCTCCCCGCTTCTGGGGCTGGCCAACCTCTCGGCTCATTCATTTAGCACATACCTAGTAAGGCTTACCGTGTTTCAGGAACGGTGCTATGTGCTGGGGATTGGCTGTGAGCAAGATGGACATGGGCCTACTTACATGAAGGTTACAGTCTTGGTAAGGCTGCACAAACAATCAGTTACACAAACAATGAATTAATTAAAATGTGGGCTCAGTATTAAAGAGATATTCATTTCATAAACATTTCTATATGTTGATATGCAGGTTGATAGATAAACAAACTGTAGTGAGGGAAGGCTTTCACTAGAAAACACTTAAACGGGGATTCAAGAAATGAGGAGGAGTTGGCTGGGCGAAGAGGAGTGGGAAGAGCATTCCTGGCAGAAGAATACAATAGCTGGGGGACAAGAAGGAGCTTTTGTGCCTTTGCAAAACCAGAAGATGGTCAGTGTGCTGGAGGGTGTGAGTACGGTATATGATACGGTCATAAACACTAAGGGTACTCACAGGGGGCAGGAGCATGTCCCATGGTTTGGGGTACCCAGATGCAGTATTGAGGGAGGTGGGTTTTGAAGAAGGTCTTTACAGATGGGGAGGATTTCAATTGGGTGTAGATGAGGGGTTCTGAGATATGGCAAAAACCTAGCCCAGTAGTCGGCAAACTCATTAGTCAACCGAGCCAAATATCAACAGTATAATACAACGATTGAAATTTCTTTTCAGAGCCAAATTTTTTAAACTTAAACTTCTTCTAATGCCACTTCTTCAAAATAGACTCTCCCAGGCCATGGTACTTTGTGGAAGAGCCACACTCAAGGGGCCAAAGAGCTGCATGTGGCTTGCGAGCTGCAGTTTGCCGACCACAGAGCTAGGGGAAGCATTGCCTGGGTACTCACTCAGGAAACAATGAGGGGACTAGGTTTACGTTGGAAAACTAATGATTAATATAGCCAGCACCTACTGGGCACTTGGTGGAGCTGACAGTGCTAAGAACCTTATATGTGTTATCCTTCGTCACCCCCGCATCACCCCTGTGGGTAGGTCCAATCATTACCTCAATGTTAAAGAAAAGGGAATAAAACAGGAACAAAGAGATCACTCACTCAAAGTTCTGTAGCTGCCACCTTCCACCAGTGCCACGCTCTTCTCCCTCACACTTCACTGCTGTGCGCACTCAGAGATACACCCAAACTGCCAGGCTGAGGCCCTGGGCCTTATTGAGTAAACTTATGATGTTTATTGGATTCACTGATGATGTTTTGAGGAAGAGGGTGACATGTGCATTAGAAAATTAATCTGACTGGTGTGTGTGTGTAGAATGGATGGGAAAGGGAAGGAAGAAAGTGGAGGCAAGGGAACCATTTAAGCAGGTCAACCCTTCAATGTGTCCTTAGCGTCTGCTCTGTGCCAGGACCTGAGCATTGTGAGGGTCAGGGAAGGAGGGCCTAAAGCAGAGAGGAAAGGCAGTGAAAATACTAGTAAAAGTAGCTAATATTATATTCTTAATATTCAGTAAGACTATTATCCTTATTTTGTGGGTGAGGGAACCGAGACACAGGGAGGCCAAAGTTATCCCTATTTGTCCCTGGTGATTAGCAGGGCAGGGTCAGGACCTCTGCAGTTGGGGACCCAGAGCCAGCCTCTTAAGGACAGCTCCAAGGTGTTGCTCAGGAAGATGTGGAAGAGGGACAGCGAGCAGAGAAAGGACCTCTTCAAGGCCAACCACTGGCCTCAGGACATGCACTGTCCCTCCAATTCTGTGACTGATGCTCAGTGCCCGGGTCATGGGCAAGTGGTTTCAAGAGGCATACTAGCAGGGTTCCCACTGTCCTGACCTCCCAGCTCCTGCCAGGAGCCTGGAAATGTCCCCTGGAGCCAGGCCTATTGCCAGGGGGACTCCTTCCTCTGAACCACAGGTTGTGTAACGCCTGGTACAACCTGATGTGGGTGAAGAGCCGGACCTGGGGGCCGGCCCAGATGCCACATCACCCAGAGGAGACGCCTCTCCCCAACACTGTTTCACAATGGGACACTAATAGCAACATAACAAGCTAATTCAATTCCTTCATGGAGCGAAAACACAATGTTTAACTGGCTAACAAACTTCTTTTTTCCTTTTTAACATTTCCCCCCCCCCGCACTTTGAGGCTGTGCCATGGGCAAACTTTGAAGTTTAGGAAAGTTTAGACTTGTTTGAGTCATGTGCAAAAATGCCTTTCAGTGAAAAGGGGAAAAAAACACACCACCCATGCTACCCTACCTTCCACCTGAGACTTTCAGGCTCCGAGAGGCTTTGCCCATAGAATTCTCCTGAAAAGGGGTCTTGGGGACCGGACCCCTTGCCCTTGGACTCACTTCCTGGTGGGAATCCTCAAGGGAGAATCAGTGACCTCAGGCCAGGAAGAGCCTACAGCAGTTCCCCAGTTACCACCCCAGCATCCGGAAAGGGCACCCCCGAATCAGCCTTGGGCCACCGTTGTTCGCCCAGAAGGTAGAAGTCCTTGGAGAAGATGAGACTATGCTTACCCTCAGCCATCTCCACTTCAGTGCCTCCAAGTCACGAGGCTCCTCCACCTTGCTCTCTACCAAGGAGTCTGCTAGAGGAGGAAATCATCAAGATGCCACTCCCCGCAGGACCGGAGAAATTCCCCATCGCCCTGGGGGATTATGCAAGGCCTAGCAAGCCCCATTACCCCTGAGGCCTAGGCTGCCCGGATCCCGGCTGGAGCAGGCATGCCCTGAGGAGAGGAGCACAGGAGGGTCAGGCCCGGCTCACCAGGTCCAGAGAGCACCTCTCCCAGAAGCTGCATCCCAGCTGCAGCTTGCGCATACCTGCGAACCATCCAGAGTTCTCTCTCCCCCAAGTTCACTTACACTCACCTCCTTCCGACAGCGACAGCAGCCTGCAGAGAACTGCAGCCAGAAAGAAGGGGCTGTGTGGTGTGGGCCGGAACGACTCTCAGATGTCCCTGAGATTAGGCTAATCTGAGCAGATCACTTCCCACACTAGCAACTCAGGCTACAGAATGTGTCCTCAGATCCCTCTGCCCACCAGCCCAGGAAAGCCACGGGAATCAGGGTGGTTGAAGGGGTCAGGGGCTTGAGATCACCGTGGAAAAGCACTCAGTTGCCAGGTGAGAATGCCTCTGGAGCCACACACAGACACGAAAAGCCTGGCTCTGCCTCTCAGAATTGTGCCCACTGCTCAACACATACACTCACACCTCGGTGCATGAACTTCCCTGAGCCCTGGCACTGCAGAGACTGGGACCAGTCAGCCCACTCATGCTCTCCATCAGTCTGCTGTTCATTTCTGCTCTTCCAGAAGTAAGGACAGTGCTGCGGTGCTGGTCCACGCCTTCCTGCCATGCCCTTTTGACCCCACCCACTTTCCCTTTGTTCCCAAGGGATGGATATATATATATATCTCAGCTGTCTGAGAGGTGCCCACCCATGGCAGCCCCCATAGCCAGGGCCCAGCTCAGGCTCTGTAGCCACTCCCACCTTTTAAAGTATATTTTATTGATTTTTTACAGAGAGGAAGGGAGAGAGAGAGAGAGCTAGAAACGTCGATGAGAAAGAAACATCGACCAGCTGCCTCTTGCACACCCCCTACCGGGGATGTGCCCACAACCAAGATACATGCCCTTGACCGGAATCGAACCTGGGACCTTTCAGTCCACAGACCGATGCTCTACCACTGAGCCAAACCGGTTTCGGCCACTCCCACCTTTTAGAGGCTCCTCCTGCCTCAGCCCACCCACTCCCAAACCCAGAAGAGAATGCATGCTCCCTGCTCAGGAGTTTAGTCTCTTTCCTTCATTTCAGACCCCCTTGGGAGGAAGACAGTGGAAGAGAAGGGGCAGCCCGGCCCAGGAGGAGCCCCAAGACAAGCTGGGAGGGACCAGTAGAGAGAGCATTGGCCAGAGACAGGTGGGGAGCCTCCTGGCTCCAGGGGCCGGGAGAAGAAAGCAGAGGCAGCAATGGGAGAGCAAATGAGGGGAGAGGTGAGGCTGTAGACAGGCCCAGGCAGAGCTGGAGGCAGGATGGGGAGAGGAAGTGAGAAACTGGAGCAACCCAGGGAGGAGGGAGGGGCAGTGGGCGAGTGAGATGACAAAAGAGGGACGAGGGAGGACAGAAGCTGCTTTCAGTGTCCGGGAGACCTGCTGGTGCCCTTGGGCAAGTTCCTTTCCCTCTCTGGCCTGCCTCCCCATCTGGCAAATGGTGGAGCTGGAGGATCTTTGTAGGTCTAACCATCTGAGGAACCACCGCATTCAAACTTGTCAGCAAGAGGGGAGAGGGCTGGGAGAATGAGTGGTCCCCAGTCCCACAGCTGGGGCCTCGATGGTATTGGTCAACAGGCTGTCCTCCCAGCCCCACGGTCTCCCTCAGCCCTTCCCTTCTGTAGCCTCGTGGCCTGGCAGGAGCCCCGAGTTGTTGTCTGTGAGCCCCCTCCGCTAGGCTGCGGGGAGGTAATCCCAGCGCCTGGCAGAGAGCCCGAGGCATGCATGTGTATCAGGTGAGTAAGCCTGGATGCCTGCACTGGCCTCTTCAAGGGCTTCGCCTTGGGGTAAATTGCTCCATCTGCATGGCGGCACCCAGGAGACTCCAGCACTTTCTTCTGTGACCCAGAGCAACCGTTCTCCCGGGGTTAGGAGGTGGGGGAGCCTGTCCACCATCCCACGGGTTGGGCGTAATTCAGTCTTTCTTCCTCACTCTTCAAGCTAACTGCATAATTACACAGCAATAATGCTAACTGGCACTTACACACCAAGTCCTGGGTTAAGTACATAATTTATTTATGTAATGACATGATGACTTGTTTGCTGGCCTGGGGGCTGTGGGGACCAGGCACAAGAGTTTAACTACTGTCTACACCACCCTGGGGACACAGGGACTGTGTGGATCAGCACCCCATGGGGGCCGTGTCTCCCAGAAGCAGTTGTCTCCTGCCCTGAGAGTCTTCTCCTCGGGCAGCCGGGGAGCCAGCTTCCTACATGCAATTTGTTTATAAGCCTTCAGCCACTCCAGGTGGTCAGGCTGGAGGGGCGAGGACCCTTTTCCTCCCCTTGAGGATTGAGGCGGCTCCTCTACAAGGCTGCAGTCCCTTCTACACAGAAGGACACAATGCAAGCCAGGCTGGCACATTTGGAGAGACTCCTGGTCACCACCCAAGGAAACAAGAGGCCTTGCCCAATATAGGCATTTAGCAGCCTGGAGCCAAAAAATCCTCTCCTCGCTCTCAGCCCTGCCCAGCCTAGCCCTACCCAGCCCAGCCCTGCCACCCTAGCCTCAGCTGCTCCTGGGACCACAGCCCAGCTTCCTGGCCCGCTCTGGGTGCCGGTTCTCACACCAGACTCAGGCCTCTTAGAATCTAATGGACAACCTCAAGATGCAGTGGCTGCGGTAGGCCTCAAGGAGCCTGAAGACCCAACTCTGGCTCTGGCCTATTTCTTCCCCACTACTCCCAATCACCCCCTTCCCTCTCCTCAGAAGCTCCACTCACAGATTATGAAAGTTTCACCACTAACTACAAAGAACTGAATCGCCAGAATGTTGAGGCTTTTAGATCTTGGAGCAAACACCCTGGAGCTATGAATACCATAACTCACCAGAAGCAAGATATACAGATTCCAAGCAGATAAAATAGCAAGATAGGGTTAGGCAACCTTTCTCATTTCAGCTCCGCCGGTTTTGTTTTGTTTGTTTGTTTGTTTGTTTGTTTGTTTTTGGGTGGTTCCTGGGATATATTTTCCCTTTGGGTCTCAATGTCTATTTACCTGTGAATCAAGGGAAACCAAAGTGCTCTCCAGGGGCTGTTCCGATAATAAAACTTGAGAGACAGGAATAAAACTCAGAAGCGCTCCGAGTCTCCGAATGTTGCTCACTCTGAGCACTGCATCCCTTGCCATCACCTGCCGCTGGCTCTCTGGCAGCCTCCCTTTTGCCTTTGGAAGGGCCACTGGTTTCTGGAGCTTCTGCTCCTGTAAGCCAGCCTGCGGGTGGACATGGGGACGCCCATGGGAACCAGCACGCACACTCATGGCCTCGGAGCGCTGCGCACCTGACCATGTTGCCCCAGAGTTCCTTGCTGTTTTCCTAGGGCTGCAGGCCCCTGCACCGAACCAAGCCTGCCCCCTCTCCACCATGACAATGACGACAATGAAGAGGAGGATGACAATGAAGTTGACCTCAGTGGCCCTCTTGGCCATCCTCACCCCTAAGTTTGTGTCCTACACCCTGCCCCAGTCACACCCAGGCTTCTGGTGAGCCTCCCTCTCCCACCCACCCTGCAGCAGTGGGTTCTGAAACTGTGGTTTGTGGGAGGAGTGCCTACCACAAGCCTTTGTCTAATTACGCACATTGTTCTGGGCTCTGACTGATGTCCAGCCAGATGCTTCCTTTATGCAATTTTATAAACAGTCTTCCCTCCTAAATCAGCCTGCAGCTCCAGCACCACCAACCCACCCTGGTGCCCTGACGGCCAGCGGCTTCAGGAGCTCAGCTGCCTGCGTTCTCACCCTCTCCTTTGCCTGGCATTTGCCTTCCCCTTGGAGTCAGATGTTGCTCGCCCAGCATCTGCTCAATGACGGGCACAGTGCTGGGCATGGCAGGGTGCGAAGGCTCTGTCAGGTGGACAGAATTACACGTAAGACAGCTGCAGCACCTTATGGATAATTTTCCACGAGAGGAGCAGACAAACACCCTGGACATTCCTTAGGGAGATGGATAGATAGTTGGCGTGACCTGGGTCAGTCAAGGGGGGCTTCCTACAGGGGCAAAGGGAAGATGGCGATTAGCGGAAAGGGCTGGAGGTGAGGTGTGAGCTGGGACGGGGCCTGGAGGTAGAAGGAGGTGCACTGACTAATAAGTGAAACTCTGGTGTCTCAAGCCCTACACCTGTGTTCTCTAGCCATTTCCCTGTCCTCACCATCTCAGGACCTGGGAGTCCACATATTCGGAGTGGACTTGGGCATAGAACTCAGCCTACCTTCTTCTAGCTGCTTTCCAGGGTTGCTCAAAGAACACTACTCCCTTCCCAATATGCATGCGCATGCGTGTGTACACACACACACACACACACACACACACACACACACACTAAAAACAACAACAATAGCTTCGTGAGCTACTCTGCCAAATCCCCCAGAACCCCCTTCTCTTTCTCATTCACTCACTCACACCAGTCTATACCTCACAGCCCCATCCCTCCTAGCTTATCCCTCCCATCCCTTACATAACTCTGTTTGGGATTATTTGTGCCCAGAGGTATGAGCTGCATTTCTGCATATTTAAGCTGTCCTTGATTCATTCCTGCCCGTTTCTTAGTTCTGTTTGCCCAGGTGCCCGCCCCACCCACAGGCTGAGGCCCCTGGGAACGTGCCCACATTGGGCTCAGCTTGCCTTACAGCTACCGGCTGCTCCACTCCAGGTCCAAAGGAGAGACACAGGGCCCCACTGGCCCCACTCCGGTGGGCCCCAGGTCATGGTAGACCCCGGGGCTGGATACTTTGGAATCACAAAAATCCTGATGCTTCCCATTGCTCTGCATTCTTTTCTCTCAGTGACCCTTGTAACTTGACCCCCGTATCTTGTCCTGTTTTCCACCCTTTGCCTGCACCCGGGGTTCTGTGGCCCTAGGGTGCAGCTCCAATAATTCAAGGGGGAAGGGCCAGTGGGGGGAAAGACAAAAAGCTAATTAACGGTTTGTTTTCTATTAGCTTCTTACAAATAGAATGCCCTAATGTAATTACTGAAATGGTTGCAAGGGGGCTCTTGTTGCATTGTAAAATAATTATCTGACAAGCATTATTTTATTTTTAAGAGCTCATTACCAAATAGAGTGTGATCTGTTCTCCAGCCTCCTCTCCCACGGTGGAGACAGAGACAAGGTGGTTTGGTAGGACAATGGGGCTGGGAGCCTTCCCACTCGGGGTCAACAGTTGAAATGAGACTTCAGCTCAGCAGTTTCCAGCTGCTTGGAGGAGCTGGCGCCAGATGAGCTGCCGAGGCTTGACAGGCTTGGTAGTGGCCAGGGCCCCTCAGGTCCTGACACATCACAGAGGTATCTGATGCAGATCCCTGATCTCTGGATTGCAGAGAGGACCTTGAACTTCCCCGGAGTTTTGCTCCTGGCGGGCCGGCACTACGGCCTCCATCCCGTCTCCCACGTGCTGAAGGCCCTCTGCACGCTACTTTGCTTAGTTACTATGTTCCTATCGTGTGCCAGGCTGTGCTGCATGATCAACATGTATTTTCTCATAACCCAGAGTATTGTTATCTGATTTACAAGCAGTAAAATTCCATAGCTTAAAAGTTTATGCAAGGCTGTGCGAATTCCAGATGATCATCTAGTTAAAATGAAAGGAATTATGGTTAAAATGAAAGGATCGTGACAACATTTGTTTCGTAACAGATGAGCTGGGAGTATATAAAATGCTCGCCTGGATTGTGGGACGGCCTGGGCACAGGCATGCGATTAGGATTATGGGTTCCGACTCATGTGGGAAGTCCTGGGAGGTATGACTGGCAAAAAAAGTGTAGGAACCACATGGCTTGGGGCTCTTGCAGCTCATGCCGAGGAAATGAGAGGCCATAGAAGGTTTCTGAGCAAGGCGGTGACCCAACCCAAGCTTTCCTCTTGGAGACCCATCTGGCAGCACTGTGGTGCAGGACAGAACAGAGCAGGATGAGTCTGGAGGCAACAAGATTCCTCAATGTACCATTTTCCACAATGGGCTGTAGCCACCTGCAACAGCCTCACTGGGTGCTGGCTACAAATGTGGCGTGCTGATTTCATCCAATATGTTCTGGATTACAGACTCTGAAACACACTTTGAAAAAAAACGCTCTATCAAATCCAGCCCCCACTGCTCAGCTTGGCATTTACAGCTTTCTGTTAACTGTGTACACTAATATTTTTCCTTACAACTATATATTTTTTAAGTTAATTGAGCTATAATTCACATACCATACAAATGATCCATTTAAAGTATACAGTTCACTGTTTTTGATACATTCAGAGTTGGGCAACTATCATTACAATCAATTTTAGGACCTTCCCCCCAAAAGAAACCCTGTACTCCAGATTCTCCCTTTCCCCTTTTGCCTAATGGTAGCTCTAGGCAACCACTATTCTTTCTGTTTCTATAGATTTGCCTATTTGCATATCCTATATAATAAAAGGCTAATATGCAAATCAACCAAACAGAGGAATGACTGGTCGCTATGATGGCACTGACCACCAGGGGCCTGATGCTCAATGCAGGAGCTGTCCCCTTTTGGTCAGTGCACTCCCACAGGGGGAGCACCACTCAGCCTCAAGCTAGGCTCATGGCTGGCTAGTGCAGGAGAAGTGGTGAGAGCCTCTCCCATCTCTGCAGCAGTTGGACATCCTCCGAGGGCTCCTGGACTGTGATAAGGAGCAGGCAGGGCTAAGAAACCTACCTTCCTCTCCCCCCACCCCTATTTTTTCTTTGAATTTTGTGCACTGGGAGTCTAGTTTTATATAAGTGAGATTATACATGTGATCTTTTATGATTGGCTTCTTTCACTTGGCATACTATTTTCAAGATTCATCCATGTTACATAATGTGTCAGTACTTCATTCTTTTTTATGGTTCAATAATATTCAATTGTATGGATATCTAACTTGTTATTTATATATTCATCAATTAAATATATTATGAATAAAATTGAATATATTATGAATAAAATTTTTATTTGGGTTGTTTTTACTTTCTGGCTATTATGAATAAAATTTTTGTGTGGATGTATGTTTTAATTTCTCTTGTTTATATATTTACCTTGAGTTGGGATTGCTGGGTTATATAATAATTCTGTTTAACTTTTTGAGGAACTACAAAGTTTTTCCCAAAAGAACTGCATAATTTTATATTTTCCACATCTTTGTCAACACTTGTCCTTATCTGACTTTCTGATTTTAGCTATATTAGTGTGAAGTGGTATCTCATTGTGTGTGTATGTTTTTAAAAAAGCTTTATTGAAATATCACTTACACACCATAAATTTTACCCATTTATACAATTAAATGTTTTTTTCAAATATTACATTATTTTATTATAGTTTTGATTTGCATTTCCCTGATGAATAATGATGTTGAGCATATTTTATTGTGCATATTAGCCATTTTGTATAACTTCTTCTGAGAAATCTATATTCATATTCTTTTTTCATTTTTAATTGGATCATTTTTATAATTGAATTATAAAAGTCCTTTTTATGTTACATAAATAAGTCCCTTATCAGATATAAAATTTATAAAATGTTTCTTCCAAAAATATGTTTTTATTGATTTCATAGAGAGGAAGAGAGACGGAGAGAAATAGAAACATCAATGATGAGAGAGAATCACTGATTGGCTGCCTCCTGCATGCCCCCTACTGGAGATCAAGCCTGCAACCCAGCCATGTACTGTGACTTCCTGGTTCATGAGTTGATTCTCAACCACATTGTCACACCAGCTGGGCTCTTTCACTTTCTTGATGGTGTCCTTTGAAGCACAAATATTTGTAATTTTGATGAATTCCGACATACCTATTTTTTCTTTGGTTGCTTGTACTTTTGGTATCATATCATAGAAATCATTACCTAAATCCAAGGTCAGCAAGATTTATCCCTATTTTTTCTTCTAAGAGTTTTGTATATTTAGCTTGCACAGTTTTGTCTTTGATTTATGTTGCGTTTATTTTTGTATATGTTATGAGGTATCCTTTTGTAGATATTCAGTTGTCCTAGCACCATTGTGAAAGAGATTACAATTGTATTTTTCATCAGTCCCTCTCAGTGATTCTTATGTGAACTATAGTCCAAGAACCACTGAATTAGAGGATACAGAACTAGGCTAGGCAATGGTGGTCATATCAAGAATTAAGATTAAAAAAGGATGAATGAGAGATATAGAGATGAAGGAAATAGTTAACACAAGGTAATGGAGTGGTTGTAGTGACCCACAAAAATCTAAAGACAGCAATACTATGATTACATCTTTTCTTTGTGTATTCTTTTACAGCTTAAGACATATTTCCATATACCTTGTCTCATTCAGTCATCTTGGTGAGGTAGAGAGGGCATTACCATATCCATATAACAGATGGGGAAAGTGAGGGTCCAAGAAGTGGTTAGTAAGTCATCCAGACAAGACAGGCTCCAAGATTCTGAACATCAGTAACTGTAACACTGATGGAAGTTGGGGAAAATGAGGAAGAGTTGCTTGAACTGTTTCGACAGGTTGGATTTGGGCTGCCAGCAGAACATGCTTAGCAGACATCAGAAAATGCAGAGGTAGAGTCAGCTCGAGAGATTTGGGTTGAAGATATGGTTTGAGGAGTCACTGTTGAAGGGCATCATTGGAGTCATCAGGGTAAACGTGGCCAGAAAAATATTGCAGAGAGAAAAGAGAAGCAGAGACTCATGGGAAGTGGCCCATGTTTAGAGGCCAGGAAAAAATCATCAGAGGATGGCACCAGGAGGGATCAAAGGAGTGAATGGAAAAGAGGTGGAAGACTTTTCCTAGCCAGGAGGGTGAAAACTCCCAAAAGGCAGAGGTATGTGAGTGGAGGGGGAAAGGAAGGAATATCACAGATCATTGCTCTGAACAGTTCATACTTTATTGCTTGATGGGACTGTGTTTCTTGAAGGAAACCCTTCTTAAATTGTAAAGCCGATAATCACTCTCTAATATTGTTTCCCTCTCTCTCAAAGAGAATTTTCACATAAAAGTTTTGCCTGAGCCCAGCTGGTATTGCTTAATGGTTGAGCATTGACCTATGAACCAGGAGGTCATGGTTGGATTCCCAGTCAGGGCACATGTCTTGATTGTGGGCTCAGTCCCCAGTAGGGGGCATGCAGAAGGCAGCGATGATTCTCTCTCATCATTGATGTTTCTATCTCTCTCTCCCTCTCCCTTCCTCTCTGAAATCAATAAAACGTGTTTTTTTTTTAAAGAAGTTTTGCTTGTGGAAGGGAGGACAATGTGCTTCTGAAATGCTTACTCTCCCAAAGGCAGAGCAGTCAGGCCAGGTTTCTTCAGTCTGAATATAGATTAAACAGGCAATCCTGTGAGTTTTGAGCTTACATTCGAAGTCAGGGAAATGACTGGTATAGGGTCACAAACCCTACCCTCTCCATGACCTCCAAGGCTCCTTATGGCCCTGTGTTACTAAGAGCGAGAAGCACTTGCCTTATGCTTAGCTTTTATGCATTAGTTGCTGGAGAAATTGATCTTTGAGGTTCTCTGAATCCATATAGCCAAGTGATACTCAGGAGAGAGGAGGGGCTTTGGGAGGCGAGAAGATGAGAGATGCTGTAACATTGAAATGTCACAATGATCAAGCATCTGGATACTCTCTGGTACCACATCTTAGCCCTTATGCGTTTAGTTTGTATTAGGGTAGAGGCTGGGAGGCTAAATGCCTGGCTTTGTGATAATTTAATTCTATTGAACAGGGCTCTCTGAGCATCTGGTATATGCAAGCTGAGCAAAGTGGGGGATAGAGTGATATTGAAAAGGCGAAAGATTTCTACGATCTGAAGAGAAACCAGAGTATAGAGTGATATTGAAGATAATTTGGTCTTGAGGAGCTCACAATTGCCATACTAACAGACAAGAGATGCAGTTTCTTGCACATACTTGCATCCAGAATTGAATTAGAATACACAATACAGTGGTCTCAAAGAGAATACTAGGTAACTACCTCAATGACAAATATGTTGGCTATGGTGATGTACAAAGATTGTAAATAAAATACAGCAATTGGACAAGGCAGAGACCACACCAGAGACAGCTGTGCAAGACTGTCAACCAGAATCAGAGTGACTGTAGGCAAATAAGGGTTTACCTGTTTGGCATTCCATAAATTTTCTTCCTGTAAACTTAGGTTCATAATAGGTTCATAATATAAAATGAGCCTTAGCCAGTTTGGCTCAATGGGTAGAGGTGTGGCCTGCGGACTTAAGGGTCCTAGGTTGATACCAGCCAAGGGCATCTGTCTGGGTTGCAGGCTCCATCACTGGCCCCGGGTTGGGACTTGTGTGAGAAGCAACCAATCAATGTGTTTCCCACACATTGATGTTTCTCTCTCTTTGTCTCTCCCCCTCCCCACCTTCCACTCTCTCTAAAAATCAATGGAAAAAATATCCTCAGGTGAAAATTAACAACCACAAAAAATAAGTGGTCTAGAAAGCAGGTGCTATAGAACTGTGGAGGATAGAGTAGTAATGGAAGAATGAGACTGCAGCTGGTGGATGTTGAGGATAGTTAAAAGTCACCCAGACCAAAGAGGGTGAGAACATCCCAAAGAGAGAATAGATGATAACAAGGCACAGTGAGGAATTCAGTTTAGCTTGGAAAATTAGATGTGGATCCTGATGTAAAGGCTTACATGCCAATCTAAGGTATCTGGATTCTCTGTTACAGGTTGAGGAGTGTTCCTGGGCAGCAATTCTCAAAGTAATCAAGACAGTGGGGTATTGAGAATGAACAAATTGATTGAACAGGATCTACATAAGCAACTGATCTTTGAGAAATGGACAAAGGCAATATAATAAAGCAAAGATAGTTTTTTCAATAAATGGTATTAGAACAACTGAACATCCACATGAAAAAAAAAATCAATATAGAAATAGACTTCACATCTTTCACAGTTATCTCAAAATGTGTAATAAATCTAAATGTAAAATGCAAAACTGTAAAATTAGAAGATAATACAGGAGAAAATCTAGATGACTTTAGGTTTGGCAATGATTTTCTAGATATACCACCAAAGGTACAATCTATGAAAGAAATAATTGATAAGCTTTACTTCATTAAAATTAAAAACTTCTTAAAAAGAAATGATAATAATGTGTTATGCTAGAGGTGCTAGCTACAGTTTATGGTGAAAATCATATTGCAATGTGTGAATGTATCAAATCAACACCTTGAACACCTTAAACTTACAGAATGTTATATGTCAATTATATATAAACTAGAGGCCCAGTGCATGAAATTCATGCCCTGGGGGTCAGGGGGTGTGCCTCAGCCCAGCCTGCACCCCCTCCAATCTGGGACCCATCGGGCATCTCTCTCACAATCCAGGACTGCTGGCTTCCAACCGCTCACCTACCTGCCTGCCAGATTGCCCCTAACTGCTTCTGCCTGCCAGCCCGATCACTTCCTAATCACTCCCTGCCAGCCTGATTGATGCCTAACTGCTCCCCTGCTGGCCCGATCATCCCCAAATGCCCTCCCCTGCTGGCCTGATTGCCCCCAACTGCCCTCCCCTGCCAGCCATCTTGTGACCACATGGGAGCGGCTATCTTGTGCGAGGGCATGATGGTCAATTTACATATAACCTCTTTATTATATAGTTTTTTGTTTTTTGTTTTTTTATAAAAAGCAAAAACTTCTGCTCTGTTAAAGACAATGTCAAGAAAATGAGAATACAAGTCACAGACCAGGAGAAAATCTTTTCAAAAAACACATCAAAAGTACTGTTATCCAACATATATAAATAACTTAAAATGCAACAATAAGAAAAGGAATGACCTGATTTTAAAATAGGCAAAAAACCTAAACAGACACCTCAACAAGAATATATATACATATATCAAGTAAACATATTAAAATTGTTCAATGTCACATGTCACTAGGGAATTGGAAATTGAAATAATGAAATATCACTACACATCTATTGGAATGGTTAAAATCCAGAACCCTGATGACAGCAAATACTGGCAAAGATGTGGAGGAAAAGGAACTCTCATCATTGTTGGCGAGAATGTAAAATGGTACAGCTGCTTCGGAAGAGAGTTTGGTGATTTCTTACAAAACTAAACATACTCTTACCAGACGATGCAGCAGTTGTGTTCCTTGGTATTTACCCAAATAAAATGAAAACTTATGTCTACACAAGAATCTACGCAGTGGTATATATAGTAGCTTTATTCATACTTGTCAAAACTTGGAAATAACCAAGATGTCCTTCAGTAAGTGAATGGATTAACTGGTATATACAGACAATGAGGTAATGCTAAAAAGAGCTATCAAGCCACCAAAAGTCATGAAGGAAATTTAAATGGATATTACTAAGTGAAATAAAGCAATCTGAAAAGATTACATACTATATGGTTCCAACTCTATGGCATTCTGGAAAAGGCAAAACTATGAAGACAGTGAAGAGATCAGTGGCTGCCAGGGTGTGGGATGAACAGGTAGAGCAAAGAAGATATTTAAGGCGGTGAAACTACTCTGTATGATACTGTAATGGCAGACACATGTCATCATACATTTGTCAAAACACATGGAATGTAAATATACAAGACCAAGAATGAACCTTGACATAAACTATAGACTTTGGGTGATAATGGAGTGTCAATGTAGGTACATCAACTGTAACAAATGTACTAGTGTGGGGAGGCATGTTGATAGTGGGGAGGCTATGCATTTGTGGACAGAGGTATATGGGAAATATCTATACTTTCTGCTCAATTTTGCTGTGAATCTAAAATTGTTGCTTGTCTTGTTTTTGATTCTTATAAGTGTATTTCTAGTAGCACATGATCTCACTCATCTAGGGGAAATGATGAGCAGCATAGACTGATGAACAAGAACAGACCCAGAGACAAGGAGGTATGGATCAAACTGTTGGACCTCAGAGGGAGGGTAGGGGAGAGTGAGGATAAAGGGGAGAGATCAACCAAAGGACTTGTGTGCATACATATGAGTCTAACCAGTGGTCAAGGACAACGGGGAGGGGGGGGGCATGCTTGGGAAGGGGTGTGGGATGGGAATGGGGGGATGAGGACAAATATGTGATACCTTAATCAATAAAGGAATTTAAACAAAAATAAAATAAAAGTTACCTAAAAATAAACTTTATTAAGTAAAAGGAAATGGCAATTATGAAGCAGTACTGTGCCACATGATCTCTTATTAAAATGTGCCTTGTGTTCTCCTTCTGTAAGGCTTCCTTGGGTCTCCTAGGCATGTCCGTGGTAGACAGCCCTGACCTAGAAGGACAGAGCGTGATGTACACCAGGCAGAAGTGAGCTACCAGGACTCGCCAAGAAACCTTGGTCCGTGTCCTACTCAGACACTAATTAGGCTTCAGATAGGTCTCCGGCTCTTCCCCCCAGAGTGTAGATGGACTATCCCCTCAGCAAGAACCCTGCTAGCTCTCATACCCCATGCCTGTGCTAAAGAACTTGGAAGCTCTGGAGCCTTGATACCTTAATTTGAGAAAAGGCCCTTGGAGATGCACCTTGAATGGCTCATGGCCCAGCCAATTCCAAACAAGTGCTCTACCCAAATAAGTGGATCCCAGGCTCCTGTGACCAGGTGGCTCAGTGCTTAGCAGCAGCCCTGTTGACCATTCCCTCTGGTGCTGATTGCTGACGGGGCTAGCTGCAAAGACGGGCTCCTAAAGCTCCAGTGAGAATGTACTGTGCCAAGGACTCTCAACTTCAAGGTGGCAAAAGGAAGCAGAGAAAAGAAGATAGTGAGCAAAAGGGAAGATAGAACAAAGTCCAGCCCTGCCCAGGATCACTGGGATGGATGAGGGAGGCCTCGCACCCCTTCCACTGCCATATCCCATAACCTTGCGGACAGGCACTGGAGATCTTTGAGGGGCCAAGATCTAGGATGGAGAAAGGGGCCTGGATGTCTGGGCTTAAGGGTCTCTGGTGAATTCCCATCTTTTCTGATCAGAAATGAACTCTCTTTAATAAAAGATCCTGGTGCTAAATTAATTAGTTTTTGACAGGAATAAGTCTTTTTGGTTTTCGAGGCAATATCAAAAGCACAGAATTTCTGGTAAGTGAGAAAGGGAGAAAAATCCAGAGTATTTTCCCCCAAAGATGATGAATTATGCCTTCCTTGTTGTGTCCTACAGACGGAATTACTCAACCGGCTTGTTCTGTTTTAATTAACCCAGCTAATAACTTCCCTGCTGGATTTCCTTGTTCATGACTTCTTGGTTTCACATAATAACGTGTTTGTTTCTTCCTTTGTGTTCTAATGAAACGATAATAACCTTCCCTGGCATTCATTTCATCCTTAATATCCGGAGATTTCATTAATATAAACCCTCTTTCCATCTGCTCTTGCTCCTTTTTTAAAGGAAATATTTCTGTGTTCTTTTTACTTTTCTTTTTTGGGGAGGCTCATCAAATCTGTTTTTTCCTCCAGAAAGAATCCTTCTGTAAGGCTTCCTTGGGCCGGAAGGGCTTGGCACAGGTTCTATCAGCCACCTCCCTTTCCAAGGCCTCACGGATGTCTCTGTTGCTGCTTCTGGGACAAAGATCATTGCTTATCCCTCCAAGGAAGGTAAGGGCACGAAGTTGCCAATACCTCAAGGTACAGAGTGAAGATGACACGGCTGTGGGACCTCGAGCAGAGGCAGTGACCGCTGCCCCAGGGCCTGTCCAAGTCTCGGGAGAGCAGAATATGTTAGCATAGCCCGAGGTCAAGGAAGATGTGAGACTAACCAAGGTACCGGGGTGAAGGGAGACATAGTCTGTCAGTTCATTATTCACTTCCACTGTCTGGCTGTCTTCTTTATGGTTTTCTTGGTCAGAAGCTACGTCTTGAGTATAACCCAGTGCCAAAATCCCTATGGAATGGAAGGCTGGGTTCAAAATGACGCCTCACTGAAGAATCTACTTGAGTGACCCCTGCACCACACAATTCAGCCCTTTTGTGTATGTGGTCTTTCTCCTGCTGCTGGGTAGGGGGGAAACCACTTCTGCCCTCGAGAGTTTCTACACTGGTGGGAAATGGAGACGATGCTCCCCCAAACACTAGCAATCCCAGGCCCAGAGGGATGGAGTCCACTGGATGTGTCTACCCCGATGGTCTCAGGAAGAAAAACTTTCCTTGTAGCCAAGTGGCTAGGAAAGGCTTCTGCTCTCCTCTGGTGCCTGTTTATTTTGATTTCCATTACCTTCTAGGCTAGAAGGCTCTCCAGGGCTCCTACTCTGTAGCTAATTTGCCCCCCTGCCCCCTGGAGTTGGGGGGCTGCTGGGTGTTCAGCAATTCAGGCCCTTGGATCAACTGATTAAGGGGAAATCACAGGCCCTTTAGCCAAACTAAGGTTACGGAAGAACTGAGGCCCTAGCTGGTTTGGCTCAATGGATAGAGCATTGGCCTGTGAACTGAAGGGTCCCCAGTTCGATTTCAGTCAAGGGCACGTGCCCGGGTTGCAGGCTCTGTCTCCAGTAGTGGGTATGCAAGAGTCAGCTGATCAATGATTCTCTCTCATCATTAATGTTTCTATCTTTCTCTCCCTCTCCCTTCCTCTCTGAAATCAATAAAAAAAAGTATTAAAAAAATAGTAAGTATATAACACTTTAAAAAAAAAAAAAAGAAGAAAAAAAGAGAAAAAACTGTGCCCACAGCAAGGCTCCTGGGGTTGTTAGAGGACCTCTGCAGGAACTGAGAGCTTAAGGGAAGGTAACAGGGCACAAGCACGGCCCATCTCCCCTCAGCTGCCTGGCCAGCGCAGCCTGACAGGCCTTCCCACTCTGCCTAGCGCACAGGATCGCCCAAGCAGCCACCCACAGGTGCAGGGAGGCTGCTCCCGCCACCTGCAGGGCCCATTCTGCTTGCCCAGGACACCTTTACCCTGTTTCCTGCCACCTCATATGCACCCTTGCCACGTGCACCCAGCAGGAGCAGCGAATGTGGCGGCCACAGCAGCCTCAGTCATCTTACTGCCCCTTACGTAGTGGAAGGATGTGGGGAGAGCAGGGGACTTCCTCCGACAGAAAAAGAGCAGAACCTTTACCACCATGACAGATACACTTCCTCAGGAAATAACAAGCCACATCACCGGCTCTGGCCGCTCTGCCAGGTTAGTACACACGGAGAGGAAACCACCTACCGGTGCTGTTCTGCTTCCTCACTCATTCATTAGGCTAGACTCCAGGTGCAGACAGGCCCGCCTCAACCCAAAAGAGATATGTGAATGCTCAGCAAACCCCTCCAGAGAGGGAACCCCTGCTTCTTCTCCTCTGAAAGGTCTGGTCTCACAACTTACAACTCTCCCCTTCCAAAGGGGATGCAATGAGCCCATCATGAGGTATACCACCTGAGCTCACTTTCTAAGCACATCCCATCTAGACTTACCAAGCAGTTGGACACAGCACCCTCTGTGACTATAGAAGGAAGAAACCCCGCTTGGTTCTTGAGGGGATGGAGCTCGAGGCCTGGTGCCAGCCACCCACTACCAGGACTTCACTGCTGGGATGTTCCTCCTGCAGCCTAGCCTTAGTTTCTTCTACAGAGTCAACATTCTCATACAGTCCTGTTCTTAGAGACCAAGAAGAACACAATAAGAGGATGTGGTACCTGGCAAGGGTCACAGCTGCCAGTCCAGGAGACCATACTGGGGGAGCGTGCTCATGGAAGTAGCATTCTCTCCTCCCCCCACTCCCTGCTGTGGTTGTTCTTGGCTCACTCTGGGCCCAGATGCCTCACCCCTGCCCTATTGCCCCATCCTATTTGGAACCTCTACTGCAGTGAGTTCCAAGAAGCTACTCTACCCTCCCTCCTCTCACCCTGGCTTTCAACCCCATCCTATACCTGAAGCCTCCAGTTCCCTCAAAGCACATATCAGAGAGGAAACTGAAGATTAAAAAAAAAAAAAAAAATCGGGCAAAGGGAACAGGACAAGTTTTGAAAATCCTCTCTGGCACCACTTTCCTCTTATCTGATGTCCAGAGATAAAGCATGCCTACATTTACTTAGCTGGCCTCGGATGGGATGGCACCGGCTCCCAGATTTGTCTACTCTTTCTCTGGGAGGCCAAGATGCAGACTTTACAGCGATGGGGGCTATGTCTCTACTCTGCCTCTTGCCCTAGGAAAGTCTCTTTGTCTTAGAAAACAGAACCATCTCAGTCCTCACACTATCATCACCCCACAGTAGGCCCTGCAGTCCTTCAGCACTAGCAAAAGGCAAGAGACAAAAAGGAGCTTCCTCATCATCAGTCAGCCCCCCATGGCCAACACTCACGTGACAGGTGAGGCAGGTGAGACAAAGCAGGAAAGGCAACAAGATGAGCATTAGTTCCCTGGGCCCAGAAAACCATTACTGAGGTAAGCTATGGAACTTGCTCACAGCTACAAAGTCTGTTTCTCTCCCTCTTTCGCTGACAGACTTTTTCTTTTTCCTCTCCCTCTAAGTGATTCTCAGGACTTTGTCTTGTGCTCATCAATCCATCATTTATTTCTCCCTTCCATAAACACGAGTCCTGCTCTGGGCCAGGTACCTGGTTTGGCACTGGCCACTGATTTCTCACTCCCCACTCAAGGACTTCCACAATCCCTGCAGCAATAACCACCACTTCTGTGTCTCCAATCCAGGCCTTTCCTGGTGATCCACCCTGTGTTCTCAACTCCAGCTGGATACCTGACCCCAGAAGATGAAGCTCAGACACCACAAAAGACACTGAGCATCACCTCCCCGAGCCTGCTCCTTCTGGCTCTTGACTCTGACTTCTATTACCTGCCTCAGCATTTTCTTAGGCACTGGAACTGAAAATCAGAAGTTGTCTCTGGCTGACAGGTTGGGTATCATGTCCAGTCACCATCCACTAGCTAATTATGCCAACACAATGTTCCTCTAACACATCTGTCCTTTCCTCTCTACTCATTCTCATCACTACCACCACCATCCAGCCTTCCAGAGCCTCCCAATGGCCCCCTTTCATCCTGGCTCTCTCTCTAGTCTACTCCCCACACAAAGCTGCTGGTTTAGTCTTTCCAAAAATAGCTTTTATCTTGTCACTCCTCTGCTCAAAAGCCTTTTTGAGTTTTCAATCAGCTCTCAAATAGTGCCCAAATCCTGTGGCTTGACACTCAAGGCATCTATCCATATTGTGTCTTTTCTAATTGTTCTGATCACATGGTTCCCAAACACATCCTATTCTTCCCAAATAAATATTGTTTATTCTGGCCCTGAGTTTTTTTTTTTTTATGCCATCTCTGTTATTTCTAGGCCTACCTTAAAGGACAGGTTCCTTCAACGAAACCTTCCTTAATCACATCATCCTTCTACTACAATGGTTCATGTGGCCTCATTGGCCTGACTAGACCATAATCTTTAAATTATAGGGCCCTTTTCTTCTTCCTCACCTCCTAGCACCTAACACAGTGTGTGTTCATAGTGCTTGTCAAATGGCAAGAGATTAAATAAGAGCGAGTGTAGGCTGTGAGTTCTTCAGAAGGAAGGTGTGAAGAATGACCACAGTTGTACAGAATTCTCTGCCAATCAGAGAAGCCTTCCTTCCACTTAAATAACAAGGAAATGGTACTTCCTAAGAGGCTACTTGTAGGTTTTCCTCTAAATGTTTTTTAAAAAGATTTTGAGAGGGAGAGAGAGAGGGGGGAGGGGGAGGGGGAGAGGGAGAAGGAGAGATAAACATCGATCAGCTGCCTCTGTTATTCTCCCCACTGGGATCAAGCCTACAAACCAGGCATAAGTCCTGACCAGGAACTGAAACAGCGACCTTTTGGTGCACAGAATGATGCCCAACCAACTAAGCCACACCAGCCAGGGCTTCTCTAAATGTTTTAAACCACAGAATTGCTTCTCTGCTTTGTCAAAAGATTGGATACCATAACTTCTTAAGACCCTACCAAAACTCAGATTCTTTTCTCCAGTGGGGGATGGCATCTCACAGGCTCCTTACACATCAACCCTCCGATCAGCTGTGGGTCACTGTGTCAGTGAGAAGAGTCACCTCCATGTTCTAGTCAATTCCAACTCTATTTCAGGGACAAAGGAGGAAAATCATTACCTGGGACATTCACTGCTCATTTGTTTGGATACATGATGGCACTTCTTAACCCAAGACACCCCCTTCAGCTTCAAAGAGGGCTTCTGTACTGACATATTAGCATGAAGGACAAACCAGGATTAAAACATTTTTCCCACAGACCCTCCCACTTCCTTACTCTGAGTCAGGATTTGCTTTACCCCCTTTTAGTTCTAAGCAAAAAAACAAAAACAAAACAAAACAAACAAACAAACAAAAACCCCAGCCTAACTCACAACTGGCCTCTTTCTTCTACAAATTTGCTGCTTTGTGACTTCCCTGGAGGGAGGGAGGTAAGTAAATGGGTTTTAAAAAGAGGTTTTCTCTTCCAGTGTACTGATACTGGAGTAAACCAGAAACCTTGACGAAGGAATGAAGAGGTGATCACGTCTAAAAGGCACTAAAGACAAGATGTTTCCTAAAGAACCCCTGCAAAGAGATGGTGTATGCTTTATGTCTTAGCCACTGGAGGGTTTACTTAGAAAATGATTCAACAAAGAAACCAAACAAACTCCTCCAGGTTTCAGAGACAGGAAAGGAGTAGATTTCAATTGTTGAGATGGGTTCCCTTTGGTTTATGTTCCTTACAGAACACACTTTTGCTCCTAATGATTAAGTGCATGACCTACCATTTGCTGCTGGCCTGCTCAGGGCCCTACTTGGCTAAAATGGCCGGGGAAAACCCATGAGGGGACAACAAAGACCCTGGGGGTTTCAGGGGTGGATCTTGATGGAAAGGGTAGCCTGGGCAAAAGCAGACAGGTCGAAGATGTTTGCAGAGATTGTTGGGCCATCGGACAGCAACCAAAGAACCGATTTATCAGCGTTTGTTCTATATGGTGACAGGCGCAAGAGGTTACAAGTCTAGCCAGAGTAAAAAGCCAAAGGCACATGGGATTTGAATCATATGGACTGAAGTTTGAATTGCTAGCCTAGTCATTCATTCTCATTAGCTGGTAAATTTGGATTCTTCATCTAACCTTGCTGATCCTCAGTCTTCTCATATGTAAAACAAGGAAAATGATACCAGCCTTACAAGGCTGTTGAGAAGATGAGATGAAATAATACCCTGTTTCCCCGAAAATAAGACAGTGTCTTATATTAATTTTTTCTCCCTAAGTTGCGCTAGGTCTTATTTTCAGGGGATGTCTTATCTTTCCATGCACTAGGTCTTATTTTCGGGGAAACACGGTAGTATAAAGTGCCCAAGATCAGATCTATCACACAGAAGGAACTCAATTTGTTGATATTCTAGATGGGAAAAATAATCCAAATCTTGAAAATGTTTATAAGTTAGTTAGGTACACAAATTATATGAACATTAGCAAACAAACAGCATATGATCAACACTAGATTATAGGGTACAACTTTAAACATAACAGTTCAGAGATTAACAAGATCTCTGATGGTCATAGTCATCAGGAAAGTCAATCTGGAGAAGAGGGGATGAGAGTAGGTCCTTGAGAGTATGAAGGGGAGAAGTAGAGAAGATGCCCTCCCCCTATTTCCAGGCCACAGAGGAAATGCTGGGGCCAAGTTTAAAGAGGGAAGTATAGCTCAAGGGCCAAGTATAGCCAAGTCAATTTTAAAGAACACGAAGAGGGAGACAAGGCTTGTAGGCCTTGCGCTAGGTGCTGGGAGTACAATGATGAACAATGAGTCTAGTGGGTGAAACAAGTCATGTAATAGGAGTATAATGTCTTTCATTCATTGCTGGTAGAATATGAATTTATATAATCTATATGGAAGGACATTTGGTAATAGCTATCAAAATTTTTAATGCACATATCCTTTGATCAAGCAATTTTCACTTATAAAAATTAATGATGTTCATTGATAATTTCATAGCAAAAGATTAGAAATAACTAGCTACTAAAACACACCCCCATAATCTTAGTTAACATTCATTCACTGAACAATAATAGAACATATTTATTTCAAGTGCCCACAGAATATTTACCAAACTAAACTATATTCTGGGCCATAATACAAATCTCAATAACTTGTAAAAGATTCAAATGATACAAAGTACATTCTCTAATCATAATAAGTTAAGTTGGAATTTAATAACAGAAAGATATATGAAAAATCCTCAAATACTTATAAATTAAACAATGAATTTCAAAATAATCCATAGTCAAAAGAAACGTACAAGGCAAATGGAAAATTTTCTTGAAAGGAAGAAACTATCAAAATCTACTCAGGTGTGAGATAACCTAAATAGCCCTATATCAATTAAATCAATAAAATTTTGTAATTAGAATCTTTCCCACAGACAAAATTCCAGGTCCAGATGGTGTCATGGAAAATTCCAGCAAACATTTCAGAAAGAAATAATACCAATTCTACACAAACTGCAAAAAGAAGACAAGGGAACACTTCCCAACTCATTCTATAAGGATGGCATTGTATTGATATCAAAATCAATAAAAAACATTAAGGAAAAGAAAACTACAGACTGCCCTAGCCAGTTTGGCTCAGTGGATAGAACATCAGCCTGTAGAATCTCCGGTTTGATTCCAGCCAAGGGCACATACCTTGGTTGCAGGCTCCTCCCTAGACTGGGCCCTGGTCAGGGCTTGTGCAGGAGGCAACCAATTGATGTGTTTCTCTCACATCAATGCTTCTCTCTCTTTCCCTTTCTCTCCCACTCTCCCTAAAAATTGATGGGAAAAAATCCTTGGGTAAGGATTAATAAAGGGCATCTACAAAAAAAATCCTACAGCTAACATCATACCTAATGGTGAAAGATTAAATGCGTTTATCCTTAAGGATAGGAACAAACGGCCAGTGTTGCTCAGTGGTTGGGTGTCAACCTGTGAATCAGGAGGTCATAGTTCGATTTCTGGTCAGGGCACATGCCTGAGTTGTGGGCTCAATCCCTAGTGTGGGGCGTACAGGAGGCAGCTGATCAATGACTCTCTTTTCATTGAGTCATGAAAAGAAAGATGTTTCTCTCTCTCCCCCTTCCTCTCTATAAATCAATAAAAATATTTTTAAAAAAGAAAAAAAGGGAGGAATAAAATTAAGAATAAAGCAAGGATGTCAGTTTTTATCACTTCTATTCAACATTGAACTGGAGGTCCTTGCCAGTACAAAAAGGCAGGAGGAAAAGAATATACAGATTGGAAGAGTGTAACTGTCTTTATTCACAGATAATATTGTATATGCAGGATATCCTAAGAATCTATAAAAAGCTACCAAAACTAATAAGTGAACTTAGTAAGCCTGTAGGATACATCACTGTTATACAAAAACCAATTGTATTTCTATACTTATTCTATCAATAATTACCCAGGGTACAAGTAAACTATTTTGGGTAATGGGAATGTTCTCTAACATGATTGAAATTTAAACAATATCTTTGACAAATGGAGAGATTTTAGTGTAGTCTGAATATTAGATAATATTGTGTATTTATTTATTAATTAAATTATTATCTGTGTACATTTTTTAAACATTGCCCCCCCCCATACATACCCTCTCTCCCCAGAGTTTTGTGTCCATTGGTTGTACTTATATGCATGTATACAAGTCCTTCGGTTGGTCTATTATCTCCCCCAGATCTCCCTACCCTACCTGCTGTAATTTGACAGTCTGCTTGTTGCTTTACTGTCTCTATATCTATCTTTTGATTCATCAGTTTATGATGTTCTTTGTTATCCATAAATGAGTGAGGTCATGTGGTGTTTCTCTTTCAATATTGTGTATTTAGGTGAAAGTTCTTGGGAATGATAATGATATGATCATGTAAGAGAAGATCCTTGCAATAGGACTGAAGAATTTAGGGGTAAAATATCATGGTGCCCACAAATTACTTTCAAATGGTTTAACAAAGTGTGAGTGTGTGTGCGTGTGCATGTGCGTGTGCGTGTGCGTGCGTGTGTGTGTGTGTGTGTGTGTGTGTTTAGAGAGAGATATAAAACAAATGTGGCTAAGTGTCATCAATAGGTGACTCTAGGTGAAGGGAACATGCATATTCTTTAAATTTTTCTGGTTTTCAAATTTGAAATAATTAAAAATAAAAAGTTGGAGAAAAATACCTCAAGAGAAACTTAATATGGGCAGTAAAAAGGAAGGATCTATTAACTTTTTTTTTAAAAAAATTAAAAAATATTTCAATGACTTTTTACAGATAGGAAGAGAGATCAATGAGAGAGAATCATCGATCAGCTGCCTCCCACACACCCCTCCCCCCCGACTGGGGATGTGTCCGCAACCAAGGTACATGCCCCCAACCGGAATCGAACCTGGGACCTTTCAGTCCGCAGGCCAATGCTCTATCTGAAATAAGCCGATTTCAGCCTATTAACTTTTGATCAACTTATTTTTAACAAAGGTCCTAAGGTAATTCAAAGAATTCTTGGGGGAAAAAGATAATCTTTTCAACAAATGGTCCTAGAACAATGGATAACCATACTAAAAAAAAAAAAAAAAAAAAAAAAAAAGAGGAAAAAAGACCCTTGACCCTTGCCTCACACCATATACAAAAATAATTTAAAGTAGACCATAGATCTAAATGTAAGAGCTAAAACTAAAAACTTTCTCAGAAGTAAACATAGGAAAAGTTCTCAGTAACCTTGGGTTTGGCAAGAATTTCTTAAACAGAACTCAAAAATATGAAATATAAATAAAAAATATTAATTGTACTTCCAAATTAAAAACTTCTGCTCTTCTAACAGTGCCATGAAAATGAAAAGGCAAGCCACAGATTGGAAAAAATGTGTAAAGCATATCAGACAAAGGAATTATGTCTAGAATATATAAAGAACTTTTAAAATTAAGTCATATAAAGACAAACAACTCAATAAAAAAAATGGACAAAAGATTTAAACAGACACTTCACCAAAAAAGATAGACCAATGGCAAATAAGCACATGAAAAGATGTTTAACATCATTAGTTATCAGGAAAATGCAAATTAAAACCACAATGGGATACCACTATATGTCTCCTAAAAGAGCCAAAATTAGAAAGAATGGTAGAGAAAAAGGTTAAGGAGGATGTGAAACAACTGGAACTTTAATGAACTACAGCTGGAAAGTATAAAATGATACAACTTGGTGATTTCTTAAAGTATTAAACATGTACCTCCATATCACCCTGCCATGCCCCTCGTAGGTATTTGTCCAAGAAAATTAAAAACATGTCCTCACAAAGATTTGTATTCACAAATGTTCACAGCAGTTTTAATTGCCCCAAACTGGAAACAATAAAACTGCTCATTAACGGGTGGATGGGTAAACACCTGCGGTATACAATGGAATATTACTTAGCAATAAAGCAGAAGAAACATAAAACATGCAACAACATGGATAAATCTCTGAAACATTATGCTTAGTAAAAGAAATCAGACACAAAAGAATACCCACATTGTGATTTCATGTGAATGAAATTCTAGAAAGACAAATTTAATTCGCAGTGACAGAGAGCAAGTCAGTGATGGCATGGGGCAGGAGGAAACGTTTTGGGGTGATGGAAATGTTCTATGACATGATAGTGGTAGTGTTCTATAGGTCTGTATATATTTGTCAAAACTCAAAATGTACCCTTAACATTAATGCAATTTATTTTATGTAAATTCTATCTCAAAAAGAAGATAAGGCAGCTCTGTTTGGTATACATGGAACAAACTTCAAAGTTTATAGTAGGTGAAAAAACACACACAGTAGGTGCAGAATTGTGTATATAGTCTGCTCTCATTTGTGGGGACAAAGAAAAACATATATGTATGGCCCATGTGGTCAGAGAATATCTCTAGAAGATACTCAAGAAAATGTAAAAGCGGTAAACCTCCGGGAAGAAGAATTCAGTGTCCGGAGTCTGCAATGGGCAGACTTTATTTTCTATCATGTGTTCTTGGACTTTCTGCCATGTGCATTTGCTTAAAATTAAACATTACTGACATACAAGGTACAGGATGCTGTGGAAGTTCATAGGAGGAATATCTATCTTACACTGCTGGGGAGTGTGAGTACATTTATCTTAAAAAAGTTGTATCTAAGCTAAAGCCCTGAAGGACAGTAAGGAGTCAGCCAATGGAAGTAGGGAAGATGATAAAGAGCATTATAGGCAGAGGGCATAGCACGTGCAGAGAAAATAAAAAAGTGACATTAGGTAACCGCAGGTTAGTTCTGCTATAGCTGGACCATTAAAGACAAAGATGAGGCTGGGGAGATGTGTGGGGGCTAGGTTTTCATCCTGTAAGCTAGAGGTCAACACATTTTTCAATGAAGTGCCAGAGAGAAGCATTTCAGACTTTGTGAGCCAAGAGGCAAAATCAAGGCTATATTGCAGATCCTTACACGAGAAGAGGAAAAAAAAATTAATTTCCATAATTTTCATTGAGGAAATTAAAAATACAATAATTGACTAGAATACTTTGTAATATAGTTCTACTAATGAGAAGGAAATACTTTTTGTGTGTGTGGAAGGTGGAATAACATTTCACTTAATTGGGATGCAAAGTTAGTGTTCCCTATCATCAAAATTGATTGCAAATGTTCATCTGTTAATACTGATCTTAGTGAGATGTTATGTATTTCATCTTTGAAAATGTCTTTTCACACTGATAAGTACTGCCAAGTATTGGTATCAATCCATGAGCATATGATTTTAATTTAGTATATTCATCACTTATAAGGTATTTTTAGAATTCCACTAGATTCTTCTCTTGATATTTGCCTTTTAGCCTGTCATTACATTGAAGATTAATCACTTCCAATTGAAGGTTAGGTAGAAGTTCCTCAATAGCACAGTTAAATGAATTTTGAAATATGGAAATTTCATTTGCGCTTGTATCAGTGTTGGACTATAGTTTGAGTTAGAAAACACTTCAGTCCAAATTTCTTATTTCCACTTCTGACAGCCTGGGAAGTACAGAGGCAGCTTGACATTACTTATGATTTCAACATTAGTTGTAGTTGAGATTATTTTACCACAATACAAGTTTCACAAATATGCATGATTTTGCCTTGTAATTTTAGGTTTAATTAATTAAAAAATATATCAATTCTATAGAAAAAGCTAAATTCCAAAGTCATTTAGGTTTGATAATAGTGGTGGAGGACAGTTTTTCTCATTTAGTTCTGAGCTCAAAAAATCACAATAAAAATGTATAGATCCAAAGACAGAGAAGCATGGGTCAGACTGTCAATCCTCAGAGGGAAGGTAGGGGAGGGTGGAGGTAAGGGGGAGAGATCAACCAAAGGATTTATATGCATGCAGATAAGCATAACCAATGGGCAAGACACCAGGGGGGTGAGGGCATGAGTGGCAGTTGGTTGAGGGGCAATGGGCGATAAGGACACATATGTAATACCTTAATCAATAAAGAAAAAAATTACTGCTATTAAGCTATCAAAACACAGTATGGTAGAAGAAGTTACTATATTCAGTGGTTTTTTTTTTTTTTGGTTTTTTTTTTTTGTTGTTTTTTTTTTAGAAATTTCTTTATTTATTAAGGTATTACATATGTGTTCTTATCCCCGTCTTGCCCTCACCTCCCCTGGTGTCTGTGTTCATTGGTTAGGCTTATATGCATGCATACAAGTCCTTTGGTTGATCTCTTCCCCCTTACCCACACCCTCCTTTACCTTCCCTCTGCTGTTTGACGGTCTGATCGGTGCTTCTCTGTCTCTGGATCTGTTTTTGTTCATCAGTTTATGTTGTTCATTACATTCCACAAATGAATGAGATCACGTGATAGTTATCTTTCTCTGACTGACTTATTTCGCTTAGCATAATGCTCTTCAGGTCCATCCATGCTGTTGCAAATGGTAGCTCTTATTTCTGACAAAAAATTCACGTAATTGTCAACGGTCAAGTTTCCAAGAAAAAAATATATATACAGGGTGTTCCCCCCAAAATGCATACACACTTTAGCAGCTGATTTCTATTATATTTTGAAATTGAAATGTATTTAAATAAACATTGCCTTTATAATTATTCAAACAATGTATACATTTTTGGGGACACCCAATATTATGAAGTTTACTGTTGACACGACTGGTTGAATAACACATGACAGAGTAAAATATTTCCTTCAAACTATCTGCCAGTGAATAGTACAATGAATCATTCTGGGCTTTAAACCCCTTTTATATTTTCATGAGTTTTGTGAATCTGTTCAACTAAGCCTTTGTCTGCTCCACACATATTTTTGCCATCATTAGTTATAATAGGTTACAGCAGATTCCACTTCAGGTTGTACTGAATTAGTGTTTTCTCAACTATTCTCACCTGTAATTCTCTATACAGAGACAGACTATCCTTAGAGCTAATTCTCCAGTCACTTCCAACTTGGCATTGATTCCTAGAATAAGCAATAATAACTGGCCAGTATCATTAACATCTGTCAACTCATCAAGAGCCAAGGAAAACCTCTTGAAATCATTTGTCTTGTCTTTTAATTTGTTATTTATGTTGCTTCCAACGTCGTCAGCCCTTTGAACAACTATTCTTGCCGAAAGGCTAATAGTCTTAAGTGAGTTTATTTTCTCTGGACATATTTTTGCTTTGCTACAATCAAACACGGTTTAATTAACTCGCCATTTATAAACAGTTTTCCTTGCTTTGCTAACAAATGAGCCACTCGGAAACTTACTCTGGTTGCAATCTGATTTTCATTTTTTATTTTTGTGAAGAAATTCTGCTGTGATGAGATATTCAATTTTAAAGTTTCTAATTTTTCTAACCATTGCTTGGGAATATTATGATGAACAATTTAGTTTGGCAACGTTGACATATATTGCATTTTTTTTTAAAGCACAGCTACAGTGTCATTGGTAAAAAACAATTCTTTGTAATTTAATTTGACAACAAAATAATCCATAAGCTACTGTGGACTCAAAAGTATGACAGGCAAGCCCTGGCCAGTGTAGCTCAGTTGGTTGGGCATCATCTCACGCACCCAAAAGTTGCCAGTTAGATTCCCAGGCAGGGCACATATTCCAGTTGCAGTTTTGATCCCTGGTAGTGGGAGTGCAGGAGGCAGCCAATCCATATTTCACTCTCTCGTGGATGTTTCTCTCTCTCTCTCCCTTCCTCTCTCTCTCAATCAATTTTTAAATACATTTTTTTAAAAGTATGATATTCAAAGTCCACCTTTTTCTTCTTCTTTTTGTTTTGACATGATAAGTGTTCAGTGGTAATACAAAATAAAATGCGGCAGTACAATGATACACATGTTACTTGAAACACTGTCAAGTTATAAGTGCACCACTGTGAGTTGTAACGTAGCAGTGCAAAGTGATGACAGTGTCATATAGGTCTTTATTGCAACTACTCAACTCTGCTGCTATGGAGCAAAAACACCATAGACAATATGTAAACCAATGGGCATGGCTATGCATTTCTAAAAAACTTTTGAGGCACTAAAATTTGAATTTCATAAAATTTTCACATGTGAAAATATTGTTCTCTGTTTTTTTTTTCAACCATAAAAAATGAATAGGCAAGAAGATTAAATAAAAGGCATACAGATTAAAGAGGAAGAAGTAAAACTATGGCTATTTATAGATGACATGATCTTGTATATAGAAAATCAACCATTAGAACTCATAAACAAAATCAACAAGTTTACAGAATATAAGATATATATCTAGCCATATATACAGGATGTGCCATACTTTAAAAGCTGATAGCTCAATTTTGAAAATAAAATATATTTTAATAAACACTGCCTTTATAATTATTCAAAGTGTGTATATACATTTTTGGGAATTAATATATATATTAATTATAGTTTTATATATATATATATATATATATATATATATATATATAGTATTTCTTTTTTATTTTGTTGCTAATCCTCCCTTGAGGATATTTTTCCATTGATTTTTAGAGTGAGTGAAAGGGAGGAGAGGGAGAGACGCAGAGAGAGACACATTAATGTGAGAGAGACACATCGATTGGTTGTCTCCCACACATGCCCGGACCAGGGCCGGGGATCGTGCCTGCAACAGAGTATGTGACCTTGACTGGAATCGAACCCAGAACCCCTCAGTCCACAGGCCTATGCCCTATCCACTGAACCAAATCGGCTAGGGCTCAATTGTATTTCTAATCAATTGCAATAATTTCATTTATAATAGCATCAAAAAGAATAAAAAAATAATTTCATTTATAATAGCATCAAAAAGAATAAAATCTCTAGGAATAAATTTAACAAATGAAGTGCAGACATTAAACTCCTAAAATTAAAAATACTTTGTTGAAAGAAATTAAAGATCTAAATAAATGCTCATAAATTTATGCTCATAAATCAAAAAATGTAATACTGTTCAGATGGCAATATCTCCCAAATATATGAAGAATGCTTATAGCTCAAAAATGAAAAGATAAACTACTCAATTTAAAATGGGAAAAGGAAAACTCAACATCAACAACAACAAAAGCCAGACAACTTGATTTAAAAAATGGGCAAAGAATATGAATAGACATTTTGCCAAGGAAGATATACAAATGGCCAATAGGCATATGAAAAGATGTTTAACATCATTAGTCATTAAGAAAATGCAAATCAAAATCATGAGACACCACTTCACACCTACTATGATGGCTAGAATACAAAAGACAGGTAATAACATGTGTGGGTGAAGATGTAAAAAAACTGAAACCCTCATGCACTCTCACTGGGAATGTAAAATGGTTTGGTTGCTTTGGAACACAGTCTGGTAGGTCCTCAAAAGGTTAAACACAGAGATAGCATATGACCCAGCAATCCCACTCCCAGGTAGGTATATACTCAAGAATGAAAACACATGTCCATACAAAAATGTATACACAAATGTTCATAGAAGCTTTATTCGTAATAGCTAAAAAGTAGAAACAATCCAAATGTCCATCAACTAATGAATTTTAAAAAAATGTAGTGTGTGTGTGTGTGTGTGTATAATAGGAACAAGTATAGATACATGTTATAACATGAATGAACTTTGAAAACATTATGCTAAGTGAAAGAAGCCAGTCACAAAAGACCACATATTGCATAATTCTATTTATATGGACTGTCCAGAATAGGTAAATCTATAAAGAGAGAAAGCAGCTAGGTGGTTGCCTAGAGAAAGGAGCTAGGTGGGTGATAGAAGGCTAAAGAGTACAAGGGTTTTGCCTGGCTTGAGTGGCTCAGTGGTTGAGTATCGACCTGTGAATCAGAAGGTTTGATCCCAGTCAGGGCACATGCCCAGATTGCAGATTTGATCCCCAGGGCAGGGCGTACAGGAGGCAGCCAATCAATGATTCTATCATCATCATCATCATCTCTCTCTCTCTCTCTCTCTCTCTCTCTCTCTCTCTCCCTTTCTCTATCCATTTCTCTCTGAAATCAATAATATATATACACTGAGTGACCAGATTATTATGACCACCTGACATTTGTAGGCAAATTAGCCTTACACTGCATCGTATGGGATATGGAAGCCGAAAGCCTGTTCCAATACCTTTGTTGCCCACAGTTATCAAGATAAAACATCTCCAATTCGCACAGGAACACAAGGATTGGATAGTCGAGCATCGGAAAAAAGTCATGTGGTCCGATGAATCACGTTTCCAGTTGCATCATGCAGATGGCAGAGTGAGAATTTGGCGGAAAGAGCACGAAAGCATGCACCCCACATGCAAGAGTACAACCCTTCAAGCTGGTGGAGGCGGTGTTATGGTTTGGGGCATGTTTTCCTGGCATGACTTGGGCCCTTTAATTCGTGTGGAACAACGTCTGCATAGCACAACTTACCTAAGTATCATTGCTGATCAAGTTCATCCTATCATGTTGATGGCGTATCCAAATGGAGATGGCTTCTTCCAACAAGACAATGTGCCATGCCACGGTGCTTGTATTGTGCAGGAGTGGTTTCAAGAACATGAGGAAGACTTTACCTTGCTTAGGTGGCCCCCACAATCACCAGATCTCAATCCAATTGAGCATTTGTGGGATGAAGTTAAAAGAGCCATCAGGCAGCTGGTTTCACAACCATCAAATCTCACAGAACTGGACAGTGCTATTCATCAGGCATGGTGTCAGATTTCTCACATCACCTTTCAGCATCTCATGGAGTCAATGCCAAGAGGAATCACTGCAGTATTGAAAGGTGACCCAACAGAGTACTGATGGAGTGGTCATAATAATCTGGCCACTCAGTGTATATATTAGAGGGTTGTGGGGTTTTTTTTTGTGTGTGTGTTTTTTTTTAATGATAAAAATGCTCTAAATTGACTGTAGTGATAGTTGCACAACTCTGTGACTATATTAGAAACTATACAAACTTTAAAAGATGAATTGTATGCTATTTCTATGCTATTTCTTTCTTCTCTGCTTCTGTGTGAACCTTGTCTCAAGTTTGCTGCAACATACCAAAACAGGCAGCAGCTCCTTTCCTGGTGGCAAATGCCCTCCATAGTCAATATTGGACCAGGGTCTACATAATCCCAATGCCCCTGACATCTAGTCACACCCAATTTCAGGGCTCCCACTTATCAACCCTTCTAGCAATGGGAAAGAAGTTCAGCTCTGGACTTCCTAAAAGATCTAACCTAAACAGGCCTTCTTTGTTCCCCAAACAGAGAGACACTTCATAAATCGCTACCATCACTTGGATTATCACGACTACCGTTCCAGCCCACCGTCTCAGCCCCAATCCCAGCCCCTTTCCAACTGCTGTCCCAGCCAACATCCTGGCAAAAGCAGCTTCCATACTGCACCTGCTATGTTGTCTCTAATCCTTTGCATACTAAGGAGTCTGGACTTTATCATGAGTGTTAGGGAAGCTACGGAATGGTTTTAAGCAGTGAAACTATGTCTGCTTATTAAGATTTACTCTGACTGTAGCATGGAGAATAGATGTAAGACTGGAGTAGACCAGTTAGCAGACTTGTTGCAGAAATTCCAGGTGACATAAAGCGGATGAGAGTGAGGATGAAGAGAACTGGTAAAATTGAAGAGATGCTTAGGAACATATAAAACCTGGTTTCAGATTGGACATGGGGGATAAGACAGAGGCTGAAATCAAGATTCCCTCATCAATTACCTATGGACACAGACAATAGAGTGGCAAAAGCCTGAGGCGGAGGGCGGGGGGTGGAGGGGAACTGGGTTGAGGGGAGTTATGGGGGGGAGGGGAAGAGGGAGATCTGTAATACTCTCAACAATAAAGATTAGGGAAGAAAAAAAAAAAAAGATTCCCTCAGCAAAGGCAATTTCAGCAGCCAAGAGTCTCTCATTAACTATCAAGTTCTTTGAGTCTTGATGACCTTGAAGCTCCTAAGACCAGATCTCTCAACTCTCCATCAGTAAGATTCCCCAAAGATTCATAAGGCAGGCATTTCAGTGAGGAGCAAGACTGATAGGATTCATTTGACCACCACAAAAAGGGTCTCCTATTTTTCCTTTACTTATAAGAGAAAAGGTAACTCTTTATTTTGGGTACCAAAGAATCTCTAGGAGGCCCAGTATTTTTTCTACCAAATTTCTATTATTTCCACCTCTTTATCAGTCCTTCAAAGTCCTTCCATCAATCAACTCCACAGATATTTGATGGTCCTGCTAGGTACCAGGTAGGATACACTATGTAAGGGTTAAGGATTCAGAGTTTATTTCACTCTCCCTAGCACATCCTGCTCCTAAGGAAAGACCCAGAACTGATTTTTACTGAAGCACACATGAGTGATGTCTTCCTGTGAATTAAATTTCTTTATTTCAAAAGTAGTTCAGAGATAAACACAAATAAGACATAAAAACTATTAGAACTTCCACCACCTAAAAACAAAACAAACAAACCCCAAAACAATAAAAAACATGTTGGTCCTTTTCTTGCCAGACTTCTATGCTATTTCTTTCTTCTCTGCTTCTATTTTATTTTAACCAGGAAATTTACATTTTACTTAAGAAGAGGATAAAAAAAAAAAAAAAAAAAAATGTCCCCAGTGTGGCTGCTGTTTGGTGCAGAGAGCTTTCTCAGGCCCTCCAAAGTCACAGCTCTCAGGTTTCCACATACGTGGCTGTTTCTAATGGAGGCCCCAGGCCCAGCGGGAGGTCTGGCCATGGCTAGGTATTAATATTTGCCAGCTTCCTGTACAAAAGCTCTGCCCACTTTTGTTTTGGACAACAACCAAAAAAGAAAAGTAACAGATAACCTCAAAACCAGGGCAGGGGCGGGTATTAGGGTCAAGTCTCCCAGAAGGCAGCAGGAATTACTACATTTTTTGCATGGCTCCTGCTTCTGTCTAAATAGCAAATTGCTGCGAGGACTGGCGCATTCGTGACAGAGACAAGTGAAAATTTGTTAAGAGAATGATGTCCCAGACTCTTCCTCGGAGAAACTGATTCAAAGGATTATTTCAAAGGATCGTTAGTAGAAAAAGAATTTAAGGCTCCCCAGGGAAGAGTTTCCTTTGAGCCAGGCTGTTTCAACACTCCCAAGATGTCCCCTAGAAGGTCAGTTGGAGTAAGCCACACACAGAGAGACCAAACTCCCAATGCCAGGGACACAGATGGCCAATGCTGGCCCCGTCCCTGACTGGCTGAACCTTCATGGCTGATCCCAGGGGAGAGCTGGAGAGTTTCCCCATCCTTGGGAGTTGGAATGTAACACTGGAGGTTCCAATACTTCCCTCACACCCAGGGGGAGGACATGCCTTTTGTAGAACATTTAGCTTCTACGTAGAAAATTCTCGATGCTGAGAGAGAGCAAAAGCTCTCGTTTTTGCTGAAACCTTTAGGAAGGTGCTAGTTCCCAAGCTGTATGCTGTGACCTACTCCTGCCTGGGGAACTGAGGAGGTGGTCTTGGACATCCCGGACAGATTACTGGAGCAAACAGTATCTACAGCCAGGAGTGAACGAGAGTTTACATAATCTCACTGCACTGACGTAGTGAGTCACGTCCAGCCTCAGGGCCCCCGCATACCGACCCTTCCGTGGGTGGGGAAAAGTTCAGCTCTGGACTCCCTGAGAAACCCAACTTGAATGGATCCAGCTTGTCCCCTAAACAGAGATCCACTTCACGAATCATTGTTACCATCACTTTTTCACTGCCACCATTCCAGTCACCGCCTTAGCTGCGTCCCAACTACCAGTCCAGTCAATATCCTGACCAACAACATCTCCCATCTATGTTATCTCTAATTCTCACTTCGAACTTGCAAGTTCACTGAAGAGGAAACCGTGGCTCCCAAATGTTGAGTCGTGGCAGACAGAAGTGGCGGAGCTGGACTTCCCATCTAGTCCGGACGATCCCGAGCCTGTGCTGCTCCCACAGCCCCCCGCAGCCTCTCTGAGGTGGGCTGAGGTTTGGATACAGACTGAGAAGGACGATACACAAATTCGCTGGCTGTGTGACCTCGGACAAGTCAGCGCTTCACTTTCGTCTCCACAATGACAGTTTTGTTTGAGCCTGTGCTTGTGTGTGTCTGTGGGTGCATCTGTGGCTATGTATTGAGATGAGGTAAGGTAGGGGTGAGGCCATTGTTCCTGCTCTTCAAGCCCAGAGCAGACCAGAACTAGAGTTGCCATGGGGACTTAGTCAGGCTGGAGGGCGCCTGTCCACCTCCTGCTGACCCTCTAGAGTGCCATAGTCTGTGGTCAGGAAGATGGGCCCTGGGAATGCCGTCAGAATGTCCCATCTGCCGGGAGCCCTTAGGAGGCTGATGGAATGATAAGGCGATAATAGCAGCCTGGGCTCTGTGGCTCTCATCTTTCCCTCTAATGAAGTTCCTCTGTCCCACAGCCATGGAAAGCTCCCAAGCTCGCCACAGATGCCTCCTCAGCCCTTCTGCCTGCCTTTCATCCTACACCACCCAGTGTTTTCAACTCCTAATTGTGTTTCTGAGACCTCAGTCCCTGGGCCCTTAACCAACCAGGCAGAAAAATCCAATGATTACAACACTCAACCTCAGCCCAGCATCTTCTTGCTGTATGCCATCTCCCTGGCTCACCCTGACAATCCTTTCTGGCCCGGCAGGAAGGCCAAAGTTCATAACCTCAGGGTCTCCGTAGAGTGCAGTGGCCAGGAAGGAGGATTTGTGGATGGGTAGAGGCATTCACTGGCCAAGTTGCCAGGGTGACAGCATGGCACAAGAGCATGTAATTTATAGTCCAACAGCCTAGGCTTAGGATTCTGGCTCTGACTTTTTCTAGGCACATGACCTTGGGCAAGAGAGTTAACCTTTCTGAGCTACACTTTCCCCACGTGTAAAACAAAGGTAATAATATTTACCTTGCAGGTGGTAGCAAGAATCAACCAAGATAACATATTTAAAGAATCAACCAAGATAACATACTTAAAGCACCAACCAAGATAACATATTTAAAGCACCTAGCTCAGTACCTGACACAAATAAATGCTGGTCTCCTTTCCTTCCCCTGAACCCCTACTCAGCCTCTGGCAACACCAATGGACAAACAAGTTGGTCTGATCACCTCTCAATTATTTGAGAAACCAGGGCTCAGTCAACATCCTTTGGTCCTTCAAACTGCACAAGCCATGGACTACAAAAAGATGGGAAAGAAGAAAATGAGAGGGAGTGGGAAGGTGGGCGAACAGCATAAGGGTACGAAGGGGTGCCTCAGCACGAGGCAGGAGAGCATGTGTGGCTCAAGGCCCTGGGCACCTCAGAAGTGCGGAAGGAACTTGTCCAAAGCAGCGGCCCTTGGGGAGGCTGAAGGGAATTCACGCAGGCTCCAGATTCAGAGCCTGGCTTCAAGTGCGTCCTTCCCACTGGCCTGCCTGGGCTGGAAGCAGGGAATCTGATATTTGCATACCTCTGCAGCCTAGTCCCAACAGCCTGCCCGCCCCACTACAGCGCAGGAGGAATAATCGCACCAAGGCCGAGCTCCCCTTGGAGAGCCAGATGACCTCAGTGATTCCGGGCTCCAAACAGAGGGGGGCAGAGTGTGTGTATGGTGCGTGTGCAGAGGAGGCCTGGGTTCAGAGGGAAACAACATCTGGCCAGCTGTGAGCCTCAGCCAGATGTGTGCTGGCCAGACGTAGGGCAAGCTCCCTTGGGTGGGGGCTGCACGGGAGGGAGTCATAACGCCCTTGTGCAGCCTAATCCTGACTTATTGCTCTGGCATATGTGCACCATCAGCAGCATCGCCATGTTTAAAAAGGTCCTCAGTAAAGAGAGCAGGGGAAAGAGCAAGGCGCTGAGCGCTGTCAGCAGGCCTCTGACATAGTTTCTGGGGTGGGGGTGAGCCCGGAGACGAGCCGGTTGAGCATGTAATCCTGAGCCTAGCAATGCCTTTGCTTGTGAGGAGTGGGGGGCTGTGCTGGGAGAGGTGGCTCCCGCTCTCAGAGAGAAATACTGAGAGCTCTAAGCCGTGGACACAGCCGGTAAGAGCCTTTGTGACTGAGGTTAAAGGGCTAAAGGGAAAGGGAAAAGGGGGCACCCTAGTCTGGGAAGAACTAGAAGCGAGCCAGCCAAGAGCTCTGGGCCCCTTTCCTTGGCCTTCCTGAAACGAGGTGTTCTGGATGCTTCCCACAGGGGAAGCACTAGCACGTCTGCCAGCTTCTCCCCTCCCCACTGTACCCACTCCCACCCCTACTCCCCATCCTGAGAGAACTAGATAGGCAAGCCACAAAGATGCAGAGCCGGGCTATCAGGACTGGGCGCCTTACTACCTGGGGTGCTTGGGCCTGGCTCCAGCCAGCGTCTTCGGGAACACTGACATGCTGGGGTGGTCACAGAGGCTTCCTGGAGGGTAGGGGGTCTCAAGAAATAAGAGACGTTTGGCTCGATGATGAGAAGAGGACAGCACAGAAGGGGTCAGGCCCCAAGAAGCTGAGGCAGAGAGGAAGAAGTAAAGGAAGAATGAGAGAAAAGCCGCACGAGAACCAAAAGGACCTCAGAGCCCATGTGACTTCATGTCTGACAGTATGAAGAAAGAGAAGTAAGAGGGGTACTTCGCAGGAGGAAGCTGTGAGCTTATAGGCACTTGGGAAACCCGACCCCCATCCCAAGCAGCTTCTCTGCTCTGGAAACCCAAAGAGAGCCAGAAAGAAAGGGCCAAGGTTGAGGGCAGGGGAGCTGTTTGCTGGGAAGGAAGGGGAGGTGGTGGTTAGATGAAGAGTGGGACGCGGGACGCGGAGAGGGGTGGGAGAATGCAGAAGCCAGCTCGGGGCTGGGCTGTCTTCTCTCCCAATTCCTCCTACAAGCTTGAGGCAAACACAACTGCTTCTCATTAGCAAAAGTGACCGTGGACGAGAAATCTAGCCCAGCCCAGGTCACGGTCAGAGCCATGAGCAGCCAGCCTCAGCCAAGCCAGAGGAGCAGGCTGGGGCCCAGGAGACCTGCAGCTGCTGTCCAGCCCTAGGGTCTCCAGGCCACTCAGGCCAGCACTTGTAGTGGGCAGTGGTGAAAAAGAAGAATTGAAATGGCTGGAGGAACAGAAAAGGAAGGAAGTTGTGTTAAGTCAATGCCCTCCTTCTGGCCCTCTTGCCTGTTTTCCCCTCCGAATTCATCTATCAGCATCCTGGTTACATCTGACCCCTCCAATCTCCTGTTGACAAATGGCAATGGCTTCCTAACACCTAAGTTAAGACAAACATCAGAGTCCAAATTTAACGATTGTCTGTGATTTAGCCCCTCCTGGACCTCATCCCTTTCCACTCCCATGGTTTTCTGAACCAAGCGCTCCACTCCAGCTCCACTCCAGCTCCTCTCCGCAAAGGCCCCTGCGCATTTCCTGCCAAGTCCGATTCTTTGCTCAGTTTTCTTAACACAAGATGCCTTTTCGTCTCTACCAACTCATTATTTTGCATTCCACTCATCTGTAAAATTGGGAGGGTAATAATGCCTACCTCATAGGGTTTTTGTAAGGATAAAATTAGAAAGTGCTTGGAACAGAGCCTGGCACAGAATAACGTTAGCTATTTGTATGGTTATTATTGTTCTATTCATTCCCCTTCCCATCTGAGCCCAAGTTCCACCGTCTCAATCAAGCACCAGCTCCCTGATCTGCCCATCCAGGATTGTCATCGACTGCTTCTTGCATTTACCAACTCAACTCACTTCTGTTCAAATAATGTGTGTCAGTACCCTCCACGGTGCTGGCTGCCATGCTTGGCAGCAAGGAAGAAATGGGGAACGAGACGGTTACTGTCCTGCCCTCAAAGAACTTACAGTCTGGAAGAAATTGAATAAGCAAAAGGCAGTTTCAAGAGGGCATACCAGTGCTGGGCTCAGAATTCTTATGCACAGAGCATCATATCATGGGAGCAAAGGTAAGATCAGCTCTGAGGATCAGGGAAGGCTTCTCAGAGAAGGTGGTAAACAAGTGGGCATCTGAGAGCTGAATAGGAGTTAGAGTGAGAGAAGGGGGTATGTGTCAAAAACAGCAAGAACAGTGTGAGGGGAGGGGAGGGCGATGGATTTAGAAACTCCAGTGAGCTCAGTAGGGTTAAGAATTAACTGTGAGGAGAGATGGTGAAAGCTGAGGCTAGAGAGGTTTGGCAGGAGTGAGATCTGGAAAGGCTGTGTGAGCTGGACTGATTCTGGGGCTGAGTCCTGCGGGCAATGGGGAATCATGGGAGGGGCCGTGCTTCTCACTTTGGCCCTTAACATACACGTCTGGAACTATTTTTAACTGTTTCACATCTGTCAGATTTGTCTCTCAGGAGAAGCCTTCTCACGTGCCTTTTTAAACGAGGTAGAGTATAAGTACGTAGACAGCTATTAGATGCTCCTTGAGGGCAGACCATGCACTACACGGGGCTGTGCAGAGGAGGAACTGAGCACATGTGTGGGGCTAGGTGGGGGGAAACCTGGATCAGCATCCAGCTGCAGGCAGCTTGGGGACAAGCCACTCAAGTGCCCTAACACCGTTTCTTCTTCTGTGAACAGAACCATACCATCTTTCTACCTGCCTACCAAATGTGAGAATGCAGGTGAAAGCAAAGATAACCATAGGATGAAGCAGATGCCGAGACAGAGAGGAAGGCTGGAACTCCCCCTCCCCGCTGGATAGCTGGCTCTGGGGGCTGAGGAAGGGATCTTAAGCCAAGGAGAATAAGAAATAAACGTGTATCTCTCAGCAACCTCCCCACTTCATCCACAATGCCTTCTCTGTCCACTTCTTTCTCTCTCCAGCTCATGGGAATCACTATCAACCCCTGGAAGTTGCCTGGTCATCATTTCCCAACACATATTGCAGTAATCAGGGACCTGAAGATGTCAGGTTAGGGGGCTCTAGGCCAGTGGTTCTCAACCTTTCTAATGCCATGACCCTTTAATATAGTTCCTCATGTTGTGGTGACCCCCGATCGTAAAATTATTTTTGTTGCTACCGTATTTTCCGGCGTATAAGATGACCCCCCTAATTTTATAGTGAAAACATAGGTTTAGGCCTGTATTCGCTGTATAAGACTACCCCCCACTTCAGAGGCAACACCAGTTCTTTTTTTAATTAAATTTTTAATGAATGACATTTTTTGAACATACCGTAATATACCATACATAGATACGATAAATGGAAGGTCTCTTCACAAATGGCAATGCCATGAACTTGACCAAGACGGTTTTTCGGGGTATACTTGGTGTATAAGACGACCCACAATTTTCGGTTGACTTTTTTTCGTTTCAAAAGTCGTCTTATACGCCGGAAAATATGGTACTTCATAACTGTAATTTTGCTGTTATGAATTGTAATGTAAATATCTGTGTTTTCCAACGGTCTTAGGTTCTACAGCAGTGGTTCTCAACCTGTGGTTCTCGACTAACACCATCAGAAAACACAGATATTTATATTATGATTCATAGCAGGTTCACCTAACACCATCAGAAAACACACATATTTATATTATGATTCATAACAGTAGCAAAATTATAGTTATGAAGTAGCAACAAAAATAATTTTACGGTTGGGGGTCACCACAACATGAGAAACTGTATTAAAGAGTCGCAGCATTAGAAAGGTTGAGAACCACTGCTCTAGGCTGTCCCTGTCCTGACCAGTTAACAACCTCCTCCAGGAAGCCTTCGCTGACTTACCCCCAACTCACAGTGCACTCTCCCATCTTTGACTTTTGCACTTCCAGACAGCACCATTTATGAAGTACATGACTGTGTCTTCTCTCTAAGGGCTCCAAACTTCAGAGGGCCCTCCCATTCTCAAGACTCTAAGGTCCTCGAAGGCAGGATCTGGCTGTTGCCTAACTAGCATCTGCCGTGGTATCCAGCACAGGCTTCCCAAAGTTGTTGGGTGCTGGTTCCTGCTCCTTATGCTTTGAGGCTGAGGAAGAGGATCTGAGGTTCTGGATGGGCCAGAGCTGGAGAGTGGGAGTAGAGTGCCTCTCCTGACACACACCTACTCTGCTTTCACCAGACAAGAGCTATAAGCTGGGAGTAGAGCTCATGTAGCTGCTAGGTGAAAAGGCTAAAGCAGCTGGACAGCAAGAGCCAAAATGCCAATTGGCAGGATGTGGAGATTCCTGGGGGCAAGGTGATAGGGCAGGCGGGGAGGCCAACAGCTTCCCGGTAAGAAATGTCAACGTAGGCAGGCTCTAGTGCCTAAGCCTTAAGGCAAGGGGTCTAAGGCAAAGCTTCACTCCAGGAAGCTGCCCTAATCCCTCTCCAGCTTCATGGTACAGTGGGTGTGTCCAGAGCAGAGAAGCATAGCTGAAAAATGGGCTACCATCTGGAGAAGATGACGGGTCTGGAAGACAGTGTCATCACATGGCCTGCTCCCTGAGGCAACCTCATCAGCACATTGAATAAGCATCTGGCTGGTTCCAGATGTGGAACCAGATGTGAGACAATGACATCCTGGCATTGGCTAGTCCATTCTCCACCCTTTCCAGCTGGCAGGATCTTCTCAAGGTCTCTCTGTCCATGCCTCTGCCAGCATGCCTCCCTTGATCTCATATCTCTAGCTATAGTACTCCTATGGTTGGCCAAGTGGCTCCTCACATCTGGCTTTGGTTCACCCAAGAATTAATTTATTTTATTGTCCCATGGAGATGGGAATTAGCTGGTCACCATCTCCCAATCAAAAATCTTGGGTGTGCGTGTGGGTGCGTGTGTGTGTGTGTGTGTGTGTGTGTGTGTGTGTGTATACATATGCATTTGTATTCATGCACATTTAGGTATTGGAAAGAATACAGTCCCACCCACCTGCTATCCAGGTAAAGGAACCCAAGAAGGAGAGGAGAGGTCTTCCACGGGCATTTAGGAAGCAAGAAGTGGATCTAGTAGACTTAGATATCAGGCATCAGGCTTCCAATGTTCTTTCCACACTACCACCTCTCCCCGACCCATACCCCAGCCCTCCACTAAAAACATCCAGCTCCAATCTCTGTCTTGATTTGAGAAGAGAAGAGCCTGTTTTCCAGATTGAAGTTCTCACTGTCAAGAACTGTAGGTGCTGATGTGCACATGTCAGATGGCACATCCTCCTAGATTTGGATTAAGTAGGATTAAGTAGAGTTTGAAAGAAGCCAAGAGGGATTTGGGGGAGAGGGTAGATGATAGAAGAGAGGCCCAAACACTGGCTTCTGAGAAATGGAGCCCAGGTCATGTGACCTGAGATGGGGGTGCCCTTTCTCACCTAAGGGAGAGCTCTCCACTTCCTGTGGGAGCTTGTGCCATCATCACTCCATTCCTGAGGGGCCAGCCCTTCTGGCTTCTCCCCATGGTGGGTCCTGGAACTTCAGAGCCAGTGACTGCTCTACATTATAAAGCATCTCCTAGAACTTTGCTGGGACAACGACCTCAAAGGTAATCTTTTAAAAAGCCAGTTCACTTCATCTTACAAAGCAGTGCAACGTCTGACTCCAACTTTGCCCAGCCTCAGTCTCTCAGTCTGTGCAGCAAGTAGACCACCGAGAGAAGGAGAGGAAACAGTTAGCATTTTCAAGCAGAAGGTGTGGCCACCTCACCCCCAAACCACTCCCATGTGAGCTATAGTTTGAGACTCGGGGTCTTCTCTGGGTTTTTAAGGAGGGGTTGCTATACAGGGCTGAGGGCCAGCAAATAGAAAAGAATGCTGGCCTTTTCAAGCATCGATAATTTTCTGAATTTGAGACCTCTCTTTTTCACAGCACATACTGTACAGTCCCTTCATTAAGGATTAATTACTGGCCAAGTTTGAAGTCTTTGGAGTTGTCGGGGAGTTACATGAGCTGAAAACGAAAACATAACTATTTTGTTTCTTTCTAAATGGAAAAAGGGTACTTTTTTTGTGCGTGTGGGTGACTGCAATGCTCACAAACAGCTGAAGGGGTTTTACTCTATCTTTCAAAAAAAAAAAAATCATTGCTCTAGGGCCTAGAGTCTAGGCCATGACCAAATATGGAAAAAATGGCAAAAAAATGAAAAAACAAAACAAAACCCAAACCATGAACTTTTCAAAAAGTTGCAAATAGTCGAAGTTGAAGCATGTAATAGAAATGGCTAGTGACATTGCCTAACACAAGTTCCCTGCATTTTCTGCCCTCCCTGCCCACTACTTCTGTCTGTGAGGTGCCCGGGCGTCTCTCAAGAGATTTTCCCTTTTAAGCATCCTAGAACCAAGGATCCAGGCACAGAACCGAATGCTGGGAGAGACCTCAGCACTGGATTTCCTCATTTCATAGGTGAGGAAACTGAGGCCCACCAGAGAGCTTAAGTGACTTGTCTCAGGCCCCATAGCCAGCTATGGCAGAACCAGATCCTCACACTGGCTTTTACCTGGCTGTCCCCCCATCCCCAGCAATGTTGTAGGGCAGGCCTTGGGCAGGGAGTACAGGCATTATATGTAAAGGGGATCAATCAGAAGGTAACGCAAGGAAACTAGACAGGGTGTTGAACACGCAATTGAACACACAAATAAAAAATTATAAATGTTGTGTACCTGAAATGTATGTAATGTTATTAACCAATGTTACCTCAATAAAAAATATCATGCACAAAAATACCTAATGAATGGGAAAACATTGATAATAAAAAATGAAGTGAATAAAATGAGGGGAAGGGAGGGAAAAGAAGCCATCTATGGCTGGGCTTGGGCCATGTACATCAGTGAGAATAAAGGGGGCATTACAGAGGAGAAGGTACAGGCTTAGAGACAGAGAAAAAGACCTCATCCTTGTCTGGAAGGGGAGGGCCATGGTCTCGTATGGAAGAATACTCTTGATCGGCTAGCCATCACCCCAGGTAGCTCTAGAACGCCCTGCTCAGCTTGTGGATGTCTGGGTTGAGGAAAAAGCAAGTAAGGGTTGATGGTGCTGCACTCCTTCCCCTGGGTCCCAGGCTCTGATTACTCAGAAACAATGTCCAATCAAGAATCTCCTCTGCCTGGCTGGTGTGGCTCAGTGGTTGAGCATCACCCTAGAACCAGGAAGTCATGGTTCGATTCCTGGTCAGAGCACATGCCTGGGCTGCAGGCGCAATACCCAGTGTGGGGTGTGTAGGAGGCAACCAATCAGTGATGCTCTCTCAGCGTTGATGTTTCTATCTCTCTCTTCCTCTCTGAAATCAATAAAAACATATTTTAAAAAAAGAAAAGAAAAAAGACTCTCCTCCATAATGTCTCTCTAACCAAGGTCCAGACCAAGGCTCTGGGACATTATTCCATGGGCCAATTTTTCCCAAGGAAAGAGAGGGGGGGGGGGGGAGACAAGGGCTATCCTCTCCTGGGAGCAGAGGCACAGGGCTCTACTAGGTATGGTCCAGAATGGGAATACGATTTTGAGGTTAACACTCTGGCACCAGACACCTAGGGTTTGAATCCTGATGATAACACTAACTAATTGGCTGACCTAAAAGTTACTTAACTTTTCTGTGACTCGGTTTCTTCATCTGTAGGTAGAAATAACACTAGCGTCTACATCTTCTGGTTCACAGTAAATGCTGTGGGAGTTGTAGCTGTTATTGCTGTTATTTGCTCAATATTGGCAACTGATGGAGGTAAGAATAAACAAGCGGGTACCTAAGAACCTAGAACCTACTTCCTGCCCTAGCCAGTTTGGTTCAGTGGATAGAGCGTGGGCCCACAGACTGAAGAATCCCTGGCCTGATTGGGGCCAGTGTGGGAATCAATCAATCAATGTGTCTCTTTCACATTGATGTTTCTCTCTCTCTCTCTCTCTCTCTCTCTCTCTCTCTCTCTCTCTCCCTCCTTTCCTCCCTCCCTCCCTCCCTCCCTCCCTCCCTCCCTCCCTTCTATTCTCTCTAAAAATCAATGGAAAAATATCCTCCGGTGAGGATTAACAACAACAAAAAGAACTTACTTCCTAAGTTGGATAGAACCTGCCCGCTCCCAGCCTCCTGCCAACTCCTCCGTGAACCCTGAGAAAGTTGCCAGTCTCGTCTGGGCCTTGTTTTCTCCATTAGTAATATGGGAATAATAGGGCCCTGTGCCTTGAGAAGCCTGGATGAAAGGCTCCAGCAGTGGGGTGAGATGCTGCTATTACAGCTGATGACAGAACCCACACGCTCATAAGCTGCTGCCCAGCTCTGACTCAGGCTGTTTACGGTTCTAGGCCTTGCTAAGTGACAGGGGTGGGGAGTGTTGAGTGGGTCTGTGGTAGCGCTGAAGGGGAAGCCTGGGCTGGTGCCCTCACCTGCCCTGTGGTAGTGCATCTCTGTGACCTGGCTTCCTGCAGGATTTCCTCTCTCTGGGTTCCAGTCTCTGTTTCCCTGAGAATCCCAGCATCGCTCACCCCCACGCCTGCTCTCTCTCCTCCCCTCCTGCCAGGACTCTGGCTCCAGCCCTGTGTGTGTGAGACACATTGAGTTTAAAGGACAATCAGGCCTGTTTAGAAACATGTGGAAGCCATGGTCTTAGGCTGTTGCAGCCAGAAGAAGAAAACATTCCCCAAAGCTAAGCCTTCCTTCTCCCACCAACCCAGGGACAGTGGCCCATAAGGGGACATCACCTGGGGCTGGACTGCCTCTGTGACCTCCACATCTGGCCAGATGCTGCAGCTCCCCCCCCACCCCGAATCTTCTCATGGCAGGTTGACCAGGGAAGGGAGGCTTTCATAAATAAACATCCCTCCAGAAGGTCCTGATGAACTACTCCTGTTATGTATCACCAGTGGAAACTGGAGGTGACAGGGGGCTGGTGAAGCCAAAGAGCGGTAGAATCCAGGCTGTCACCCAGACCCTAAAAGAAGGGCTCTCTCCTTGGCAGCTCAGTCCAGCTGCAATAGCCTCTGTCCTAATCCTACTTCTGGCCTGAGGACATGAAAACGCATCCAATTTGGAACCCAAGATGAGCTGGGGTTGAGGGAGCCCTGAGCAAATGCCCCTCATTCTCCCAAAGTGTCTCCTCATCAAAGCTCTGGCTTTCCTGACCAACCCAAAGAGCAACAGGTCACTGGATAGCCAGATGGCAGGAGGCACTGGGAACAAGGGTCCTCTGCATGCCTCTTCCAATCCCTCTCTCTGACCCCAAAAACTAGTCCTTGATCTCCGGGCATCCTTCCCCACTCCCACCCTCACTTAGGCTCCTGCTACTCCCAAGTCCAGCCCTGCCAGTTCTTCCTTCCGCCAACACTGCTGAGCCCCTATGGCGGATCATGTGGCAGACACCGAGCGCCAGAATTGGGTATAGCCAAAGTAAGTGTAGAGAGAAACACGGAGCTGGAGGCAAACTATGGAGGATGGAGTGGGCGAGAAAACCGAACCTCCAATGGGAGCAGGGCTGGCCAGAAACCAATGGGCTTGAAACAGTCAGGACAGAATGGGATACACAAGGAAAAGACTGGGGAGAGCATGCCAGGCAGGGATAAAACACCAGCAAGAACTGGAGGAGGGAAGTCACTTGGCATCTCCAGGAGAATTAGCTCCTACAGAGCACACAGGTTGGAAATGGGGAACAGAGAGTGACCCCAGATTGCAATCTGGATATCCTGGGCAGTGACGGAAGCACGAAGACGCAGGATGGGGTGTGGATGTAACCAGGGAAGTCAGCTAAGACTATCCTCACAGGAACTCCCTGGAGTTAAAAAAGATCAGGGCCTTTTCTTCAGACTTAAGCAACCTTACAGAGGCGGGGGCCCCTTGCTGTTCCCAAACCCTGGAAGGCAGGGAGGAACTGAAAAGAAAAACTCTCAACACTATTTAACAGAGAGGGAAACTGAGGCTCATTAGTACTTAGTCATCTGCCCAAGGTCTTAGGGTACATCAGCAACCAAGCCACCAGTGGAATACTTTAGATTCCTGGGTGTGGAGGGACCCTCAAGAGGTCACCTACTCCACTGCTTGCCCCAGGCTTGCCAGATCCCAACAAATGGGGCTTCTGACTATGCCTAACATGTCAGGAAGCTGTGTGTGTGTGTGTGTGTGTGTGTGTGTGTGTGTGTGTGTGTGTGTGCTTTAAACCACCAGTGCCAAATATTTGTTGAATTCAAATCTAGCCTGAATCTTTCCTTCTGCAGTTTGAACATACAACTTATCTGGTTCTTAGGCAAGATGGAGTCATATAAAAGCCTCTCTGCACGTGGTTACTTTGGGGCTGCCCCTTGGAGTTCTCTTCTCCAGGTTCAATCTCAACAGTTTCTTTCTCTGTAGGCCCAAAGCTGCCATGACTGACATGGCACACACACTAGGTGCTCCGTGACAATCAAATGAGTGGATGGATGGCAAATAAGTGGACAAACAAACCAGTGCTTCCAGGTAAGCACCACTCTTGGACTCCCTGAAACAGATCGCCACTCACAGTCCCCACACCTCTAAATTTCCTAACAACCTGACACGATCCCTGTGGAGCGTCAGCCCAGGGTAGTGTGGAGATATTCTTGAGCCATATTCTTACTTTAAAAACATGAGTATCTTGCCCCACCCAAGTGGCTCAGAGGTTGAGCATTGACCCATGAGCCAGGAGGTCATGGTTTGATTCCCAATCAGGGCACATGCTCGGGTTGTGGGCTCAGTCCCCAGTATGGTGTGAGCAGGAGGCAGCCAATTAATGATTCTCTCTCATCATTGATGTTTCTATCTCTCAATTTCCTTCTTCTCTGAAATAAATTAAGATAACATATTTTTTTAAAAAAAACACACAAAACCCAAACCATAGGTATCTTCCCTCCTTATCTACCTTAGTGCTTCTCTATCTTCAGAGTCTTTGTTACAGTGGGGCAACCTGTTTTCTCATTGCCTCCTACCACCCCCCCAGACACACACATAACACACGCACACACATGTGTGTTTTTTGTGGCCAAATAAAGAATAGGCACCAGCTCCTAGAGGGAAACCCATTCTGGTCTTAGCTAGGTTGGCATCTCTGCTGTGGTCTTTGATAAAGAAGGTTACTTTTGCAGACAGCTAAGAACTGTCTCCCTGAAAATTCTCCTTATCTTCACCTGTACAATCCTGATATGTGGAAGGAACTGAGCCCAATAGGGGTATCATTTGTATTGACCATGTGACAAGCACTGTGACAAAAACTATATACTCATTTTCTCATTTGGTCCTTACAACCACACTATAAGTCACATGAGAGGAAACCGAGACTCAGAGAGCTGAGGCCTGGCTAGGAAATAACAGGCAGGCTTGGACCCCAGAGCCCACCCTTTACTTGCTTGCTGCCTCTCCCTAGTCATGGTCTGTAAGGAAACTTGAAGTCCCCAGTGCTCCCCGCCCAACCCACACCCCGACCCCAGCACACAGAGCCACGTCGAGTAAGAACAGTCGATCGCAACAGCGGGTGTTGTTCAATCCAGCAACTTCGTCTTTGTTCAAACTGGTTCCTTTTTCTGGTTGTTTCCTTTTGTCCTAATCTCAGATTGAAGACCTATTATTTCAAGCCAGAAAAAAAGAACAAGGGAAAAAAAGGGAGCTCTGTTCCAGGAACTGTAACATCTCTCTCTGTGCTGCCCAATTTCTCACTTCTCTGACTCTTGGACAAGCCCAGCCATGCCTGGCCCTCGGATTTGGCAGGGCCATTGGTCACAACGCCTTTTTAGGGTCTTCCCTTCCCGCATATACCTCCAGGCCAAGACTGGGGTGAGAGAATAAGGAAGGAAGGGAAGGAAAACAGATCAAGGAAAACACTAGAAAGTGATAAATTCTAGTTCCCAACCTGGCCCTGCAGTATGCACCCTCTTGGACTCTCTGTGTCTTCCCTTCCCTGGCCTAGAGGACTAGCTCCAGAGAGAATGCCCACACCAGAATCACAGACTGTTGTGAACACACATCCCCGCCTGCTCTTATTCACAGAGGCACTCAGAGCCTCAAGGGACACAACCCCCCTGAGTCCGAGACACATAATCATGAGCACATGCGCTCACAGTCACAAGTTTCCAAACGCTGCCATAAACATGCCCTTTCTCTTAGGCACAAACAGCATCACATGCTGGGAGTGGGGACCAGGTCACCGGACACAGGCATTTGTGGACAGGCCCAGACAGCAAAAGAAGCTGAAGCCAGACCCTTGAATCAGAGGGGTCCCCGAAGTTCATGGGGCCTCTATTTCTCAGCCCCCATTCCATTCCCTCTCTGGAGTCAATGAATTGGCTGCGTCACATCTAGTACAGGGAGGGAGAAGGGCTCTTCCCTACTCTGTTACAACCCTCACCCCAAAGCCTAGCCTGTCTACCCTGAGCCAATAGAGGTCAAGCTTATACCAGGAGGATGATTTGTGTGCAAATGTCAGGAGACGCCACTGTGTCTCCCAGGAAGAGTGGAATCTCTGGCTTCAGGCCAGCAGGAGCTTCTCACCTGCAGCTGGCATCCACTTTCCCGGCTGAAGGGGAAACAAAGGTGCCTTGATGCAAGGGCACCACAATTGTTGGTGGCAGGAGACACACGTCAGCGCTGCCCCAGGGCAGGAGCCCTGCCGACACCCTGTTAACCCCACATGGTCAGGTGGCCCTCCAGCCTCCCCACCTGGCTCCACAAAGCAAGAGCCCCCTTGCCCTGGGTACAGGCTGGCACATGCTCCCCTCTGAGACCGCTAAGAGTCTGTCTGAGTGATCCAGAGGGGAACGGTGTGAGGGACACGGGGAAGCTGGACAGCTCACTCTTTTCCACTTTGGATTAGGGGAGAGCATCCCAAGGGATACATGAACTCACCCAAACCAAAGCCATAAAGCTTCCCAGAAGGCAAACAGCTGCTCAGGAGAGAAAGCGGCCCATGCCCACTCAGCTGCCAATGCAGCCGGAGACTCTATCTCCAGCCCTGGGTCACGCCCAAGAACAGTGAGTGAGACAGTCCTCCTGGACACTGCCAGTGGCAGCAGCTCCCAGTGCCATGAGGAGGCCATGGCTTTCATGCCGCCTCACACCAGTTCTGCTGACGCTCCAATATGGAGCCAAGGTCCAAACAGGTCAGCCAGCCTGAGCCCGGACTGGAGGACTCCATCTCTGCGGATGAATCCTGAAGGCCTCCCAGCCAGTGAAGCCAGGAGCGTCCTTGCTGCTCAGACATATCTCCGTCCCACCCTGGAGAGCCCATCACCTCAGACGCAGTCAGTGCTGAGAGAAAAAGCTGCCGGGAGCTCCTCAGTACAACTCTTGCTCCGAATGCGACTCCGAGTGACTGAACTGGAGCCCCAGGGGAGGAAGAGGCATGCTGTCACAGGAGAGACAGGACTGTGGGCATGGCCCCTCCTATTCACCTCAGCCAGCCTGGGCATTTCCTAGGTAGGACTTAGGAAGTGTATGTAACACTACTTGTGTTACTTTCATATTTGCTTATTTCTTATTTGTTTCCTCCACTAGGATGTAAGCTCTATGAGTTTAGGGACCATGTCTGTCTTATTTACTGGACTCAGTAACATTTTTAAATGTATGAACGGGTGGTCTCCGTCTACAGAATCTCTGCACACTGAGCTCCATTGCCCAGAAACACAGGGGTGCAGTCCCAAGAGGCCCAGAGAACCCAGATCAGGAATGGCAGGAAGTTCTCACAGGAAGGCCCATGTGCTCCCATCAGCTCATACCACATTCCACAAATCTATCCCAAGCACCTCTAATGTGCCAGTGGGAGCTGAGGACACCTCCAAGGAATTAAGACAAACAAAACAAAACACCTCCGAAAACCTTGCCCCTTCTCTCAAGGGATAGCCCTTTGATAAGGAAGGCATATCAGGGAGCAAATGGCAACTCAGCCCAACAAGTGTCATCAGAGAGGTGAGAACAGAGGACACAGGCCAGTCCTAAGGAGACAGAAATTCTCCAGAAAAAGGGGCATCTAAGATGACCTCCAAGGATGATATGAATCAGCCAGCAAAGGAAGGGGAGAAAAAGAGGATTTCATAAAGAGAGATCAGTGCATGCAAGAGTCTATAAGAATCTACCAGTAAGAGTCTATAAGCAGAGGAGAGAAGTTCAGTGTGGCCACTGATAGTGAGGGCTAGAAAGGCAGGCATGTGACCCTGCAGGGCCTGGAACACAGTGGGGAGCCATTGAAGGGATGTGTGCAGGAAAGTAAAATAATAATAATAATAATAATCTATGCTTGTGACTTAGAAAAGTACCCAAGTACTCAGAAAAGGAAGCACAGAGCACACCTGCTCAGGCAGAGGGCAAGTGGCCCATCCTCCATCTCTAGTGGATGGTAGGAGAATATAAGAGCTGCTCAAAAGAGGCCTGGGAGGAAACGGGGTTGGGCATGGCCTTTGGCAGTGGCTCCAGCCGATAGATGATCTGTTGCCTTCTTGCCCCTTGCTTTGAGAGGTTACTCCCTGAGGAAATGGCAGGAGACCTGAGCTGCCAGTCATGCGGGCACTGTGAGTGAGGGACCTCCATCGGCACCACCCACAGGGAGAGGGTGCGTGGGAGCGCCTGGGGAAAAGAGGAAGCACAGAATGATGCTGAGGCCGAGGACCAGGAAGCTGCTCACAGCCAACTTCCTCTCTGGACCCCAAGTACCTTCAGGGACCATCTCACATCCTGCTCAGCCCTGGGCACAAAGCAGAGGCCCAAGAAGTGCTCCTTTGGGGCATAGTGATAGAAAACCCGTTCGGGCACCCTCAGGACACAGGTCACCCCATCTATCAAGAGACTCTCCCTCCTGGAGAACAAGTCCCCTCCTCCTCCTTTGACAGGTAACCAAACATGTCCTCTCACCGCATCAGGATACAAAAGCTGACGAAAATGCTGCTGCAGGGCCTGAGGTGGGCCAGGAAGACAGTCAGTGGTCAGGTGTGAAGAGACTAAGTTACCAGCCTCCCCTTAAAGACTTTTAAGGGGAGGCTGGTAACTTAGGGCCTCACCAGAATGATAGGAGGCCTGGATTCTAGTCAGATTAGCCACCAGCCAACCAACCATGTGGCTTTGGAAATTTTCAAGCCAAGCCCTCAACATATATATATATATATATATATATATATATATATACCCTTAAAAAGAGAACAGAGCCGAAGCCGGTTTGGCTCAGTGGTAAAGCATCGGTCTGCGGACTGAAAGGTCCCAGGTTCGATTCCAGTCAAGGGCATGTACATTGGTTGCAGGCACATCCCCGATGGGGAGTGTGCAGGAGGCAGCTGGTAGATGTTTCTCTCTCTTCGACGTTTCTAGCTCTCTATCTATCTCCCTTCCTCTCTGTAAAAAAATCAATAAAAATATATTAAGAGAGAGAGAGAGAGAGAGAGAGAGAGAGAGAGAGAGAGAGAGAGAGAGAGAGAGAGAGAGAGAACAGGGCTTTGAACCATTGGGGAGAAGTTGTGGTGACTCCTGCAGCCTCTGATGGAAATAGCTTCTACTTTCCTAGTAGACACTGGCAGCCTCCTTCCTGTTAGTCCCCACCTTGATGCAATACCAAGGTTGGGCCCAGAATGACCATGGTTATCAGACTAAGGGAGGGTTAAAAGGGAGAATGTGGAAGCAAGAAGCTAGAGCAGCTGTTGGTACAAAGTACCCAAAAAAAGGAGACGGGGTGGGAGGGGGTCTGTGCTCTGAGCTGAGGGCCCGGTGAGGCAGCCAGGAGCCCCAAATGCTGCTGCAGTGCATGAGGTGGGCCAGGAAGTAGCTGGGGACTTGAACAACCTCCAGAGGAGAGGCCTGCAGAACTCTGCCACTAGCCAGCCCCAGCACTGGCCTTTACCCCAGTTGTGTGAAGGGAGGAACTGGGTAGATAGGCACTGAGTGCGGAGGGCCAGAAGATGGCAGCAGCTTCCCTCCAAGACCTGTGGGTTCAGAAGGAGGAAGAAGATTGGAAAGGGCAGGAGGGGTAGCTCCTGAGCTGGCGCATCACTCGCCATCCACACTAAGAGGTGTCCATCCAGCTAACCTGCACTGAGGGCCTGCTCCCATTAGGTTGTGTTCTGGACATCGAGCAACATTGTAAATTCTGTAACAGGTCGCACAGGATTCAGACAGCAAGGCCTCCAGGAGTCCCACTCCATCGTCCGCACAGGGCAGCAGAGACACCAGCTGGCCCTACATGGGGAGAGAGGCCAAAGTCTAGGGAGCACCTGGTCAGGCTTTCCTGGCAGCCTTAGCCCAGGAGGAGGGGCCTCCTTTCTGAGGGCAGCACAGGAGCAGATAAGCAGCCTGCCGCGCCACCTGGTGGAGAGAGGAGGAAGGTGCTCCAGACAACGCTCAGACAGGTAGTGCCCTGCCACCTGGTGGAAAACTGGGTGCTCACGCAGTCAGCCCCAGCAGCTGAGCATTTGAACTTGGCAACCTGCTGCTGTCCCTATATTGGAGTAGGAAGGCTGTAGCCTTTTAGGACATGATCCTGGTCCTAATAGACTCACAGTCGTTTTGGGGGTAACAGCTCATTTACATGAAAGATTAGACAATACAATTGTACATGCTCAGTTATTCAATTCAGTTCACTCACCCATCCAACCACACACTCATCTTATCCAACCAAATACTTACAAGCCCTTATTATATGTAAAGTATTGTGGAGATTTTAATGGAAAACAAAAGTTACAAGACTGGATCAGAGCCATCAGAGCTTAAGCTCTAGTGTCCTTACCTGAGTAAGCCCCCCCCCCCACCCCCCTTTTCTTTCTAGGGCTTTCCTCTCTACCAAAGGCTTTCACATATATCATCTCCCTTAATCTTGCAAAAGCCGGAGAGGTATACATTATTATTCCCACCTTACACACAAGATCATTCAAGCTCCAAGGAGTAAAATGACTTGTCCAAAGTCTCATAACTGGTGTCAGAGCCTAAATACAAACCCAGAGCTTTTCTTTTGTTAAACAAACATTCCCTTAGTGCCTAATACAGGTGCTCCTCGACTTACAATGGGGTAACACCCCAATAAACCCATCATAAGTTGAAACTGCATTTTATACACCTAACCTACTGAACATCATAGCTTAGCCTAGACTACATAAAATGTGTTCAGAACACTTATATTAGCCTAAAATTGGGCAAAATCATCTAATATGGAGGCTATTTTATAATTAAGTTTTTAATATCTCATTAATTCATTATGCATATCACTTTCACACCATCATGAAATTTTAAGTCGAACCATTTTAAGTCAGGGACTGTCTGTCTATGCCAGGCATGGTGGCAACAAAAATGAATGAGAAATGACCCGTCCTACTCATGGTCTGATGAATGATAAAAACACCAATAAGTACAGACAGGATATTGGGCAAAGCTAAGGCAGAATTTAATACACAATTCTCTCTACAGCATGAGCAAGAAGAGCTACAATTTTAATAATAACAACGGCTAACATTTTTTAAGTACTTAGAACTTACAATATGCAAGGTGCAAGCCTCAGTGCTTAGCTGAAGTAGATCACTTAATCCCCTATGAGGTATGGGGTATTAACCTCACTTTGCAAATGAGGAAACTGAAACAGAGAGAGGTTAGATAACTAACTGGCAGAGTCAAGATGTAAACCCAGGCAATCTGGCTTGAGAGTCTGCAGCCCTGACCATTATGCTGTTCGGCCACAGGCTAAAGGCAAATAATTAGCACATGTTGCTAGACTGATTTGGGGTAGAAGGAGGGGAAATAGCTAACGCAGAGGCTCAGAGGCCATGTCATAGTCCTCTGACCCAGGGAGTGGACTCTAGTCCTCAGTCAGTGCTGGGAGAGCACCGTTCCACTTTAACCCTAACAGGTTGGATCTGAGGGGAAGCAGACTCTGCCTCGATGAAGGAATATTCATACCAAGAGTAGACTTACTGGCAACTTTCAAAAGGAGTAAGATATCGGGCAATAGGTGCATCCAAGCAAGGCAGAATTACTAGTTGGCAGAGATGCTAAAATGGCAGCTTCTGTACATGGATATCTGTGTCTCTCCTAAAGACAAGATGCCATACCAGCTTCTTCCTCTCTCTCCCTACCTTTCGTGACAAAAACTTATTAAATCAACCCTATCTTTGGTACTGGAATTTCAGAGGTGAATGAGGTACCATTTCCCTCAAAGATGTTGGAGTTCAGTGTGTGTGGGGGGGTCATCAGCCTCTAGACCCACCCCAAAGAATATATGATGATGACCTTTAGCTTATATAACGTTAACCTCTCAAACAGGAAGGGCAAGAGAAATATGTGCCCTTTCTATCCTCCTGGAACAATTCTCCATCTCCAACTTACATATGAACTTGAAAACTGGATGTGCTATCATGATCTAAGAACAATATAAATAATAACAATAAAAACAAGCAGGAGGATTTTACTCGGGCATCATCCCCTTCTTTACTCATTTGACAAGTATGGTTTTTACTTAATTGTGCTGGCAGAAGCTCAAAAACAGCTTTGGTAACTTTTTCAAGTCTCCAAAAGACTCAACAGAAAAACAAGGTGTGTGACTGTTCCCCACATTCTCTAAGATATGCTACAGGATAATGGTTTGACACTGCAAGAAGGCACACTGGCTGTGAAAGAGAGCACTCTGGGAAGAAGAAAAGACTGGAGTCAAATACCAACCAAGGCTTTGGAAGACCTGGGAAACCACGCGCATTTCCAATGGGCTCTGGTGGCCAAAGGAAGGGAGTGGAGGAAAGGACTCGGTTTGAGGGTTGAATAAGGTTGATCACTTGGCCGACCTTTAGACCAGGTTGATAAAAATCTATAGAATAAGAAGGTGGCCTTTATAGGACCACCAGGGCTTGAGCAATGTCCTCACGGCCATGAGAGGGACACTCCAAGGGAGGCACCAGAAAATGCAGTCAAGGCTTATGTGGGCCGTGCCCTGAAAAGGTCTGACCACAGGGTTCTAAGTCCCACTTTCCACTCCAACCCTTCATGTCCATGGCCATGCTCTCCCCGCTACTTCCCCTCTCTCTCCACTTCTCTCCCTAACAATCACAGCCCTATGTCCCTCTGTTGGGCCATCTTCTCTAGAGCACCTCTGGGGTCACCTTCTACTCCAGCATGCAACCTGTGTAGGAAAGACCAGAAGGCAAGGAAGAGGGGGGTGACTGTGGCAGGGAGCAGTGGGGAAAGTAGGAGGATGAAGGGTGTTCATCACTGGGACATAACTCCAAGTGCAAACACTCAGAGAAAAATGGCAGTGTTAATCCGGACATTCAACCAAATGTGTAAAACCTTCATCAGCACTGTCCACCAAATCTTTCCAAATATGTTTGCTTCAGACTTAACAATGAAACCTGTCTTCACAAACAGGTTTCTTCTTTCCCCCCTTGAGTTTTGAAAGTTAGCCCTTCCCAGTTTGGCTCAGTGGATAGAGCTTCAGCCTGCAGACTGAAAGGTCCCTGGTTCAATTCCAGACAAGGGCACATGCCCAGTTGCAGACTCCATCCACAGTGGGGGGAGGTAGCATGCAGGAAGCAACTGATCAGTGATTCTCTCTCATCATTGATGTTACTATCTCTCTCTTCCTCTTCCTTCCTCTCCAAAATCAATGAATATATTGGAAATATATATATATATATATATATATATATATATATATATATATATATATATATATAGTTGAAGAATCTCATCCATCCTTCTGAGAAGGAGCATACAGCTGCAACATCACCAACCTGGGGTCTAGCTAACATGGGGAGAAAAGAAGTTGATCCAGCTCTGCCTCTGGACCACAGTGAGGACTCCCTCAGATGTCTTCAGCCACTAAAGATGCCACAGGTATGGCATTTAAAGACCTTTAAGATTTCCTGAGAGCTCCCAGGGTTGGCCCCAAATTTAACTCTACCTCCTCCATAACCTCTCTACCTGCCTTAGCTTGGACGCATGCATCTATTTTTCACTAGCTGGTAAGCCACTACTTCCTTGGCATCCAAATGGCTTGGGTTGGAGGAGGAAAGAACAAGGTGGGCATCTGTTCTATAACACATTCATCCTTAAAAGGTGTCTGACAAGGAGATGACTGTACCTGCCATTCTTTCCCCAAACTCCATGCTACCTCAGGGAAAGACAGAGAAGCTATTCCCCAGAACCAGAAGGAAACTGAATAGCCTCAGATTAGGTCAAACACACCTTTGGCACAAACCCATCAAAGGAAAACTAGAAGATAGCATGCTTCCTTTCCAGTTAGAAAACTGATGTGTACAAATAAAGAGCTCTCATGTATATGACCAATACACGATTAGAAAATAGAGCAATGACAATAAAAACTCAGATGTCTTCAGCCACTAAAGATGCCACAGGTATGGCATTAAATGATAAGAATAAAGCTAGTAAGAAATGCACAGGGTCTACCAATAAAAACAAGGTTCTAGCTCTACTAAAGGAAACAAATAGTATGAACTGTAATAGTATAAATACATATAGGATGTGTTTATTTTATAATTTTTTAAATGTTTGATAATATATTAATTCTATAATTTTATACTAAGGAAGAAAGAATGGATTGTCCAATAATGGTACTGGGATAAGAAGTTAACTGCATTCTAAAAATATCATACTTATAATACACAGAAATAAATTGTGGATAATGAAAAGATTTAAATGTTCGATAAACACTAGAACATTTTTTTGGGTGGATGCTTATGTAACACAGGAGTAGAAAAGCCTTTCTAAGCATAGATCCAAAGGAGTCCAAGATAAATATTAATATGTTGATTACATTTAAAAATGTAAATCTTCTGTATCAAAGAATGTCACAAAATTAAAGGCAGATAAGGTGGAAAACTTATATACTACATTTATCAAACAAAATGAAGGTTAATACTCTTTATAAAAAAATAACCTTGCAAATCAAAAACAAAAAGATAAATAACTCAATAGAAAACTGGGTAAAGACATAAAAGAAATTCAAAATGTTGATAAATATTTAACTATTCTGCTTAAATAGTAATCAAAGTAAATTAAAATAAAATAAAATATCAGATTTGTAAAGATGAAAAAGAACACTGTTGAAGGTGTGCAGAAATGGTACTCAACTATTAGTGGTAAAGTATAATTGATATAATCTTTCTAAATTATAATTTAGCAATAGGTATCAAATCTTAAAATGTGCATATCTTTAGTCCCTACAATTCCATCTGGGAATTCATCCTAAGGAAATAAAAATATGCAAAAGCTTTATCTAGAAGCACAACTGGCATAACAAAAGATTGAAAACAAACTCAATTTCTAATAAATAATTGATAAAATAAAGTTGTATTTGTAAAATAAAACATCATGTGGACTTTTAAAATAATGGCATAATTTGTCTGTATACTATAATTAGAAATAAATTTTAAAAATTGCCTCTGGTCAGTGTGGCTCAGTTGGTTGAGCATCGTTCCATGCACTGAGAAGTCGCTGATTCGCTTCCTGGTCAAGGTACATGCCTGGGATACAGGCTGGATCTGCAGTAGGGGGCAGGCAGGAGGCAGCCCATTGATGTTTCTCACATTGGTGTTTCTCTTTCCCTCTCCTTTCCTCTCTAAAATCAATAAAAACATTTAAAAATAAAAAAATATGGCATAGAAATGCAGCTATTGCCATGAAAAGATGTTTCTGATATACTTTTAAATGAAAAAAGGAGCAGATTGTGAGATCATTATTTTCCCATATAAAAACAATTTTTTATACATAGTAAAAGGTCTGGAGGAATTTACTCGAAAATGTTTAAATTTTGTGGCTGGGTGGTAAGATTTCTTTCTTTCTTTCTTTCTTTCTTTCTTTCTTTCTTTCTTTCTTTCTTTCTTTCTTTCCATCAACCATATTCTCTAAACTAGGCACTTCTTGTATAATATTTAAATTAGTCCTGGCTGGCATGCTCAGTAGTTAGAGCATTGGCCCGTGAACTAAAGGGTCCTGGGTTCAATTCTGATCAAGGGCATGACCTGGGTTGCAGTTTCAATCCCATGTGCGTGAGGCAACCCATTGATGTGGTTCTCTCACATCTCTCTCTCTCTCTCTCATCCTCTTCTCTCCCTTGCCCTCTCCCTCCCACTTTCTCTAAAATGAATAGAAAGCCTCCAGTGAGGATTAACAACAACACAAAGTTTAAATTAAAAAGAAAAAAAATTAGGAGCCACAGGCAATTCCTAGCTATCCAGTCCTCCCTGGCCCTGCTTGGCCTGGGGGATAGAAAGGCTTCATTAAGGAGAAAGGGTCCATGCATGGCTTAGCAATATATACCCTCACCCCCGAACAGTTTCATTCCAGTTCCTCAGTTGGGCTCCTGCTCCTCACCAGGAAAACTGCCACAAAAGGCTTTAACACGACAAGGACTCCGGCTCCCCCCCCCCCCCCCCCCCCCGTTTCCTCTCCCATCTCTCCTGTCCCAAAAGGGAGTCCCTCTGTCCCTAGTAAAACGGGGACGTCTTTGGCCTGGGAAGGCAGCAGGGCACTCCAAAATGCATCAGCCACGTGGGTCACTTTGAGCCAGGGGAAGGGGAAAAGGCCCTTTGCCAGCAAAGAAGGATTTGGGTTAAGTGGGCAGCACAGGAATCTGAGCATCAGGAGTGGCCACCTAGACCATCAAATAGCAAGGGGTGGGGCAGCAGACAGCGATCAGGGCTCCCTGGAAGGTTAGAGGCAGAAGCAAAACAATCACACACTCATCTAGGATCATAATTAAACATGTTTAGTAGAATTAATTTACCAATAGTTTTTTCTGCCAGTCAGAGCCTAGATTAAACATTTAAAAAATCCAGCCTCTTCTCTTCCTGAACTGTTGCCATCCCTCACCGCTCTTCTCTGCACAGGACACGGGCCGCAGACACGGCCTAATCCTGGCCCCAACCTCAGGGCCAACCACTCTCAGCACCAAGGCGAGGGACAGCAGCTCTCCAGAGGGGCCCTGCCAGGGGCTCCTGCCCTGAGAGGGCGTCTGCTGTCAGCCGCAGATCCAGGTCGCCTCCTCCCTGAGCCCAGAGTGGGCCAGACCACAGAAGGACTCCTTTGATGTGACAAGTGTTCCTTGGATGTGGAAAACCCATTTCCCGGTCTGTATGTGGGTCATGGGCCTTCTATGTGGCTGGCTGCCAACCAGCCTCCGGAAAAGAGGTTTCTTGAACGCTGATACACAAGCACCTCACGCGTGTATTACAAAAGTCTATTTATCATGTGCACTACACAGGTATGTCCAGGCTACCCCCATTAATACAGTCAAATCTCTTGGAATCACTCAGCCTATTCTAACCTCAGTCAGCAATGAACTTGGAATCAAAATGAAGTCCAGCTTCTCTGCTGTTGTGCCTTCTGGTGGGGGAGGGGATGGGGGGGGGGGGGGAGAATAAAGGCCTGGCCGAAACACCTTTCCCAGCATTGCAAGAACTCACAGTGAGATCCCTCTGTTCCCGTTCTGCTAGGCGCTGGGCCCGAGAGACACAGCTGGGACCTCCTGCTAGAGGAGTCACCCAGCTGGGTGGCCCAGCTGCACCGAGCCTCCCCCTCCACCCTGGCCTGGTCCTGCCACGATGGAGAGGCTGCTCTCACTCCCCTTCCTGCGTATGGTGCCCGAGGCCACAGGCAGATAGTCAGCGTCCAAGCCGCTCTGTGGAGAGCCAGAGAGGTTGACCCAGGGCCGGGTGCCAGGCCTGGGAGGCACCCTGCAGGAGGAACCCTGTGGACAGTCCAGGGGAGGTGGCCCTCCAGAGCCCACAGGCCCCTGGGGGACTCTCAGGCAGCAGCAAGGCAGGTTGGCTGGGACAGTCCGGGCTGAGCTGGGCCTGTCTTGCCAAGGCTGCAGGCTTCCTTTGCAGCTGATGGAGAAGGAACCACACCCACCCCCAATACGTGAGAGTAAAGCCCTCTGGCCCCAGCCCTTTGGCTCAGGAGATAGAGTGTCGGCCCGAGGACTAAAGGGTTCGATTCTAGTCAAGGGCACATATCTTGGCTGCAGTCTCAATAGCTGGCCCTGGTCGGGGCCAGTGTGGGAGGCAACCAATAGATGTGTCCTTCTCACATTGAAGTTTCTCCCTCTGTGTCTCTCTCCCCCTACCTTCCACTTTCTCTTAAAAAAAAAAAAAAGTCAATGGAAAAATATTCTTGGGTGAGGATTAATAAAAGCAAATAAATAAAAAAGAAAGTAAAGCCCAGGACTGAAGTGATTTCTAGCTTCTTGGAACTCCAAGAAGGCAACAGATCTCAGAGTCACAAAAGAGAGAAAAGTTAAGGGCTGGAATTAAAACTGGTCTATTATTCAAGCAAATCCTGAATATAACTGCCATTTATTTATTAAGGACTTATTAAGGGCTTAATTAAGAATTTTACATTTAATCCAAAGAACAACTCCATGACGTCACTGTTTATAGTTCCCTTATATTACAGACGTTGAAATGGAGACACAGGAGTGCCCAGAGTCTTGTCCAAGGTCGCCAGCTTGTAAGAAGCAGGCTGTGTCTGTATGACTCTCAAGTTCAAGTTCTTCACCACTTGAGGACACTGCCTCTCCGGATCCTCACAAGTCACTCTTTTATGAGTAAACAATGATCTGCCCAGCGCTTGTGCTCAAAGAGTGGGTTTCTTTTATGTCTCAGGAAAAATATTGCTCAGAGTGACTTCTCTTAGAGGCCTTCTTCCTGAAGGGCAGTAAGCTCAACGCAGAGCCCATAGCCCTGGGGCCTTCCTTGGTGGCCAGCCTAGTGATTGGAATCTGTACAATGACTGATCTATAGACCCATCTGCAGGCGCATTCCCCCAGTGCTGATGAAGCTCGGTGCCTGGCTAAGCAGGACCCACTTCCTCCCCAACCCCCAGGTCCTCTGGGCGTGGGCTGAGGGATAGGCTGATAGGGTTGCAGAAAGTCAGAAGCAGAAGAGACCTGAGGTCATTAATCTAATCCTTTAAGTCCACAAATGGAAAGCTGAGGCTGCAGGAGCTGGTCCCTAAAATAGTCAGTCTCCAGGCCTCTTCTTATCTTTCCCATAAACTTAAGCCCTCGTGGTAGGGCCAGATGTTAGTGCTTATGTGAGTAATCCCCCCCTAGAAGTGGGAATCAGAGGCTGAGAGCGAGGAACAGAAGCATACATGGTTAAGAGCTCTACGTGGGAGTAAGAGAGGCCACAGTTCCAGTGCTCACATTGCGTCTGCACAGCTCTGTGAACTTACCAAGTTACTTAATCCCCTTGTACCTCACTTTCCTCTTCTGTAAAAAAAAAGAAAAAAAGAGAGAGAGAGAGATAATAATAGTGCCAACCTCACAGAGCTGGTCTGAGAATTCATCAAAATTATGTATAGCCCAGTGCCTGGCTCAATTACAAAGAAGGAATAAGGAAATCTGAATAAAGGATGGCTTCAGTTAATAATAATGTGTCAATATTGGTTCATTAATTGTAACAAATGTTCCATACTCATGTAAGATGTTAATAATAGGGAAAACTGGGTTGGGATATACGGGAACCCCCTGGACTAGCTTTACAATTTCTCTATAAATAGAGAATGTCTAAAGTAAAGGTTTATTTTTAAAAACTAAAAGGAATGCAGTAGAAGGTGTCCTTGTTATAGAAGGGATGGTTATGAGCCACGTCCAGAAATAGCCGGGAAGAAGCAAGCATCAAAGGCCCTCATACTCATTCAGCTCCAACTCCCAAGCACAGAGAGCAATAGGCATGGGTTGGTTGGACAGGCATCTCAGCATCAGAGAAAGACTACTGAATCTGAAGTCAGACAGACACTGAGGTTCAAATTCTAATCTACCACTTAATATCTCTGTGATCCTGAGCAGAACCCCTCACCTCTCTGGAGCTCCTTTTCCTCCTCACCTGTGGGCCATTTTTCCCCGTCTAGAGCATAACAGTTGTTATAAGGCTGAAAGAGAGATGTGGAAAGCAGCTGTGAAGATGGCCCCAGCCCCAAATCCCTGTCTGTCTCCTGATTTTCATGCCATGGTGTAATCATCTCTCCTTGGGTGTGGGCTGGACTTATTGACCTGCTTTTAACAAATACACAAGGGGGAAGGATGGGATGCCATCATTTTCTACCCTGAGATCAGGATACGAAAAGACTGTGGCTTCCCTCTTGGATGGCTTGTCCTAGGGAAAGCTAGCTGCCATGTTGTAAGGGAGCCCTGTGGAGGAGGAGCTCCTGTGCATGAGCTTGGAAGCAGATCTTCTGAAGCCTGCCAACAATTCAAGAGTGAGCTAAGAAGCCGATCCTTCAGCCCCAGTTGGCTCTTGAGATGACGCAGTCCTGGAAGACAGCTGTGCTGCAGCCTCATGAGAGATCTTGAGCCAGAAGCACCCAGCTAAGTCACACCTGGACTCTTGAAACACAGAAACTGAGATAACAAATATTTGTTGTTTTAAGCCATTGAGCTTGGGGGCAATGTTTTGTGCAGTAATGTATAATAAATTCAACAGAACATTTGTGGAAGTACTTTGTTGAAAACTTAAGAAATTTGGTAAAGCCAGAAACAAAGCAACAAACCAAACCCTAAGACCCACCAGATCTATGAAGACCTCTCGGCATTGTCACATCCCATGCCATTTCTGCTTATCACTTCTCCTCCTTTTTCTCACTCCCCGGGCATCTGAAAGCAGAGAGGTCTGGTGATGACAGCCCATGGAATTCTCTCCCCACACTGGCAAGAACCCCGCCGCCCTGGAGGTCAGGAACACCCCAGTGAGGCAGCCTAGCTCTCTCCCGACTCGAGGCAGGGGCCCTGCTTCAGATCAAGCCAAACAGTCGTCCTGAAGAGAATCAGCCCCAATCTTCTTTGGGAAGATTGCTCTCTCTAATTTACAGAATGTTTACTGCATGACAGCATCTATCTTGTTTAGCTCTAAGGCTTTCCTGAAGATAAAGAGAAATTCTTGAAATAAGAGGCCAACCCTTAGATCCATAGGAATGTACAGACCAAGAGTTCTGCTCCCAGCACAGGTCGATGCCAGTGTGTTCCCTCCAGCACAGAACCCGCCTTCCAGGCCCACCATTCCCAGGCAGACGTCCTTGAAGGCCGAGGGACAGGAAGATCAGCCACCTTCCAAGAAGAGTCCACGCCCTCCGGCTGCCATTCAGCACCCCCACCCCCACAGAGCTCTTTAGGGGAAAGAATGATCTTGAAAGGATGAGGCCACCGCAGAGAAAGAACTGCCTGTTCAGACAACGTGGACTCCACCTAAAGCCAACCCCAATCTCCACAGCCATTTGGCTCCCATATGGAATCCTGCCTTCCCAGTTTCTTCCCCTACCACTACAGATCCTCCCCCAAAATGTTTCTGACCTCACCAGGCAGCCCCTTTCCCTGGGGAACCCCCCTCCTACTTTCCTTCCCCAAATGGCTGAAATCTCTGCATCTCTTGACTTGATTACCCCCTATAAGGAGCCTGAAGGTGCAGAGAAGAGGTCTCTGTAGATGCTTCTCTGTGGAGACAGGAGGGGGTGGAGACACTAAGCCTGAGCTCCAGGGCTGTGAAAAGTTGGCAGAAGCATCAACAGTGACAGTGGCTCCCCAGAAAGGGCCTCCTGTGGTGTGACTGATCCCGAAATAAGGGCCCAGAAGAGAGCCAGCAGGACTCAGGCTGAGGCCTGGCAGAGAGCTGCTGTGGAGCACAAGGCAGCTGCTCACACCTAGCACCAGTGTGAAGGCTGCTCATCTTGGACTGTTCCACCCCCCCCCCCCCCGCACGCCCCCCCCCCCCCGCAAGCCCCCCCCCCCCTGCTCCTCCAACATCCCCTTCTCCCAGGAGGGGCTGGGACCATTCTTCCAACACCTAGGGCTAGAGTTCACAGGCAGGAAATGTAGCCTACCCACCCTCCATAACCATGGGGGAGGGGCCAGTCTTCCCAGCAGCCACTGCCCTCCCTGCTCTGGATCTCCCTCGTGTGGCACTCTTACAGAGCTAGCCCCACCACCATGGGCAGTGCTAGTCATGCCACTGTGGGCTTCCCCTTCTCTCTCTCTCTCTCTCTCTCTCTCTCTCTCTCTCTCTCTCTCTCTCTCTCTCTTAAATGTCTTTATTGATTAAAATATTACATATGTGTTCTTATCCCCCCAATACTCCCCCATTCCCCCCTCTCATGCCCTCACTCCCCTGGTGTCTGTGTCCATTGATTAGGCTTATATGCATGCATACAAGTCCTTTAGTTGATCCCTCTTCCTTGCCCCCACCCTCCCCTACCTTTCCTCTGAGGTTTGACGGTCTGATTGATGCTTCTCTGTCTCTGGATCTGTTTTTCTTCATCAGTTTATGTTGTTCATTATATTCCACAAATGAGTCAGGTCACGTGATATTTATCTTTCTCTGGCTTATTTCACTTAGCATAACGCTCTCCAGTTCTATCCATGCTGTTGCAAATGGTAAGAATGCTTTTTTTTTTTTCCACTACAGCATAGTATTCCATTGTGTAGTTGTACTGTACCACCGTTTTTTAATCCACTCATCTGCTGATGGGCACTTAGGCTGATTCCAAATCTTAGCTATAGTAAATTGTGCTGCCGTGAACATAGGGGAGCATATGTCCTTTCTGATTGGTGTTTCTAGTTTCTTCCTTCCTCTTCTCTTAACCGGGGGTGCTAATCCAGAGGAATCCAGGTGGCTGTGAAAGCTAGGCTGAACATCGGCTTCTATCCCTGACTCAAGAATAAGGGGTCACCAAGGGGCAGGTCCAAGAACTCCCAGAATGCCACCGAGGGCTCCACGGCTCCAGGGAGCTAAGAGGAAGACCCAATTCAGCGTTGGAGGCTCCAGGCTGCCAGGAAGGGAGCTGCCTGTCACGCTCTGAGTGTGGTACCTAATCTGGTGCTGCCCAGCTGTGAGGCCCAAGAAAGATGTGCCTGTGCCCCAGCACAGAGCCCAGCCCAGAGCCAGCCTCAGTACGTCTGCTCTCCTCCCTGCCCCCAAGGCTGACAAGCCCTAGTATGGCGCCCTAGAGGAGACATTAGTGCAGAGAAGAATAAAGAATGAAGTGGAGGAGTCAAAACTGGTTTTGTCCAGAAATAGCCGGGAAGAAGCAAGCATCAAAGGCCCTCATACTCAGTCAGCTCCAACTCCCAAGCACAGAGAGCAATGGGCACGGATTGGTTGGACAGACATCTCAGCATCAGAAAAAGACTACTGAATCTGAAGTCAGACAGACACTGAGATTCAAATTCTAATCTACCACTTAATATCTCTGTGATCCTAGGCAGAACCCCTCACCTCTCTGGAGCTCCTTTTCCTCCTCACCTGTGGACTGTTTTCCCCTGTCTAGAGCATAACAGTTGTTGTAAGGCTGAAATGAGAGTTGTGGAAAGCAGCTGTTAAGATGCTCCCAGCCGAAACTGGTTTGGCTCAGTGGAGAGACTGAAGGGTCCCAGGTTCAATTCCGGGCAAGGGCATGTACTTTGGTTGTGGGCACATCCCCGGTGGGGGGTGTGCAGGAGGCAGCTGGTCGATGTTTCTCTCATCAATGTTTCTAACTCTATCCCTCTCCATTCCTCTCTGTAAAAAATCAATAAAATATATATTTTCAAAAAGAATGAAGTGGGGGAAATAAAAAGAATGGAGGTGCTAGGGGCTCATAGCTGTCCCCAGGGCTGTGCCAGCCACAGAGCATGCTCGGGGCAGTACAGCTCAGTGCTCAGAAGATGCCTTATATGGCTCAGGGGGTTAGGCAGCCTCACTGAGGGGGAAAGAAAGTTAATTCAGTGGGAGTAATCAGCAAGTCATGGCTTCCTACACTTCCTCGCACTAGGGGTTCTTTCTACTCTCTATTTGCTAGAGTCAAAACTGAACTCCTCTGCCTGAATTCAAAGCCATCCACAATCTGGCCGCCTCCCCATCCTCCCACTGCTTCTCCACCCTTAGCAGCTGGTCCCCAGCATCTCTGCACCATCCGGGTACCAGGAGACTGGTTTCATTGCTATTTGTCCCTGCGTGTTCCTACCCTCACGTACGCTGCTCCTTTCCTCCTCCCTCCCTCCCTCTTTACAACAGACCCGAACCTTCAATAACTGCATCCCGGTCCCATTCTCTGCGAAGCCTGTTCTAATCACTTCAGCCCACACTAATCTCTGCCTTTTCGAAACTCCTACAGCCCGCCTAGCCTGCACCACATGACCAAGCCGTTTATAGCATCTCACATTGCTCATTAGTTGCTTTTCCTCAAGTCATCTTCATCTAGAACAGGAGAGCTGCGGGAGGGCCAGCAGAGGGCCGTGGATACGGTAGCACCAGGTTTAAATTCGCAGAGTGGGAATCCTGTTGGGATTATTCTGTCTCTCCTGGCCCAGGGTGGGCTAAGTAAATGCCAGTAATGATTTCTTTTCCATTTTCAAGGACTATCTTTCTCTCTTCCCCCTGCAAAGGGCCTCGCTTTCACTGGGGACAGTGATTGGGGTCAGGCTCTGAAGACTAGCCCTTGTTGCAGGACTTGAAGCTGGCTGAGGAGTTTCTTGGCCCCGGTGGTGACTAGACCGCCGCCTTAACAGGGGTGCATACCACCATCCCTGCAGCGCCTCGCCTCCCCTACCAGCACTCCCCTTCAAAGTCAGCCTTTATCAGCACTGCTCCCATCTCTACCAGGCAGAGCCCTGACGTCTGGAGGATTAACTCGCCCCTACTGCTCCGTTCCTCGGCCTCTGTTTATGACCCTTGCTCTCTGGCCACTGTGAACTGGAGTGTTGCACATTCCTGTGAACAAGGAAGAGCCGTTTCACACAAGATATTCCGCTATGATTCTCACAGTTGCTGGGCTGGAGGGTAAGCAGATAGGTCAGAGTGGCCTCCGCTCCCCTCCCATTCCCACCGGCCAGGAATAAGCCTGTCTAAAGATCTGAAAGAGAAGGTGGCTGTGAGTTTGACCAGACAAGCCACTGAACTACCTTCCAGAGAGTTGAACCCCAATGTGCCCAGTGTCCCGTGAGAAAGGCCTCTGCTTTTTGAGTGGCCCCGGGGCCTTAGCCTGGGATGGGCACCAGGGCAGAGCAGAGCCAGGGCAAGGCCTGGCCTGGAGGGCATGCTGCTGCCCATCCTGGGCTGCTCCTCTTCAGGGCTGCGTATGCAATTACATGAGCATTAAGATCTAACAAGGAAAAGAAATAATATGCATGGATTTGGATATAAATATTGAATCATTATAGTATACTCCTGAAAATAATATGTTACATGTCAATTACACCTCCATAAAAATAAATGGATAGAAGAAAAAGAAAAGAAAAATAAGGAAGTATTTTGGCATATTTTACAAGTAAAATTGTAAGTTATTTTTCTTGGTTTTCCATGTTTCCTACAATGAGCATTTATTACCTTTAAAATAAGAAAACGTCATAAATGCTAATTTTTGTTAAATTCCTTTTTAATTTTCATAACCACCACAGTCAGCATTTAAGACAGGGGAGGTCAGTCTGTTCTACAGATGGCATAAGAAGCGCCACCAAGTAATTTAGGGTCAACATCAGGATCAGGATCCAGTTCAGCCTAAGACCCCTTTTGCCTCCCCAGATGGACTCTCCAGGTGACCATTTCCCTGTAACTGCCTCATGCTTTTCCTTTCGGCCCAGAGACTTGCATGGCTTACCACACTCAGGCACATGCGCTCCACCCTGTCTTCCAGGGTGTGCCCACACAGTTACCAATCTCACTTACGGCCAAACGACTGGGAGGATCAGACTCCCGGAGTAGGGAATGGGGGATGTAATAAGAGATGTAGATGACTCAGAAAGTGCCTCAATTTAACCCAAGGGCTGGACACAGTGCTTAGCAGAAAATGCTGGCAGGCTTACACCCCCATACTCTTACCCATAATTCATGGAGGTTTGCGGACCTGAAGCTAACCAAAGAGCCCAGGCTCCCAGGCCTCAGCAGACAGCTAGCCCAGGCGGTGGGAAGGCCAGGCCTCTCTGTAGAGCTCCGTCTAGAGCTGCTCCTTCCCTGCCCTTTCAGCTTGCCACACCGCTTTGCTTCAACGAGCTCTAATTAGTTCCTTTCTGGGATATGACTCAAGGCCATTCCCTGCCTCCGCCCCTGATGACCCATTGGGAAGAAAGGGGAAGTGACTTTAACACAGAGTCATGCCATGAGTCAATACACAAACCAAGACTGAAATGTGGCATTTGGGGCTCCCAGGGATACATTTAGGCCACTGAGAGGAGCTGCTCCTCCCAGCAGGGTCTGGACATAGATAGGGTCTGGACATAGGCAGGTGCTGATCACAACTCTAGCATGATAGAAAGAAGACAAAACTTGGATCTTTATTACCCCCTAAGCACATCCTCATAGTACACAAGAAGAAACTTCATACACGTGAAGCAACAGGAAGGAAGGAAGAACTCTGAATTTCTGGCTCATCTAACATTCTTCCCTAGGACCACTGCAACAGAGCCAGGCAAAACCTCTGCCTGTCTGCACATCAGGCGTGGGCCCTGGGACTTCCCTTCTAGGACCTTGCACTGGAGGAAAAGGCCTTTGGCCTCGGTCGGTCAATGTAGTGAACTAGTTGTCAAACTTCTCTTATAAAACACACACATACACACAGTTCTTAAGACCTGACTGACTGTCACAAAACTGGAGGTCCCTGATCTAGGTCAGGAGGAAAGGAAAAACACAGACACACACATATACACATTCACACTCCCCTTAGATGTGGTGAGAATTGATCTGGATCAGCAAGGAGAAATCTAGCAAGTCATATTGATTGATATCAATGATGTCCACTTACTCTCACTGACCACCCCAACCCCATACCTAAAAGGATCCCTGGGAACATTTTCCAAGTGACCCAACTTCTGCAGCGCTGTCCGATAGAACTTTCTGGAACAATGAAAATATTCCATATCTGTGTTGTCCAATATGGTAGCCACTGGCCACATGTACTTACTGAGCATGTGAAATGTAGACAGTGTAACTGAGGAACTGGATTTTTATTTATTTAGCTAACTTAAATTCCAGTTTAAGTTGCTGTTGGCTACTGTATTGGGCAGCACCTCTCTGGAGACTCTGAGGGGACATGAACTTGAGTAAGTAATTGATTACTTCTTGTACATACCTATTTAACCTTTTCCCAGCGGACTCAGGAAAACTCCCAGGTTCATTAGAAATCTCCAAGGCTCTTTGAGAGTGTGGTGAGGGTGGGCAGAGTCTGAGGGAAAGACTTTGTGCAGAAAAGAAAGGAAGGGGTCTCTCTGACTCATGTATGAAGGAGCCTTCCCTGAGGAGAGGGAGACTGGACTGCCTCCTCCAGGACAGCCCAGTGCAGGAGTCCGAAGCTCTGAGATTGCCCACTGCAGGGAATACTCTCTGAATGATAAGGATTCTGGCCACAAGGAGACTGAATTCAACCACAAAAAAATCATTCCAGGGAAAATTACTGGGAAGACGCACATGCCCTCAACTGCCAAGGAGACCATTCATGAGCTGTCCCTGGATACAGAGCTCTGAATGAAGAACAGAAGGATGGAGCAGGCCTCCCTGTGGGTATTACCTCATGCTGCTAGTGGGAGCCTACGGGCCTCAGCTGTTCAGGAAGGTATGTTGGTAACATGTATCAAAAATTTTATCAAATGAGCATATCCTTCAATATAACAATTCCATTTCTGGAAGTTGAATTTAGGAAATTAATTCAAGATTTATAATGATTAAGCTATGAGGATGCCCATTTTAGATGTTTTTGCAGAGCAAAAATATTGTAAACATCTAGATGTACAAGAGCAGATTGTTAAATAAATTATGGTAGCTTTGTGAAATAGACTATTGCTTAGCTCCCACATCACTCTCACATTGCTTGTTTTTAATAACCCTTATCAGTGTCGGGAATTATTCTGTTCACTTCTTTATTTTATTATCTTCTCTCCCTCATCTCAGCCCACAAAGGAAGCTTTAAGCAAGTTTTGTTCATTGCTTTATTCCTAATGTATAAATTAGGAAATAATAAATTCGGTCCTCAATAAGTATTTATTGCCTTGAAATTATATCACAATAGAATATCTATTGATAGACAAGGATATTCAAAACACATTAACCCGATAGAAGGAGTATGTATCCATGAACAGGATTTAAGTTTTGTGAAAAGCTTCATCCGAATGTGTGTCTGAATCTGAAGATCAAGTACCTGGAAGGACAGAAGCACAGAGCTGACAGCAGCCACCTCTGGGTGAGCGAGAGGACATCTATTACTGGCATTTACGTTCTTTTGCTTGTCTGCATTTTCTGCTTTTTTACTCCTTTGACAGGCACATATTGTGTTTATGATAAGACAAAATAATAAAAGTAACCTTGTTATGATGAAAGAACAAAGGTTCTCTCTTTCAAAAAACTCACAGTCTAGTAGAGAACTCATAAAGACCCCTGAAATACTAAAAAAAAACTCCTTTGCATCACACATGTTGTCACCAGACAACACAGTAAGGGCATGCCCAGCCCTCTCCTGAGTGTCACAGGAACTCAAGGACCATATTTGCATTTATTTTGTCATGATATTCTGCCTTGCGCCCAAAAGGAATTGTTGTGGCTCATAGGAAGATCCCTCTCTTACCGTCTATTTAGGGAGATGAGACATCCACAAATGACAAAGCTAAACTATTCAATAACAATCGTGAACACTTCACATCTGGCTTCTGTGTCTCATCTAGCTTCATAGTTCCCTAGAACCCAACAAGAACTTACCTGGAACATTGGTGCTCACGGAATGCCAGTTGAAATAAACAGTTCAGCATTTATGATATCAAAACACGGTCCTTCATCAAATGCCAAATAAGTGAAATGGGGAGTCGGTGCTTTAATGGGCCTAGAGTTTCCGGTTTGCAAGCTGAAAAAATTTTAGAGGTCTGCCACATGACCATAAGAACCAACTGAACGCTACTGGACTGTGTACTTAAAACTGGTTAAGATGGTAAATTTTATGTTATATGTCTTTTTTTCAACATTTAAAAAAAAAAAAAAGAAAGCCAAATAAAGTGGTACAGACCATACTGCCAGAAGCATTTAGCTTAGGAGAGGTCACTGCACACAGAGGGTCTGGAGGAAGGACTTGAGTTGGCCTGGGACAGAAGCACAGCATTGCCTCTGGAGAGGCAGGAGGAGAGGAGCCAGCATGCACAGGTAGCGGGGGCCGGCAAATAAACAGATCGATCGGCTCTGAGGGCCTACAGAGGGCTTAAGAAGGTCAGTGGTTGGAACGAGGGCACAGATGGGGGTTGGGTCAGAATGTGAGCAGCCCTGGATGCCAGTCTGGATTTGAGCCTGGAGTCAATGAGGAGAGACGGAAGGTTTTAGATTTGGGAAATGATGTGATAAAAGGGGTATTTTAAAAATACTAATTAGCATTCAAATTAGAATATAGTACACATTAATCTCAAACCTGCTGAAAGGGACGGAAAAGGAAGCACGAGATCTTCCACTGTGACATTCAGACGACAGCTGTGGCTGAGACAGACGCAGAGTCTAGACCAAATAGGTCATCTGAGTAAGGTTTTCAGGGAACAGGGACCCTGTCCCTGCCACCGCTGGGAAAAGATGGATTCTATCACTCTTGTCTCATAACCTTTCCTCAGAGAGGACTGGAATCTCAAAAGCACCTTTTCCTTCCCAGCACTGTAATTAGCTAGACAGTGGGCAGCAGTGATTCCCTGATAAAATACAAAGTACAAAGAAGGCCGGATTTAAAAAATCAGGCTCCCACATCGGCCGACAAGGGCCACTCAGCCCCAGCTGCGCGCCTGGCTCCCACAATGAGGAACAATTAGCAACTGCCTTCCAGGCGGTGCTTTCTGGACCAAAAATGAGCCGGCTCCCCAGCAACTGCTCTCCCCAATCGGCTAACGTATCTTTTCAGGAACTGAAGGCCGGAGTGAGTGTGAGCAACTGTCCAACTGTCCCCTCACAACAAGGGGCATGTAACTCCACTGATCTGTCCATCCACAATTGGCATGATTGAAAAAGGAGGGAAACGTTAGAAGCTATTTTATTTACAAGTTAATGCAGATGTAGCAACAACAACAAAAATCAGAAAATGGATAAGCAAAAAGAAGATTTTAAAAAGTCATGTTTTAGCATGCTACTATGTTAACAAATATAAATGGACTCACACTGGACAGGCATTTTCAGAACCTGATTTTCCCCCCTTACCCCTGCTGGACAATCTAGTGTGTGTGTGTGTGTGTGTGTGTGTGTGTGTGTTTTAATGTCAATAAGTAAACTTCTCCAAAAATTATGTGTGACAGTTGCATGGCATCCTACAACATGGGGAATGTGGGAGACCACAGTCCCATTGTTGGACATGTAGATTGCTCTCAATCTTTGGCTATCATAAGCAGTGCTATAAGGAACATCCATCTGGGGACTAAAAAATCTCATCCCTGAAATTCTAACGTTGTTGATGGTGAATATGTTTAAAATGTGCTATAGGTCCTACTCCAATGGCAGACACCAGTAACATCTACGATAAGAAGAACACACATCTCTTCAGGGACCTGACGCAAATTCACTTCTTCTTGGAAGGCTTCTCTCTTTTTTTTTATTTTTATTTTTTTTAAATATATTTTATTGATTTTTTACAGAGAGGAAGGGAAAGAGATAGAGAGCTAGAAATGTCGATGAGAGAGAAACATCAACCAGCTGCCTCTTGCACACCCCCTACCGGGGATGTGCCCGCAACCAACGTACATGCCCCTGACTGGAATCGAACCTGGGACCTTTCAGTCCGCAGACCGATGCTCTACCACTGAACCAAACCGGCTTCGGCTGGAAGGCTTCTCTTGACCAGATCAACCCAGCCGGCTTTCTCTCCCTCCCAAGTACCTTGATCGCCTGTTTAGCAGGCATGCTCTTCCTTTAGCACTCAAAACCTGCCTGGCCGGGTCTTTGCCATGTGTCCCTCACTCCTCCAATTACACTAGAAGCCGCTTGAAGGCAGAGATCATATTGAGTACTTATTTGTAGTACCCAAAGAATGGCACATGTGATTGCAACCAATGAACATTTATTTGTCAAATTATTTCATTTAAAAGCCTGAGGGAATTGAGGAGAGAGTAATCCTAGAATTTTAATTAGGGCTTATGGGTCGTCACTGGGAATGATGAACTATGTATTTTTTATTTTTATCTTTCAAATATATTTTTACTGATTTCAGAGAGGAAAGGAGAGGGACAGAGAGATGGAAACATCATTAATTGGCTGCCTCCTGCACGCCCCCTGCTGGGAATCGAGCCCACAACCCAGGCCAGAATCAAACCTGGGACCCTTCAGTCCATAGGTGGACACTCTATCTACTGAGTCAAACCGGCGAGGGCTATATTTTTATTTTTCAGTTACAGTTTACATTCAATATGATTTTGTATTCGTTTCAGGTGTGCATAATGGTTAGACATGCATTTACAAAGCATTTCCTCTGCTATTTCCAATACCCATACAGTTATTACAATACTATTGACTATATTTTCTATGCTGTCTTTACATTCCCATGACTATTTTGTGGCTCAGTCTATACTTCTCAACACCTTTACCCTTTCAAGCCCCACCCTCACCCCAACTCCCTCTCCTCCGGCAACCATCAGTCTGTTCTCTGTATCTATGAGTCTGTTTGTTTTGTTTGTTCATTTATATTGTTCTTTAGATTCCACATATAAGTGAAATCATATGGTACTTGTCTTTCTCTAATTTATTTGACTTAGCATAATACTCTCTAGGTCCATCCATGTTGTTGCAAATGAGAAGATTTCGTTCTTTTTTATGGGTGAGTAATATTCCATTGTTTATGTACCACAGCTTTCTTACCCACTTGTCTATTGATGGGCATTTGGGTTGCTTCTATCGCTTGGCTAATGTAAATAATGCTGCAATGAACGTAAGGGTACATATACTATATTAGTATTCTTTCAAATTAGTGTTTTGGATTTCTTTGAATATATACCCAAAAGTGGAAGTGTTGGGTCATAAGGCAGTTCCATTTTTAGTTTTTGCAGAAACCTTCATATTTTTTTCCCCCATAGTGGCTGCAGCAACCTGGGGAATGAGGAACTACAATAGAAACAAAGCCATCCCTTCCTTTGCCCACCCGAAGGCACTGCAGGAGCGCAGCACCCTGCCTCTGACCTGCCTCACCTCCTTGGCTCCAAATAAGTCAAAGAGCAGCAGGAATAGATGGAATGATCTTATAAAGTCCATCTGACATGTGGTCTGCCAACACTGCTCTAAGGGATTAAAAAGTGAACGCTCACTCTCTCCAAACAGCACGTTCCACAGTCTTTAGTGAAGGAGGGAGAAGAACAGAGGTCAGCAAGACAGCCCTGCACCAAAGGGAAGGGAAGGCACCGCAGCCTAATCCCGGGCGAAGGACACAGTAGAGCTACTCTGCGCAAGAACAGAAATAGATGGGAGTCATCCCCTAGAACGAGAGCTCAGCAGTCAGTGAGGATACCCTCACTGAGCCTGCCCCAGGCCCTGCAATGAAGCAAATGCCCAGGAAAAGCTCTCAGGTGAATCCTGCTTATCAAGAAGACGGGACTTCTGCTGCCCACAGGCTGAGGTCTATCGCACATGGATGTGGGCTCCCTCTACAAAGCTCTGGGACAGAGGGAATGCCCAGGGAAGGGGGGTGCCAGGGCAGAGGCCTGCCTGAGAGAAGCCAAAGTTAATCCTCAGCCCTGGCACTCAGTGGCTCTAAGAATTGTCCCTCCTCAGAAATCAGGAAGTTTCTGCTAAATACCTGCTATGCTGAGACCTGGGTTGAGAGCAGGGAGGTGTGTGGGAAGTAAAGCATGGGCCCTCTTTATAATATAATCTGGCTGGAGGTCTGAAGTTTGAGATAGAACAAAAATGCTGTCTCTGCATTGGTGGGTGGGGTGTGGGTGGAGGTGAGGAGAGGATTATCAAGAACTCTAGGAGGAAGTCAGAGGGCCTTGGTTCTAGTGTGCTCTGCCACTAGTGAAAAATGACACAACTTTGGGTCAATCTTTTCATCTCTTCAGGCTCCTAGTTTCTACTCTAGAAAAACGAGAGACCAATCTCAAAGCTGCTCACAAGAGAGCTAACAGGCCAGAATGTGGTTCTGAAGAAAGCCTCAGAGGGTTGCACAAATGCCTTTATTGTGGCCAACATGTATCTATTTAGACTCAACCAAAAGCCAACAAAGCCATGAAGGCAGCCATCCTTCCATCTCAGGCACACTAAGGTAGGCCTGTGTTAGGGTCTCCTGGTAGACCCACTCCACACCAGAGCCACACAGCATCTGCTCCATATCCAAACTGGAGACCTCCCCATAGAGTGAACTGCACCTCAAAATAACCTGCCTCCCCTTCTACTCTGCTCATTCTCCAAGTCTGCCATTCTCCACGTATTATCTCTGCTGGTGATGCAGCAAGAAGTACAGAACGCAGAGTCACCTGACCCCTCATCTCAAGTCCCAAGAAGCCAGTGCTTGCTCCTGACAAGGCTGAAATAGAATTATGAGCTGAGGATTTCAGAATCTGGGAGCTGGCTGAAAACAAATAGCATCTACCATCCAGAGTCAGAGGAACAAACCATCACTTGAAATATGGGGCAAGACCAGAGAATTGTAGGAATAAAGGAAGACAGGAAAAGGAGCTGAGACAGGGGAAAGAACTTGCTCAAATCAGTGAAGCCAAGAAGGGTTCTAGAATTCCTAAGTTACAGCAGAAGCTCCTGTAACCCCACATCACATCCCTCTAGCCCACCTCCTGCAAACAGGGTCACAACTCAAGTACACCCTCCTCTGGCATCTTTTCTTGACAAAGCTCAGCCAGTGGTGACTAGGAGCTAGTGGATACGTGCTCTGCTCTCGGGTCCTGCCAACAGACAATTCCATGAGTCACTCTGCACTGTTGCCAGGAAGTCCTGGAAAAGTGGAATTCCTGATGCACACAGAGGCCCTTTTCCACCACACCCTCATATTGGCTCCCCTTCCTCCTCTGCCTTCTTCCCATTCATGCTGCTCCCTCCTTCCTGCTTCCTGAAATTTTCTCTCAAGTACTCTATCTGTCCCATGTCCTCCCCTTGGGTTCTCCTGGCAGGTGAACTCAAACCAAAAACATCCGTAGAGAATCTGGTGCTTACAAGCCGATGGGAGAGTCCTGTGGTGACTTGGCTTCTTTTTCCAAGTGATGCCACGTTGCTCTGAAAAGCTTTCTCCGTAATGCCCATCTATCAGGTCTGGGACCTCAATTAGACAGAAAATTCAGCTCACCATTGCCTGATGAGACAAGGGCAGGGACCGAAAGTCCTCTACTGTTACTCTGTGGCTCTTTGCAACCGTTGTTCAGGAGGCAAGATGAGTACAGAACCTCAGTTTCCTCTTCCCCACTGCACACCGTCCCATGCTGAGCTCCTCTATATGTCACTACCGCCTGGAAGAACCAACTGACTTTTACAAGGAGCATGATTTCATTCTGGATAAAGGAGAGTCATAGGAGGAATAGCACCCAGCATGGGAAATATACCTAGGGCGAGAACACTCGGGTACTGAGGGTGTGGGCCCTATTTTAGACCCACCCAAAGGAAGCCGGGGAGAGATGACACGCACGTGTGCCACACACAAACATACCTATACTTAGGGCAAAAGCAGGGGAAAATGATATCAAAATATGAGCCATAGTCCTCTCTGAGTAATTGTGACTCTGGGTCAGTTTTTTGTTTTGTAAATCCTCACCTGAGATTATTTTTTCCATTGATTTTTAGAGAGTAGAAGGGAGGGAGGCAGGGGAGAGAAGAGGTAGAAAGACGGAGGGAAGAAGGGAGGGAGGGAGGAAGGGAGGGAGGGAGGGAGGGAGAGAGAGAGAGAGGTGAAAGAGACATCAATTGGTTGCCTTTCCAGCCAATACTGGGATCAAATCTACAACCCAGGTATATGCCCTTGACCAGGAATCAAACCCAAGACCCCTTGATATGCAGGCTGACACTCTACCACTGAGAAACACCAGCTAGGGCAGGACTCTGTGTCATTTTTATTCTTTTCTTGCACTCACTTTCTATAAGGAATATGTAATACTCTTGAGTTTTCAATTATAAAAGAATGATACTTGTCCCTTCTACACCATACCCGCAGAATCCTAAACATGACCTATATCCCCCACAGACTTAGTTACTGGGGTAATTTAGGAAACAGCAGCCTCTAACTCACATGTGTCAAACACAAGGCCCGTGGGCCAAATTCGTCCCGCCAGGCCTTGCAATGTGGCCCGCACCGCGCTGTCATCACTGCACTCCGCTGCATTTCCATCACAATGACAGTTTATGACTGTTCAGTAAACCATTCGGCCCGCGATTTAGGCTGGATTTTAGATTTTGGCCCCTTCTCTGATTGAGTTCGACACCCCTACTCTAACTCTTGTGCTCGGAGGTTCTTCCACAGAGGGAGTTGGAAACACAAAATATCATTATCAAGCATTTTCTCCCTCGGTAACTTAGTCTTTCAGAGGAAGTGAAGCACAGAAATACGAGTCAATAGCCTGCATACCTCTGTGCCTGAACCCTGACATTTCCCATCACCACCCACTTTGCTCCTAGCTTCTGCGCTCCTCTTTCAACTTCCCTGCTGATAAGCCATGGGGGGACCAAGCTTAGCCATCTGGCCACCTCAGGGACTTGGGCATCCTGCTGAGCAGCGAGGAGACTGCTGGGCAGCAGGCAGTGAGCTGGGGAGCCCCTGAACCAAGCCAGTTGTTAAGTAGGTGTGAGAACCCATCAGCTGGAAACACCGAGGGCGGGCAGGCAGGCGGAATGATTCTGAGTGAAAGAACATTGTAAATGTTGTCACCTAAAATAGAGCTGAGCTGAACTTGGCTCCCAGGCACTGCAAGCCTCCTTCCTGTTCCCCGTTGGCTCCCTGCCAAGCCCTCAGAGATGCTCCCCAGGCACCACACCTTCTCCTCCCTGCTGCCAGGATTGGCTTCCTCTGGGCCACTGCTCAGAAAAGTTGGAGGCGGTGGGCAGAGGAGCTGCTCCGACCTGGAGCTCCAGGAGTCAGCACTGGGGACAGGCTCAGCCCTTCCTGGACCAGCAATCACACAAATTCCATTAGCAGACCTCAGGGAACTCAGTGAGGCCACAGGCAGATCTACCAGGGTGATAACGTGGACCTCCTTATGCCTGCCTTCTCCGCCCCCTCCCCACTCCCTTCAAACTCTCCGATCCATTACTTTTGTTTTATACAGCTTCCCTTGTCCCTCAGGCCTATGTTGTCTTCCCCTGGATTACTATAAAAACTTTTAACTGCTCTTTCCACCTTCAACCCTTTCTACTCCCTCAGCAGGTATGATCCAAGATCACATGTGATCAGATCAGTTCAATCCTCTTTTCAAAAACTTATCAGGGGCTCCTCCCTACGAACAGAATGAAACCCAAACTCTTTAACATGGGACTCAGGGTCCTTCACTGCCTCTCTGTGACCTATTTTGTTAGCCTTGTCTTTTTGCCACCACCCTTCCTTCACACCCCATATTCTAACTACATCAGATCTCTCACAGTCCACTGGGTTTTCCAGACCCAAGCTGTTAAGGTGAGAGCTTTCACATGAAGCCCTCTGCTGCAGGCCCTGCTGACAAACTCCTCCCCTTCTGCCCTCCTGTCGGCATCCATACCATTAATGGGCACCTGGCACATTCAGTCTGTTAGAGCTTGTTTGCCTTTGCATCATCACAACTAATCTAGGAGAGCTTGGAAGAAGAAACATGTCTTCATATTTGTTTATCCCTAGCATTTACCACTATGCCTTATACATTATAGTATCTAATGCATGCTTATAGCTTATGATGATGGTACCATTAGTTATTTTTTCACACATGGAATCTTGTTACCCCAATGGAAGTATAAGTAACCTGAAGAAATAAGACATGTCTTCCATTTCTTATTATCTGCCTAAATAAAGAGCACAGTGCCTTGTATATCTCAGGAAGTAATTGAAAAATATATAGCCCGATTATAAAAGCAGACATGCATTCATCCCAGAGATATTTGCTGAGCACCTGCTATTTGTCAGACACTATTCTAACTATGAGAGATGTGGCAGAGAACAAAAAAGACACAAATTCTTGTCCTTTTAGAGTCTGTCATTCTAATGAAAGGAGACAGACAACATTTATAAGGTAAACTGGTTAAATATATAGTAATGTTAGAATAGGATAAAAACTAACGTGAAAAATAAAACAGAGAGAAGAGAAGGAAGTGATACAAGTTGCACTTTTAGATAGGATGGCCCAAGACGTCCTCATTGAGAAGGTAATATCTGAAGAGGTGAAAGATTATGGGAATGAGCCATGCAGATTTCTGGGTGAAACATATTCCAAGTAGAGAAAACAGCAAACACAAAGGTGCCAAGACAGGAGCAGGTACAGAAAAAAATAATGAGGACCACACTGGGTAATGGGCAGGAAATGAGGGGAGAAGGTAGGAGCTGGGATCAGAGAGGTAACAGACCAGAATATGCTGATCAGGAAAGAAAACCAGATTGGGCTTTGAGCAGAAGAAACTCCTGATTATTTTTCATGTTTTCAATCTGGCTGCTGTGTTCAGAACGGACTGCAGGGGGCTAAGGGAGGCCAGATTGAAGGCTATTAAAACAACTAGGCAAGAGATAATAGTGGGTTAGATGGAGT